>NC_084740.1:9709948-10322448 GCF_033978785.1 Entelurus aequoreus | reverse complement strand
ACCCTAGTACAGTGGTTCTCAAATGGGGGTACGCGTACCCCTGGGGGTACTTGAAGGTATGCCAAGGGGTTCATGAGATTTTTTTTAAATGTCTGTCAAAAAGAACTGTGAAAAGAAATGGAACAATGCAATATTCAGTGTTGACAGCTAGATTTTTTGTGGACATGTTCCACAAATATTGATGTTAAAGATTTTCTTTTTGTGAAGAAATGTTTAGAATTAAATTCATGAATCCAGATGGATCTCTATTACAATCCCCAAAGAGGGCACTTTAAATTGATGATTACTTCTATGTATAGAAATCTTTATTTATAATTGAATCACTTGTTTATTTTTCAACAAGTTTTTAGTTATTTTTATATCTTTTTTTCCAAATAGTTCAAGAAAGACCACAACAAATGAGCAATATTTTGCACTGTTATACAATTTAATAAATCAGAAACTGATGACATAGTGCTGTATTTTACTTCGTTATCTCTTTTTTTCAACCAAAAATGCTTTGCTCTGATTAGGGGGTACTTGAATTTAAAAAATGTTCACAGGGGGTACATCACTGAAAAAAGGTTGAGAACCACTGCCCTAGTACACAACCTTATTGGTGGAGTAGATGAGAAGGGTTTGGTTGTCACACTTGCTATATCTCGCCACCAGTGGGTGCTGTCCATCAAATTGTGTCATCGAAATTTACGGACTTGGGGTCAGAACTCAACTAAATGGTGTTCTCCAGCGTAAAATGGCTAAAATGAGGTTAGGGATTTATTGTGTTTTTCAATCTCAAATATTCAGTTCCTCAGTATGTCTTCTCGGCTTTTACACAACAAATTTATAACAAAACAAATGTCTCCCTTAAAAAAGTCAAGGGAAATATATAGTTTAGATTGTTATTAGCTAGCCAACTCGTTGTTACACTGTTTTTAGGCTTGATGCCAGAAAAAATTCCAGTTGGGGTTGGTCCGAATGTAGAATGACTGTCAAAAATATGCTTTAATGATGAGTTTTTCACACTAGTGAAAAAGTGTGACAACCAAACCCGTTTACTCCTACATAATATCTTTTAAAAGGAAAGTTCAAAGTTCACTACAGTATATAGAACACATTTTCAATCGGCACCAAACCGACTGCCCTTTGGGTCAGAAGTTGAAAATGAGAAACCGTAATCTGGATCGACAAGAGTTAGCGACAGATTGCAAACTCTGGGATTAGGCAAATGCTTTTGTCTTCAGAATTCCCTTTTTTTCTACCAACCAGTCATGAAAATCCCCCACTGCAATGCAAACACAATTACAAATCTTTTTTTTTCTTCTTGAAAAACAAAAAGTACAGTGTGTCATAATGTCATTACAATCCTCAAATAACATGTTAATAATAACGAGAGATAGAGCGGAACAGATTTCGACATAACAAAGTTGCCATTTAAGCATGTTCCTTTGTCCTGCATTAGCACTTCCCCAAAAATTTAAGAAGAGTATCATTTACCCCTAAATTTCACTTACTGCTATCAAAAAGACAAAGGAATACTGAACAATTTCTAATGTATATTCCCTTCTAAAATGACATGGACCATTCTCTGCAGACTCTATCTTGCTGAAGGACATTAGGAAGGTGTAAAAAGGATGAGGAGTACATAACACAGTCAGACTTAACACGGCATATATTGAGATTTATACATATATATAATATATACATATATTAAGACACATATATTGGGGTGGCATAGCTCGGTTGGTGGAGTGGCCGTGCCAGCAACTTGAGGGTTCCAGGTTCGATTCCCGCTTCCGCCATCCTAGTCACTGCCATTGTGTCCTTTGGCAAGGCACTTTACCCACCTGCTCCCAGTGCCATCCACACTGGTTTGAATGTAACTTAGATATTGGGTTTCACTATGTAAAGCGCTTTGAGTCACTAGAGAAAAGCGCTATATATATATAATTCACTTCACTTCACTTCACAACAGGACCTCACCAGTTTTTTTCATTTTCATTTTCACTCAAAAAGCAACGAGAGAAACTAATATTTTTTCAAAATCATGGTGTTCTGTATTTGCATTTGTATGATGTAAGAAATTAGTAATACAGTCGTACCTCAACTGATGAGTTGAATTTTTTCTGTGACGGAGCTCTTAACTCAAAACACTTGTGTCTCAACTCAAGGTCTCTCATTGAAATTTATTGAAATACATTTTCAAAACAGTACAGTCACGTAACATGCCTTTTAAAAAGAAAAACAAACTTTTAGATAATAAAAATTGTGTAAAAACAATACAGTAGAATGTATTACTGACAACTACTGTACTTGTATGAATTAATGTAAAAATAATGTACAGCATTTACGGTATATGCCTCCAGCTGCTTCTCAGTCAAACACACCATCAGCAGATTTTTCCATATTTTCTTCGAAAAATGTCTACTGTTCAGATATTGTTTCAACATTTTAGATTGGGGTTAGACCAGGCCTAATGAAATGGCGGCCCCCGCCATGGCTTTTTATTTGGCCCACCAAACATCGCCCAAATAGGCTTGATGAAACCGTTAAAACGAGGGTTGATCATGTATGCAGTACTCCTGCCACCCCGCGGGGGGCCAACAGCGAGGCATATGTGTCACAGTGAAGCAGCAGTGGGCTGAGTAGAAGAAAATTACTCATTCAACTCCGGAAAAAAAATCCAAATAAATTGCAAAAATCTGACTTTTAACAACGCCTGGAGAACAAAATATGCAAATGCTCGAGTGATTGTTTTCTGGCGGACCTTTTATGCAACGGACACATTGATTCAGACAAGCAGCAACAAAGGTAGAAATGCCATCTTCATCACGAAACTTGGTCAAACATTTGTAAGTTGATATAATTTGTGCATTGAGATATTTAGTTTGTTTTGTATTGAAATTGCTGACTTTGTAATGTTTTTTGTATTTGTGGTTGTGTTGTTTTTTTTTGTCTCAGTTGAGAGTAATGATCGAGCTTTGTTTAATACACGTAGTGCTAAATGTTACCAGTAGAGGGCGACAACGCTATAGTGATAGGTCACATACAATGTTTGGTGTGTGAATGTTGTGTAATTTCTATATGTGTAAACACTTGTAGTTTATTGTGTGAATATATTAACAATAAACCTTTTATTTTGTTTGTAAAATACACAATGGACATTATCTATGTAAAATACACAATGGAGGTTACAATTTTGTTATGTTTAAATGTATAGTCTTACAAACCTAAATGAAGGAAGTGTAAAGAAATAAAACTAAGGAAGGGAAATAATTAAAAAGAATCCTCAATCCTCAACAATGTTTATTTTTTTGACAGTGCAGTGTGAAAGCCGATGTGTTTACTTTGCACTTAAGTAAATGCAGTCTCAAAGAAATATAACCTGCGGAAGCATTCGCATTTCGATGTCCGGCCCCTGAGCCCTTGGACTCGTGAAACTGCGGCCCTCTTCATTATGTAGTTGAATAGCCCTGGGTTGGACTCATTCTGTTTCAGTACAGTGCAGACTCGCAGTAATACGCTCCAACTGCTTCACCAGGTTAACAACGTGCTCTCTCAGGTTTGTGATGATTTATTTATTTCATTCAATTCATATCATCCCTTCCTCTCAGCACTGTCCTTCACACTCACTTTCTTCCCTTTTAAGTTATGTCGATTGCAAGCTCTATGCAAATGCCAGCAAGTTAAAGTTAACTTTAAATTTAAAGTTAAAGTACCAATGATTGTCACACACACTAGGTGTGGTGAAATTTGTCCTCTGCATTTGACCCATCCCCTTGTTCACCCCCTGGGAGGTGAGGGGAGCAGTGGGCAGCAGCGGTGGCCGCGCCCGGGAATCATTTTTGGTGATTTAACCCCCAATTCCAACCCTTGATGCTGAGTGCCAAGCAGGGAGGTAATGGGTCCCATTTTTTTAGTCTTTGGTATGACTCGGCCGGGGTTTGAACTCACAACCTACCAATCTCAGGGTGGACACTCTAACCACTAGGCCACTGAGTAGGTCAAATCAGATGTTTTGGGACAATCGTTCAGGGTTCACTGTGACATTCTCTACGCAACAAATGGCAGGGATGCTTGTAACTCACATTTTCGCTTGCAACTTAAAGCCCAACAATTAGCCGAGAGACAGCTCTTATCTCAAACCACTCCTAAGTTAGGAGTGTTTGAAGTAGTGCACTGTCGATGGACGGGACTACTATTTGCCTTCCAGGATAGAGAGAAATGAAAAAAATACAAAAAAGACAACCATGGAGCAATACTTTTTAGTTATTTCAGTAGTTAGTTAGCACCTGCTTTATGTTTTATGAAGACTGATGCACATTAGGAATAGACGGTCTCCTGCCCGTCTATTCCTAATGTGCATTTTTATCCAGATTTGCACCACACTTGAATTGGTTCTTTCCGTAACAGGCATTTGCATATTTTTTAGTGTAATCCTTCTAACAATCAAATAAAACCTTACATATTATACATTTTTGCACTTGGTAATGGTAATTACCATTATCCACTGACATAACAGCATGTGATGCGTCATCGTACCTCAAACCCCAACGCCAATCTTCCTGGATGTGATGTCCACAATGTTTTTGTCAAAGCCTCAAAAAGCACGAGATTCCCCTCCTCCCTTTCAAAAGCGATTCTGCAACGACAGACACAAAAGTCGATTGCTTCACATCCTGTGTTGCAAGGAAGTGGGTTGTCGGACATACAGCCCTCAGCGTCTTCAGTATCGACAACGAAACATTTTAAAGAAAGGAAGGATAAAGATAGAAGTATAGAAAAGACCAACTCAACAGGGGAACATGTTGCAAAGGGCCGCCTCCAATGTGTCTGACAAAACAAAGAGCAGCAAACCAAAGGTAGGCAGTAATACATTCAACAGTATAATATAAAAATGTGAATATTTAAAGAGAATATGAAAAATACTTGCTAAACCTGTTTTTATGAGAAAAAAATTATAAAATCCCTGAATTAAGCTTTAAAATGATACCCTCCAACTGTTTGTGTATTTTGGCGTTGCATTCAATCAATCCACAGAGGACTATCGAGGAGAATGCGGCTCATATTTAACCCAGGATTTCCAGGGATTATTTCGTTTATATAATTATTTGGTGCTCTGTTGTGCAGATGATGGGGGAGATTATAATGACTTTACGTTTTATTAAAAAATGAAAAAGGGACGCATGAGCGCATAATGGCAATACGGTTTTCATGTGTTAGATAATTCATAATACTTGTCATGACTGTGTGTTACTTAATGTACTCCTCCGAGGTAAACAGAAATGCTGCCTGTTCAAAAATAATAACTAACTGTGGTTTTTTGCCTGCACTGCATCATACTATACTTTTGGTTACATTATCAGCATCATGAGAGCGTCAAAATATTAGGGACACTATCCCAGTGTGATACAGTGCAGGTCTCTGGGTATATACTACATGTTGTTTGACTTTTTAATTAAACACATAATGTCTCCCACAGCGTTCCACAAGCTTTGGCAGGTTTGAAGGCCTCAGACATAATCCATCTCCAGCTAAAGCAGAGGAAAATGGAACAAATTTGGTTAGTGTAACCTAATGTAAAATGACATTTAACGTGCAGTCTAAGTACGAAGCAGGAAGTTATGCAAATCATGCTGTAGTTTCAACATTCTGGGCACGCATATGGAGGAAATTGATGACAAACTTTCTTTTCACAGCTGCCTGAAGAATGCGAAAGCACAGACCCACAAAAATCAGCTGGAATTGGGAAGAAAATGAAGGCAATTTCACTGACCATGCGGATGAGAAGAATGGGCAAAAAGCATGTAAAGTCCTTCTCAGAGGAGACGGTGAGGTTGCATCAAAAATTAATAATCACTTACAACTACCAATTGAAAGGTTAATTTAAAGAATAGCAAAGAAAAAAAATATCAACATTAAAACCTAAACAGTAGCCACATACACTATTTGTTGCCCTTTTCTTTCACAACTTGCATAAACATACTAGCACATCCTCACATACACACTGACATGTAATTGTCATTTTTTAAACATGCTTTCCAGAGGAAATGTAATCACTACAGCGTTTTCAATTAGTAAATGTGTGTTTTGTCAATTGTTTCCTTCTGACAGGGTGATGATATAGAGACAGAGACTGGACCTGCAGCTGAAAAAAACTCTGCAAGGACCAGCAACTCATTGGAGAGTCTTTACAGTGCCCAAAGCTCATCTAGTAAGCAAATATATTTCACATGTTGTACAAAAACACATTATTTAAGACGTTTTACCTAAAAACTGATACATTTGTGATTTGACTAGCATTCACTTTATTATGCGCATGCGCGAGTTTGTCACATCCGCAGCGTGGAAGAGGGCTTACTTATAACTTTTCCAGTCAAATTGACACTTTGACGCCAGCTCTGTTTCTGATTTAGTTGTATTAATTACCAAAATATTTATTCATGTCAAATAAACGTGGGTTTTCCCACGACAGTATCGGTTGGATTTGACCGGTTCCAATAAATGTGTTCGTGCGCATGCGTAAAGGCGTCAGAAGTAAACAAATATGGCGGAACATACCGCCGTAGAGTGATTAAAATCGCCTTTCTAACAAAATGTGCCTTTTCTAAACCGCTACAGTTCAGGTGAGTTTACATTACTTACCAAAGTATTCATTGTCTTCAATTCATGCCAAAGTCAAACAAACATTGCCGAAGAACGTCGGTCACAGTAGAGCCAAGGAGAGGAAGGCGTTTGTGCGTGTGATGATGTATTTGTAAAGTAGTATCGCCAACTTGTGGCCTGGCATAGGTGTTACATCATTTAAAAATACATCTGTAGTAATTTTAAGAAGAAAATTATTTACACAGTGTTTATATTCTATTAAATACAAGTTCTCAAGTATTATTATTTTTTGGTAAAATAAAGAATCTATAATTAAACTACTTTGTGCTTGTGGGTTCAGGTGGTGTCACCAGTGAGTCCAATGGTTCTGGACAGAGGGACAGTCTGAGGCTGGAGGAGGAAGGTTCCTACCAGGGTCAGTTCTGCGGCAGAGCTCGTGTCCACACAGACTTTTTCCCCAGCCCTTACGACACTGACTCGCTTAAACTAAAGGTTAGACACCTGGAAAACTGCCACCTCAAGTCTGATTTGAAAGTTCAATTCATGATTTATTTGTGTGTTTTGCTACAATCAGGCTGGTGACATCATCAACATCATCAGCAAGCCTCCGATGGGCATCTGGACGGGGCTGCTCAACAACAAGGTGGGGAACTTCAAGTTCATCTACGTGGACGTTCTGGTGGAGGAGGAGAAGAAGGACGAAGAAGACCAATCTCCCAAGATTCGACAACAGAAACTGTGCAAAAGACCTCGACCGAAAACGCTGCTGGAGCTGCTCGAGCGACTGAATCTGGAGGTGTGTTGAGATGATTTGTTGATGTTTTTTCATGCCACACAGTGTGGGGGTCCCCTTTGTATCACTACTCAAAACAGCAGCACCTACCGAGACATGTTAACAATTAGTGTGTTTTGCAGTATATTTTAAACAAACAGATATTCAAGATGTTTTCACATTATTCTTGGTAGGTGATTAGTGTTTGACATGACTTAGACTTTGTCATGGGATTTTTTCTCATATTTAGGTTCTGGGGAACGACACATCTCGTTGTATTTCTTGAATCTATGAATAAATAGTCCATCCATTCATCCATTTTCTACCGCTTGTCCCTTACGGGGTCGCGGGGGGTGCTGAAGCATATCTCAGCTGCATTCGGTTGGAAGGCATGGTACACCCCGGACAAGTCGCCACCTCATCGCAGGGCCAACACAGATAGACAGATAACATTCACACTCACATTTGTTTTTTTATTATATTTAACACTCACATGGTAATATTGTTTAACATTATTCCCAAAATGACCTCCATGCAATGTTGTTTGAGTAAATACCCCAGGGCTATTCAACAAAATTGTTTAGGTGGCCACATTTCCAGAAAGCACCTTTGTGCTCTTTTAATGTCTTTTAGGCCCTTTATCTTCTTCATTATTTCCCTTTTTGTTTATTTTAATGTGTTTTTTACTTTTCTTTTTGTATCTGCACTGCAATCACATAATTTCCCCGTTGTGGGATGAATAACATCTATCCTATCCTATTATTTTTTATTACATATATTCCTGAGAAACAGTGTCCTTGCAGTGGACTTTTGATTTTTTTCTATTAATTTTGTCAGCGTTTGTAAATTCTGAAAAAGCAGCCTTGTCTATATAACTATGGACAGAATTGTGTGTCTTATTATACAACCAAATATTTTTTTTAATTTTCAACCAAAAAATATATATTTGCAAACAAGAAAATTAATTTGAAATATAAAAATATTACATTTTCTAAAGTGTTGGGTTGCAAATATGTATTTTTGTTTGCAAAAATGTTTTGGGTTGCAAATATTTTTTTGTTACAAATATTGGTTTTGGTTGCAAAAAAAATTGTCGGGCTAGGTTTTGTTACATTAAAGTTTTTGTTTATAAATTGTTTATTTTTTGTTGGAAATGTTTTTTTTTTGGTTACAAATTATTTTTGGTTAGACTCAACTACAATTTTGTTCAGAGGCTGTGCCTACAAGATGGAAGTTGAGTTGAAACCCCAAAAAATATTCGCAACCAAAACCTTTTTTTGTTTGAAAATGTATTTATTTTGATTTTGTTTTATTTTTTATATTTTGTTGTTAAAGCGGAAGAAGAAGATGGATGGATGGATTTTCTTTGTTTGTTTATTTTTGGATGCAATCCATTTTTGTTTACTTGTAAAATGTTTTTGTTTGCAAATCAATTTTTTGTTCGGGTGCAGAAAAAGACTCCATAAGCAGTAAGAGCGCTAGATTGTTTTCAAGGGCCTGCTACATAAAAGTTAGTCAAAGTTAGTGCATGTCAGCCCTCTAGTAGTGTTTTGGTTTACTTTTTAATTCAAGTTTGGTTTTTTTTCAGAACTTTTGGGCCAGTCTGGCCAGTTAAATGCCCTAAAATACACTCTGAAGGAATATAATACAGTACATATTTCCCATGGTTCACCTTAGCACTCTCTGCTGGAGCATTGCTCATAATGCAAATACCACGCTGAATATTTTCTAACTACATTTTTTACTTGCAGGAGTATGCCTCGGCGCTGCTGCTCAATGGCTACCAGACTGTGGAAGACCTCATGCACCTGCAGGAGAAACACCTGATTGAGTTAAACGTTAACGACCCCGAGCACAGACACAAGCTGCTGGCTGCCGCCCAGTGCCACTACACAGAAGGTCAGCAACACACACAAACAAGATACATTTTAATGCAATACCTGTGTAATCGTGGCTTTTTATGCCAAAAGTTCAGGAGAGAACACACAGAAGATAATACAAATAATAACAGAAGAAATTAACAAATTTAAAAGATGGTTTGACAAAAACAGACTATCTTTGAATCTCAGCAAAACTAAAATAATGCTATTTGGTAATAGTAGAAAAGAGCATCATACACGAATACAAATAGACGGAGTAGACATCGAAAGGGTAAAATAAACCAGATTTTTGGGAGTATTAATAGATGATCAAATGAACTGGAAATCTCATATACAAAACATACAACATAAGGTGGCAAAAAACATTTCAATAATGAATAAAACAAAATACGTTCTGGGCCAAAAATCACTTCATATTCTCTACTGCTCGCTAGTGTTACCATATCTGAGTTATTGTGCAGAAATATGGGGAAATAACTACAAATGTGCGCTACATTCGCTAACCGTGTTACAAAAAAGATCAGTTAGAATAATACATAATGTTGGATATAGAGAACATACAAACCCTTTATTTATTAAGTCAAAAATATTAAAGTTCGGTGATTTGGTGATGTACAAAGCAAACTATAACCTGCTACCAAAGAATGTACAACAATTCTTCTCAACTAAAGAGGAGAGATATAACCTTAGAGGAAAAAATGATTTAAAACATTGATATGCACGTACAACACTTAGGACTTTTAGCATATCAGTATGTGGAATTAAATTATAGAATGGATTAAGTAAAGAAGTTAAAAATTGTACTGATATGATCCAGTTTAAGAGGTTGTTCAAAATAATAGTGCTTACAAAGTACAAAGAAGAAGAATTATGAGAAATACTTCCAACCTTATTGAAAATAAGATATTCTTCATCTCAGTATGTTAATAATAACTGAATTAATTAATTACATATTACAAAACTGTTGTGTATACTAATTCATAGATGTTATTTTATTATATAAAAAGGTCAGTAAATGATTCTATATATTTGTAAACGCTTTGAAGAGGGAAAGGGGTAGGATTAAATAAGCTTTGCTTCATGATGTAAAATGAAATTATATGAAATTGTGTGATGTATTATGATGTACGTGTGTTCATGTTCGAAATAAACTAAAGAAAGAAAAAAGAAAAGAAAGAAAGGCTTATTTATACTCACTTTGAAGTAGTATAAACATAACATAAACGTAAACTAATCGTGGCTTTTTATGCCAAAAGGCTTATTTATACTCACTTTAAAGTAGTATAAACATAACATAAACATAAACTAACCATACGTTATAAATAGTTTTCGTTTTTTTTAACACCTACTCTACTTTAGTTGGAAATGTTTTTCTCAAATGTAAATGTAAAAAAACCCAAAAGCCGAGCCTTTTGCACCACAAGGAGTGGAAGTAGACATATAAAGGCTTATTTCTAACTTCCTGTTACTCACACAGAAAGTGCTTGAGAGGCTGCAAGGTTTTTTCCTGTAAATCGGTCGTCTCAAAGAGAAAAAAAAAAAGCGACGGTGTAGAAACCGAACTGTAGTAGTGTTACTGCCAGATGGGTTCAAAGCAAATAAAGGTCATTTTTGATGTGTGTCGAAACAGATGGCAGCTTGTTGACTCACATGTTCGTAACTTAATCAAATGTATGTTATGTGAGGGTGTGAGGATTAACAGATTTTTATTAGTAGAATAGATTTATTTTCTTTTTTTTTGGAGTGAGAAGTCACAGATGGTTGAGTCCTACCATGAGTTTTTCTTAGCTAATGAAAAAGGCCATTTGCATCTTCTTCATTGGCCTATTTTCAACTTGATGTTTTTGTGCCTGCAGGGGATGATGTCAGAGACGTAGAGGAGAGTGGATCCTCAAGCGGTCCACAGGAAGACGACAGCGACTGTCCAAGAGACTCTGGCTGCTTTATCCCGTCCGAATGCACGGACAGCAAGGAAGACGCCGAGCAGCTGGCAGACGCTGTGGCTTCTTAATAACCTGGGGCCGTACTTATCAAGCTTCTTAGAGTGCCATTTTACACTTAAGTCCTGAGAATTTGCGAAATTTAGTCCTACTCTCAAACTTAATAATACAAGCTTTTTATCAACGTTCTTAAGTCTAAGAATCACTCCTACTCTCCACGATATTTAAGAGACCTTCAGAGGTGTCTTAAGTGGTTAGGAGTTGCCAGCAGGGGATGGCACTGAGGCGAGAGAGACGTGCGCGAACGTTCAGGGAACGGAACAATGTTTTTTGTTTTTTTTGATGACGAGCAGCTGATCAAACGGTATCGTTTAGACAGAGCGGATATTATTTTTGTCACAGATTTAATACTTTTCGATTCCTTGTTGATTTCTGCATGTGTCTGCAGTGGGCTAGTATATATAGAGCCACCCACACCAGTTTCAAATTAGTTGCCTAATTAATGAATTGGAAAGAAAATGTTATGACAGTAGCGTATGTGTGTGGCCGTGAGGTGAGTGACGTCAGTGAGTGTGTGGGCGATAGAAGAGAGGGAGCGGTAGCGTGAGTGCCGGCGGGGACTAGTTTGTTTTGTATTATTTTGTAGTTTATTGTCAAAATATACACTCCCATTGTCCACTTAAATATTTCCAAGATATTTCTTTATTCTTAGACAACGGATTCCATTCCGTGATTGGTCATTTCTATGGACACAGAAATGACGTCACCTAAAATTCCGTTTACGGCACATAGTAATGTTGTAATTCAGCTCTGAGTGTGACACTTAAGATTCAGTCCTACACTTCGCTGAAAGTGTGAGTAAGACGCTTGATAACTAACTTTTAAGTGCAGCTTTCAGCGAATAATTTATTTACTCTTAAGTCAACTCTTAGCAGACTTCTTAGGAGTAATTCTAAGAAGCTTGATAAGTACGGCCCCTGATCCTCATTTGACTGATAACATAACATATGGACTTTGTGACTGTCGAAATGCTTGTATATTTCATTTCAAATCATCACATCTGTTATTGCATTCAAAAATGCCACTTGTATTTATTTCATTTTGAGTCAGTCAGCGTTTTTACTTATAAAGCCTTTATTTATTTTCTCTTGTTTCTATTGTCATTTGGGATTTAGAAAATGTATAAACTATCCAAACTTGCCTTTGACTGTATATATTATGTACTGTGCTGGGGGTGAGGGGTATGGTGTTAATGAGAATGATTCTGTACATATTAAAGTCTGCCAAATATGTTATTAAATCAATTTGTCATTATTCATCTGATAATTAAATATGATGACATACATTTATAGTATTTTCAAAATGTAGAAAGAGAAACAATTGTGACTGCAATATTAGTTTTAAAATAGTGTACATGTTTTTCAAATTAGGTAAATAGTTTAAAAAAAAAAGTTTTATTGCAAATTGTAGCAGGTTTGTACAGGTTTGGGTTGAATAATTTTGAGTGCAACTCTACTGTGGAGCTAAATTGGGGCCAATGAGTTGTACTTGAAAAAAATTAACTTTTATACTGATAAATACATGAGCCTACTGTACTCAAAATAAAAATTTGTGCACACATTAAAAAAAATCTTAAAAAAAAAAAAAAAAAAGGAAAATAAATAATTTGTTTTAAAATAATTGATTGAATGAATCATAACTGCATTCGACCTGGAAGAAAGTGTGTCTTATTTTTGTTTTGAATACACTGATGTATTTTTACAAATTATTATGTATTCAAATTTCAGGTTTATTTTTTGTTTTTTTTTCAACTTTTGGCCCAAATTAGCTCTACTAGCTCTACTCGGAAAATTACTAGGTTATTATTATTATTATTAAGTTTGTATTTATGAATAGTAGTAATAATACATTTTAATATTGCATATACATATAAATAGGTGGGAATAAATAAAATATACTAATGAATAATAATTTTTTTCAACTACAAAGCCTTTGACCCTTATTTAGCTACCGACTGTACTAGGAAGACTTACTAAGTTAATGTTATCTTTTCTTTTTTATATAATAGTAATAACAACAGTATTATATTTGATTTCAAATATAATATATGAATAGAACGACAATGGAAATAATACTAGTGGAATAATATAATTATATATACTGCGTGTGTACAAAAATGATATTGTCGTATTTAAAGCAACAATATATCAATAAATAAAAAAAATACAAATATGAGGACTGTACGAAAACGTCTCTTTTTCTCCCAATGCGATGTTTGTGTCTCGCAAAAGAGCCTGGGAAATGCTGTTTTCTTCTGAGACAGTTGTCTTGTTGAGAGTGTTGCATTTAACTACATTACCCAGCATCCACCTCGCCACGGTCCAACGCTGACGTGTACTAGGAAGTGTCAGTGTCGCATTACTAGCAAAGCTGAGTCTTACCGGCGTGTTTGTGTTTTTTAACCACATAAAGTGGCTATTTTAGCGACGGGACGCCTTTTTGAAAATACGTTAATATGGCGGGGGAGGTATCAATAATAGGTAAGTTGAATGTTTAACCAGCTTTAAAGAACAACTCGAGTAAAATCTTTGTGAATAAATGTGTGCGTTTGGCTTCCAGGTTCCGTGATCCTGGGACTGTTCCTGGCGGGTTATTTGGGCCAGCAGTATTTGCCGCCGCCCAAGCCGCGTGTGATCGGTCTGGACTTGGGCACCACTTTTTGCTCGGTGGGTGTGTTTCACCCTGGCAGCGGGAAGGTGGAGGTGATCGCGGACGAGGAGGGCAGGACGAGCATCCCCAGCGCCGTCACCTTCACCGACATGGCGGTGCTGGTCGGACATCAGGCCGTGGACGTGGCGGACAAGGACCCCCAGAACACCATCTATGATGCCAAGAGGTTCATTGGGAAGATCTTTGCTCCTGGGCTGCTGGAGCAAGAGAGCCGTCGCTACCCCTTCAAGGTGGGCGCCATGACGTCATGTTCATAACAAAATGGTAAACTAGCTTTCTCAGGGGTGTCAAACTCGATTTAATTGAGGGCCACGTCGCAAATATGGCTACCCTCGGAGGGCCAGTTGCAGTGCAGATAAAAAAAGTAATAATACATGAAAACAAGAGGGAAACATAAAGAACATTAAATACATTCTAGAAAAGCACAGAGCTGATGCAACCAGCTGCCACATCAGCGGCACCATTTTACATACAGCTACAAAAGTCAAACGCAATAAAGCATAAAAAATGAGCAATGCATAATGGATATTGTGCACATACCATTGCACCGTGTTTAGACAAAAACAAAACAAAAACACCCTAAGTTCCACGCCAGCAGCAAAGCCAAATACAGGAACAGACATGGCACGCCACATTGAATGAGTGGCCTACCACGTTAAATGATGTTGCAGGCCACGTTAAATAGTGTGGTGGGCTACATTGAATGATGTGGCCTACCCACCACATTAAATGATGTTGCTGACCACGTTAAATAGCGTGGTGGGCTACATTGAATGATGTGGCCTACCACTTAAATAATGTTGCAGACCACGTTAAATAGCGTGGTGGCCTACCACATTAAATGATGTTACAGGCCACTTTAAATAGCGTTGTGGGCTACCACTGAAATAATGTTGCAGACCACGTTAAATAGTGTGGTGGGCTACATTGAATGATATGGCCTACCACGTTAAATGATGTTACAGGCCACATTAAATAGCGCGGCGGACCACTTTAAATTATGTGCCGGACGACATTAAATGGCAGACCACATTGAATCACGATTCCAGGCCACATTAAATAACATAGTGAGCCACATTGAATCAGATAACGTGAAGGGCCACATAAAATAAAATGAGGGACCACATTAAGTAATGCAGCGGGCCAGATCGGGCCCCTGAGCCCTGAGTTTGACACCTGTGCTTTAAGTGCTCGTAAGTAACTTGCGCCCCCCTCCCCCTACAGGTTATTAACAACAATGGGAGCGCAGAGTTCGCCATTACCGCCAACGGCAGCTTCACGGTGACCCCGGAGTTCATCGGCTCCAGGCTGCTGCTGAAGATGAAGAAGATGGCCGAGCGACGGCTCGACACCCTCATCCACAGCGCCGTCATCTCCGTGCCCGCAGAGTTCGACGAGACGCAAAGGAACCACACTATCAAGGCCGCCAATCTCGCTGGTGAGAGAACAAGGAGACTTAAATATTCCTATTGGAAAAGGTTGCCTGGAGGTTGTTGTTGTTGTTGTTGTTATTAATAATAAGTTGTTTTGACCAATGGCTGGCAAAACTTTGTGATGGTGCAAACCCCCCTAGTCTGACACATCTATCCATCATTTACAACAGTGGTTCTTAAACTCAGAAAACATTAGGCTCCCTAAGTACCACTATTAATGACCAACATTAAAATACAGTAGCATAGCAGGCCTAAGTATTCATTAAAAACAAGGCAGAGGTTTTATTGAACAATTTTGGCCAATGTAACATTGCACACAGTTTGAACCATAAGATAGTTTAAAATATTTAATTAAGTGATTCTTTGCCGCACCACTAGATGGAGTATCATAGTTTGAGGATCATTAATTTAGACATTGTTAAGATTTTTTTTATTATTATTATAGAGGTTTATTTGAAATAGGGACAGATACAAAAACATAGACATCTGAAACAGTTATCCGATGCATGCATCACAGTGTTTGTAGCCAAAGCTAATTTACAACACTTGTCCCCAACAACAACAACAACACAGATCCAACATAATTAAAATAGGAAAATAAAAAATAGAGTGAGTTGATAATAATGATAATAGTAATAACACAGACAAAGTGCAAACTAGATAAAAGCCAATAATAATAATAATAACACAGACAAAGTGCAGACTAGATAAAAACCAATTAGTAAAAATGAGTAAAAACTAAACATGGGAACACGATTGTTGCTCAACTAGCCATAATTTTGTTTGTTTTTTGAAAGTGACAAGTGCAGGTATACTTTTCAAAGTGTCCGGTAAAGAGTTCCATAGTTGTGGTCCTTTTATTGAAAAGGCAGTCTGGGCAAAAGATGTTCTACGGAATGGAACACAACAGTTGCCTTTTGACACTGCTCGGGTGGTAGATCTGGTACCACTTTGCAGTCTTGTAATTGCCTTGCAGAGCAATTGGGGAGCAGAGTTATGCAAGCATTTAAAAACCAGTTTGACTGTGTGTAACAAAATAAAATTGGTAAAACTTAAAATATTGTATTTGGTTAAAATTTGGCAATGATGATATCGTATACTCTTCTTGTCTAGAACTTTCAAGGTGCGGTTATAAAGACACTCAATGGTCTTGATTGATGACTGGTGTGCCTGGGACCATGTGGTTAAGCCATAAGATATGTGACAGAATCATTGCATTCATAAAAGTAAAAGCACAGCTAAGAGTTAAGCAGTGTCTTATAATCTTAAAACAGCCTAGGTTTGCCTTCAGGGTTTTACACATCTTCTTAA
This sequence comes from Entelurus aequoreus, assembly GCF_033978785.1. Taxonomy (NCBI): domain Eukaryota; kingdom Metazoa; phylum Chordata; class Actinopteri; order Syngnathiformes; family Syngnathidae; genus Entelurus; species Entelurus aequoreus. Next base: position 10,305,797 of record NC_084740.1, on the reverse strand, counting down.
TGTGACTTTTAAAATTCAAAATAAAAAGCAAATGAATTGCTGACTGTTGTGCCAAGCATTTTTGTAGCGTTAAATAGTTCTCGTTGTCACAAACAAGCTAACTTTGGGTCTTGCAGGTTTGGAGATTCTGCGCGTGATCAACGAGCCGACGGCGGCGGCCATGGCGTACGGCCTGCACAAGGTGGACGTCTTCAATGTGCTGGTGGTGGACCTCGGCGGAGGAACCCTGGACGTGTCTCTGCTCAACAAGCAGGGCGGCATGTTCTTCACAAGAGCCATGGCCGGTAAAAGTCCTTCTCTGTGGACCGAGCAGACCTTCCCGGCTTGTTTTCAAACTCTGGGGTTTTTTGTGCAGGCAACAACAAGTTAGGAGGACAAGACTTCAGCCAGAGGTTGCTCCAGTACGCCACGGAGCGAGTCCGGCAGGAGTACGGGGCCCCGCCCACTCTGAAGGCGGACATCCATCGCCTCCGCCAAGCCGTGGAGGCCGCCAAGCTCAACCTGACCCTCCAACCTAGCGCCGCCATCAGGGTGCCGCTGCATCTCCATGACAACGCAGCGGAAAGCGCGGCCCCGGCAAAGGTCCTCTTCCAGGCGACGGTCACCCGCCAGCTCTTCGAGGAGCTGAACGAGGACCTGTTCCAGAAGATCCTAGCCCCCGTGGAGACGGTGCTCGCCGAGGGCCACCTGGGAAAAGCCGAGGTGGACGAGATCGTCCTGGTAGGCGGCTCCACCAGGATACCGCGCATCAGGAGGCTCATCAGCGAGTATTTCGGGAAGGAGCCCAACACGTCGGTGGACCCCGACATGGCCGTGGTGATGGGCGTGGCCATCCAGGCCGGCATCATGGGGGGCTCGTGGCCGCTACAAGTCAGCGCCATCGAGATCCCCAACAGACATCTTCGAAAGACAAACTTCGGCTAGTGTGTGTTTATTTGGAGACTGTGTAGACAGCCTGAATGTACGTACGCTGGCACCGACAACATTCCTTTTGGACACGCAGTCATACTTGAAGAACAAAAAAGGGCCAACCAGCACTTTAATTGTACACAACTTGTGTAATTTCTTTCTCAGGGAGGAGTCCCACTGTTACAATGCACAGGGACCACAGGGTTGTCAGTTGAATATCTCAAAGAGAAAAACAAAAATGAAGATAAATTGGGATTGTTTGTCAGTTCCCGAGCAGTTTTGAGGTGCCGTGTGACCACGCAAGCCTAATGTGTTGTATTATACTACTGCTCAACCACAAACAGTTCTAACAAGCTTAAACTTGTATGTTTGGGTTTTAAATATTTAATAACGTACTTGTATGCTTCAGTTGTTTCGCTACAGTTTGTTGGGAAAAGTTGCTTTGAGTAAACTTGTGAGCCATGCTGTAACGTACGAGTCGTTGCTGTTCCTTACGTCCTGTAGGTGTCGCTAGCGCGCTTATCAAAATGTCCAGACGTATCAAGAAAACATTTCCGTCTTCTGTGCCCGCAAACTTATACCCTGAGTTTGTAAACCATATTTAAAATGTAGCAATTGACACAACAATGAAAAAAACGATTTAAAGTGTGATTTATTAAGTTATGTTTAATGTAAAGTTGTCGAAAAATCTTATGCCGCAATGCATGCTGGGAGCGTTGTGTCCCAGCAAAAACATAACCTAACAAATCATACATTTGCAGCGTGAAACATTTATACAATAATCGATCAAATACTGATCAATAGCGTTATTTAGGGTAGCTCGTACTCACGTGAAAGATGACTTATGTGCAATTATGCGTTTCTTTGATTCCTACGCATGCGCAGATGCAGGGGTCGGAATCGAACCTTTGACGTATCTTCTACGACAAACAAAAGCATGCACATTTACACAACGGGACGAATAAAATATTTTGAAAAATAAAACCCAGCAGTGCTTTTCAACATTTTTTGAGCCGAGGCACGTTATCTCGTTGGAAAATATCCGGAGGCACACCACGAGCAGACAATGTTAGCCTTTATGGGTGAGGGCGGACCTACGTCACTTCCGCCTACCAATCCCCTAGCAACCCGGAATTCGTTGAAAACAAACCAGCTCACAGCGAACACAGCATTGACAGAAAAAGCATTTAACGAGCGTTGTGGCCTGGAAGTCGGCGTTAAATCCTTCATTTACGCATTTTTACTTATTCGCATATCGTGTGAAAAAACGAAAATGTATTATTTGCGTCAGACTCGTCTCAGTGAACTTTAAAGCTTCTCAGGCTTAGCTTGCTAGTTAGCTCAGCCTGCGCGCTACTAAGAAAGAGACGCGGAAGTTATCAACAACAAGATCAAGTGTTAGTGTATAAAATATTGAGAGAGTTGAGGGCTACATGTATTGTTTAAGTACAACTGTTCTTTGCCAGGTGTTCTTTGGCCGCCCTGGCTTACGTTTTCCCGGTGGTGTCCATCTTAACGCTGCCTTTGGTATCCTCTCGTTGTCCGGTTTTCGAAAATAGCTAGCTAGGCTATAGACTATATAGTATATACCGCATGTTATTTTTGTACAACAACTTCAGCTGTCGAACGTTATAAGGTAAAAATTCAACAGGTACAACATTAGCACGGACGGTATAGCCAAGTTGTGGTTAAGAAGGTGGATTTTTGTTCCTTATATTTACCAGAAACGAAGTGATCCGAACACACGACCCGGGACTTTGGGGGACTCCAGTGAGAACCGTCCTCGTTTTCCCGGTGTAAAGCTGGGAGCCATTTGTCTCGTCTCTGTGGGCTTTTATCACGCTTTTGCAGAACAAAATACAACCTTTGTTTTCCCTGTTTCCAGTTGTGGTTAGCACAACCAAAAACAACACAGTTTTTCGGCATTTTGGAGGCAGAATGACGGGTTTAACCAGCGTATGTCGACAGGTTAAAGAGTAATGGCAACGGTTTGTTTTCAACGCCAGTCTCGTTGCTATGGCTCGAAGAACCCGTATGTAGCTCAGTTGCCCGGATGTCGGCCCTCCCCCATTGACAATATAAACTCGTTCTCATCAAATACCTGACGGGATTGTTCGACATTAGTTCATACAATAATCAAAAAGAGATTCTTAAGCTCAATAAGCAATTTCTTGGGTAAGAAAAAAAAAAGAACATCCTTCACTTATCTCAAATGAGGCCCACAAAGCAATGATCTATCTACCTGCTGCCACCTACTGCTACAGAAGAGTATTGCATGGTTACTCTATTAATCATTAGGACAGCACGGACACAACAACGGCACATTATTTGTAAAATACAATTAGTGGTTTGCAAAAAATATTTTTTAGAACAATTAGGTGACATTGCAAACATTTTCTACGGCACACTAGTGATTAAGCCGCCCAAGCAAGGTTTTTTTTTTTTTTTTTACTTTACCTGTGACTTGACTAGTATAAACTAAAAAAAAACCATTGTTTAGAGTTCACTTCAGAGGCAAAAATACAAACCAAAGACAAAGTGCCCCTTTTAGTTAGCTTACACTTTTATTCACACATAACATTTGACAGCAGCGACAAACATGAAGATGCTTCAGGTTTGTAAACAATAAAATAGCCCCCAACATTCTTGCAGGGAAGTAAAGACGACGTCCTCTAATTGTCACGTGACTCCAAAGTGTTCTTTTGTTGGCTTGCAAATGACGTCATTCACAACACTGCACTGCAGGCTAAACAGTACACACCCCATCAGGTTACATACTTTTAAAAGATTCACTTGTTCCTGACTGTACAGCCGAGCTCACACACATACTATGATCATAACTGTTACATGCAGCAGCATTTGCACACTTTCAAATGTTACCATCCACCGACACAGCCGCTGTGAGCAGAGTTCATGCTGGATTGTGCATATAAATAAAAGGCATCAGTGCTTAGAATGGAAGGACCTGCTTGGGAGAATTAGCTTAAAAATGAAAATTCTGGACACTCTTAAGTCAATTCCGTGGATAAAAAGTGCTGAGTCAAAAGTAATATACATTATATATTTTTGTCCAGGAAGCAAAGACATTATTTACAAAAAAATGTACACGCTTTGTTTCCTCATCTTGTGGCTGAAAGTGCGCCATCATTGGCTCACAGGTCGGTCAGTGTAGTAGTCATCATAATCATTGCTGTTGTCTGTGTAGAGCTCGTCACTGCCGGCAACTCCATTGCCCACCTCTGGAGGGAGCCAAAGCACACAAGGTGGTTGTGTTACATGACAGCGTTTGAAAAACACAAACAGTGCAGAGAATCCACATGAGCACTAAGGACATTTTATACACAAGATGAACATCAGAAATAATATAAATTATAAATATATCAATAACATTCATAAAGTGTTTTTTTCGGTACTCATATACACTGTTTATGATTTATCATCGGCGGTCACTCGAACAATGTAGTATTTCCATCCATCCATTTTCTACCGCTTATCCCTTTCGGGGGCGCGGGGGCTGCTGGAGCCTATCTCAGCTGCATTCGGGCAGAAGGCGGGGTACACCCTGGACAAGTCGCCACCTCATCACAGGGCCAACACAGATAGACAGACAACATTCACACTCACATTCACACACTAGGGCCAATTTTTAGTGTTGCCAATCAACCTATCCCCAGGTGCATGTCTTTGGAGGTGGGAGGAAGCTGGAGTACCCGGCGGGAACCCACGCAGTCACTGGGAGAACATGCAAACTCCACACGGAAAGATCCCGAGCGCAGGATCGAACCCAGGACCTTCGTATTGTGAGGCAGATGCACTAACCCCTCTTCCACCGTGCTGCCAATGTAATATTTAAAACACTTAAATGATAAGGTGTCAATCAAAAGTTAAAATGATTGTTACACACACACTAAGTTGTGAAATTATTCTCTGCATTTGACCCATCACCATTGATCACCCCCCGGGGAGGTGAGGGGAGTAGTGAGCAGCAGTGGGGGCTGCGCCCGGGAATCATTTTTGGTGATTCAACCCCCAATTCCAACCCTCGATGCTGAGTGCCAAGCAGGGAGGTAGGTAATGGGTCCCATTTTTATAGTCGTCGGTGACCTGTGCTGCAGGCGTGTCATTTGTTCTGTTCTTAACACCCACAGTTGTCATACAAATGTAAAAATAAGTCAAGTTATGAGCACCCCCCATGACCCCGAAAGGGACAAGCGGTAGAAAATGGATGGATGATACTATTAAAACACAAAAACACTTTCATGATGACTGCCTACTACTCTTTAAAATGGTGTACAGTCAAGTAAATGCAGATTCATTCATCATAATTAATCATATTCGCCATACTTTTCTAGTGTTATGTTATTTGTACGGTAAGCGTTTTGAGAGCAATGGTAAATGAGCAACGAAACAGGACACTACTTTTCTATGGATGGAAAAAAAAAGGTTGCAATCAATTAATCAAAGCATGAACAGCCGTTTGGTTGCAGAGAGAGAGGGAGGTGGGAAAGGTCAAAGTCGTGTATAGCGGGAGTATGGACAACTAAACAAGAGGCGCCATGTTGGCTACCAAGGACGTGTGCGGTTGCAGTTGTTCTGAGGTTTTCCTGACAAAAATAAACCAAAATAATAAGTAAATAATAAGTAATAATAATAAATAATATATATTTTTTAAATTAATCAATCCATCAAAACAATACAAAGCAATACCATAAAAATGCAATCCAATTCCAAAACCAAACCCGATCCAGCAACACTCAGAACTGCAATAAACAGAGCAATTGAGAGGAGACACAAACACGACACAGAACAATCCAAAAGTAGTGAAACAAAAATGAATATTATCAACAATAGTATTAATATTATTGACAATTTCAACATAGCAGTGATTAAAAATCCCTCATAGACATTATCATTAGACATTTATAAAAATAAAAAAAAAGAACAATAGTGTCACAGTGGCTTACACTTGCATCACATCTCATAAGCTTGACAACACACTGTGTCCAATATTTTCACAAAGATAAAATAAGTCATATTTTTGGTTCATTTAATTTACATTATTGCAATCAGTTGATAAAACATTGTCCTTTACAATTATAAAAGCTTTTTACAAAAATCTACTACTCTGCTTGCATGTCAGCAGACTGGGGTAGATCCTGCTGAAATCTATGTATTGAATGAATAGAGAATACTTTTGAATCGGGAAAAAAAATCGTTTTTAAATCGAGAATCGTGTTGAATTGATTTTTTTTTTATTTTGAATCGAATCGTGACCCCAAAAATCGATATTGAATCGAATCGTGGGACACCCAAAGATTCACAGCCCTACTAGTTACCGCCAAAACTAACGGCGTTACAAAGTAACGCGTTAGTCCCAACACTGCTCATTATGTAATATTCTAACTGATCTTTCTTTTTTGTAACATGCTAAGTGAATAAGTGCACTTTTGTACTTATTTCCCTATATTTTTACACAATAACTCAGATATGGTATCACTGCCGAGCAGTAGAGACTATGGAGTGATTTTTTTTGGTCCAGAACATCCATCCATCCATTTTCTACCGCTTGTCCCTTTTGGGGTCGCGGGGGATGCTAGAGCCTGTCTCAGCTGCATTCGGGCGGAAGACGGGGTGCACCCTGGACAAGTCGCCACCTCATCACAGGGCCAACACAGATAGACAGACAACATTCACACTCACATTCACACACTAGGGCCAATTTAGTGTTGCCAATCAACCTATCCCCGGGTGCATGTTTTTGGAGGTGGGAGGAAGCCGGAGTACCCGGAGGGAACCCACGCAGTCACGGGGAGAACATGCAAACTCCACACAGAAAGATCCAGGCTCACTCAGGACTACTCAGGACCTTCGTATTGTGAGGCACATGCACTAACCCCTGTTCCACCGTGCTATTTGGCTTTATTCATTATTGACATATTTCTTGCTATTTTATGTTGTATCATTTTTTATGAGATTTCCAGTTCGTTTTTCTCATCCATTATTACACCCCGAACTTTGTTTTATTTTAACTTTTCAATGTCCGTCTATTTGAATTAGTGTTTGACTTTCTTTTCTGCTGCTACTGAATTGCATAATTTTAGTTGTTCCCCTAGAGCAGGGGTCGGCAACCTTTACCACTCAAAGAGCCATTTTGGCAAGTTTCACAAATTAAAGAAAGTAATGGGAGCCCCAAAAAAAAAAAAAAAATTTAAAATGAAAAACACCGCATACAAAGCTTAAACGCTTTGTGCTATGTTAACTAGGGGTCTCCGACACACGCACCGGCACGCACTTTAATGTGGAAATTTGATGTTAGTGCAGCCCGCGAGTTTTGAATGAATGTCGCTTGATAGCGTCATACTTGCCAACCCTCTCATTTTTCCCGGGAGACTCCCGAATATCAGAGCGTGATGACACTGCATTTGGCGCCCTCTACAGTCTGCCCTAACAGTGTACCTGCTCGACCACACGTAGAATGCAATTTCAGCTTGCTCACGTAAGTGACAGCAAGGCGTACTAACTCAGCAGCCACACATCTTACACTGACGGTACCAATACCCAGAATCCCATGCAGCCCTAACTCTTCCGCTCAACCAACGCACGGAGAGGGGGGGGGGGGGGGGGGGTTGATGTGTGGGGGGATTTGGTGGTAGCGGGGGTGTATAATGTAGACCGGAAGAGTTAGGGCTGCATGGGATTCTGGGTAGTTGTTGTGTTGTGTTTATGTTGTGTTACGGTGGGATGTTCTCCAGAAATGTGTTTTTCATTCTTTTTTGGTGTGGGTTCACAGTGTGGCGCATATTTGTAACGTAACAATGTTAAAGTTGTTTGATACGGCTACCGTCAGTGTAAGCTGTGTGGCTGATGAGTAAGTATGCTTTGCTGTCTCCTGTGTGTGCAAGTAATAACAACATGCAACATGTGGCTGGACTGGCACGCTGTATGTAAATGCTATAGAGGACAATTACTGCAGTGCAATTAGGGCACGCCCTTTATTTAGTAATTAGAGTGTAAATAGGATTATTTTTTCCCTGGGAGTAATCTATGAGGGACACTGAGATCCATAAATCTCCTGGGAAAATCGGGGGGGTCGGCATGTATGTAGCTGAGCCGCATCAGAGTGGTCAAGGAGCCGCATGCGGCTCCGGAGCCGCGGGTTGCCGACCCCTGCCCTAGAGCAGGGGTCGGCAACCCGCATATGCGGTCCTCTCCAAGGTTTCTCATAGTCATTCACATTGACGTCCCACTGGGGTGAGTTTTCCTTGCCCGTATGTGGGCTCTGTACCGAGGATGTCGTTGTGGCTTGTACAGCCCTTTGAGACACTTGTGATTTAGGGCTATATAAATAAACATTGATTGATTGATTGATTGATAGTTGAAATGTACAAGCTTTTCACAATTATCGCAGGTGGAGCAGCCCCTCGCTGCACAACAGGGCTTTTTTACATGACGAAAAACTAACGAGGAAGCGCCGCAAACACATCGCTTCAGCTCAAAGTTGGTAGCAGTCATGGCGCCCTGTAGTCACATGACTGCCTTTTGACCAATCATTGAGGAGATCGCCTGAAACCGAGTTGGCCATACTCTCTTTATACACGACTCTGGGAAAGTTGAGCCAACAGTGCCATGAAGTGGCTGAAATAATTCCTACACAGGCCTGACTTTGCCAGGTGGATGATCATAAATGTTATATTTAGCTGCGACATAATAGTTTTTAAGGTGCGATAAGAACGCCAAAAACTACCATGGATACCAGAGGGTTAGAACATAAAACTAGAAGCGATTCACACCATGGATGCGCCTCGCAAAAAAAACTTTTATAAAATGTTAAAAGAAGCTAAGCTCTGTACAAATACAAAATTCGACCCTAACTTTGACAATAAGCTTACGATGACGCTGGATTCTTGTGCGACTTTACTAGGCCTTAGTAAGGGAGTCTGACTTTAAGAGACTTACCTTTGACCCCGCCCAGTGCCAGACAGACTGGGGCACCCTTAAAGCTTCACTATGGGCGAGGGTAGCAGGCAGGTAGCATGGAGGCAGGGATGGATGAGGGTTGTGCGGGGAAAGTGGGCAAGGACGCAGACAAGGAAAGAATGAGGGATAGGTCGCTGATGGCGCAGACGATGGACACACACGGAGAGATGGCGGGGTCAGGCTGAGGCAGCTACTGGGTTTGACCTTTCGACATGGATGAGAGGAAGGGGGAAGAGGAGGAGGAGGAGAGTTCACAGACACTCGAGAGGCAGCATGCTGGGTCCAGATAGCGTCCGTCACCATCCTCACCGGAGAAGATGAGCTTCTCCTTCATGACGTTGAGGTCTCGGCTGGACCTCCTGACCGCGGCGCTCAGCATGATCTGCTCAGGGTTGTAGCTGCGCATGCCGCTGGTTCGATACCTGCGGGGGGAGGTGGGGTAATGTCAGCTCAGGAAACGGTGTCATCAGTAACTGCTGCTGCTCATCCTGCTCTCATGTTGTAGACCGGAGGGGACCACATGTTTTCACTGAGATATTCTTTACATTGTCATTTATTCAACGTGCAAAAATTCATCCAACATAACATGATTAACAAAATATTCAAACTTTTTTTCCTATTCGTTATTACTATCTTTATTGAATTAAATTGCTTTTTAGAATGCTTTAACATAAAAATGTACCAAACTTTGCAAGCACCGCAAATGTAACAAAAAACAAATTAATCTCGATAAGTGCACTCGTGAGTTTCAGTGAAGTCTGGCACAACATTCATTGTGACAATGAAGTTTTGTGTGACTCTAGAAGTATATTTGGTGGCTATTTTGACATATAAGACATCTTTTTTGTATGGATAGTTTATGAAAGATGAAAAAAAAGACAACAAAGTTAAAGCACACAATCACACTATTGGACACATTCTGCTTATTGTGAAAAATTAACCGCCTTTTTGAGGGTTTTGACATAGAAGCTTATCAAACCGCTAATGTAACAAAATCAAACTTCCATCCATCTTCTTCCGCTTATCCGAGGTCGGGTTGCGGGGGCAGCAGCCTAAGCAGGGAGGCCCAAACTTCCCTCTCCCCAGCCACTTGGTCCAGCTCCTGCCAGGGCCAGCCGGGAGACATAGTCTTCCCAACGTGTCCTGGGTCTTCCCCGTGGCCTCCTACCGGTCGGACGTGCCCAAAACACCTCCCTAGAGAGGCGTTCGGGTGGCATCCTGACCAGATGCCCAAACCACCTCATCTGGCTCCTCTCAATGTGGAGGAGCAGCGGCTTTAGTTTGAGCTCCCCCCGGATGACAGAGCTTCTCACTCTATCTCTAAGGGAGAGACCCGCCACCTGGTGGAGGAAGCTAATTTCGGCCGCTCGTACCCGTGATCTTGTCCTTTCGGTCATAACCCAAAGCTCATGACCATAGGTGAGGATGGGAACATAGATCGACCGGTAAATCGAGAGCTTTGCCTTCTTAATTTCCTCCCTCGCTGACGTCAGCACTTCCAATAAGTATAGCACAGAAAAAGCTTAACAAAAAGCCGTTAATCCCTGGAATTAGCACTTGTGTGTTACGGTGATGTTTCACACGGGCATCCTATAGTTTTGTGGGCCTTTATTAAAGAGCAAGTGCCTTTGTGCTTATTTTGACAAAAAATGGACAGATTAATTGTTAATTGTTTATGCACTTTGCAGAAAAAGCTCTACAAGTTAAATTACAAAACCCCACCATATATTATTATTGTGGCCTTGAGTTACGATGAGATCTCAGTGTACTAGTATTGCATGACTACATGTTTTGTGGCTATTCTGATGAAAATAGACAGATATTTTAATGAAATGGAAAAAAATAAGCACTGGTATGTAAACCCAACATTAACATGTGATTACAAATGTGAATTTTGATACAACAATGATTAAAAACCCTACATTCCTGATGGGAATAAATATTAGTAATAAGTACTGTATTTTACAGACTATAAGCCGCTACTTTATTCCCAACGCTTTGAACACTGCAGTTTATGCAACGGTGTGGCTAATTTATGGACTTTTCTTCGCTAACGGCCATAATGTTTTGTATTCAACAAATGGTTTTCAACACCGACAGAGACACCGAAAAGGCATGTTATGGTTTGTGCTAAGGCGCCATCTTTTGGACGAGTTCACTCACTGCAGGTGCTACGGCTTGAAAATGTACTTTCTGTTTCGTTCCTTGAACCGCAAGTATTCGTCCATAGCGTTTCTGCTCGAAATAATTCTTCATTCATCACTCCAAGTAACGCTTGTAAGTTTTACAATATAACTAAAATAATTCTTACTTACTAAACCGTCCTATGTGTGATGCCTGTAGGAGTGTTTTCATGCATATTTGTACATGCTGTCATAATGTAATCGAGCTAGCTTCGTTAGCATTACCGAATATGCTGACACGTTTACAAGAGTCTGTGTTAGCATTACTAACTGACAATGGGATTCTTTTGTATTGTTTCAGTTTCGTAAATTCACCAAAACATCACTGTGGAGTTATTACGTCTGTTTAGCTGATTGGAGAGCTAGCTTCCGCACCTAGTGGTTCCATGACAATGACTTTTGTTTTGTTTGATCAGCCGTTTTACTGCCGTGTTACAGGCACCGTTTGAAAATGATTATGGCATGTAAATAAACATTTACAAAATATATCGTACCGGTATATATCCGCGGCTTATAGTCCGGTGCGGCTAATATATGTAAACATATTTATTAAAATATGGTACTTTATGTGCTGTGTGAGTAAAACGACAGAAACAACAGTTAAAAACATACACAATAAATAGACATATGTATTCATGAGAAGAGCGCAGTTAAAGGGAAAAAAAGTGGTCAAAAGAAGGATGAGTTACATGAACAGAGGTTAAAGGAGAGGAGTGTTACCTGATCATGTGATAGCTGAGAGAAGATGCCAAAGTGCAGCAGCATGCAGTCAGGCAGGAGGTAGAGGTAGAGAGAGAGAGAGAGAGATAGGAAAAAGAAAGAGACAAAAAAGGAGGAGGGAGACAAGAGAGGTCAGTTTTAGAAGCCCGCAGTGGTAACCTATGAGGCGCGCAGGAATGCATAAATAAACCTAATCTGTCATCTGAAGAAGTCCACCAGGAGAAGGTTTAGATAAGGAACAATCCATGCTGTTTTGTGATAAAAACACCAAATATGACATTATCTATTTTTTTAAAAAATTGAACACAAATGGAATAAAAGTATTAAAAAATATATCGACTTTTAAATATGTACTATATATATATGTATATATATATTTGACTATTTTTTATATACAATTCAGTAAAAAAAAAGCCTGGGTTAAAATAATATATTCAAATGCAAAGACCATTAAATTAATGGTTTTGTAAAACCATATGTATCCCACCAGACATTTTATGCCTTTATTTTGGAATAAATGCAACATTTGAATAAAAGAAAGTGAGTCATTTTAGCTTTACCTAGTAGTGGCAAAGTTGGTCAAAGACATGTTCACTGAATCTATTGACAAATTTGTAAAAAAAACCCAAAACATATTATTTATTTGGTAATGTTGAGGTGTCAAGCACCATTTTTTAACACGTGAAATTGGGCGGACCAACATTGATACATCTACTGTATAATGGAGAACTATAACAGAAATGTTGCCCTAAGCATGAAAGAAGGATGTGCGTTAGTAACATTGGAAAGGAGTTAATAAGCGTTCATCAGCAATGTGAGTGAGACAGACAGACAAAATCCAACAAAAAAATAGAACTAAAAAAAAAAAGGTGAACTTACTTCTGTAATATAAATATTCCTACAACCACAACAAAGGAGATGAGGTCGGCACACACCCACATCAAGCAGTATTCATCAGCTCTCTAGAAGAAAAGAAAAACACATAATTCACCACAAGATGGCACTGCAGTGCCACAAGTACTCTGCAATGCACCACATGAAAAAGGATTTAACTTTCAACTTGACTCTTGCAAAATGAGGAATTACTGTAATGTTTTTTTTAAATGCACTATAACTTGGATTATACATTCACTCGAAAACATCTGCTGGCACGTTTGACTTTGCCAGATGCCGCAGCAGCCCGAACACAGCGGGACTTCTTGAGGTCACGAGTTCCCCCGTGCAGGCCTCCCATATGGCGACAAACAGTGCACCGCTCAGGCCCAATGATTACAAGAGACACAGTGAAGGTGCGGAAGGAGACAGCCTGGTTAATAAGCTATGGTGACATTCCTTGCGTTATTGTGCTGGGACTCAAAGCAGAAACAGCTTATTTAAGGAGGTCCTGCAATGTATAATGGGACACAATGCTTTTTGTGGCCCTAACAAGAGTTTGTTTGTGGCCCCATTTCTGTCTTTAATATTATTCTCTACAGCAGGGATGTTCAACTAAATTGTTTTGAGGGCCACATTTCCAGAAAGCTGTGGACCAGAGGGCCGAACATCTCCTTTTATTATTAGCCTTATTTTGTATAATCCGGAGAACCAGCTCTATTTGATTCTGGTCAATTTATTTTGTGAGAGTTACAGGAGAGCTCTGCTGTTTTTAAGGTACTTCTGAAAAAATTGGAGTCGAAGATCCTCTCCATGACAGCACTCTAATGTTTTTAAGAATCTGCTGCAAAAATGTGAGTCTCGCACTATTTTTTAAAATCTAAGCTCACGGGCCATCAGTTGAAAAGCCCAAATGATGAAAAAGAGAGGACCTAAGATAGAACCTTGAGGAACACCACTGGTACAGCTAAATAAGTTAAACAATTATTAATATTATTATTATTATTTTTTTTTTTAACGGACTGCATCTGAAGTAAACAAGCTACAGCAACACCTTAGTTACAGAAATCAAATTACAAATTAAAATGCCAAAAAGTAGAGGACTTAAAGTGGTGCCTTGAGGAATGCCTCAGTTATGTAAATGTAGTTTGCCCTCAGTGTTTTCGAGCAAGGTTAAACATTTAATGCAAGGATCTGCTACTGTGTTTACAGTGGTCCAAGTTCCTCTATACAACAACTCTGTTTTTAGGAATTTGTTGCCAAAATGTTTGTTTTGAACTTGACTCGGGGGCCAATATGGTGTCATTCCCAGGCTGGATTTGGCCCCCAGGTTTCCAGTTGAATAGCCCTGCTCTACGGCCTAGTGAGAAATGTAATGCCTATCTGCAAGTCGCGCTTCGAAGTTTGCAGTTTGTAAAGGTGACTATGTGGGTGTCATTTCAGGTCTGTTCTCTAAGTGTTCAAACCTTTATTTAAAAAGTTGTAAACAGTTATTTTATGCTCTAGCTATCAAAAATGTCACATTCATAATTAACAGTTTGTAAGTCACAAATGTATTTACCACGGCCTGACCTGGCACCAATTTACAGTGAATGGTACTGTACTACTCTTGGCGAAGAGAAGTAGGTACGGCTATGGGAGCCCGAGTGTGTGCATTAAAGACGTTCAAGTATGTTTTTAATTAGATATTGAAGGGGCCCTGTTGTGCAAAACCAACATTTCTTACCTACTGGCACCTGTTTCTGTGTATGCAATTTTAAATTTGCAATTATCTTAATAAGTTTTTGAAAGGACTAAAAGTTTAGCAGAGACAAAGTATAATCATATCTATGAAGCAATTCAGTCCATCAAAGTAGAATGAGCAAACCACTCCAGAGCATGACGACCACATTGATGATCAGCTACTGCAGTGACAGGTCGCTATAATCATATGCCCACCCCTAATGGTTGTAGCGCTAAACAACCGCATAGTGTTTATGCCAGGGGCTGGCCCTGCATGTGAGTCACAAATTCTGCCAATGCTGTGATTTGTGTGGTTGTGTATGTTAACATTTGTGATACTCCTGTCATTTGTCATCTGTTGACTTGCTGATCCTGGAGGACTAGGTAGTGTGTCCTTACCAAGAGCCAGATGGGGTAAGGCACCTTCTTGAGGACATGCGGCGCCTCTGACGACACAGAGGACACGCCGCTGCACCACAGCACAGAATAGAGCCAGGGCTTATTGACAGTGTAGAGGGTGAGGCTGATGTTTCTTTGTGAAAAGTCCCTGAAAAACATTTTCACTGTAATGTACTGTAAATCTAGTGCGTTAGTGACTGTGTGTACAATCCTACTCGATTTCCTGAGTGCTGGCCTGGTTGTATCTGAGCAGCAGCCTGCTGATGCCCGCCTCTCGGAGGCTTTGAGGACTTTGTTTCTCCACTGATGTCTGGATCAGACCAGGTGCAATCTGTCTCACCTGAGCCCTGTCTTCATCAGGAGTCCACAATACCTGCAAACACACAGATGAGGTCAGAGCAAAATCAAAACGACAAAAACTACAACATTAAAGTTAAGGTACTAAAGCAGTGATGTCTAAAGTGCGGCCCCCAGGTAATTTTTTAACAGCCTGCGGCACATTTAGAAAATACTATTACAAATACACTATGTTACAATTGTCCATTAGAGGGATGTCACGGTTATTGTGACCAAAATTATCAGGGTTATCATAATTATTGCAGTAATTTTAAATGTGCTCAAAATTTTCTAAAAATACTTTTACTGAAATCCTTTAAACCAAGTTTTAATTTTAAATGTGCTCACAATTTTCAAAAACTACTTATCGGTATACTGAAATCCTTTAAACCAAGTTTTATTTAAAAAACACAAACAGCACATTCAAATTGTATTTATGCACCTCAAGTAGAAAGTTGAATGTGCACATGAAAGGAACACAAGCATTAAAAACAAAGTAATATGGCAGAAAAAAAAGAATATTATAAATAAATCAAAAATATATGTGAACGTTTTGCAAGATGGCACCTTATGGACATAAGATGTAACTACACTTTTTGTTCATATAGATAGTGTTCATATATGAGCTCAAGTTTTATGGGCAAAATAAGTTAAGATTATTTTTTATCAATATTAAAATCCCGATTATTAATCATGATTATTCATTATGTTTAGTAAAACAGTGCTGGGGTGTGAACGCGACACCATCATGTAATTTGTAATCCATCCATCCATTTCCTACCGCTTGTCCCTTTCAGGGTCCCGGGGTGTGCTGGAGCTTGTATTATCTAATAAAAAGGCTCTAGATAAAGACAAATATTTGTGTTTTTGTTCATTAATAGTATCAGTGTGTCATCTTTTTTAATACATAATGCCTTTATCTTTATTTTTACATTTTCATAGAGAGAGGTATTTTTAAGTTATGTACACACATTTACATGTACTAATGTGTGTACATGTACATGCTGTATCGGGGTAGATCTATTAAGAGTTTAAGCAGAAATTTGTCGTATAGGCATTAATTATACACCATAAAACATTAACAAAATGTTGTGTCACATGAATGGTTATTAAAGTAAGTACTCTGTGGAGTGAAAAAACACAAGTAATGTAAAAAAATATGGTGTTTACTTTTTGATATCAATTTGAAACACAAAGCAGTTTGGCGAATGAAGATAGTCAATTGAACAAGCTTTGTTCTTCTCTAACAATCAAGTACTTTCAGTGAAAGTTTGGTCAACAAAAATAAAGGAGTGATACCTCTCACATCTAATACAGAATCTTTGTGCCTCACAGACAACTCAAACTGCGTTCAATTCGATGAAATGACAAAACATTTTAGCTAGTATTGATGTTATTTGAACACTGATAAAGTTAGCAGTTAAATTTAGGGGCGAGTGAGCATCCAATTAAACAAACTAAAGACTTTATAAACAAGTTGTGGCAACGTTCCCGACACACCGCTTGCTGCATAGTAACTCTCAGTCCCAGCAGCTAACGGAAGGACGCTAGTTGCACGTTCAAAATGAAACCGCAACATCAGATATTTTTCTCCTCCAACAGCATTGCACTCTTAAACACACACCGAGACTCCGCGGAAGTAGAAGCGATAGTGTAATTTTTACATTGTCATTGTTCAAATAATAATAATGAAGTGAACCAAAAGCAATGCTGTTATGAATTATTTACCTATTATAGGCTCCAATTACTTCACATTAAATATTGCATTTTGAAAAATGTTTTGAGGGAATATATTGCATATTTTCTTTTTTGCCATAAAAAAAATTGTTTTCATTGAAAAAAAAGAGGCATAAATCAAACAAAATAAAAATGTTACGGCAATAGATAGATCTGACATTGATCTATAGATATTGAAGTGTTACAAGTAAAAAAAATAAAAAAATGTATATGTGACTTATTTCTAACACTCTAATAATTGAGACGATTTAGTGTGATTTTTTTTTAACTGTCATTCCATCAAATAATAATAATGCAACAAAAGCAATGTTGTTATTAATTATTTCCCTATTCAAGGGTCCAATTACTTCACATCAAATATTCCACTTTGAAAAATGTTTTTGAGGAAAATATTGCATATTTTGTGTTTTTGCAATAAAAAACAGGGTCGGTCTTTGGGGGAAAAAACATTAAAAAAAACTTTATGGCAATGGCTGAAGTTGATCTATAGAAAAAAAAAAATATATATATACTACTTTTGGGTTTTGGGTCCTTTAGCGGTCAACACAATTGAGAGGAGCCTAAGGGTTAAAATATATATTGTTTGGGTTTAAACATTTTAAATATCAAAATGGCCCCACGCGTGCTTTCATTTTTCAGAGGAAAAAGTTTGTACACCCCTGTACTAAAGTGATATGATACCAACCAGACTTTGAGGAACCCTAGATTGCTGCGTGGCCTGCAGGGTGTCATTGATCCAGCTGTTGTAGCAGGGATGTCCCACAGGGGGTCTCCTGAGCCTGAACACCACACTGGTGTTATGGTAGGAGGCCAGCTTGAGAAGCTGCTCCAGGCTGCACACACTCTGGTTGGCAATCAGGTTCCTCTCGTGGGGGGACAGGGTTTGCACCGTCCAGAAGGGGTCGTCCTGCAGAATTGGAGCAAACAGTCTTTTTTAAAAATTTGTATTATTGTTACATGAGTATCCAAGCATGACTTTATCTCCGGCATCCTTAAACATGTACAGAAGGTTAAATGCAAAGCCGATTACGTGACATCACTTCTGTCCCACCTTGAGGAACCACTGTCCTGCGTTGAGCTGCTGCAGATCGGTCCAGTTGAAGAATGAGGCGTCTTGCATTGGTCTGTCAGGAAACATCTTCTCAACGTCAGTGGTCCTGCGCAGGCTGGAGTCGCGCATCAGGAACGGAACCCCGTCAACGCTTGTTTTAAGAAACAACATTGGGAATAGGTTTATTGGTCATTTGAGCGATTGGAAAGGAAATTGCAGCTCTCTTCAACCACGTGGTGATTAATTAACAAGTATATTGCACAACATTGTTGCAATAGTGGTAAAGAGCAAATTGCTCAATCAGCAATAATACTGCTGATGAATTAGTGTGACAATGCACGGGATTCAAACCAACATTTTACAGCGCATGCAGAGGCAGATGAAGCTGCTGGGTGCTTACCACTCATGATAATCACATACTACCATCTTGAGGTGTTACCAAAAACTACATAAGGAGGTTGCCTATAACCACTGCTGTGAATGCCAAAAGTCGAATGGTGTCACGACAACTTTTTCACTTCTGATACAAAACCGAATATTGGAGCCTTGAGTGTTGGCAGGTACCAAAATTATTCCAATACGATATCAGCAGGAATCATAGATCCAGCTATGATTTTTGTAGTGTCCAATGTTGTTTGATCAAGTAAAACTAGTTCAACAGAGGACAGTGGTAGGTATAAAAAATACTAAGTTCACGGCATAAAGTACATACTTTTACTATTTTGTCGCGTGGAAAGTTAGAAAAGGTGTGATTAAATACAATTACTAAGACAACAGTGGTGTACAGTATGTATGAAAACACTAACCTTATAACTAGAGATGTTCGATAACATCTAAAAATGTAATATCGGAAATTATTGGTATCGTTTTTTTTTTATTATCGATACTTTTATTTTTAAATTTAAATTTTTTATTTTTTTTAAATAAATCAACATAAAAAACACAAGATACACTTACAATTAGTGCACCAACCCAAAAAACCGCCCTCCCCCATTTACACGCATTCACACAAAAGGGTTGTTTCTTTCTGTTATTAATATTCTGGTTCCTACATTATATATCAATATATATAAATACAGTCTGCAAGGGATACAGTCCGTAAGCACACATGATTGTGCGTGCTGCTGGTCCACTAATAGTACTAACCTTTAACAGTTAATTTTACTCATTTTTATTAATTACTAGTTTCTATGTAACTGTTTTTATATTGTTTTACTTTATTTTTTATTGAAGAAAATGTTTTTAATTTATTTGTCTTAATTTATTTAATTATTTTTATTAAAATGGACCTTATCTTCACTATACCTGGTTGTCCATATTAGGCATAATAATGTGTTAATTCCAAGACTGTATGTATCGGTATCGGTTGATATTGGTATCGGTAATTAAGAGTTGGACAATATCGAAATAACGGATATCGGCAAAAAAGCCATTATCGGACATCCCTACTTATAACAGATATATGCTTTCGAAGTGAAGTGTAAATTTGTGTTTTCAGGAGATTTAATATATCAGAGCATGTACGGTAACCTGGTGGTTTGGGTACCTGATAGCTACGTCGGCCTCCAGCCCAGTGACATTCATTTGCAGAGCTCGCTGAAAGGACCACATGGTGTTCTCTGGAGCAAGCTGAAATCACCCCATAAAACAGAAAAATTCACACTCCTTGTCTCATTTCACCACATGTACTATCTCTAATGGTGAGTTCCTTTTACTCTTGTATCAATTCTTAGATAAGGTCGAAACTATTTAAAGTGCACTACGCATAATAAACGCAACATTATTAATATTGCTACTTCGGATAATTTCAACAAACAATCCTCAAAACAGCCCACTACCTATAATATGGGCTTTTTAAACATAAGATCATTATCTTCCAAAACGTTATTAGTTAATGAGGTCATTAGAGACAACAAACTTGACGTCATTGGTCTCGCCGAGACCTGGCTCAAACCAGACGATTTTTTTGCGCTAAATGAGGCATCTCCTCCTAACTATACCAATGCACATGTTGCCCGACCTCTTAAAAGGGGAGGGGGTGTCGCACTAATATACAATGAAAACTATAATTTTACACCTAACCTAAATAATAAATATAACTCGTTTGAGGTGCTCACTTTGAGGTTTGTCACACCGCTGCCTCTCCACCTGGCTGTTATCTACCGCCCCGCCGGGGCCCTATTTGGACTTCATCAGTGAATTCTCAGAGTTTGTTGCTGATCTAGTGACGCACGCCGACAATATAATCATAATGGGGGACTTTAATATCCATATGAATACCCAATCGGACCCTCCATGCGTGGCGCTCCAGACTATAATTGATAGCTGTGGTCTTCCGCAAATAATAAATGAACCCACGCATCGCAACGGTAATACGATAGATCTAGTGCTTGTCAGGGGTGTCACCACCTCTAAAGTTACGATATTCCCGTACACTAAAGTAATGTCCGATCATTACCTTATAAAATTCGAAGTTCTGACTCATTGTCAACAAACTAATAATAATAATAATAACTACTATAGCAGCCGCAACATTAATGCTGCCACAACGACGACTCTTACTGACCTACTGCCTTCGGTAATGGCACCATTCCCAAATTATGTGGGCTCTATTGATAACCTCACTAACAACTTTAACGACGCCCTGCGCGACACCATTGATAGTGTAGCACCGCTAAAGCTAAAAAGGGCCCCTAAAAGGCGTACCCCATGGTTTACAGAATAAACTAAAGCCCAGAAATTATCATGTAGAAAGCTGGAACGCAAATGGCGTGCGACTAAACTTGAGGTTTTCCATCAAGCATGGTGTGATAGTTTAATAACTTATAAACGCATGCTTACCTCAGCTAAAGCTAAATATTACTCAAATCTCATCCACCTCAACAAAAATGATCCTAAATTTTTGTTTAGTACAGTAGCATCGCTAACCCAACAAGGGACTCCTCCCAGTAGCTCCACCCACTCAGCAGATGACTTTATGAATTTCTTTAATAAGAAAATTGAAGTCATTAGAAAAGAGATTAAAGACAATGCATCTCAGCTACAACTGGGTTCTATTAACACAGATACGACTGTATATACGACGGACACTGCCCTCCAAAATAGTTTCTCTCTCTTTGATGAAATAACATTGGAGGAATTGTCAAAATGTGTAAATGGGACAAAACAAACAACATGTTTACTTGACCCAATTACTGGGAAACTTATCAAGGAGCTTTTTGTATTATTAGGTCCATCAGTGTTAAATATTATAAACTTATCACTTTCCTCTGGCATTCAAAAAAGCGGTTATTCATCCTCTACTCAAAAGACCTAACCTCGATCCTGATCTCTTGGTAAACTACCGGCCGGTGTCCCACCTTCCGTTTATCTCGAAAATCCTCGAAAAAATTGTCGCACAGCAGCTAGATGAACATTTAGCGTCTAACAATCTCTGTGAACCTTTTCAATCCGGTTTCAGGGCAAATCACTCTACGGAGACAGCCCTCGCAAAAATGACTAATGATCTATTGCTAACGATGGATTCTGATGCGTCATCTATGTTGCTGCTTCTTGATCTTAGCGCCACTTTCGATACTGTTGATCATAATATTTTATTAGAGCGTATCAAAACGCGTATTGGGATGACAGACTCAGCCTTGTCTTGGTTTAACTCTTATCTTACTGACAGGATGCAGTGTGTCTCCCATAACAATGTGATCTCGGACTATGTTAAGGTAACGTGCGGAGTTCCCCAGGGTTCGGTTCTTGGCCCTGCACTCTTTAGTATTTACATGCTGCCGCTAGGTGACATCATACGCAAATACGGTGTTAGCTTTCACTGTTATGCTGATGACACTCAACTCTACATGCCCCTAAAGCTGACCAACACGCCGGATTGTAGTCAGCTGGAGGCGTGTCTTAATGAAATTAAACAATGGATGTCCGCTAACTTTTTGCAACTCAACGCTAAGAAAACGGAAATGCTGATTATCGGTCCTGCTCAACACCGACATCTATTTAATAATACCACCTTAACATTTGACAACCAAACAATTAAACAAGGCGACTCGGTAAAGAATCTGGGTATTATCTTCGACCCAACTCTCTCGTTTGAGTCACACATTAAGAGTGTTACTAAAACGGCCTTCTTTCATCTCCGTAATATCGCTAAAATTTGTTCCATTTTGTCCACAAGCGATGCTGAGATCATTATCCATGCGTTCGTTACATCTCGTCTCGATTACTGTAACGTTTTATTTTCGGGCCTCCCTATGTCTAGCATTAAAAGATTACAGATGGTACAAAATGCGGCTGCTAGACTTTTGACAAAAACAAGACAGTTTGATCATATTACGCCTATACTGGCTCACTTGCACTGGCTTCCTGTGCACCTAAGATGCGACTTTAAGGTTTTACTACTTACGTATAAAATACTACACGGTCAAGCTCCTGCCTATCTTGCCGATTGTATTGTACCATATGTCCCGGCAAGAAATCTGCGTTCAAAGAACTATGGCTTATTAGTGATTCTCAGAGCCCAAAAAAAGTCTGCGGGCTATAGAGCGTTTTCTATTCGGGCTCCAATACTATGGAATGCCCTCCCGGTAAAAGTTAGAGATGCTACCTCAGTAGAAGCATTTAAGTCTCATCTTAAAACTCATTTGTATACTCTAGCCTTTAAATAGACTCCCTTTTTAGACCAGTTGATCTGCCGTTTCTTTTCTTTTCTTTTCTACTCTGCTCCCAACCCGGGGTGGACCGCTAGCCTGTCCATCGGATGGGGACATCTCTACGCTGCTGACCCGTCTCCGCTCGGGATGGTTCCTGCTGGCCCCACTATGGACTGGACTTTCGCTGATGTGTTGGACTTTCACAATATTATGTCAGACCCACTCGACATCCATTGCTTTCGGTCTCCCCTAGAGGGGGGGGGGTTACCCACATATGTGGTCCTCTCCAAGGTTTCTCATAGTCATTCACATTGACGTCCCACTGGGGTGAGTTTTCCTTGCCCGTATGTGGGCTCTGTACCGAGGATGTCGTTGTGGCTTGTACAGCCCTTTGAGACACTTGTGATTTAGGGCTATATAAATAAACATTGATTGATTGATTGATTGATTGATTGTAATAGTCTCGATAACATCAACTATTGGATTACAAATTAACTCGGTTAGGATTAATAGGACCCAGCAGGTTAAACATCACTTGCAAGACAATAATAACTCTCCTATGGATAACACAGCCTGCGAGCGGGAAAAAAACAAGAAGAACATGTTATGATCAATACTGTGACCTCGTGGAGGCCAGTCATGTGATGTGTGCTTTCTCAGAGGGACTTTCACAGTCACACACGCTCTCCCAATTTTAGATTCCACTGTGAGGATCGATCGCTTTACACAAATAACCGCAAATGGCAGGGTGAGTGTTTTTGTGTGTGTGCGTGAACATGCCGGCTCGCTTTTCCCATCAGAGTGTTGCGTAACAGAGCGGGATATTGAGCCAAGTGCATAAATCCAACTTCAGCTCACTTAAAAAGCTATAAAACTAACTGTTTAGACAGGCATCATACTTGCAGCGTGGCACTTCACCATGCCCAAATGATTAGATAGTACTTTATATACTAGAGTTGATTTACTCCTATTTACTGCATTGCGGAAACCAATTGACCGTAAAGTTGTAAATCTGAAAGAGAACTGAAATGTTTTCATTTAGAGCTTCCTTTGGCGCAACAGCCTCAGGGAGTATAGAAAAACTGCACTGATGAAGTCTTTTGCTGATAACACACAAATCAACGTCAGAGAAGTACAAGTATGTGGTTTTCCCGCACTTGGGAACTCACCATAGGGACCCCCTGGTGGCCAATAACATCAGGGCGAGGCCTAAGGTTGCTAGGGTCCATAATGCAAGGGGAGGTGATGTACAGCGGCACCACGTAGAGGCCCAGTAACATGCCAAGATACAGCAGCATGACCACCACCTGGAACGCTGCGGGACAGCACACATTTGACCGTCAACGGGGAACCTTCAGTATAGATGTGAAATTAAAAATACTACAAGTTTTTAAAGCAATACCAGCCTACCCTGGGGGCCACAATGTTGCACTACCATGCCATAGTTGCACTGAGTCTACTGGAATCCCCACTATTAGTTGGCATAGCGTCAAATTCAACTCCAACAGATCTAACTAAAACATCCGGTCTTACTTGCTTGCATTAGCTTATAGCTGAAGATCAATAAAACTTTGTTTTTTCAACCGTGGGAAAGAAGTAAGTAGGAAGGACAGTGCTGGGAAGGAGAAGTGGATGATATTCATTGAATTAAAAAAATGAAATGATCAAAAACATAACCAAGCATGGATTGTTATCACTGCTAGTCCGCACCATACTGAAGCAGAATGAATCTAACGCCAGCCAAGAATGTTAGAATATCTTAACGGTGGACATTTATCCATGAAAATATGGAGAAGCTGTTGATGGTGGGTGTGCCAAAAAACAGCTGCAAGGAAATACCGTAGAAGTCCAGGTAAATTCTGTACATTATTATTACATTACTTCATAAAAATGACTGTAGTTGTTAGTAGTACATTTTAATCTGTTGTATTGTATGTATACAATATTATCTCAAAGTTTGTTTTTCTTTTTAGAAGGCATGTTACATGTTAAAATGGTGCTGTTTGGGAGGGGCAAGCACCAATTAAATAGTTTCAATTCATTTTAATTGGAGACGTTGATTTGAGATACAAGTGATTTGAGTTAAGCGCGCCGTCACAAAACCAATTAAGCTGGTAAATTGAGGTACTACTCTTTACAAAAACGCCATATAGCAAGGTGTGACATTAAAGAGAATGAGGAATTTTGCGTATTAGAAATGAATATAATTATCATTGAAGCAAGAAACAAAGTTAACCTTTTATCTTCCAAAATGTTTTTGCTAATAACTTTTCCCGGAAAATTATGTTAGAGTGGCAACTTATAAAGAGGCGAATCTGAAATTGCATTGCTAGCCTATTATAGTTTAAAGTACCAGTAGAGTGGAAAAACAAGTTGACTTCATATATCTAATTGTTTTTCATTGTATCAATAAACCTTATCCAATTGTATTTACAATCCGCAAAAAATACAAAAAAGCTGTCTAAACATCACAAAATACCACAAATTCAGTCAGCCAATTTGAATATTCCGCTCCGAATACCTTCGGCTATTTCCGTAGATTGACGTCACTGGAAGAACGCTTATCAGATCAGTCATACTGGAAATGCGCAAAAATTATAAAGAGGTGTAGAAAGAGATGTGCTGTCTATCATTCACAATCCCTATATAAGACACTAACACGTTTTTCTTTTTTTATGCATTCCAAGTCGTAAATAACTATATAAATAAAAAGACAGCTAACAATGGAGTCTATGGGGGCTCTCGATTTTGCCCACAAAACTAGTGGTTTGAGTGTTCGCCCTGAGATCGGTAGGTTGTGAGTTCAAACCTCGGCCGAGTCATACCAAAGACTATAAAAAATGGGACCCATTACCTCTCTGCTTGGCACTCAGCATCAAGGGTTGGAATTGGGGGTTAAATCACCAAAAATTATTCCCGGGCTGCTCACTGCTCCCCTCACCTCCCAGGGGGTGATCAAGGGTGATGGGTCAAATGCAGAGAATAATTTCGCTACACTTAGTGTGTGGGACAATCATTGGTACTTTAACTTTAACAAAACTGTATAATATCCATTCAAAACCTGCAAACAATACTCTATTTACATCTCGTGGTCTGAAAAATAATAATATAATAGTAATGTTGTTATTATAAGCGCTAACATGTACAAAGTCCTTTTAGCATTGATAACCGAGAGCTAACTGTAGTTTATGCTGCACTGGACTCAAGGAGAGACTTTAATGTAAATATTAAATGAAACTAAAAATGGCAGTAATGCAACATATAAGGACACAAACTGCAGTAAAACTTAACGAGAAGAAGGAGAAGAAGCTTATGCAGCACTGCAGCAGCGAGCCGGCAATTTATTGTTTGCTGCAGTTTCTGCTACTGCTGCATCGCGTCTCGGCTCGTCAAAAGTTATTGTAGATTACAAATCAAGCCTCTTGTCTGAATAATAGGAGGATTTAGCCACGAATCTCGAAGAATCTAGAAGATGGATACAAACACTACAACAGAAGACACAGCAAATGTTTTTAACCCTTCTTGTGGATTAAAATTAATTCTTCATCTAAACGTGAACATATGGACATCCAATCAGTCGTCATCCCAGTGAGAGCAGACATTGTACAGAAAGCCAATGTTTTTATTATGTTTGTAGTTTGTATTTCTTATTTTGCACTTAGCAATACTGCCAAGTATTGTAGTACTGCTATGATCCAGCTGGATCTATTTAGCAGAACTTTTTAAACCTGTAGCTCACCCTCATTATAATCAGGATCAACAATATAAAGTTCTGAACCATCATTTGTCCCAAAGTAGTCGTTATTGGCTCTCAAAGTGTGCATGATTTGTACTGTTGTTGGTAGGGGAGGGATCTGCGGTTCTTACCGCTACGTCACACGATCAGAGGACTGGCTAACTCTATCTCTCAAAATGGCTCAAGAATCTCAGAGAGATAGATACAATTTTGATCATATCTATTTACTCCCAAACTTTGGAAGTCTTTAGGTGTCATAAATCATATATATATATGATAATAGCTTCAATATAGAGGCAACTTGCTTTTCCACTCTACTGGTACTTTAAGTAGCATCGGGCCTGCACTACTGATTCTGAAGGCCCTGTGCAGATTACACTGTCAGGGCAACAAAGGAGCTGAAATTTAATTGGACAAAACAAAAAATCCAACATACCAAAACTGGAAACAGTGCAGCCAACAGACACGCTACGAAATGAAGATAAACTGTTGAAAAAAGGAAAAAATACTACAATTTAAGTAAATGTAGTTCAGTGCGTCTGATAGGGTTTCTTTTAGCGTTGAGCAATGGCACCTGTGAGTGAGAGGATTGTATTTGATTCAAGGTCAACTGTGTGTGTAATGGGAGAACGTCAAAGTGTGCAAGGAGATACGCAATTTACGAGAGTCCTTTCTATCTCATCAATCACATGTATTGCTTTAAAACGAAGATAAAGTGACTCCTAAATATGTTTTGCGCTCACATGAGGGTAAATATTCCCAGGCCAGCAATGTCTACAAAGTTTATGGGTGTGACTTGTAAGGAAATGACTAAATTGCATGTGTAACATAACATTCTGTTTGAAGTTGCAACCATCATGTGAACACACACTAAGAGATACTTGGATTCCTGTGGGTCAGTGCGAATCCATTCTGTCTGACATGAGCCTGAAGGAATGCTCGTTAGCTGCGCCTGCACGTTGAGTGCAGGTCTTGGCCTCTGTCGACACAGCGCTAATCATTTCACACCCTTCCAGTGTGTGTCAGTCACATCGAATGAGAGAGACTTACACGTTTTTTCTGCACGGGCCACCTGTCCGGCCACGATCCAAGACAGAGCTGTGAACGCAGCGACAGCGCCGATGTGCAGGAACGGCCCTGTGGCCTGGAGGAGAGAATGGGGAGGATGGATGAGGACACCCAACAAGGCAGAGACCGAGATTAAGACGTTTTAGTGGAATTATACAGTAGACTTGACAACACTTCTGGGAGATAATAGCTATAATTTGCAGAGGCATTTCCTTTTCAAACGGAACAGTTTGAGTTGAATTGCACATTACACATTCCTGTGCTGCAATAGTTTCAAGGGCATACTAATTACAGGACTGTCAGGAGTTAACACACAGCTGCAAAGTCACTCCCATACCCCATCATCTGGTTCAAGTACACATTCAAATCATATACAAATTTGCAAAATGATTTGGAGTGCATGAGAGAGTGCAAAATCTTTGACCACGTTGTAATTTATTAACATGCATATTGCACAACACAGCAACATAACCAATGTTGTAATAGCAGCAAGGAACAAAATGCAGCATTCATGGTACTGATGAGTTCATTGGAAACAGTACGACAAGTGTAACATGCGTTAGTTTCACTCCAACAGCAGAGTAGTGCTACCAATGTCTTGAAGCGCATGGAGAGGTGGATAAAACCTGATACAATACAGTGGTACCTCAACTTAAGAGTGTTTTGAGATAAGAGCGGTTAACTGTTATGCTTTAAGTTGCAAGCAAAAATTAGCGATACAAGCATCCCCGCCATTTGTTGGTGAAGCAAATGTCACAGTGAACCATATGAACCAGATGAGACCATAACATCCTGGTCTCACTTGCTAGCATTAGTTTATAGCTAGAGATGGACATAACTTTGTTTTCCAAGCATGACAGGGAAGAGAGTTAGTGTGAAGGACAGTGCTGAGAAGAAGGGGATGATATTCATTGAAATAAAGAAATAACTCATCAAAAACATGACTGAGGATGTCTTCGACTTGGTGAAGGAGTTTGAGCATATCTATACCATATTGAAACAGAATGAGTTAAACGCCAGCGAAGGATGTTAAAAAAAAATCTGAACAGTGGACATATAGCCATGAAAATATGGAGAAGCTGCTGATGGTGTGTTTGATGGAGAAGCAGCTGGAAAGAGATACTGTAGAAGTCCACTTTCCAAGGTAAATTATTTACATTATTGTTACATTACTTTATAAAACTACTGTACTTGTTAGTAGTATATTATATTGTATGGCTTCTCAAACGATATTATTTAAAATACATGTTTTTATTTTTTAAAGGCATATTACATGTTAAACTTAGGGTGTTTGGGGGAGGAGGGATTTCAATTAATTTCAATGGGTGACGTTTTCAGATGCAAGTGTTTTGAGTTAGAGCTCCGTCACAGAATCAATTACACTTTTAAGTTGAGGTATCTACTGAAGTTCAAATGCAGTTGCTGCCAATTATGTGGTGTTTATAAAAGACTACATCATCAATCAATCAAAGTCTATTTATATAGCCCCTAATAAGTGTCTCAAAAGGTTTCACAAACTCACGGCATCCCCTGATCTAAACCTATCAGGGGACTGGCACTAATTAGAGTTTATTTGCTTTTGCAGACCGTGCACCTGGCAATTTTAGGAGACTCGAATAGAGGCGTTACCTGGCGCATTTACCATATATGCATTTTAAAAGGGACCTATGAGGATTTTAATCAACATTCAAAACACTTCATTGTGGTCTAGATAATATGTCAAGTATAAAAAGAGTATGGCCAACTTGGTTTTAGGCGATCTCCTCAATGATTGGTCAAAAGGCACACACTTGACTACAGAGCGCCATGACTGCTACTAACTTTGAGCTGATGCTATGTGTTTGCGGTGCTTCCTTGTTAGTTTTTCGCCGTGTAAAAATGCCCTGTTGTGCAGCATGGGGCTGCTTCACCCTAATTGTGGAAAGCTTTTACATCGCTTTCTCCACAACCCGGAAAGAAGACAAGTATGGGAAATGAAGGTTTGCCATCAACACTGGAGAGTAACCGATTACAGCATCTTTGTGCGAGGAAAACACACAACATGTCTGTGTTATGTTCAGGACAGAACACAAAGAAGCTAATACAAATAATACCAGAAGAAATGAATACCTGTAAGAGATGGTTTGACAAAAACAGACTATCTTTGAATCTCAATAAAACTAAAACTAAAATGATTTGATTCGGTAGCAGCAGAAGAATCAACCACAAATACAAACAGACGGACATTGAATGAGTACAAGAAACCAAATTCTGGGTGTAAAAAAAGACGAAAAATGAATTGGAAATCTCATAATAAATATAAAACAAAATGGCAAGAAATACGTCAATAATGAATAAAGCAAAATATGTTATGGACCAAAAATCACTCCATATTCTCTACTGTTCGGCAAAATTACCATATCTGAGTTATTGTGCAGAAATATGGGAGAATAAATACAAAAGTATACTTATTCACTTAGCATGTTACAAAAAAGAAAGATCAGTACATAATGAGTGATGCATACAGTGATTACAAATACATTGGAGGCAGACACCACAGTTGACATACTTCACACAAAAGTCACAATTTCTCCGTGATTGTTGGTCCAAAGCTAATGAAGATTTTGGCAAAAGGAGTTATTTTTTGGTCGTTCTGTGTGTTTTTTTACGTTTATTGCGCCGTCGGGGGCGTGTTAGAGTGCCTGCTGGTCACAAAACATGGCAGGGATGTAGCAGCCGAGTACATCAAATAAGGCTGCATAATTATACTTTCACAAAATAAAAACATGTTTTATTGTAAGTTTATGAGCTGAAGTATGTTTAAAACTATATATAGATGTATTATTTTGGTTTATTTTGTCAGAAAAACTAACGTCAAAATGACAGGAGTTTTTGGTAGCAGTCATGGCGCCTGTTTAGTTGGCCATACTCTCTTTATACACAACTCTGATATGTATTGGATACACTTTGGTGTAAATTTTGCTCCAAGATGTTGGTTCTTGGAGGCGTTTACAGATTGCAACCAAAACCACACCCCACCCTCTCCAAAACTATCTTCTGAAAATGTACTCTGTTTAAATGTGTATATTGAAGTCGTCATCACAATATTTTTCCAAGACACGGTCCAAAATAAACTTCATAAACATTATACGGATTCACCTAGTCACACCATCAGGTAAACCTGCACACTCGCCAATCGATTCAAAGAGTGCATAAAAAAAGCTGTTTTTAGCAGCATTTATGTCACTGCATGGCGCATGTCGGTGTTATTATGCGCATGCCACGATTAAATGAAAATAATATTTTATCCTACCTTATCTTATGTTTCCTCATAGCCTGAAGCAGCTCCTCCCCCTCTGGCTGACAGCTTGACTTAATTTCCAAATAAGTACGTCCACCTCGCTGTGACCTCACAACGTAGCCAGACTGCAAAACCTCGCCAACAGAGGCATCCAAAACTGTGTGCAAGCTCACGCCAAAATACATGAACCTTATGATGTGATGCGTTGACATTGTTTAACACGAGCACCCAACATTGTAACATTTACAATTATTAACACTCATCATAGGTCCCCTTTAAAGTATCAGAGTTTGAGGCTAAAGTTTAAACTATTAAATTTGTTTTTGCATAGCTGACCTGCAAGGAGATGGGGATGATGTCCCACTCGTGCTGCCAGGTTTGATTGATGGATATCACCCCGACAACGGTTGTTAGCAGAGCCGCGGTGACTCCTATCTGTGTGGACAGGAGGAGAGCGAGAGAATGAATCAAGCCATCACTATGGACCACACATCTATCACAATGTAACCCAGAGTGGCTTGTGGCCCTTTCACGGCATCCCCAAACATTGTTTGTTCTCCACACCCACATCGGGCTCTCTGATGACATTCACTGTTACAAAGTGACCTCCCCGTGACACGGAGGCGCAAATTGCAAGTTGAAGATGAGATCAGCCATCCGTGAATGAGCGTTTACACCAAGTGACACATACACAGATACACAGTATGAGGCAGAAGACCATTTGTAGGGTTTCTCCCAGCACTAACACATTAAAAAGCGAAACAGTAAACCCGTTACCTTGTGAAGCCAATGCAAATTCAGCTGTTGGCCTAATGCAACGTGGCAAAGTGCTAAAATCTGCGAGAGGAAACACACAAATATGTCAAACTGTAGTTGCTGTGGGGAAATGCAGAAGATGAAAAGGAATATTTGTGGGCGGCACGAACCATTAAAAAGGCTATGTAGGTGAAGCCAGCAGCGGTCGTGGCCATGATTGGAACGGTGCCATCACTCCACTCGCCAGCGCGGTTGTAGAGGAACCTGCAGCAACGAGACATTTTATAACAGTTGACATATTGAGCGCTCGCCCACATTTCATCCATAACAACAACTGGAGGAAAGCCCTGGGAAATAATATTGCTGCCTAGATTACATTTTGCCCCTCAATCCCAACTGTGAATTTACGCATTTGCAGCAAGTTGTGGTTGAGAACGAGAAGTGGAAGTTGAAGTTATTCATATGTGGCTTTCAGGCAGACTATCAAGTCATATGGGTATTAATGCTTTATTATTACAATAAAGACAATGAGCATCAGCAACCATAGACACTGCTGGGAGTGTTATATTAATGCTTGTTTGGTAAAGTCTTCTAAGAATTCAAAAAGTCTGGGTTTACACAGACCAAAATACTCCAAGATTCATGAGTGTGTGAATGTGCATACAGTGGAACTTTTTTGCATTGCTACCATAAAAGGTTGAACCAGCTATGGCAGAGAGAGCAGAAATATGATGACGACCATAGAAAGGAAATGTAATGGTTGTGTATTCAGTTATTGTATTACTGTGTCTCTGTCCTGGTTGCTCAGTAGAGTGTCTAAATTGGTGACGATAACAATAATAAAAGAATGGGGTCTACTGTAGACAGGAAAGTGGTCAAGCTTAAAGGTAGATGCAGTATATTTATGTTTGTCCAGGCGGCACAGTACAATATGTCTACGTTGACATCATAAATAAATCCTCCCTCTGTCCTATCTCTCTTCTTTACGTCTGTTTTATGTCACCAACTAGTGAATACACACTCCGACTGCAGGATTCTGCAAAGCAATGTCCATAACGATTGTTTCGCTTAGAAAACCAAGGAAAGTGGGATGTGTTGGCCGTCATACACCAACCTTGAATTCTTGAATAAAATCGTTGTCACTTCCAGGTTAGACTAGTGTGCATGTTAGTATGTGAATGGAGGTGATGATTAATTTTAAAGCACAAACACACATTATTTTTTTCAGGCCTAATATTACATTACACCTTTATATCACAGTTGTTGTAAAATATTGCAAGTACAGTAGGGATGGGTGATATGATCGTAAATCTGTATTGCGATATATTTTGGAGTGCCTTGCCATGACAATATCATAAAACATTATTTGACATAAGGGATGTAACGATATGAAGATTTCATATCATAGTTCAATCAATCAATCAATCAATGTTTATTTATATAGCCCTAAATCACAAGTGTCTCAAAGGGCTGTACAAGCCACAACGACATCCTCGGTACAGAGCCCACATAGTTATTGTATCACAGTTATTATTATTATTGAGTATTGTTGAATGTGCTCAAACAATGCATACTGAAATATTAGGATTTTTTTCAAAAAAGTTAAATAAATAGACCCACTGTTAGAAAGCCCACTACTTTGCATGTTCTGTGTTTCTTATCCTTCACTGATTAGTGTTATGGCAGGCGTTTGGTGTCCTACTCTGTTTAGTGGTCCTTGAAAACACCATCCAGCCCGTTTTCAAGCTGCTTTCTGACCGTATGTTCTTAATTACGTGCCTCTACTTCGACAGTGTATTCTCCCCACCATCTTTGTTGTAGTTTTTAGCACTTCCATCGCAAAGCAAGGCAAGGCAAGGCAAGGCAAGGCAAGGCAAGGCAAGGCAACTTTATTTGTATAGCGCTCATACACAAGGCAGACTCAAAGTGCTTCACAGACAACAAAGTGAAATGAAAGAAAATAAAAGCAAAATTAAAATGCAGACAACAACTACAAAATTAAAATGCAGACAACTCATTAATCCGTCTACTGACGGATTAAGTTCCAATTATACACTACTTTGTATTAGAAATGGCAACAGCTGTGGATTCATGTGCATGTATGAGCCAGCCTTCCCCAGGAGGATTGAGAAAAAGAAGGAATTTACTGACTACAGCGTCGGACTACTATGGTGGATCTGTGCAAAGCACTTTGGGTAGATACCATTAATGGATAATCCGCTGAAGTCATTGGTGCGAAAAAAAAGTCACATGTTTTGCAAATTATAAACGGCTAGTTTGACTTAAATATGAAGGGAGGCAAGATTGTTTTATAAATATCTCAGCCATGCCTTTATGGTTTGATTTCAAATTGTTGGAACTTATGCAGATCCCAAATACAAAACAGCAGGTACCAAGAGGTATGAAAAGTTAGTTTTGCATAAAAAGGCCCCTTTAACAAAGTGCGGCTTTTAACTCCGGTTTTTCGATCATTTTAATTAAAAAAGGTAACACTAACCGGTTATCATTAATACAGTTTATCGTAACATCCCTAATTGACATATAAAAGATAATAGAACCACTTCAAAAACGGGTTACAAAGGTTCCTAAAACGGGTTACAAAGGTTCCTAATTTAGCTGCTGATGTATGTGGTGACATACTGCATAATTTCCATTTGTATTATTTTATTAAAACTATCAGTTATGGGCGTCAATTCAATACCAAGTAGTTTCAGGGGCAAAATTGTCCATACCAGTGTTCATACTTAAAATTTTCAGGATCATTAAATCATTCAATTTCAACCACAACCTCAGTCAGACAATATCAATTACCATATTTTCCGAACTATAGACCGCTTCTTTTTCCCCAAGTTTTGAACGCTGCATCTTATAAAACAGTGCAGCTAATTTATGGACAACAATAATGTTTTGTATTCAACAAAAGGGCTAGGATTAAATATGCTCTGCTTCTTCTTACTCCGTTTCGGACATGACGTACTGAAACAACTGGAAATATGTAATGTATTACATTGTATTTGTTTTATAAGCATGTTCAAAATAAACTGAAACTGAACTGACTGACAAATAGTCTTCATATAACACAGACAGAGACACTGAAATGGTGTTTTATTGTTTGTACTATGGCGCCGTTCGTTTGGACGAGTTTGCTCACTACGGGTTAAAAACGTTCTTACAGTTTTGTGCCTTGAACCGGAAGTATAAGTCTTGTTTTGTCTACTATTCATCCATAGCATCTCTGCTTGAAATGATTCTTCATTCATGCAACGTTTGTAAGTTTTACAATATAACTAAAACAATTCATATTTACTAAACCGTCCCATGTGTGATGTCTGTAGGAGTGTTTTCATGCATATTTGTATGTGCTATTGTAATGGAATCAAGCTAGCGTCATTAGCGTTAGCAAATATTCTAACACCTTTACAAGTGTCTGTTAGTATTATTAACTTACAATGACATTCTTTTTGTATTGTTTAAGTTTCATAAATTTACCAAAATGTCACCGTGGAGTTACTGAGTTTGTTTAGCTGATTGGAGAGCTATGGTAGCTTCCGCAGC
Source organism: Entelurus aequoreus (assembly GCF_033978785.1). NCBI lineage: Eukaryota > Metazoa > Chordata > Actinopteri > Syngnathiformes > Syngnathidae > Entelurus > Entelurus aequoreus. Next base: position 10,270,843 of record NC_084740.1, on the reverse strand, counting down.
TAGTGGGTCCATGACAATGACTTCTGTTTTGTTTGATCAGCTGTTATACTGCCGTGTGACAGGCACCGTTTGGAAACAATTAAGATATGTAAATAAACAAAATCTTTTACAAAATATTTCTTAACTGTTTATATTTGCGGCTTATAGTCTGGTGTGGCTAATATACGTAAAGATATTTATTTATTCTGAAATTTGGTGGCTGCGGCTAAAACACCGGTGTGCTCTATAGCTGTGAAAATGCGGTACTGTTTAAGTTATTCCTTTTTATTACATAGAAAATGTATATTGAAGTCAATATTGCAAAATAACTAAACAAAAGCAAATACTACTATTGGCTCTTATTTCTTGCGTTTGTAAACAGTTCCAAAAATTTAAAAAATTAAATAATAAATGAATAATCATAATAATAAAACAATATCAGTCTAATTAGCATTAAAGTTATTATATTATAGTTTTGATAATATACTGATACAGATATCAACAGTAACTATACCAAGTATATAGTATTGATCAGCCCACCTCGGTTTACATGCAAGAGTTCTAGTTTTAGCGTTAGCCTGGCTTCTTGTTTCTTCCTACGGTGTGTATTATAGCATGTTTAGCTATTCCTTGTCCCTTAGTCCTCCAGTGATAATAAAACTTGTCATAAACACAATTTATTTGCCACAACGGAGGTGACGATTAGTGAATCAGAAGCTGTTTAGGGACATTTGCCACTGTCTTGCTTCATTGTGTGGAGGATGCCTTTGTTTGCTTATCACTCTCAGATTTGTAGAACACAGCTAGAATGTGTCACCGACATGCATTATCACAATATTACAATAGTAATAAAAGCTATATCAACGGCCAAATTTATATCATTTATATTGGAATATTGTGTAAATTGCCAACTCTAATGTATAGAGTTTGACACTGGAACATAATATTTCCATTTCTATTCTGGTAGGTTCTACTGCATGTCCTTTCTACTTGACACATACTAATTGCAATGTCAGGCTGATAAAGGGATCCACCTGCTGATGCATTTACACTACAGATAGAAAGGGACAATCCCTGCTGATAAATTCCTCTTACTGTTATCATCTCAAAGGCAGGCCTACTTGACATTTCCTCTTGAAAAAAGGAATGGCATGCTGCCCCCCCGAATAAAACAAGGGTGCATCTGCTGGTACGAGCAGACGTGTTTCTTTGTAGAGAGAGAAGAGGGTGACACCGAAAAAGCAAACATGTGAGAGGGTAACTGAAGGGTAAGAGGAAAAAAAAGGGGGAGGGAAAAGGAAAGGTCCGGTGGGAAAACGATAGCAGGAGAGGCAGCAGTGGATGAAAAGAGGGAAAAGGTGACATTGTGGAGGAGGAGATTTAGAAAGGAAGAGAAGCATTGTGAATAAAGAGAAGACGAGGATTACATTATTTTAAAGCCATTGCAAATAACACAGTGACTTTACTCACCAGTTGAACTCACTGTAGTCATTGCGAGCTTCCAACCAGAAGTAAAACCAGACCAGCAGTGCACAGAAGGTGAAGAGAAGGATGAGGGACCACAGCAGCTCCCACTGTGGACACACACAAAACACAGGCCAACTGAAGAATCTCTTGACTCGTGCTCCAAGAAATTACTTTTTTAATATGTTCAAAGTACTTAACAAGAGTACAGCTTTATCTTACCAGAGCTCATTAGAAGGGAACTTTCTCCAAAAGGTAGCCAATGTTTGGAACATTGGGGTCAATCTGGCTCCTGACCTTTTTTGAATAAGTATTCCCTTATTCGCTTTGCTTATTAAACCTTCCCGTGCAGCTAATTACTCTCTTCCTTTTTCACACACTTTGACGCCAGTCAAATATTACCTTTATTTTTTGATAAGGAGTGTCTGAATCCTTATTAATTGCTGTATACCCAATACATGTTAATCCATAGCCATTAGAAGTCAACATGCATACTTTTACTTTTCAAGTGATGAGACAGACATGTATTTTTGTAAAATTGGATTGAAACTCTCTTTTCCTGTTTGCTGCACAAACTGAAGAGGAGACAAGGCTTGCCCCTCCCGCCCCACCTTGACATCACATTAGCATTCTGCACGGCTGGCATTTATTCGACCCTGTGGCATAGAGCGACATAGCGGCAATATAAATGTATCGGAACATTACAATCACTGCGTATCGAGCTAACAGCGACATGCGCATAGAGGTCCTTGGCTTATTAATAAATACATGGAATTAGTCGGGAAGACATTATAAAAACAATTTCACAATTGTACAAATGTGGGCCAAAATGTTGTCTCGATGCCGGAATAATAAACTTGATGTTTTGTGTGTCTGTAGCTTTCATGCTAATGTTGTGCTTTTCCACCTTTGTCTCTGACAGTTTGTTGCTACTAAATTAGTGTTTTTTTACATACTGTCTCCAGTGAAACCTAAATTTGCCAGTCCCTCTTTATACAAACTTTTCAATTTACGTACCACAGATCGTAAAAAAATATGCTTTTGTGTGCAAACATTTCATGCATGCATGTGTGCCTCGCAGTGCAGCCATTTTGTGCCCGGCAGCATAGCCACTGTGGGCTGGCTGATTGCTCTCAGATCAACAGGGCAGTAGTTACCGTGCGCAATGCTTTTTCCAATGTGTTTGAGCCTTTTTACAGCATTTTCCTAGTTTTTGTAGCTCAATACGAGTCCAAAGAAAGCAATAGACAAGCGATTTTGAAAAATTCAGGAAGTGTATCCACAGCGTTGTCGACACCGCTTCTTCCCCCTTCTCTTCCGCTGCACGCCATGATAATTCACTGATTGATAAAAGTTGTTATTTTTTATTCCTAATCATTGAAGCGACGTGGCTTTTAAAGTTAAGAAGTTTTGTAAGTTCAAAGTATGAGTGCACCACAGGGTTAGTGTGTGCGCGTGTCGGCAGGGCGGCTGCATAGAGGAGGCATGTTCAACATGTTGTTCAGGCTTTTTTTTTTTAAATGAAGGAGATAGTTGATCCACCACCCCTTTGTTATGTTCATTTGATATAAAGTACTGTACTACAGTACTTTATATTGTGTTCAAAGTGTACAAACTAACTAAAATATGGACTTTTGTCCAGGCTGGAAGCAATTTCGATTTACGAACCTTGTTTAAGGAATGTTCATAAATCGAGGTTCCACTGTACACTGCAACGCTGGACTTGTTCAATGTAATAACTACCATATATCACATACAACAGCGTAACATTAAGGAGTGGGACAGAGAACACAAACGTTAGCAACACTAGCACTCAAATTGTATTGATGCTACATTAGTCTAAAAGAAAACAATTAGATCCAACTTACAGCTTCCACAGGTCAGAGGTAATATCATGTCCATGATGAAGCAGATTTTTACTTCATGAAGTCATAAAACTGTTGAAATTATAGATTTTTCTCATTTTTGGTGCTCACAGACAGGTTTTTAGACTAACTTTCCGTATGACTCTGAACTAACCGCAGACACACACACAAACAAACTGGACAATATCACCACATTATGGGTCTGAAGTACTAAGATCCAAATAACAAACGCTAAATCCATCCATCCATTTTCTACCAATTGTCCCTCTCAAGGTCGCAGGGTTGGCTACGGGCCTATTACAGCTGCATTCGGGCGGAAGGCAGGGATAGTTGTACACGTTGGCTCCAACGACACTAGGATGAGACGGTCACAGATTACAAAGAGGAACATAGCTAGACCCTCAGTGCGTGGCGCTCCAGACTATAATTGATAGCTGTGGTCTTACACAAATAATAAATGAACCCACGCATCGCAACATTAATACAATAGATTAAGTCCTTGTCTGGGGTGTCACCACCTCCAAAGTTATGATACTCTCGTACACTAAAGTAATGTCCGATGTCGATAGAAGCATTTAAGTCTCATCTTAAAACTCATTTGTATACTCTAGCCTTTAAATAGACCCCCTTTTTAGACCATTTGATCTGCCGTCTCTTTTCTTTTCTGCTCTGCCCCCCTCTCCTGCGTGGAGAGGTTATCAGGTGACCACTGATGACGCGCTAGCTGTTCAAAGTCGGAACCCGGGGTGGACCACTCCTCTGCTCGTCAGTTGGGGATGTCTCTGCGCTGCTGACTTGTCTCCATTCAAGATGATTCCCCCCTGGCCCCAGTATGGACTGAACTCTCACATTATTAACTAGATCCACTTAACATCCATTGCACCGGTCGCGCGGGGGGGGATCTGATGTGGGATCTGAGCCGAGAATGTCGTTGTGGCTTGTGCAGCACTTGTGATTAAGATCTATATAAATAAACTTTGATTGATAGACCCTGGACAAGTCGCCACCTTGTCGCAGGACCAACACAGATACAGACAACATTCACACTCATATTCACACACTAATATAGCATGTGCAAACTATAAAAAATGCAGGTGCTCTCACCAAAGACTGTGTGTACAACTGATAAGTGCAAATTTAAATATAATGTACCACCCTTTCTAAGCTGTACTGTGTGCAATCGAGACAACAGAACCTATTGCTAACACAGTGACGGTGGCCTCTAGAAGAAGTTGTGGTGTTGTGATGCAAGAAAATACATATTGCAAAATGTTTTTTCAAAAAGGAAATGTATTATAAACTGCGGCAGGTTGCACAAAAATTATAGACGTGCAAAATATAGGTGCAAAACAGCGGCGCCAGAACAGTTTGTCTTGATGAATCACATTACAAGTGCTAAATTATTATATTTGCATATTTTCCTCCCAGTATTGTGGACGCATATATTTTGCATATACATGAAGAAGGACATGCTAAATGTATTGTGCTTCTGATTTTGCTCACCTAAGAAACACAATCCTCTACATGCAATACATGCAAACCTTTATTAGATGCTAACGGTATTAGCCAAAAGAGAAAAGAACCAAAAATGTCAAGGTCTAAATTGGAAAGCAGCAAACTTTAACATGAAAAAACAGGATTTCATTTAGTGAGCTTTAACTCAAAGGCAAATGTCTTCTCGTCACCCTCAATCTTCACTGGAATTAACCTCTCCGAACCTTGTCGCATTCCTGTGCGTATCCAGATAACTCCCTGGAATTTCACACAGGGCATACATACCACAGTGTACTTAACAGCACCGGGAGGAGACTGACATTGTGTGCATATGCAAAGAACAATTTAATCTTATCTATTATTCTCCATATGAATGGTGGGTTTTAATAGTGATTAATAGTACTCAGGGACGTAGTGATGTGAAAAAATACTTATACGCACACTGAAATCTTTGAACCAGATTTTATTTTTTTAAATAAACATAAATTGACACAAAATATTATGTAAATTTTAACTCAAAACTTATAAATAAATGATAAATGGGTTATACTTGTATAGCGCTTTTCTACCTTCAAGGTACTCAAAGCGCTTTGACAGTATTTCCACATTCACCCATTCACACACACATTCACACACTGATGGCGAGAGCTGCCATGCAAGGCGCTAACCAGCAGCCATCAGGAGCAAGGGTGAAGTGTCTTGCTCAAGGACACAACGGACGTGACTAGGTTGGTAGAAGGTGGGAATCGAACCAGGAACCCTCCGATTGCTGGCACGGCCACTCTACCAACTTCGCCACGCCGTCCCTTCTTTTATTTTTTTTTGTGCCGCAACAAGCTTCCATACAATATACTTTCATTGGCAGAAGAACTATTAAATATTGTTCTGGATTCTTAAGAGCCATAATGTTTTTCTTCCGTTTTCATTTGTAAAGGTTAAAGAGTGATTTTTTAAATAATAAATAGAAGACGGGAATTAGGTGCATCACTTCCGTTTTATGTGATATCACGCGAGTTCACTTCGTGTTGTCAAATTCCTTCAAGTACAGTATATATCGATCACTCTGATCAGAGATAGCGCAGTCTGTAGGTTCATTGTACACAAGTGAACAGTTTAGTTGATCAGACAGTAATGTGTTTATATACAACTTTAGATTGGGGTATGTCATTTCCTAATGGGTGTTAACATTTAGGTTAGCTAATGAGTTAGCGCTAGCATGATTCTCCAGTAAATGAGCAGTACCACAGGTCTGCGAGTTTATCAAAGTGGTATCAATCACAGTTTCACAATAATTTTTATTTAAAACGGTAACACTAACCGTCGGAAGTACCTAATAGTAATAATAATAACCTTGTCATAATCTCTGATGGATGAGGAATGACAAAGTCAACTATGAGAGAAGAAAACAACAGAAGCCAGTGGCATTAAAGGCCAAGGTTCTGGTGTCATCAAATGAACACAAGATCAGCGGAAAATGACACCAGCAAATTGTTGCTTTCATTTCTGAAGCCTTTGTGTGAGTCAGCGTTGAAGACTGGGCTACATGGAAATACTTTCAATTATTACTGAGCGGCCTGATCAGTTTGCACGGTGTGTTTGACGTTGGTCCGACACCCACAATGCACCGTAAACACACAAAGATGCACAAACACGTGCATACCGAAACAGATGCAGTCAGTCAAATGTACTTTTCTGCAGGACAAAAAGCTGGGAAAAAATGCAAGAAGCAGAATAATGTGAGTTGTGAATGCTGTTCCAGCATCAGATTCCCAGTTCTCACGCTCCTGCGATTCATTCAGGTCCAGTTACGTGTAACAGATACACCTTCTAGATTTCTGCGTCTTTGTTTAGTGGGCTCTGTTTTAACACCTTACACTCGCCTACAATATATGAGGATGCTTACATTAGACTAATATACTGCTAGTCCCCTCATTAGAATTTACATGCTTGTTTAACCTCAGCTAAATTTAGACCACAATTCCAAATTCTATCAAAATCATGTGTAAAAATACACGAAAAGAGTTGGCAAAACTTCAAAGAAGTAAAAATGTTTTGAATATTATCAGTGCTTGCAAAGGGATAACCATAGAATTAAAGTATAAAAGGTTACAAACACATTCATACTCATGTACTTATGTCTTATATGTATTACATTGCAGTATTTTTATCTATTATGTCTATCACAATAATTATGTAGAAATGCAGATTGATTACGCAATTTATTTTGAGTGCACATGCATTTGACCTTAATTGTAGATAATTACCTGAAAGGCAGCAGGGGTTACTATTAAGATTAAAGATTAAAGTACCAATGATTGTCACACACACACTAGATGTGGTGAAATTTGTCCTCTGCATTTGTCCCATCCCCTTGGGGAGCAGTGGGCAGCAGCGGCGCCGCGCCCAGGAATCATTTTGGTGATTTAACCCCCAACTCCAACCCTTTGTTGCTGAGTGCCAAGCAGGGAGGTTATGGGTCCCATTTTTATATGCGGTCTGTATTTTAAAAAAAATGGCCTGTATTTAAATATTTTTTAAATGCCAGTGCAAAGATGAGTGAAAATACTCCGACTAGTGTGCACGGTGTCAAATTTCGCTTCAAAATAAACCCAGACAGCTCTTTAGATAAAACAAATATACCAAGTTTTCAGTAAAACATTTAAGTAATGTTCACACACAAATGCAATAAAAATTGTTTTTTGTTTTTTTTAAAGTTGGCAACATGGCGGCGCATTGAAATGCAGCAGCTTGAAGACGCTCTTGGGAGTGTAGAGCGATTTGGCAAAAAACACCCGTCATTTCTGTCAATTTCATGGCTGGCTCAAAGCGTGAACACTCTGTGATCACATACGACCAACAGACAATTCTGGATGTGGATGGATCGGGTCGTTATAGACTGAAAGATGCATGTACGGTGGACCTCCTCGCTAGCATGGGAATACTTCGCGGGCTACATCGAGCGGCCTTTGTAGCAGCGGAGTCAAGTACTAGCGGGGACCGCCAATGGAGGCGACGTAAGCGGTGTGAGCGGAAGCAGAAGCGGGGATGCCGAGCGGGGCTAACAACAAAGGGAAAAGCTAACCAAAGAAGCGTGGAGTGCCCGGGTAAGAAGTCATTTAAACTAGAACTAGCCGGCGCCAGGCTGGATAATCCCTGCACACATAGCAATTCTCTTAGAATAAAACACAACTCACATAATGTTTTTTCTTTTGTGACGGTGTCAGAGGCAGACATACATTGTACTGAGGTGGCTAACTATGATGCGTTCAGTTTATCGCAGCATCAAGCAAACAATCTGAAAATTCCCGTCGTATCAATTCCTAGATATGGTCGAAACTATTTAAAGTGCACTACGCATAATAAACGCAACATTATTAATATTGCTACTTCAGATAATTTCAACAAACAATCCTCAAAACAGCCCACTACCTATAATATGGGCTTTTTAAACATAAGATCATTATCTTCCAAAACGTTATTAGTTAATGAGGTCATTAGAGACAACAAACTTGACGTCGTTGGTCTCGCCGAGACCTGGCTCAAACCAGACGATTTTTTTGCGCTAAATGAGGCATCTCCTCCTAACTATACCAATGCACATGTTGCCCATCCTCTTAAAAGGGGAGGGGTGTCGCACTTATATACAATGAAAACTATAATTCTACATCTAACCTAAATAATAAATATAACTCGTTTGAGGTGCTCACTATGAGGTTGGTCACCTCGCTGCCTCTCCACCTGGCTGTTAACTGCCGCCCCCCTGGGCCCTATTCGGACTTCATCAGTGAATTCTCAGAGTTTGTTGCTGATCTAGTGACGCACGCCGACAATATAATCATAATGGAGGACTTTAATATCCATATGAATACCCAATCGGACCCTCCATGCGTGGCGCTCCAGACCATAATTGATAGCTGTGGTCTTACACAAATAATAAATCAACCCACGCATCGCAACGGTAATACGATAGATCTAGTGCTTGTCAGGGGTGTCACCACCTCTAAAGTTACGATACTCCCGTACACTAAAGTAATGTCCGATCATTACCTTATAAAATTTAAAGTTCTGACTCATTGTCAACAAACTAATAATAATAATAATAACTACTATAGCAGCCGCAACATTAATGCTGCCACAACGACGACTCTTACTGACCTACTGCCTTCGGTAATGGCACCATTCCCAAATTATGCGGGCTCTATTGATAACCTCACTAACAACTTTAACGACGCCCTACGCGACACCATTGATAGTGTAGCACCGCTAAAGCTAAAAAGGGCCCCTAAAAGGCGTACCCCATGGTTTACAGAAGAAACTAAAGCCCTGAAATTATCATGTAGAAAGCTGGAACGCAAATGGCGTGCGACTAAACTTGAGGTTTTCCATCAAGCATGGAGTGATAGTTTAATAACTTATAAACGCATGCTTACCTCAGCTAAAGCTAAATATTACTCAAATCTCATCCACCTCAACAAAAATGATCCTAAATTTTTGTTTAGTACAGTAGCATCGCTAACCCAACAAGGGACTCCTCCCAGTAGCTCCACCCACTCAGCAGATGACTTTATGAATTTCTTTAATAAGAAAATTCAAGTCATTAGAAAAGAGATTAAAGACAATGCATCTCAGCTACAACTGGGTTCTATTAACACAGATACGACTATATATACGACGGACACTTCCCTCCAAAATAGTCTCTCTCTCTTTGATGAAATAACATTGGAGGAATTGTTAAAATGTGTAAATGGGACAAAACAAACAACATGTTTACTTGACCCAATTCCTGGGAAACTTATCAAGGAGCTTTTTGTATTATTAGGTCCATCAGTGTTAAATATTATAAACTTATCACTTTCCTCTGGCACTGTTCCACTAGCATTCAAAAAAGCGGTTATTCATCCTCTACTCAAAAGACCTAACCTCGATCCTGACCTCATGGTAAACTACAGGCAGGTGTCCCACCTTCCGTTTATCTCGAAAATCCTCGAAAAAATTGTTGCACAGCAGCTAAATGAACACTTAGCGTCTAACAATCTCTGTGAACCTTTTCAATCCGGTTTCAGGGCAAATCTTTCTACGGAGACAGCCCTCGCAAAAATGACTAATGATCTATTGCTGACGATGGATTCTGATGCATCATCTATGTTGCTGCTTCTTGATCTTAGCGCCGCTTTTGATACTGTTGATCATAATATTTTATTAGAGCGTATCAAAACGCGTATTGGGATGTCAGACTTAGCCTTGTCTTGGTTTAACTCTTATCTGACTGACAGGATGCAGTGTGTCTCCCATAACAATGTGACCTCGGACTATGTTAAGGTGACGTGCGGAGTTCCCCAGGGTTCGGTTCTTGGCCCTGCACTCTTTAGTATTTACATGCTGCCGCTAGGTGACATCATACGCAAATACGGTGTTAGCTTTCACTGTTATGCTGATGACACTCAACTCTACATGCCCCTAAAGCTGACCAACAACGCCGGATTGTAGTCAGCTGGAGGCGTGTCTTAATGAAATTAAACAATGGATGTCCGCTAACTTTTTGCAACTCAACGCTAAGAAAACGGAAATGCTGATTATCGGTCCTGCTCAACACCGACATCTATTTAATAATACCACCTTAACATTTGACAACCAAACAATTAAACAAGGCGACTCGGTAAAGAATCTGGGTATTATCTTCGACCCAACTCTCTCGTTTGAGTCACACATTAAGAGTGTTACTAAAACGGCCTTCTTTCATCTCCGTAATATCGCTAAAATTCGTTCCATTTTGTCCACAAGCGATGCTGAGATCATTATCCATGCGTTTGTTACATCTCGTCTCGATTACTGTAACGTTTTATTTTCGGGCCTCCCTATGTCTAGCATTAAAAGATTACAGATGGTACAAAATGCGGCTGCTAGACTTTTGACAAAAACAAGAAAGTTTGATCATATTACGCCTATACCGGCTCACTTGCACTGGCTTCCTGTGCACCTAAGATGCGACTTTAAGGTTTTACTACTTACGTATAAAATACTACACGGTCAAGCTCCTGCCTATCTTGCCGATTGTATTGTACCATATGTCCCGGCAAGAAATCTGCGTTCAAAGAACTCCGGCTTATTAGTGATTCTCAGAGCCCAAAAAAAGTCTGCGGGCTATAGAGCGTTTTCTATTCGGGCTCCAATACTATGGAATGCCCTCCCGTTAAAAGTTAGAGATGCTACCTCAGTAGAAGCATTTAAGTCTCATCTTAAAACTCATTTGTATACTCTAGCCTTTAAATAGACTCCCTTTTTAGACCAGTTGATCTGCCGTTTCTTTTCTTTTCTTTTCTACTCTGCTCCCAACCCGGGGTGGACCGCTAGCCTGTCCATCGGATGGGGACATCTCTACGCTGCTGACCCGTCTCCGCTCGGGATGGTTCCTGCTGGCCCCACTATGGACTGGACTTTCGCTGATGTGTTGGACTTTCACAATATTATGTCAGACCCACTCGACATCCATTGCTTTCGGTCTCCCCTGGGGGGGGGTTACCCACATATGCGGTCCTCTCCAAGGTTTCTCATAGTCATTCACATTGACGTCCCACTGGGGTGAGTTTTCCTTGCCCGTATGTGGGCTCTGTACCGAGGATGTCGTTGTGGCTTGTACAGCCCTTTGAGACACTTGTGATTTAGGGCTATATAAATAAACATTGATTGATTGACTGATTGAAAGTTCATTGAAATTATGCAAGCAACACATTTTCGGTGATTAATCAAAATTAAAAAGTGTGCTTAATCTCATTAAAACAAACAAACAAAAAAACCCTGTCCACCAGCCAGCATCCTGGGATGGATTGTACTTGTAGCCTTAAATCTAAAATACAGTATTCATTGGACAGAATGTTGCCGCTTTAGCAGTCCAATGTTAATATCCATCCATCCATCCATTTTCTACCGCTTATTGGCAACACTAAATTGGCCCTAGTGTGTGAATGTGAGTGTGAATGTTGTCTGTCTATCCGTGTTGGCCCTGCGATAAGGTGGCGACTTGTCCAGGGTGTACCCCGCCTTCCGCCCGATTGTAGCTGAGATAGACTGTAGCATCCCCCGTGGAGTTTGCATGTCCAATGTTAATAGTCAAAACAAAAAGGATGAGCTCCTCAAAGAAATAATGCTGACTCGGCACTATGTTATCTGCTGGCCTGGAGAAGACTACCACTTGCAAACAGGAAACACAGCAACGTGGTGTCCAGTTTCCCGTAAACAGGAGAGCACGAATCAATAGCTTTATGCTTTGTTTTGTGAAGCTCTGCGTATGATTGAGAAACACCTTTTCTATCTGTGGGGAAGTAATGTTTTTTCATGAGGATCTGACTAATGTGATGAGTGACAGTCTGCGTCTGTGCATGTGTTGTAGGTTTCTACTCATCCACAGGACGCATGTTGGCATTAATAAATTATCCAATCGAATGTTGAAGTGCATTTGAGCGTGTGCGTGCACTTGTCTTGTTGCAGCAACACAACCTGTGTCTACAAAAAAAAGAGCCACAGGAAAAGGTCAGGGTAAATGCCTTGTCCAGAGTGATATTTATCCTGGCACGTGATGTGAAAAAAGAAGCCTATAGCAGCATTAACCGCTGCATTTCATACCAATAAAGGTTTATTTGAAAGGTTTATGTTGATTTTAAATGGATGTTGGGGGCACTGGTCGAGTATTTGAATAGCACACAAACCTTTCCAAGATGAAGGTCTTTCACTAAAGGCAGAAAGGACATTTTTGCGCCAAAAGTAATTACCAAAAGTCCCTGAGTTTTGGGAAGAATGCAGCCAACTACACTTTTTACGGTGAAATACTATATTTGTGTGTCTGGTTTTACCACTGTGACATATTTTATACTGTTACTCTTTTTTACATTTTGTTTTTAGGAGCTGTCATCAGCCACTCATCAAGTACTGTGTCAAGCCCCAACATTAATAAATATAAACAGTACAGTATGTTGATCGCTCAGTACTGTAAAAATTAAAAACCTTGAGAAGATAAATATCGCAGAGCATGGAGCATTACGGTCTCATTCAAAGTCAACAACAACTAATAACAATGAGGAAGGTAAACAATAAATAATTATAAAGGTTATTTACATTTCAACAACAACATCATATTTGCATTCTATTTATGAACGATTAAATAACCATTAAAAAATAAAAACACCATAAGATATTCAAAAAGGTAATGAAATAAATGAATCAGTTGTGAGGATGAGTACAATGGGAAAGTTGACTATGAAAAACAATGACTATGTTTACGCTGCAGGCCAAAGTGTATGGTAAATTAGTTATACTTGTATAGCGCTTTTCTACCTTCAAGGTAGGGCTGGGCGATATATCAATATATCGCGGGTTTGTCTCTGTGCGATATAGAAAATGACTATATCGTGATATTCGAGTATACGTTCTCACGCAGTTGCTTTTAGCTGCGGGCATTACACTACAGGCTCTTCTCACTCTTTGTTGTCTCTCCTTCTCACAGAGACATAAAACAAGCGCACCTTCTTACATACGTCACATACGTATTCGCGGAGCAAAGAGGTAGCGGCATGGGTAACGTTAGCTGTGGTGCAAGTGGTAATACGAGAGAAAGAAGGTGCGAATCTGGTAACAAATGAAGGAAGAATTAATTCCCAAGAAAAACAGCAGGGGGTCCATCGTCTGGCAGTGGTTTGGCTTCAAGCGGGAATATGTCGAACAGACAACCGTAATTTGTCAAGTGTGGGGCAAAAGTGTTGCTACAAAAAGTAGCATTACTGCTAATATGTAGCATCATTTGAAAAGTCACCTGCTAGAGAATGAAGAGTGCTTATTCCGCATGTCAACATCTCAGTTCGGTGCCACACCAACAAAATGCCGAAGCAACTATTTCCACATCAACAGCGTATGAAAAAAATAGTCAACAACAGAAGGAGATAACGTCCACAGGAACCTACCACATAGTGAAGGACATACACTATTTGATTTCCTATTATGCAGCACATTTTTATTTGACAGTTATTGAAATATCTTGTGTGACATCATGCACGAAAGTGCACTTTATTTGTTTTAAACTATTGTAGTGGAGTTCTGTACAAAAAGTGCACTTTAATTTAGTGTTGTTTTGATAAGTCATCTTAGTGACATCATGCACAAAAGTACACTCATAAATGATAATAATGATAAATGGGTTATACTTGTATAGCGCTTTTCTACCTTCAAGGTACTCAAAGCGCTTTGACAGTATTTCCACATTTACCCATTCACACACACATTCACACACTGATGGCGGGAGCTGCCATGCAAGGCGCTAACCAGCAGCCATCAGGAGCAAGGTTGAAGTGTCTTGCCCAAGGACACAACGGACGTGACTAGGATGGTAGAAGGTGGGGATTGAACCCCATAGCTTGTTTTAAAATGTCTCTAACAATCTCACAGTTTCTGCTTTGAAATTACATGAATGTTTGTGCCACTGCTTAATAACTGTCTAATAAATACAGTTTTGGTCAATTGACTTAGTTGTGATTTCCCTCTCTGCATGAAAGTTTAAAATGAGCATATATTAATGCAGTATGAACAAGAATGTTTTAATGTAGACACATAGAATCATCATACTGCTGTGAATATACGCATCAAGTGTTCATTCAAGGCTAAGGCAAAATATCGAGATATATATCGTGTATCGTGACATGGCCTAAAAATATCCAGATATTAAAAAAAGGCCATATCGCCCAGCCCTACTTCAAGGTACTCAAAGCGCTTTGACACTATTTCCGCATTCACTCATTCACACACACATTCACACACTGATGGCGGGAGCTGCCATGCAAGGCCCTAACCACGACCCATCAGGAGCAAGGGTGAAGTGTCTTGCTCAAGGACACAACGGACGTGACGAGGTTGGTAGTAGGTGGGGATCGAACCAGGAACCCTCAGGTTGCTGGCACGGCGAGTACTATTGTAGCAAAATTAAGTATTATTGTAGCAAAATTATTTGCAAACGTATATCTCAATCTGTGCGCATGTAATCCAATTCACGTACGTGCTTGTTGTGTGTCAGAGCCGTGTACATAAGTTTTAGATCCACATACGTGTGTTTTAGATCCGCGTACATGTGTTTTAAGTTGTCCGTCTGTCCCTTATCAGAAAGAGTCCTCGATAGGCTGTCTACTTATAAGTGACTTTTGCGACACTTCTGCCGTGTAAGATTCGTGAGCGTGTAATACAACGTGTGCAAGCGCATTCAGAAGCACATGCGTGTAATACAATCTGCGCGTGCGTATCTATGATCTGCGAGAAGCAGGAATCTATCGGCTGTCTTTTTTACAAGTGGTTAGGGGCGTGGTTACGAGGAGAGTATATTTACAGCTAGAATTCACCAACTCAAGTATTTCATATATATATATTTATATATATATATATATATATATATATATATATATATATATATATATAAATACTTGACTTTCAGTGAATTCTAGCTATATATATATATATACACACACTACCGTTCAAAAGTTTGGGGACACCCAAACAATTTTGTGGATTAGCCTTCATTTCTAAGAACAAGAATAGACTGTCGAGTTTCAGATGAAAGTTCTCTTTTTCTGGCCATTTTGAGCGTTTAATTGACCCCACAAATGTGATGCTCCAGAAACTCAATCTGCTCAAAGGAAGGTCAGTTTTGTAGCTTCTGTAACGAGCTAAACTGTTTTCAGATGTGTGAACATGATTGCAGAAGGGTTTTCTAATCATCAATTAGCCTTCTGAGCCAATGAGCAAACACATTGTACCATTAGAACACTGGAGTGATAGTTTCTGGAAATGGGCCTCTATACACCTATGTAGATATTGCACCAAAAACCAGACATTTGCAGCTAGAATAGTCATTTACCACATTAGCAATGTATAGAGTGTATTTCTTTAAAGATAAGACTAGTTTAAAGTTATCTTCATTGAAAAGTACAGTGCTTTTCCTTCAAAAATAAGGACATTTCAATGTGACCCCAAACTTTTGAACGGTAGTGTATATAGTGTAATATTTGGGGGGCTTCTAATCTTTTTATGACTGTTAAGTAGACGCAACAAGGACATCAGCGTGGATCTACGTTAGCTTTATTTTTCAACTAACTCACGTAAACAACTTACGCAATGTACGTAACGTGTCAATCCCGGTCCTTCAACAATCGCCATTTCTTTGAAATCCAAATAAATATCCATATATTACATATAGCCTTTGCATTTGCACACTATTGACTAGTGATGCACTGAAATTTCGGCCGTCCGAAAATTGAAATCGGATGTTGTGATGACGTATCCACTTCCACTGGCGGCCTGCAGCTTTCCTGGCGCACCCGAGTGACGTAGCTCGCCCAAAGCTGCCGAAAAGGTCACATCAGGTCGCATCGCCGTTTAGACTGAAGTCACATTTGAAAAGATCAGATTCCAATCGGATTCGGACTACCTTTTGATGTGGCCTGAATCTGATGCGAAAACATCAGATTTGAAGCTCTTTGTGTAGTGTTCAGACTGGCAAAAAAAAAATCAGATTTGTGTCACTTTTGGGCAAAAAAATCTGTTTTGGTGTGCCGCGTAAACAGGGCCTATGTTAGCTATATTTGTCAATGCAAAGACTTGTATCAGTCAAAATGATCTGTCTTGGGCGTGGATTTCATGTTAGTTTAACCAATCAGATAATTGATCCCGCCCACACCCTTTTTGATGGGTGACTTTAACAAAATGTTTGAATGTATAAATGAATTATAATTATTACAACGCTTTTTCGCAATATTCTCAAAGCTCTTTACATTGGCAAACCCATACATTCAGTTTGGTGGTTAGCTACATTTATTGGAATGCTGTTCTATCGCATTCTATTTTTCAAGAACCAACTTCAATCTCAGGGCATTCAATCAATCGCAGCTGGACTACTTGGTTTGTCTTGGAAGACGTTTTGCCTCTCATTAGAGTAGGGTTCATCAGTTCGTGCTCATAGACTTAGAGTGGTCAGATTTAGTCTAGCCGCTGGTGCCAAAACCCCAAATGTTTATACTCCAAAACCAAGAGGGTGTGCCTGGGCAAAGATGGTTTTGCCCTGACGTAGGGAGAAAAACAACTGTATTGAAGCAAACGAGCAATCCTACTGTCAAAGCCAGCGACAGTCGTTGAAGTGTAATTCCCCCTCGTTAGCATTGAGATATTGTGTGGCAGAACGACCGCTGTGTATCGACTACTACCAGTCCAAAATAGTCGGAATCCCCCACCAGTGTTTCCCATAAACTGCCAAGATACCTGTGGCGGTGGGGGCGTGGATATGGGCGTGGCTATGGGCATGGTCACCATGACACCATCAAGTAATTTGCATAATTTACTACAATGATATGATTTTCTCTAAAAAGGCTCAAAAAATGTATACTTACTAATTAATAATAACAGTTTTGTTTTAAACGTCCATCCATCCATCCATTTTACAATATAATTACAACACTTTATGTACATATTTATATACAGATTTGAACAATAAGTTATTCACTGAAATATATTTATTAATTGTGGTTCTTACAAAAAATATATCTTATAAAATATAAAAGCTAAAATGTCTATTAAAGCTCTGCCCCTTTAATTAGTGCATACTAAATAATTTAACTTTAGCCTACTACTACAACCATATTATTTACCAGCAACATAAAGTGAAACAGAGGCAGAGGTGTCCTGCCACAGTCAGTAACAAATAAACAGAAAACAGTAGTGGTCAAATACAAATAAGGCAACAAGAGAAGTATCCTACACTTCTCTTTTGTAAAGTAAATCTGAACAGCCTATTTGGGCATCTAAACCAACTATATGATTTGCCTGAGAAGTTGGACAGGACAAAAAATAAATAAATAAATAAATTTAAAAAATAAAAAAATAAAATAAAAAATCTATTTGTGGCGGACGTAATTCTTTCGTGGCGGGCCGCAACAAATAAATGAATGTGTGGGAAACACTGCCCACATAAGCATTCCATTCAGTTGTAAACCAATGGCACAAATGACATTCTGGTCATTGTACTGGGATGTTGTGTTGGTTAAAAATTATTCTGTGTTTTTCAGATAGACCTCATACATATGGAATTACAATATTATTGCGTCTGTCACATTTTTCCCCTATCATCCACTTTAGTAGAGTGGATGAGGAGGAAAAAGGTGACAGTTTGACTGATACATATGGAAAGACAATATTTTTGTGTCTTAAAAATTATGAAGTCATCTTTTTTATAACCCCAAAAGGGTAAAAACGTTAAGTAGATCAATGCCCGAAATGCAACACTTTGCTTACCTTGGTGGTGTCATCGTGGGAGCGTTGATAGCGTTTCCAGCGGCAACCGTAGATCCCAGTGATACAGGACAAACACAGCTGGCGCTCATAGACTTGGAGGGGTTGGTGTTTGACCATCCTCCTTCCGTCAGTCCTGCTCCCGCAAGTCAAACATCCCACTGATCAGAAGGACACTGTAATGCAATAAGAAGGACACTAGATTATTCATATTTGAAATGGATGAAAGGATCAATACATGCTGGACCTGCTATGACGTAGCAGGCCTTTGTCAAGTAAGTTGTATCTTAACAGTGTGGAGCTTTTTAAAAAGACCCGCTGCCAGTAAGTGCAGGGTGTCAATAATATAAACAAGGCCTCACTTAGAGAAGCTGCTGATTCAGCACTGACACTCAATCAGCTACAATATGACAACATGGCTCACACAAGTTTATGGGTTTGTCATAGTGGGTGATGTTTTAGCGCAGCAGCACGATAACACTTCCTGCTGTAAACATGCAGTCAGTCTGAAGCTGTGGGAAGTTGCTCATAAGCATCTGCTGCAGTGGTCGCCTTTCCTGTTATTAGTGCAACTGCTCTTTGGAGGGCGGGTCGGAAGGGGCCAAGAGTACATCATGAAGCAAGACCACCTCAAGTACACAGCATCCCACGCTTCTTTAAAGAGATTCAATCAACTATGCGTAAGTTTTGACATTTATACACGTTTTGCCTGGCCAACTCCACACCATAGTGCAGAGGCTGTTTCACTGCTAGTAATTGTTATCATTTATCCAAAGAAATATCAAAATTAATCAAAATTATTGTCAGCATTATTTTGAAGCCAATAATCATAATAATATACAACAATAATGCAAGTAACGAGTGTATAAACCTTTATTTTTCATTACAGTATAACTGTTGACCATTGTACTGTAATTGGAATGTAAATAACTTTTTGTAATCCTAAACACATTAACACAAAAAATTAAGTGAACTCTAATTTATGTAAGCAAAACTTTAACTTGAATAAATAGTGAACATCTTAAGTGCAATTTTTTCCTAGTTGGAAACACTCGGTTGGGCGTTTTTTTGAGTGGGGGTGGGGGGGTGTTGCCATTAAGGCATTCTTGCTCACTCGTCCATGTTGATGGGCTCATATTGCCCATCCGGTTTGAAGCTGAAATATCCCCACAACAGGACATTTGGCTTCGTAATCAAAAATTTTTCCTCTTAATTCTTCTTATTTTGCGAAACTTCTCACGAGCGAGTCGCGAGTACGGAGGCAATGTCCGTGAATCCTGTGTGTGTAAGCAAGTGTTATCGCGTTCAGTTTATTCTACTGTTAAATAAACGTGCTCAGGTGCCGAAAGCGATGCACAGCGTTAGACTTCTTTCTCTCTGTTTAAAGCGAGAGACAAAGAAAACTAACATTGTACATTGCAATTTATCTATGGCAAAGTTATCGATTTAATTTTAATTGTTCGATTTATTGACTTACTATGGGCCCAGGCCTACAAACAAGTCATAAAATATTAAAGTAACATTTTTACACCCGTGCCAACAAATCACGTTCAATCTTATTTATATGGTGCCAGTTTATAACAGACAAAATTATAATTTCTTAAAATCGATAAATCTATCAATTATTTTTTTGATTATTTTGTAGATCTAATTTATTTTTGTATAATTTTTTATTGTTGTGGTGAACCACATTTAACGAATACATTCCCTAAAAAAACTGAATTCCTCTGGCATTCTGGAAAATTGCTCTTCATTAGTGAAGGGTACCTTTCACATTTGAACCGATACCTGGGGTAGGTACTTGACAAAAACTTTCAAATGCAAAATATATTTGGAAAATACCTAGTAAAAATGTTTCCAATGGTATTTGAACCATTGTGATAGGCCAAAAATTAAGGAAGCTGTTATCATAAATGCATGAAATGCATGAAATAAAAAGTAAACGTATTAGTTAAGTAACCGAAAGAAAAACACTTAATGGGAAACATTTAACTTGTGATTGTATAATTTCTAATTATTTAACTATGTTGAGTAGCAATGTTACAATTACCAGAAAAATAGCTTTTATTATCCATATTTCCTGGAATTTTCAAATGGGGTTTTCAACAGAGGGTTTTCTGAAAAGGCAATCTAAAATCAACCTATTTACATAATAAAAACATCATAAAATGCCATTTAGAGCGAATAACTGCACATTATACTATGATACTATCAGACCATAGTTGAGTCAAGCGTGTAATCAAATGACGGCAGCAAGCATCATGGCTGCTGCCTCGAAAGGACAATCAACTATGATGGAATTTACAGACTGCCTTTATATTTCAGGATTTTAAAGACAGACCATTATACAAACACTAGTACGTATAAGTAAGGTGATATTAACTTATCTTCGTGTATATTTCTTTACAATCTTGTGATGTAAAATTTTGCGTGTTGATTTCATACAGACCCGAAAGTTTTGATGTCGAGGCACTCCCGGAAAATGTCAACTACGTCATCAACCTATGTGCTCGTCAGTTGGTACAAAAATAACTCTACACAGAGAAAACGACGACGCACATCACCTCGAACTGGGTGGTCACAAGCCGCCGCAGCAATAGAGATAAGTAGGTCAGCGACTGACTGTCACGTACTTACCTGGGAATAAATACTGGTACTGTTTGAGTTGGCTGAGTCGGCAATCGGAGGTGACATCAAGTGCAACAAAGGCATCGAAAGATGGCAGTATTTCATTTTACGAGAATCAATACCCGTTTTTTTTGGTTTGTCAGTCGGTGCCTATAAAAGTACCAAATCCGGTAACCATCCCTACCCTTGATGCCGTTTATTTAAGTGCTTGTGTGATAGAGACCATATATTACAACCAATCAAGCTGACAAATGCTCTTCAGTCCCATAAAACGTGCATGCCAAATTTCGTGGCAATCCGGCTAAACACTGCAAAGTTACAGCAGGCACACTGAGCTTTGTGAGACATTTCAATTTAAATTTGATTTATGGGGTTTAATAACAACACCACCATGTGTTGTATTTCTTAGAAAAGTAATAGCACAAGCAACACAGTTGGGGTACATGTTTTCGCAAACACTAACGAGATTTGTGTGCAGCTGTCCTGGAGTAGAAAAGCCTACACAAGCAGTACGACTTACATGACCTGTATGAATATCATTGCTAGGTCTGTTTGGCCATTTATCTAAAAAACTGAATTGAATTGATCAGAGTACAAATTATTCAAAAAGCATCAGAGACAAGATCAATTAATCAATCAATCAATGTTTACTATATAGCCCTAAATCACGAGTGTCTCAAAGGGCTGCACAAGCCACGACATCCTCCGCTCAGATCCCACAACAGGGCAAGGAAAAACTCAACCCAATGGGACATTGAGAAAACTTGGAGGGGACCGCAGATATGGGGACCCCCCCCCGGGCAACCGGTGAAATGGACGTCGAGCGGATCTAGCATAATATTGTGAGAGTCCAGTCCATAGTGGGGCCAGCAGGAGACTATCCCGAGCGGAGACAGGTCAGCAGCGCAGAGACGTCCCGAATCGATGCACAGACGATCGGTCCACCTCGGGTCCCGACTTTGGACAGCCAGCGCTTCATCCGTGGCCACTGAACCTGTGCCCCCACCCTCCACGAAGGACAGGGGGGCAGAGCAGAAAAGAACGGCAGATCAACTGGTCTAAAGAGGGCGTAATGTATTTAAAAAATTGTTATTTTGTTCTTCTACACTTTGAAAACTCAACAATTTTGTTGGCATGGCTACAAAACAACAAACTTGGGATTGTTCAGACAGGCATGAACCACAAGACTCTAGTGATTGGTTTGAGGATATTACTTCCAACGTATAAAAAAAAAATTGCTTGGATTGGAGTCAGTATTTGCCTGAAATACATAAGAAATATGATGAATCTCCATGAGTTTGCACCACAGGAAGATCCAGATTATTTCTGCAGGAAATCAAGCAGTGGTTGAATTTAGGGGGGGAGGGTTGAAGAGACGCTACACAGAAAAAAAATAAACCCTTAGACAGCGCCTGTCATCTCCTTTTCTGCTGCTTCACTTCCTGTGATCAAAAAAATTGCAGTGAGGAAAAAGAGGAGGAAACGTTTCAGCATTTTCCTTGGAAGACAAAAAAGTGTCACTACAAAAGCAAAAAGTACCAATCACAATTTTCTATTGAGACGTTTCAAACAAACAAGTCATTAAGCAAGTGGAAAATGACAATTTTATACCTGTTCAAAAGAATGTCATCCCATTTGTCAATTAAAATAATATCTTATGACTGCATTCACTTCGATGTTTGATATTCTACTGCAAAACCAACTTTTGTTACCCACTGTTTTTTTTTTTTTGTATTTGGGATCTGCATTAGTCCTGAAAATTTGAAATCAAATCATGGACGCATGGCAAAGATATTTATAAACAATATTACCTTCCATTGTAGTTCCTCCAAACAAGCCGTTTAAAATTTGGCCAATTTGTGACGTTTTTCCCCAATTGTGATGTCAGCGGATATCTCCATGTATAGTAAAAATTTACTTGAAAAGATTTGCGCGAGTCTGTTGTTGTAGTCAAACATTGTAGTCAATAAGCTCCTTGTTTTTCTCCATCCTCTTGTTGTGAGGCAGACTGGCTCGTACATGCACACGCATCCTCCTCCGCTGTTGCCATTTCTAATACAAAGCAGCGGATAGTTCTAAACCACATCTGTCAGTAGACTCCATATGGAAGCGCTCAAAACTACTACCGTATTTTTCGGACTATAAGTCGCAGTTTTTTTCATAGTTTGGCCGGGCTCCAGTGCGACTTATATATGTTTTTTTCCTTTTTTTTAATGCATTTTTGGCAGATGCGACTTATACTCCGGTGCAACTTATACTCCGAAAAATACGGTACATGGCTGACTGGGAGAAGACGCAGTCAAAGTGGAGCCATGTAAATTAGACCGCCCACAAAACGGAGCATCCTAAAGAGGTGGTCAGAAAGTGGCTTGAAGATGGTCTGTAAAACAATCTATGCAAAATTTAGACCAAACAACCACCATTACATGTTATGTAGACCAGTGTTTTTCAACCCCTGTGCCGCGGCACACTAGTGTGCCGTGAGATACAGTCTGGTGTGCCGTGGGAGATCATCTAATTTCACCTATTTGGGTTAAAAATATTTTTTGCAAACCAGTAATTATAGTCTGCAAACTATGTGTTGTTGTTGAGTGTCTGTGCTGTCTAGAGCTCGGCAGAGTAACCGTGTAATACTCTTCCATATCAGTAGGTGGCAGCCGGTAGCTAATTGCTTTGTAGATGTCGGGAACAGCGGGAGGCAGTGTGCAGGTAAAAAGGTATCTAATGCTTAAACCAAAAATAAACAAAAGGTGAGTACTCCTAAGAAAATGCATTGAAGTTTAGGGAAGGCTACGCAGGTAAAAAGGTATCTAATGCTTAAACCAAAAATAAACAAAAGGTGAGTACTCCTAAGAAAATGCATTGAAGTTTAGGGAAGGCTATGCAGAACGAAACTAAAACTGAACTGGCTACAAAGTAAACAAAAACAGAATGCTGGATGACAGCAAAGACTTACTGTGGAGCAAAGACGACGTCCACAAAGTACATCCGAACATGACATGACAATCAACATTGTCCCCACAAAGGAGGATAAAAACAAGTGAAATATCCTTGATTGCTAAATCAAAGTAGATGCGGGAAATATCGTTCAAAGGAAGACAAAGCCACTAAAATGTGATGATTTCTGCTGGTGGTGTGCCTCCGGATTTTTTCAACGCAAAAAATGTGCCTTGGCTCAAAAAAGGTTGAAAAACACTGATGTAGACCACAAAGATGTAAATGTAAAAAATGTAGATGTAAGAATTTTTAAAAAAATCATAATATGACCCCATCCATTCATCCATTTTCTACCGCTTGTCCTTTTCCTTTAAGGGCTTTCCTCTTTATGCTAGGAGGACATATAAAGATTTTGTGGTTTGTTTTTTGGGTTGTTGGTTTAAGCAAAAAGTACAATGCATATTTGTAGTTATTGTCTGAGGAAGAACCTATTTCATTTTGGTACAGAGTAGGTGTAGGATGAGACATCTATTTGGACTGTTTGCTGTTAAACAAACAGAGATCACTAGGGTCCAAACTTGTGTTATACATAAGCGAGGCGTTCCTTATGGCACCCCTTAACGTCCTCTCCTTTTTGTCAATTACAAATGTTTTTCTAAAGTGATTTTAGTGATTTTTACACTTGTTTACTTCAGATGCAGTCAGTAGTCATTTGTTCAACGTCTTTAGTTATACTAGTGGTGTTACCCAAGGTTCCATTTTAGGCCATCTCTTTTTTATCAACCTGGCAATTAGGTGGGCTGCGAGTTTAGCTAAAAAAAGAACTCGAGGGAGCAGATTCCTAAAAACACTGGAGTGCTGACATAGAGGTGATCTTTGACTCGCTTTATTTTAAGGTCCTTAAAAACAGAAGAGCGCTCCTGTAAGGCTGACAAAATAAATAGACCAAAATCAAATTTCTACTGTGGAGGACGCTGGTTCTCTGGAATATACAAAATAAGACTATAAGTGAATGGAAAAGTCGCGCCACTTTGTCCTTATCATTCTGGAAATGTGGCCCCCAAAACAATTTAGGTTAAAGTTTAGAAAACGTTTAGCATTCCCCACCTCACAAGTTTTTTAGGATACAAGCGGTCTGTCGGTTAATTGTTATGCTTTAGGTTGCATGCAAAAATTCGGGTTACGAACCTCCCCACCTCCAGTTGGCGAAGCGAACGTCACAGTGAAAACCACAAGGTCCGACCAACACATCGGATGTCTGACTCGCTAGCATTAACTAATAGCTAGCAAGACTTTGATTTTCCAACCATAGGTCTGAAGAAAGTGAGTGTGAAAGACAGTACTAAGAAGAAAAAGCAGATGAGTAAAAGAATTAAAGAAAGAAATCATCGAAAAGTATGTGTAGCTGACCTGGCGAAGCAGTACAATGTAGCACTGCCAGTCTAGCAAAAGGAGTCAAAAACTATAATAACGTCATAACAAGGGAGCTAAATATACTAATCAGAAGCTGCTGATGGTGTGTTTGACGGAGAGATGCATTAGAAGTCTGCTCTCCAAGGTCAATTCTGTATATTATTATTACATTACTTCATAGAACTATTGTAGTTGTTTGCAGTACAGTCTATGGTATTATTTGTAAAACAATATTTGTTATCGAGAAGTTCACCTAAGAGCATATAACATGTTAAATTTGTAGTGTTTCTGGGTGGACCAGAATGGAATAAAATACATTTCACTGTGAATTAAAAAAAACAACACCCTGCATGTTAACTTTTAGTTATACAGGTGACATATTAACTTTTCCTTGTTACATTTACAGCTTTTGCACTTAAAAAAAAAAAAGTTTTTGGCTTTTTGTTTAAATGCATTTTTAGAATGTTCTCCGGGTCGCACTTTGCACACCTCTGTGATAACCCAACTTCAGTTACATTTTAAGGTAAATTGAGTAGATTTTTAGTCGCTATGGTGTGAAACTAGCCTGTCTGAGGTTAGGACAAAACAACTCCAAATATAAACAAATATATATCATTTTTTCAGGGTTTAGAGGAGCCCCAATTGTATTATACATGTATAAAGGGAGACACTTTGAAAGCCCTCCTGTTGGACCAAATCTCTTACATAGTAAATGTCAGGGCCAGCCTGATAAAAGGTGCATGTGGATAACTTAAACATGACTCACAGATACTGCCTTTGACAAGAACAATGAATGGATGTGAAGAGCTTGCACAATGACATCATCTTGGCCATGACATAACTGCAAGAGATGATTTGTGATGTAAGAAAATTGTACAAGATGCCAAAAATCAACTTCCAGCTCGATGCGTGATCTGACCAATGTTCTCAAGAGCTTGTTCAGAGTTGAAATAGAGAACAAATGAAGAAGAAAAAAAGCACTATGGGGGCTTGGCAGTATCGGACCGTGAGTGTGAGAGAGTTGATTAGTGACACATGAGCGATAAGCCTTGCTGCGACAGTTATTACATCAGAGCTGCTAAAAGTCTGTTCAGTACGGACTAGGACAGGACAGAGCGTCTTCAAAATGTTTGCTTCTTAATTGACGGTGTTTATAAGGCATCTTGCAGCTGTTCAATTTAGTAGTTGACGGTGTTGTCAAGTAAATCCCCCTGAGAACAAGCGTCCTTTGCAGTTTATGGTATATTTCTTTTGTCATAGTCACACATTTTGGAAAAAAAATATTCAAAACACAAATGTTTACTACAGAGCTCAGAGAAATGGCCATCCTACTCAACTTACCTTGCAAGTTTCAACCAAAAAAATTTAAATTAATATTTATAAAATTGTATTTATTATTAACATGTTAGATAGGTTGCGATTAGTGCACCTGTTGAGAGCTAGCGATTAGCGCATAGTCTACAGCTAGCAATTTGTGTGCTAGTTGTCAGATAGCAATTAGCGCACCAACTGTCAACTAGCGATAACTGCTGCAGTTAACAGCTAGAAATTAGCGTGTCAGTTTTCAGCTAGAAATTAGTGCGCTGGTTGACACCTATCAATTAGCGCGCCAGTTGTTTGATAGCAAGTCGCCAGGTAGCGATGAGTGCACCATTAGTTAGCTAGCAATGGGCGCACCAGTTTTCAGTGAGGATTAGCGAGCTAGCTGCCAGTTGTCTGCTAACGATTAACGCACAGTTGTCAGTTAGGGATTAGCGCACCAATTGTCCACTAGTGATTAGTTTGCCAATAGCGTGCCAGTTGTCAGCTAGCAATTAGTGCGCTAGTTGACGGCTAGCAATCAGCGCGGCAGTTGTCAGATAGCAAGTTGCCAGGTAGCAATGAGTGCATCTATAGTTAGCTGGCGATCGGCGCACCAGTTTTCATTGATGATTAGCGAGCAAGCTGCCAGCTACTGTTTAACGCGCCAGTTGTCTGCTAACTATAAATGCACAGTTGTCAGCTAGCGGTTAGCACACCAGTGTTCAGTTAGGCATTAACACGCCAGTTGTCAGCTAGCGATTAGTGCGCTAGTTGCCAGGTAGCTTTTAGTGACACTATACTGTATAATTTTGATAACTTATTATTGCGCAATAACAAGGTACATTTGGGACTAGTTTAACTTAAAAACATTTTTACCAGATGTATAAGTAAGGGGTCCCCGCTCCACCTGTCCATCAGTTTGGTGGTCACTGGCCTGGAAAGCATAAAAGAAACCTGCTGCAGAGAACAATAGCTGGTAGTCAGGAGGATATTTTGAGAAAATATTTTTTTTCCCACTCAGGCTCACGTTGATTGCTGCGTTATATTCCGACAGGTCCTGTGCATCATCACCACGGGGACTCTAATAACATAATCTCTGAAAGACCTAAAATGTATAACATAAAGCCTTAATGTGTGCTTGTGTGTCTCTTCGGAAGACAGCAAGGTGATTACCACATCACAATGGCATCTACAGCGAATGAATGTTAGCTGGGCCACAGGACGACTCTGGAAAAGCAATATAGCAAGCGGATAAACGTGTTCTATAGATCTTCAAGTGCAATCATAAATATCTTTAGTTCGATACATCCAATCCTGACTAACTGCTGGCATCAATCTTCCCCACGAGGCAAGCCACCACAAAACACTTTCACACTGCAGAGTCAGCAGTTTTTCTGTATCTGTTTTAAAACTGTAAAGGTCCCCTGTGAAGCAAATTTGACATTTTAATGATGTTCTGACAGCAATATGTCACTGAAGCCTGTTTATGAGCAACAAACGTGAGACAAATATATCATCTTCCTTACTTGTTTTCTCATCCAAACACATTGATGTACAGTATAAACAGAAATCTTAAATAAAGCTCGAAGGTCTGCCAACTTTCTATCAGTTAGCTAGAGACGTGGAGCATTTTGTTTTTCCAGCTATTGGGCTGGAATGTATGATGTTGCTATTAAAAATGTGAAATGTTGGCACTGTAGCTCACACAGCTATGCTAGCCTTGCTAACGCCCCCATTCTTTGATGTTACTTTGTTGCATATGATACGTGGCATCTACTGTATTCAGTCCCTCCAGGATTTGGCGGGCTTTTTTTCTGTGATGGCTGCAACCTAAAAAGCCTGAATTCACGGCAGCTTTTTCAGAAAGTTGCAGCAAAAGTTGCAATGTTTTGAGGCTTATTTTTTTTACAATAACCTTGAATTAACTGGTGGTTTTAGGAATTTACTATCAATGGTTTTAAGTGTTCCTTGTAACGTTGACCTCAAAAGGCCCATGATTGCAACACAAATTAGGAAGCAAATGCTGTATAGATGTTTCACTTGTCTTATAAATTTTATATTCTCCATGTTTACTATACAATTGAAAAAAATGTTTGTCCATCTTCAATATTCATTTCTGGTGAGTTGCAGTTGGACTGGAAAGTTAAAATTTCAAAGTTCCGAGTCGGAAATTTAAACTGGAACAACCCTGAAGTCGGAGTGTGGGAGAGTCCTCGCCAGAAAAAATGACACGAATTAGCCAAAATGTGCGGGGAAGTTGCAGACATTGGACAAAGTTGCGAGGTTGTGCATCATTTGCCGGGATTGGTTTAAAGGCCTACTGAAACCCACTACTACCGACCACGCAGTCTGATAGTTTATACATCAATGATGAAATCTTAACATTGCAACACATGCCAATACGGCCGAGTTAACTTATAAAGTCCAGTTTTAAATTTCCCGCTAAACTTCCAGTTGAAAACGTCTATGTATGATGACGTATGCGCGTGACGTCACGACGGCAACGGAAGTATTCGTACCCAATGTGTCACCATATAAACTGCTCTGTTTTCATCGAACAATTCCACAGTATTCTGGACATCTGTGTTGGTGAATCTTTTGCAATTTGTTTAATGAACAATGGAGATTGCAAAGAAGAAAGTTGTAGGTGGGATCGGTGTATCAGCGGCTGGCTGTAGCAATCAATCAATCAATCAATCAATGTTTATTTATATAGCCCTAAATCACTAGTGTCTCAAAGGGCTGTACAAGCCACAACGACATCCTCGGTGTCGAGTGGGTCTGATATAATATTGTGAGAGTCCAACACATCAGCGAAAGTCCAGTCCATGGTGGGGCCAGCGGGAACCATCCCGAGTGGAGACGGGTCAGCAGCGTAGAGATGTCCCCATCTGATGGACAGGCTAGCGGTCCACCCCGGAGCAGAGTAGAAAAGAAAAGTACTTGGATAGCAGACGCGCTAGCCGATGCTAGCCGGCAACCGCATCTGTGATCGGGAGAAGTCCTTCGTCGCGCCGTCGATCGCTGGAACGCAGGTGAGCACGGGTGTTGATGAGCAGATGAGGGCTGGCTGGCGTAGGTGGAGCGCTAATGTTTTTATCATAGCTCTGTGAGGTCCGGTTGCTAAGTTGCTAAGTTAGCTTCAGCGTCGTTAGCAACAGCATTGTTAAGCTTTGCCAGGCTGAGAATTATTACCGTGTAGTTACATGTACATGGTTTAATAGTATTGTTGATCTTCTGTCTATCCATCCAGTCAGGGATTTATTTATTTTGTTTCTATCTGCATTTGAGCCAGATGCTATCACGTTAGCTCAGTAGCTAAAGAGCTTCGCCGATGTATTGTCGTGGAGATAAAAGTCACTGTGAATGTCCATTTCGCGTTCTCGACTCTCATTTTCAAGAGGATATAGTATCCGAGGTGGTTTAAAATACAAATCCGGGATCCACAATAGAAAAAGGAGAGTGTGTGGAATCCAATGAGACCTTGTACCTAAGTTACGGTCAGAGCGAAAAAAGATACACCCTGCACTGCCTCTCTAGTCCTTCACTCTAACGTTCCTCATCCACGAATCTTTCATCCTCGCTCAAATTAATGGGGTAATCGTCGCTTTCTCGGTACGAATCTCTCTCGCTCCATTGTAAACAACGGGGAATTGTGAGGAATCCTTCCTCCTGTGACGTCACGCTACTTCCGGTATAGGTAAGGCTTTTTTTTATCAGCGACCAAAAGTTGCGAACTTTATCGTCTTTGTTCTATACTAAATCCTTTCAGCAAAAATATGGCAATATCGCGAAATGATCAAGTATGACACATAGAATGGATCTGCTATCCCCTTTTAAATAAAAAAAAATCATTTCAGTAGGCCTTTAATTCCTGGAGGGACTGTTTTATTATATTGTTGTAAAAAGTGAATAAAGTGCACCAGAGCACGCACTCTGTCGGAGACAAACAAAGCTCACTAACATTAAAGCTACAAATTCACAAAACGACGTGTTTCCAGTGTGGCTTACTAAAGCATATTTAAAATGTCTAAATATTTTTTTGACAAAATCAACACACATCTTAAATTGTTGAAACATACAATAATCTGGCATGTTTAAAGACAACATTGACGCAGTCAAAAATCACAAGATGGAGCTAAAACGAAGGTAGCAGGTGCTACAGGTAAGAACATGTCATGGGTGAAACGCGCAGACATTGCATTCAACTGAATCATTTCCTAAAGGACGCAAGGTTACGTAAGGCTACACGAGTGCTCAGTCAGCATTTACCGGCACTGGTCCTTTGACAGCTTGCTCCTCTGTATCACAAATCTCAAAGAAAAACATCCCTGTGTCTTCTTACAGTGAAGAGATGATGATGAATGACTTTTGTAAAGCCAACCAGCAGCCAGATATAACAGATATGTAACAGAATTAGGAATGAGGAGAGGGATGGACTCAGACCAGAACATCATGACCAGATGAAAATTCATCATTCTAAAAATGTAGGCCACAGATTATCCACGAAACAATTAATTCATAGCCCATTACGCGCCACAATGGAGAGAGGAATAATTAATTTTCACCAGGAGATATTTAAAATAAAACCACAGCGAGCCACCTACTCTCAATGGAACAAGAAGAGTTGTAAGTGGGTGGGAGACACGCAAAGATATCACTCTCATTTTTCCATCTGGGGGATAAAAATAGTCTCTCCACCATACAGGATGAAGCCTCCTCCTCCTCCTCCATTGGCAAGAGGAAGTTCTGGTTTCAGGGCAGCATTGATTTAATGGTACAGTGGATGCTGCAAGGACAGCGCTTGACAAAGTGATGTCGGCAGTCTACTTCATAGATTCACAGCGATCCTTAAATGAGCTTGAGAAGTCTAAAAATGGCAGAGAGTAAACATAAAAAGAGCTATAATGATCATTACTCAGGCCTTATATGATAAGGTTTTCATTTGGACAGCTGCTGTCCTCTGGATTTGACAAACCCTCTACTGCTGATTATCTAAGCCTAATAAAGGCATATCAACCTGTGCCAGCTATGCTAGCACGTTCCTCTATTTTGTTCTTAAAAGGATATAAATTCTAGGTATTTTTGGGAGAATAAATGAACAGCGGCACCTCAACTTATGAGTATTTTGAGATACAAGCTGTCTCGGCTTTTTGGTCTTCTTTAAGTTGCGAGCACAAATTTGAGTTACGAGCTTCCCCGCTGCGTGTTGAAGTAGGGGCCGTCCACAGCTAAGAGCCAGAGATCGACACAATCCTGCCCTCCAACCACCGGAACTGAGAAAGCAAGTG
This sequence comes from Entelurus aequoreus, assembly GCF_033978785.1. NCBI lineage: Eukaryota > Metazoa > Chordata > Actinopteri > Syngnathiformes > Syngnathidae > Entelurus > Entelurus aequoreus. Next base: position 10,239,159 of record NC_084740.1, on the reverse strand, counting down.
CGGAGAGCAAAGAGAAAAAGAAGTAGATGACAGTCACCGAATTAGGGAAACAAATCATTAAAAACATGACTAACGGTGTAGCCGACCCGGTGAGCAGCACTGTTAGTCTGCACTAAACTACAGCAGGTTTCAGCCTTGACGCCAAAACGACGTCTCAACAGCAGACATTTATCCATGACAAAATGTGAGAAGCTGCTGATGGTGTTCCAGTTCGTTCTGTCTCCTGACTCTACAAACTGGACGATTGGGCATTACCCTTGCAGACAAACATACAGTTCCTGTCAACTTTGACCACTCTGTCCGGAAGTTGTTTGGACTTGCTGGGTCGGGCAAGCAGTAGAACATGTTTTTATTGGTTTGTTTCTCTACTTCGGTCATCCGCTTCTTCATTGCACTAACTTTCTCAGTTCCGATAGTCGGAGGGATTGTGTTGATCTCTGGCTGTGAGCTGTGAAAAATACTTTAACTGGCATAACAAAAAGCCGAGCAACAGGCCATATCCCAAAATACTCGTAAGTTGACGTACCAAAGTACATTACCTCATAAAACACTGTACAGCAGTTTGTTTTTTTAGCACATTCTATTGTATTTGCATGTTTTTCTTTTTGAAAGGCATATTCGTGTTAAAATTGTGGTATTTTGGGCAGGACAAGCACCGATTGAATTAATTTAATTTCAATAACCAACATTGATTTGAGATATTTGAGAGCATGAGCATGAAGTTGAATTACTCCTGCATAGCTTATAACATGGAGCATTGTGGGTATAAATATGTAAAAGTTAACCACACCACGTGTTTTGTTTAAGCATCGACACATTTGCAGTGTCTTAGAATTATGTCAGCGTGGCACTTTCTGAATCCAGCTAATCTGTCTTTTACTGTGGAAATAAAATTACTAAGGCGTCTTAGTAGGAATAAAAAAATGTGTGCATTTGCAGAGCTGTAAAAACTGAGCATTATTGTTGTGACTAATAACACTTAACACCACTTGTACTGTATATGGCTTTATTTGTTTGATTTAAATTTGCTTCCTATGTATGCGATTTAACAGACTAATAATCCTTCTTATTCGGCGCAAGATGAACGCAAGTCGATAATAATTGTGTTTAAATGAGTTTTATTTTAAACCAGAAGAGGATGCAACAAGCAGTCTCCTCAGCCAGGAAGTGCGTGTGCTTTATTGCTGCCATCTTGTCTTGACTTGTGTTATAAATTTTCATGTTGATCCACATTCTACATCAAAAGAAAAGTTGGAACAGGGCACATAATCTCCTGCTCACATTTCAGCAAGTATTTTCATGACAGTATATCTTATACATAAGCACAGGTATACATTAAAGCCCTACTGAAATGAATTTTATTTATTTAAACGGGAATAGCAGATCCATTCTATGTGTCATACTTGATCATTTCGCGATATTGCCATATTTTTGCTGAAAGGATTTAGTAGAGAAAATCGACGATAAAGTTCGCAACTTTTGCTCGCTGATAAAAAAAAGCCTTGCCTGTACCGGAAGTAGCGTGACGTCACAGGAGCTAGTATTCCTCACAATTCCCCGTTGTTTACAATGGAGCGAGAGATTCGGAGCGACAAAGCGACGATTACCCCATTAATTTGAGCGAGGATGAAAGATTCGTAGATGAGGAACGTTACAGTGAATGACTAGAGGCAGTGATGGACGTATCTTTTTTCGCTCTGACCGTAACTTAGGTACAAGCTGGCTCATTGGATTCCACACTCTCTCCTTTTTCTATTGCGGATCACGGATTTGTATTTTAAACCACCTCGGATACTATATCCTCTTGAAAATGAGAGTCGAGCACGCGAAATGGACATTTAAAGTGACTTTTATCTCCACGACAATACATCGGTGACACACTTAGCTACTGAGCTAACGTGATAGCATCGTTCTCAAATGAAGATAGAAACAAAAAAAATAAACCCCTGACTGGAAGGATAGACAGAAGATCAACAATTCTATTAAACCATGTACATGTAACTACACGGTTAAAAATTCTCAGCCTGGTAAGGCTTAACAATGCTGTTGCTAACGACGCTAAGGCTAATTTAGCAACTTAGCAACCGGACCTCACAGAACTATGACAAAAACATTAGCGCTCCACCTACGCCAGCCAGCCCTCATCTTCCCATCAACAGCCGTGCTCACCTGCGTTCCAGCAATCGACGGCGCGACGAAGGACTTCATCCGTGGGTTTGGCGGCAAGCATCAGCTAGGCGTAGTAAGTAGTCCTTGTTGTGTTGCTGTAAGTATTGTACTTAGCCGCTAATACACCGATCGATCCCACATACAACGTTCTTCTTTGCAGCCTCCATTGTTCATTAAACAAATTGCAAAAGATTCACCAACACAGATGTCCAGAATACTGTGGAATTTTGTCGAAGAAAACAAGAGGTTTTTATATCGGGTCAGATGGGGTACAACCACTTCCGTGGATTTTGTGACGTCACGCGCATAAATCATATCCAAAGGAGTTTTTCAACCGGAAGTGTGGCGGGAATTTTAAAATTGCACTTTATAAGTTAACCCGGCCGTATTGGCATGTGTTGCAATGTTAAGATTTCATCATTGATATATAAACTATCAGACTGCGTGGTCGGTAGTAGTGGGTTTCAGTAGGCCTTTAAGTATAGGTATAAACATATATTGTACACACATGTGAGAATAAATCTTCCACAAATTGGAACGATATTGATGACTGTAGTAAAGAAGATAAATGATAAAATTGTAGACCCACTTACATATATCTGTAATTTATCATTCAGAGCCGGTGCATTCCCACACAAAATGAAAATAGTTAAAGTCATCCAAATATATAAATCTATAATAAAATAATAATAATAAAATCACCATTTTAACAACTATAGGCCTATATCCTTACTCTGACAGTTCTCCAAAACACTTGAAAACAGCTGAACAACTTTATTAAAAAACACATCTCGCTAATGGACAGTCAATATGGTTTCCACGCAGGAAGACCAACATCCATGGTATTAATGGAGCTCGTTGAAGAATTGGTGGGTGTATTTATTGATTTAAAAAAAGTTTTGACAGAATTAACCATGATATAATGATATGGAAAATGGAAAGCAACGGCGTTGGAGGGTTTGACTTTACATTGATTAAAGAGTTGTATATAAAATCAACAACAGTTTGTACAAAATACATCAAGAGAGGTCCGGAAATTCATGCATTACATGTGGTGTCCCACAGCGATCAGTATTGGGCCCCCCATTATTCATAATGTACATCAATGACATTTGTAAGGTATTGGATACATTGAAGTTTGTGGTTTTTGCTGATAAATATTTTTGGCTCTTGGAAGGACTTGCAGCAGCTCTTGGAAGTAATAATAACAAAATAAATTATTAAATTAAAATGTTGGTTTGATAAAAATAAATTGTCCCTAAACTTAGACAAAACCAAATTCATGCTGTTCGGAAACCGGAAAGTACAAATAAATATAAAACTGAACATTGATAACACATAAATTGTCAGAACAGATGAAAGTACATTTTTTGGTGGGGTATTAGGTCACAAGCAGTGCTGGAAACCTCACATCAAAAAATCAGAGTAGAAAAATTGGGTAAAAAATATTGGAATCCGAGGAAAAACTAAACATTTTAAACCATACAACTTTGCACATTCTATATTTCGCAATACCTATTGGTACCTGTTGTGTATTTGGGATCTCTGCAAGTCCCAAAAATGTGCATGCATCCGCAATTGTAGTCCGCATTGATGCCATAGTCAATAAGATCCTTCTTTTTCTCCATCCTCTTGTTGTGTGGCATTTATCTTCTGCTGTTAAAATTTCTAATAAAAAGTAGCGTATTGTTCCTATATCTCGGAGTGTATACAGAGTCCCGGCATTTTTTGGTACCGGTTCTTAATTAGGTCGGTCCATGAGGATCGTGAAGATTCTGGACTAACAATACTGATATCAGTATTTTTTGTTCCAGCTGACCGACATAATTATGACATGTTGTTACATTCAGTTCAGCTGCTGCTGCTACTCATTAAAATCAGCTTGGAATAATGACAAATAACGAAGTAACACAACACAAAAGTCTGTAACTCAACAATATTTCCTCCTCAAAAGTTCCTTGAAGTCACGCACGCCGTGACAGTTTGATGTGAAACGCACTTTACTCACAACGTTTTATCAACCGTCCTCTTAGCGATCCATTAATCCACAGGCCAATATTAATAATTAATTTAAGTTGCTTTGAAGCAAGATAGCGTCCACTCTGACTGACAGGGCTCTGGTTGCCGTCCGATGTCACTCGATTGCGCCGTGTTTGCGTGACATTAAAAGACATAGTGCTTAAATGTGTTCTTAAATCTCTTGACTACAAACTGGACGATCGAGCATTACACTTGCTCACTGAGTCTTTTTATTTCTGAGTGTATTTGTAATGAATAGAAACAGTGATTGATCGGTGTGGTCTTTACAAGAAGATGACATAACTGAATTTCACCTTACACTGCACTAGTCTTGTCCCAATACCAGTATTTTGGTACCGGTACCAAAATGTATTTCGATACGTTTCGATACTTTTCTAAATAAAGAGCACCACAAAAAATTTAATTATCGGCTTTATTTTAACTACAAATCTTAGGGTACATTAAACATGTTTCTTATTGCAAGTTTGTCCTTAAATAAAATAGTGAACATTACAAGACAACTTGTCTTTTATTAGTAAGTAAACAAACAAAGGCTCCTAATTTAGCTGCTGACATGCAGTAACATATTGTGTCATTTATCATTCTATTATTTTGTCAACATTATTAAGGACAAGCGTTAGAAAATTAATTATTAATCTACTTGTTCATTCACTGTTAATATCTGCTTACTTTCTCTTTTAACATGTTCTATCTACACTTCTGTTAAAATGTAATAATCACTTATTCTTCTGTTGTTTGGATGCTTTACATTAGTTTTGGATGATACCAGAAATGTAGGTATCAATCCGATACAAAGTAGTTACAGGATCATACATTGGTCATATTCAAAGTCCCCATTTGTCCGGGGACATATTTCCTGAGTTTATAAACATAAAATAATTTTTTGTTTTTAAACGAAAAAAGATTTTGTGATGCTAAAAAATATCGATATAATCATAGTAGTATCGACTAGATACGCTCCTGTACTTGGTATCGTTACAGTGGATTTTAGGTGTCAATCCACCAATGACGTTTGTTTACATTTTGACGCCGGTGAGCTACGGTGTGTAGTGAAGCATGTTTAGCTATTCCTCGTCCTGCAGGGATGATACTTGTAAGAAACTTACTTTATTTGTCGCCATGAAGGCGAAAATTAGTGATTTACAAGAAGCTTAGATTCAAGAACTCCTTCATTCCGCACTCCATCCAGTTGTATAATCACTCGCCATACAACAATAGATGATATCTGTCTATTACCTGACACCTTCTATGTTAGCTACCACTCTTTGTTTATAATGTCCATTTTCTGCTGGATCTACTCTCTATTTTATGCTGCAGCTGTTACATGTACTGTAATATTGTACATGGTAATTGTTATATATTGTATATATGATATAAACATATAATATAATACAATATATCAGTATATATCTTATACTGTACATACTGTATATTATGTAAATATTACATATACAGGTATGTTATATTTTATATTGCTACTACGGTACATTTTTAGTCTATTTTATACCTGCATTGTCCTTTCCATCCTTTGTAACTGAGCTACTGTGTGGAACAATTTCCCTTGTGGATCATTAAAGTTTGTCTAAGTCTAAGTCTAAGTCTAAAACACTGCAGAGTGCGGCTGGACTTTAGCCGCTAGCGAGCATGCCATGTCTTAAAACACCTCTTCCTGAGGGCGTTTCAGTATTATAACTTCACCTTTATCTTTAGTTTTTAAGCCAAAATGCGTCCGTTCTTCCTTTTCTGTCTACACACTGTCTGTTTGTAAGTACTACGTGATTGTGCGTGGCCGAACATGCTCCTCTGCTCGTAAAACCAACAATGACACAACGTGACGATGACGGGGTGGCGGACCGGTACGTTTTAGAGGCGGTATAGTACCGAATATGATTCATTAGTATCCCAGGACACGTTGGGAAGACTATGTCTCCCGGCTGGCCTGGGAACACCACGGGATCCCCAGGGAGGAGCTGGCCGAAGTGGCTAGGGAGAGGAAAGTCTGGGCTTCCCTGCTTAGGCTGCAGCCCTCGCGACCCGACCTCGGATAACCGGAAGATGGATGGATGGATGGATAGTATCGTGGTAGTATACAAATACCGGTATACCGTACAACCCTACACTGCACACATAGTTGACTTGTTTAAAACTTTAAAAAACAGGTGTTAATAAAATACTTTCCTGCTCTGAGATGTTACAGTACATCATGTTGGAGGTGTTCAACCTCTTTCGCCAATATAAAGGCTAATTAAAATGCTTTTTTTCCCTCCACTTCTTTATTTCCATAAATTACATATAGCACCGATAAGAGTTCCAATAAATACCTGAAAGAATATCGATAAGGGTATCAAATCGATAAAATCTTAACGATGTACATCCCTACTTATATCGGTCAGTAGACTCACAATAGAGGCACTAAAAACTACCGGTACAACAAAGACGACAAGGAGAAGACTCTGTCGAAGTGGAGCCACACAAATAAGACCGTCCACAAAGCAACGCATCCTGAAGAGACGGTCAGAAAGTGGCTTGAAGATGGTCTGTAAAACATAATCTGTGTCATTTTGACCAAATAACCACCATTACATGTTATGTAGACCACAAGGAAGTGTTTAAATGTAGAAATAATATATTTTTATTGCGCCTTAAAATCTGATGTGCCTTTTGTATAAATAAAGACCTGAATAGACCCGCTCATTGGCAGTGCACCTTATAATTCGAAAAATACAGTATATTGAGCACAAACACACCTCCGTGGGTAGATTCATTTTTAGTGGATTTATACTACGATACTGTATTATACAAGGTCTACACTCATATGCTATACAATCTTTTGCAAGCACAGAATATGGCCAAACCAACACTGAATGTTACAACGGTATTTAAATATAATATGACAAAAAAAGGTTAAAAAAAACTTTTTTTCGCCCCGTTTTTCTGTTTGGAGGGTTGGACAATGCATATTTGTGGTGTTGACTGTAGGTAGCTGCAGAGCTGATACTGCTGCCTGCAGAGCAAACAGCTGACAAAGACATCCATGGCATGCACGGACATGATGGCAGCCATTGTTGTTGGGGGGCGGGAGGGGAGGCAAACGAGGCAGTTCCCTGTGAACACCTGACTATTTTATGACAATGTGGGTTAAGTGGGTGGTCTAGTTAAGTACGTTAAGACACCACAGTGGGTTATCGGCATGGGGGCTCCTTACCACCATACGTGTATTGACACGACATCATGTTTCATCTGTGGAGGACAGACATTCTATAAGGTCTCTTTTAATTTACATATATTGACTCCTAAATCTGGTTAAAAAATAAAATCACATGAAGGTATTGGACAAATAGGAAACACAGTAATCTCAAATAGGGGTCAAGAGCGTTTGTTGACTCAATTGCAGACAGGACCAGGCATAATTGTGTGAATGCTGGAAAGCATTTTAATTATTCCTCTGGCCTATTTTTTGTCTGCCTTCCTTTCACACATTTTTTATTTTATACCTACTTAGTGGCCTAATGATTAGAGTGTCCGCCCTGAGATCGGTAGGTTGTGAGTTCAAACCCCAGCCGAGTCATACCAAAGACTATAAAAGAGGGACCCATTACCTTCTTGCTTGGCACTCAGCATCAAGGGTTGGATTTGGGGGTAAATCACCAAAAATTATTCCCTGGCGCGGCCACCACCGGTGCTGCTCACTGCTCCCCTCACTTCCCAGGGGGTGAACAAGGGGATGGGTCAAATGCAGAGGACAAATCTCACCACACTAGTGTGTGTGACAATCTTTGGTACTTTAACTTTTAACTTTATCTGATTGAAGCCCATCCACTTTAAAAATGTTTGGCTGATTCATGACATGTTTGCTAGTATTCCCCCCCAAAATTTTTTTTTCACATTTCCAGAAATTCCACATTTTCTGGAACATTTCTTTCAATTCGAGATGAATGGGCAATTTTTAAAACATCAACATTTCACACATATGTCAACTGATTCAAACCGTTCCAAAGTCAAAATGCTCCTTAGCAATGTTAGTCAATTGCTAGCATGCTAATGTTAAAATTTGAATATGCTAACACTAGCATGCTAGCTTTTAAGCTATTTTTGCAGGTTTAACCTTAGTCATATATTTAGAGAAATTATGCAACCAACGGGTTCTTGTTTTAGCTAATTTTACAGGTATACACTTCGGCTTTGGAAATTACTTTTTCTAGTAAAAAGTAAATGAAGACTTACTATATAATAAAATGACTAAAACCTATGCTAATATTTGTTAAATTACAGAATTTTGAAGGTTGGTATTAAATAAATGCTCCTGCCCACGTTAGTCCCAAAAACATTTGGAGATATGATGACCACTTTCTGCTTCTGGAATGTTGGAAATATATTCTCTAGTTGCAAAGAAAAGCAAGTTGATTGTTTACCATTAAAAAGGAGGTATTGTTGCCATTTTCCAAAAGGGAAGCTCAGGCACAGAGAAAAACACCATCTCTCATAAAAGGTAACACTTTGAAGCCAGCTCAGCTTGCAATCTTGCAAGCAGAGCTAATGGGAATTACTGCTAATTAGAACTGGACATGTTACCTGCTCAAATAAGTCGAAAATTGTACGTTTGTCTTACTTGAATGCAGACAAAAAAGTGATTCTTTATTTTGAGTTTCACAATGAGCAGACAGTCAACAGCTGCAAGATAAAGTGTATTTTTCTTTACATTCCATGATGTGACCAAAAACAAAACAGCTCTATAACCCGGTTCAAAGTCTCTATTAGTGTATCAGCAAAGGGAAAACTGGTTTCAGTAGAGTGTGACGTAAAAAAAACCTAAAAAAACAGTCTACATTACAGTCCTCCACACTAATTGCTCGTTGAATGTGCATTTAATGTTTGCCAGGACCATTTTAATAGCTGTCACAACCCAGAGCAATCCAACAGTGAGAGCATTCAGACAAATGCCAGATCTTTGTGGCAGGTCATTCTCCCTAACCCGGTGAAAGGCACGGATTATGAGTGTATGTTTGTGTTTTAGTGCCAGTGAGAGTTGAACATGACCTCACTGCTTCAGGGCTGCCAATAGTAACACAATATAACAACATTTTTAGGTTAAATGCCTTGCAGATGCATCTGTTCTGCTTCAACAGAGCTTACAGGTGGGTGGTATGGTTGGATGGAATTGTGTTTATGCTCTGGACACTGAACATACAGCTATCAAATGTGCATACGGTACAGTGGTATCTTAACTTACGGGTAGATGCGAGCTGTTTGAGCTTTTTGTTATGCTTTAAGTTACGAGCATACCTTGAGTTACGAGCATTTTCACCATCAGTTAAAGTAATATTTGTAGCAGGTAGGGATGTAACGATAAACTGTATTAATGATGACCGCAGTAAAACTCCTGACGGTTAGTATTACCACTTTAAATCAAAATTATCGAAGAATCCTGATTGATAACTGCACTTTGATAAACTCACGGACTGACTGGTTAGCTTGAAATCTAACATGAAAACAAGAGACATTAACATCTTCTCCCATTAAGAAACAACATACTTCAATCCAAACACGTTGCTGTCAGAGCAGCTAAGCTATTCAATTGTGAACATTGAACATAATTGTTCTAAACTCATAGGAATAAGAGACAGAGGTGTGTTTACTGTGCATTCGAGGACCGATAAACACACAAGGAAGAAATATTACGAATGTATTTTATTAGTCATGCATTTTTCATTTAAATAAATCTTAAAATGCAACAGTACAAACCCATCCATCCATTTTCTATCGCTTGTCCCTCTTGGGGCCGCGGGGGTGCTGGAGCCTATCCCAGCTGCATTCGGGCAGAAGGTGCGGTACACCCTGGACAAGTCGCCACCTCATCACAGGGCCAACACAGATAGACAGACAACATTCACACTTAAATTCACACACGAGTGTGACAATTTAATGTTGCCAATCAACCTATCCCCAGGTGCATGTCTTTGGAGGTGGGAGGAAGCCGGAGTACCTGAAGGGAACCCACGCAGTCACGGGGAGAACATGCAAACTCCACACAGAAAGATCGAACCTAGGACCTTCTTATTGTGAGGCACACAAACTAACGCCTGTACCACCGTGCTGCTACAGTACAAACCAATATTTAAAACAATAAGAGCGTAGCCATGAAAACAGATTAATATACTAAAACCCTATCTGTGAAGCATAAGAAACACAAAACAAGCAAAACTAACAGTTTGTATTTATTTTGGTTATTTTTTTAAATACTTAAAAGATTTCAGTGTGCGTTTCAGTACTTTTTGAGCACATTTAACAATACCACAATAATAATAACTGTGATAATTTCGGTCCCGATAATTGTAACATTCCATTTTCATATTTTTACATCCTAGTAAGAGTGCCGTTTCAACAATAAACAGTTCAAATCTTGTCACACATTGCTGTTCCTGCTTTGTTTACACAAGAACCATCATTTTTTTTAGTTTAGGTTTGATTCGACAATTCAGACTTGCTTTTGAGCACAGCTCAGGGATCGACCTCGTGCCCTCTAACCATTGGTGCGAAGGAGGGGAAGCGGCCGAACACATCACAGAAACAAAACAATTACAAATATGTCCTAACTGTTAGCAGCCTACCTGGCGAGACAGCCCCGCCATAGCTTCAGTCCGCAACACACAGGGCTGCAGCCAGCCTCCGCTGCATGCAACCACAAGCATCCATACGACGAACATTTATACATGAAAATATTGAGAACCTGCATATGCTGTGTTTACGTGTTTCGATTGTTTCTGTCTCGTCCTCACTCAACAAAGTGGACAGTCAAGCATTACCTTTGGTACAAAGACATACATATGGCTTGTTGTGAACACTGACCTCACTCATAGAGTGTGCAACATATACAGCGATTTCCAAAATTCTATTGTTACACGTTGGAGAGATTGTTGCCAGATGTCGCAAGAGAAACATGCAACTTTTTCTATGAAAACAAGTCACTTATAATAAGCGAATATAAGCAGACTTGGCAACACTGGATAGAAAAGCAGCACTAAGGGGACATCACATTAGTCCAGTACCCAATTTAAATGCTGAACAATATACTATCACATAAAACGACTGTAGTCGTTTGTACTACATGCTATTGATATGTCTTTCTAACAGTATCTCTTGTCTGAAAGCTTATTTTTCCTTCTTTAAAAGTCCTGTTACATGTTAAAATGGTGGTGTTTTGGGAGGGCTAAGCACTGATTAAATTAATTTCCATTGATTTCAATAGGTTGATTTGAGAAACGAGTGTTTCGGTGGTGGAACGCAACGTGCTTGTACCACTGTATCTCATGAAAGTGAATAAGTATACTGGTATCTCGGTTTTCATACGCCCCACTTTTCAGCCAAAAGTTAATATACTGTCTTTACATATCATTCCACGAAGTTGAGCGCCCAATCAAATAATCCAACTTGTTGATGACTCTGGTAGGGCTGCGACAATAAATCGAATAATTATATTACAAAAGGGCTGTGTTCTATGTTCTCTTGCTAAGAATGATCATTCAATGAGAGTAACTAATATAAATCGATAAAAACCTGGACTGTATTGAAAGCGCGGAACCTTAAAACTAGGGATGATACTCGAAACCGGTTTTCCCGGTTGTTCGATAAGAAAAGAACCGAGTCCTCGGACTCGAATCCCTTTTTGAGAACCGGTACCCGTTATCGAGACCACTATAGTAAAGAAAAAGAGTTGGTTCTTTATTCGAATCCCTCGGAACGAATCCCGTCCCGACCAGAATGCCCCTTGAGACATCACAAGAATTTACGTCACGTAGCTCAGTCATTAGGCGCAGATAGGGAAAGCAGGAAAAACAATGGAATAATAAAGTTCAAAACAATATAATCCAATGAATAACTTTACTGAGAGATTTGAGCAGGGTACAAACACATGAAGAACACTTTTACGACCCACCGGAAACATAGCAACCAGGCTAGCAACGCACCTCCTTTACGGCAGCTGTCGCAACATTCTTAAAGCAACCGCAGCACATACATATATATACAACATATATGACATGATCTCCCTTTTTTAACTTTTGTTTTTCTTTCCTTGTAAACAAAACAAAATCACACTGTATATGTGTAGTCTGTCTAATTATAAATAATGCAGACGAGGCGTGTTGGCTGAGTTCTTGATGTTTACTTTCACGGGTGACGACATGCAACAACACTTTTCGGGGCTACCGCGCATGCTCGTCACTCCCGTTGCATGCTGGGTAGTGTAGTTGTTATGTTCTCTAGCTCATAACATCACATCTTTCCCCCTATAAAGAAATATTTTAACTCAATAAAGTGTATTTCTTTTTTTAGCTTTAACTTTTCATTTTTTAGCATTGTAACCACATTTGCAAACAACTTTTCTCTTCATAGAATTTTCTTTCAATAAAGAAATAAAGTGCAAAAATGTCAAAGCATCATGACAAACAGTTATGTCAAATAGCAGCAGAAGTGCACTTTTTGGAGAGCTGTATTATTTCCAGTTTTGTGCCCAAGGGACTGATTTTATTTAACACTATAGTATTATTTATACACATATAGTGATCACAGAGACAGGTTGTTTTTGTGATACTGTATATATTTGTTTTTCTGAAAAATCCCACTTAATATACTTTGGGTAACAACAGTCAATATTTATTTTTTTTATTTTATTTTTTTAGGGGGGTAACAGTCAATATTTTTTTATTCATTAGATTTTATTTTTTTCTTAAATAATAAAAGTGAGCTTTTGTTAAACCAAATATTGTGTGTTTTTTTCCATATACAACAACCTATCTGGACTCCATAAGAGAATCGATAAGGAATCGGTTCGATAAGAGGATTCGATAATAGGCTCGAACTCGATAATTTCTTATCAAACATCATCCCTACTTAAAACGCAGATATAGTTTCTGCACACCCGAGAAAAATAGAGTACACCTTAAGCTTTTGTTAAACCAAATATTGTGTGTTTTTTTCCATATACAACAACCTATCTGGACTCGATAAGAGAATCGATAAGGAATCGGTTCGATAAGAGGATTCGATAATAGGCTCGAACTCGATAATTTCTTATCAAACATCATCCCTACTTAGAACGCAGATATAGTTTCTGCACACCCGAGAAAAATAGAGTACACCTTAAGGCGGTGGTGTGCAGGAGTCATGATATGTGTGCTGGCGAACGGCGTAGATTTTGTACTGAAATTTTTACAAATGTTATTAATACAGACATGTTAAAAGTGCTTTTTCAATCTTGATGATAGGGATGTAACGATCAATGGTATTAATGATAAAACTCCAGATCGTTAGTATTATCGTTTTAAATAAAAATTTGCAAAAAAATGTTATTGATAACTGCACTTTCATAAACTTGCGGACTGACTGCCGCCAACCGGTTAACTTAAATGCTAACAAAAAAACAGGCATTAACATTTTTCCCCGTTAAAACAACATACCCCAATCTAAACTTGTATAAACACATTACTGTCTGATCAACTAAGATATTCAATTGTACACACTGAACCGAGAACAGAGTGATCATTCTACAGTCAGAGGCATACAAGACAGTTGTTTTTATGGTGCGTTCAAAGAGTAGGACGCCATAACGTACACCAAAAAGTATAAATATTAATAATAGGTTTTCTTTTTTACGGACTTTTAATTAAAATAAGTCTTAAAAGTGCTACAGTACAAACCAATATTTAAAACAATAAAAAGCTTAGCCATTAAAACAGATGAAAAAATTACACTAAAACACAATAAGCGAAGGATAAGAAACCTAAACCATGCAAAATAGTGGGTTTTTTTTAACAGCGTGTTTATTTAAAAAAATAACTTGGTGAAAATATTTCAGTGTGTGTACTTTTTACCACAAAGCTGCGATAATAAAAACACAGATGTGACATTTTCATATTATTACATCCCTAGTTGGTGTGCATTTATTAGAAAAAAATTAAGGTTATGGTAAGCAGAGGGATTGTTGTTTATTTCAACAATTTTCCTAAAAATAAACAATGAGGCAATGAATTGTGTTTTCTCCAAATATCCTGACAAACAATGATTACTAAAATAATCGAGCTTGTCCACCAGAGGAAAAATTGCGTAAATAATCGCGTCCAGGCGGGGACGGCTTACTGGGCTATAACATGTGAAAAAAATACATGTAGCGCTGTTAACAGACACAGACACATGAAATCCTTCATCTTCCGCTAAAAACCAAAAAACCCAGGCAGATGACCACGGACACACACAAAAAACCCAAGTCTCTTTGACTTGTTGATAAACGGCAATAATGTTTTCATGCTGTACTTCACAATGTCACAATACATGTTGGAACTAATGTTTCCAATTAATGAACAGCATCTTCCCCGTGCCGGCAGGACTCATGCAGCCCCAGAACATGACTTTTTTTTACTGTAGGCAAACCAAAAATTCTCTACGTATTCACTCAGATATTTGGAAAATAATAGCTGTGTGTAGAGTTGTTTTCAGTGTAACGTAAATCTACAGTTATACAAGCTGTACACTGACTACTCTAAAGTATAGCTGATCCATTTTAAATGTATCACATTAAAACAGTCAACATAATCAAGTTGGTTATTGTCAAGTTGGAACCTAAACACAATCTGATAACAGGTCCATATAACATTGCAATGTCATAAAGATTGGTATAATCAAACATTTTACAAACGTTTAGCACGTGTGTGTTGTTTTTAAATACATGCACATCCGGGTCATCACAAGGTTTGTACATGAAAGTCCAGTTGGCAACAAAACTCACCTGTCTGCGGGCGTCTTTGTACTTTTCTTCCAGGTATTAATGGAATTTAAAGTATTTTTCCAATTTAAAACGAGAAATTAGTGGCCGATATTTTCTGACAAAGTCGATAAATGCTAACACTATCAAAAGTTTACTACCGAAAACAAAAAAAGGGCAAACGTGTCTCACACACAAGAGCGAACGTTGTCTTTAGTACTTAAAAGCTAAAAGCGCGGATTTTTCCTATAATAGTAGCTTCTTTTGGTGAGTATCTCCTTCATCCTCGCGTCGTCTTGTAAAGGTAGGTGGAGTGTCAGTGCTTTTTTATCCGCAGCTCTCTTGTAACAGGGAGGGAGACCGTCACCAAGCTGACTTTACACCCGGCCGGCATGCACGTTCACCGGGCATGGGATTTCCCATTATCTTCCAGAACTTCTTACGTTATGTCACAATTTTTATATCGGTTATGTCAGTTTTTATGCTGAAACATATTCATGGCGTATCATTACTATCCACAATTGCGCTTTAACGTTTAGTGAGTATATTATGCTTTGTATTTATTCGTCAAGTGAGTTCGTCAATGGCAAACACTCCGAGGGTACTTGAACGCATCACAGGTTCATGTCATTCACAGGCGAGTAGCCAGAGGAGCCATGCTGTCTGTTTATTGTAGGTTTATCAAAATCAAACTGTGTTGACATTGACAGATATGAAAGGCCACAAACACCCAGAGTTGTGTGCTTTGCCTACGGATTAAAATTAGAATCTTAAGAAGTCCCTTCCCTTCTCACTATCATTTACATGGTTTCTAATTTTTGTTTCATGTTTGCACACATGCACAAGTCATAGCCCAATGGATCACTCAATGACGTAGCATCTTTGCAAGAGTGCTATACTTTCATAATTTTGTGTCTTGCATCTGCAGGTGGAGACCATGTGCATTTCCTATTTAGATGCAGCTCACCTGGGCTTTTCACTTCCTCTCTCCACAGGTTGAAGATTAGTCAGCCGTTCCAGCTGCTAAGCTTCTATTGAGCTGCACCCATTTCAAAATGCCAGCAGCTTCCGCCTGCAGGATGGGCTGGATGATGAGTGGGAATCTGCTCTGCAGGTGATATTTATTGCAGCACGTTTTCATGTGTTTCCAAATGAATACAGTGTCACTCTGGCTGACTGAGTAATGCATTTCCTGTAGGTGTGCAAAGAATAAATAACTAGTTAAAGTACATCAATCCCTTTTGATTGTACAGCTGCAAAATGAAGCATTTTTCCTCACATATTATTTATTTGCATGCGTTTAGCGCTGTCTAGTGGCTGTTAGTCCACAGTGCAATGCAACTGCTGTTAAAATCCAATAGGGAGAGCTCTCTTTTTTATTAGTGTAGCTGTAGCCTAATGAAATGCCATCCATCCACTTTCTTTTACCGCATGTCCATCCATCCATTTTCTACCACTTATCCCTTTTTGGGCTCGCGGAAGGGCTGGAGCCTATCTCAGCTGCATTCGGGCGGAAGGCGGTGTACACCCTGGACAAGTCGCTACCTCATCACAGGGCCAACACAGACAGACAGACAACATTCACACTCACATTCACACACTAGGGCCAATTTACTGTTGCCAATCTACCGCATGTCATCAGGTGTTTATTTGCTGTCACACACTTTTCCAAAAGTTGTGCGGTAAGGACTTACACATTAAATATTAGGATTAAAATAATATGGAAAAACGCTGGTACTTTACCATAGTTTCCACTTTTGCACATGTGTCAAACTCAAGATGTGTTTTATACGGCCCACAAAAGCCTGGAAATAATATGCGTCATTAAAGTACTTGATCTTTTTTCACTAATCGTATTCATTCTTTCCATTTGAACAAAAAAACATGTTAAAGTACCAATGATTGTCACACACACACTAGGTGTGGCAAAATTATTCTCTGCATTTTTTACAGTACCGCATGCGATTGCATGTCTTTTAAACTTTATTTTTATCTAATAATGTAACAAATATTTGATCATACATTCCAAACAATTTTATTCTGGTGCGTGACATTTTTTGCAGCGTAAAAAATCTAATCAAATGCTTAGACCAGTGGTTTGGTTCTCAAACTTTTTTCACCAAGTACCCCCAAAATGGCCAACATTAAAATACAATAGCGTGGCATGCCTAACTATTCATTAAAAACAAAGCAGAGGTTTTTATTTAACAAATACATGTATTATTTTTGGCCACTGTCTAATTACACACAGTTTAAACCAGGGGTGTCAAACTCATTTCAGCTCAGGGGCCGCATGGAGGAAAATCTATTACCAAGTGGGCCGGAATGGTAAAATCATGGCATGATAACTTAAAAATAAAGACAACTCTGGGTTGTTTTCTTCGTTTTACTTTGGCCAAAAATAGAACAAGCACATTCTGAAAACGTACAAATCACAGATAATCCTCTGGACAAATCACTTCAAGTTTGTTGAAAATTCTGAGGAAATTGGTGCAGCTTAAAAAAAAACAATGAGCTTAGACTTTGTCTCGGTGTATCTACAAAGCTAGGATTAAACTTTAAAGATTCAATCAATCAATCAATCAATGTTTATTTATATAGCCCTAAATCACAACGTGTAAACTCTTCTAGGTATCAAATACCTCCTTTGTCATGTCCACGTATCAATCCAGTGCTAACTCAACAAACCGTAAGAAACGGAGGTAAAAACTATTCAGAAGGGTTAAGTTTTCTCGTTTTTGACAGAGACATGATGGGGGAGTAAGGGAGCCAAATAACGATGTGTTTGAAGCAGAAGACATAAAACCCAAGATTTTTTCTGTTTCATTTCGGTCGAGGGAGAGGAAGACGCCACGCTTTACTTTGTACTTCTTGCTAGTCCTAACAGAAATGCTATTGTGACATCCAGTGGACACATTTAGAACAGCAGTTTCTTTCTTTCAAAATACTTTAATACTTGGCAAACTCATCACGCGGGCCGCATAAAACCTGTTCGCGGGCCTGATCCGGCCCACGGGCCGTACGTTTGACATCCCTGGTTTAAACAGTAACACTGTTTGAATATTTAATTAAGTGATTCCTTGGCGTACCACTAGATAGAGCCCGTGTATCACTAATGGTATGTGTACCACAGATTGAGAATCCCTGGCATAGACAATTGTGCAATAATATCATAAGACACTTTACCCTTGCATGGCAGCTCCCGCCATCAGTGTGTGAATGTGTGTGTGAATGGGTGAATGTGGAAATAATGTCAAAGCGCTTTAAGTACCTTGAAGGTAGAAAAGCGTTAAACAAGTATAACTCATTTACCATTCATATTCATATATTATTCAGTGCTACAAGCAACCTTTTGACCTCGACCATAACTGTGATGTGGCCCTCAATGTAAACGAGTTTTAAACCCTTGTACTACTTTATTCCTATTTTCTGTGTTTATTTGCTCAACTGCAGCAAGCACTAGGCATATATTAGGGGTGAAACTTGTACCTTATTCCCAGCTCAATTTAAACTCCAGCTTTACAGTTGCCATGTC
Organism: Entelurus aequoreus; assembly: GCF_033978785.1. Classification (NCBI taxonomy): domain Eukaryota; kingdom Metazoa; phylum Chordata; class Actinopteri; order Syngnathiformes; family Syngnathidae; genus Entelurus; species Entelurus aequoreus. Next base: position 10,220,659 of record NC_084740.1, on the reverse strand, counting down.
TTCTCTGCCCTGTCTTCGACTGCAACACATGGCGGTGTCATTCATATGGTAAAATTATAGGGAAATGTGTGCATAACAGTAGCTTTTGACATTTTCCCCTGACTTCTGACTATACAAAAAGTTAGGAAAAGACTGGCCTACAGTTTCAGGATCTACAAACAGTTACTGCCCATCTGGGATTTATATTAGGGGAAAAGATAAACAGGAAGTCCCCTTTCTCCTCTGGCAGTCCACTGGACAATCACACAGATGGTACTAAGTGGGGACACGACTGTGACAAGGTCCACCTTCTTCAGTAGCCTGCATAACTTTTGCATTATTCCTAATCTAAAAGTACATAGCACAAACAAAAACATATAAATTAACCAAAGAATGAAGCACTTTTCAAGTATGAAAGGAGGTTTAACTTGTGATGATTGTCAGTTTTGCTAAAATAGTACAATGTGGTTATGGTTATGTAACCATGGCTCCTCCCAATGAGGCTTATACTTCAGATCTAACTGGAATCGTCCTAAAATAATCTTAAAAAAGTCAGTTCCATCCCGTTTTCTGACCTTTCTGTTCCCTTTTATGGTTGCATATGCACCTATAGGACCACAAAAGGGTTCCTATAGTCCACTGATGTGTATTAGGATATTTGACTGGACATGTTGTTGACCCAGAGATTGGCCTCTGGGTGAGGAATTTTAGTGCAAACTGTTTGTGGCTCTTTGGCAGGATGAACAACAACCCTTTTGGGGGTGGGTAGGGTTAATGGCGGGGAAGGGGGTCATAGCAATAGTTACGCCATGCAAACTCATATTGCATTTTTTTATGCCAATTTTGGTGTGGTCGGTTGTATTCAGTATATTTTCTCATATGTCAACAATACAGTACACACATAAGCCAGCAGCACTCATGCAGCTTCAGACTATGACACTACCACCACCATGCTTAACTGTTTAGGCAATGACGTTAGTTAGGCGAGTCAACACTCGTCGTCGGCATGTCAGGAGAAATTAATTCCTTCTCTGTAGTTTAGAACAGTTGTTCTCAAACTTATTTCACCAAGTGCCACCTCAGAAAAAACTTGGCTTTCCAAGTACCACCATGACGACCAACATTAAAAGACAGTAGCGTAGTAGGGCTAAGTCTTCACTAAAAACAAGGCTTTATTTAACAAGTTTATTTAATATTTTGTCCACTGTAATATTGCACACAGTTTGAACAGTAACACTGTGTTTCAATATAGGAAGTTAAAACACTGTACTTAAATCAAATCATGTGTTTGAATATAGGAAATGAAAACACTGTACTTAAATCAAATCATACTTTGGCGATGATCCAGTTTGAGAATCACTGGTTTAGAATAAGCAATAGCGGGAAACTTATGCCTTTTTAAAAGCCATTTTTACCTGGAAATCCTGCAAAAATGGCAGTTAACAGAAGAATTATCCACATTTGACCCAGAACTCTGCAATGCAACTTTATTGCGCTTTTTACGGCTCTGATACTACTTTTAACTATTCAACGTTGTCCTGTCATTCGGTTTTACGGGCTTTAATACACTGCAGCCCAGAAAAAAGGTGGCTTTTACAGGCAGTGTGAAAGGGAGTACACGATGGCCCCCTTATACTACCATTACATAGCTATATAATCCTCAATGTTGGTGCAAAACTGAGTAAATAAAAATGATTTTACAACAGTGGTCAACCATCTTTCTGCCTCCAAACAACTGGCTGTGTTTGACAGACTGTGACGTGGCACTAGTGGGGGGTAAAGGGCCTTTGAAATCTTGCATTCAAGTCAAGATTTTCACAACTAAATTTTAAGTGTAGCATCGAAGTTGACGAAAAGTATTTTTTAATTTCCAGACTTTCAGAGGCTAGAGATGACCGCTGTTCCAAAAAGGGTAAACACACTGAAAATGTTAAGAAGTATATGTAAGAAAGTATCAGTATTAAATATGTTTGTGTTTGTATTTGTCATGAACTTATTAAAAAATATATAAAATGGTCAATTTTTAACATGATGAAACCAAATTAGAGATTGAGTCAGAAAAATTGCACTAGATTAAAAGTATATAGAATGCAACCTTACACTGCAACTGACCCAGAATCAGTTTATGTGTGTCATAGCTGCTTGGGAGGAAGTTAAAAAGCTGAATCCAGACCAGTTGTTGCAAACTAACATCCCTCCCCCTGTCTGTGTATTCCAAAAGGGGGGGACGTCCCGGACCCCACCTTCCTTAGGAAATCTATTTGAACACCCATTCCTACTTCTAGAAACTTCTATCAGCGGCTATAAAGAGCAGCAGCGAGGAGGGTTTTGCACAATCCACAGGACACCACAGAGAGGAGAAACACTGCAAATCTGAGCAAGGTAAGGATCAGAAGATAAGACTTAGTGGGGCTGTGGAATGCAGGGAAAGTTTGAATAGTGGCTTTGTTAAAGCCTCTTAAAGGCACAGTGGTGCATTTCTCCCTCTTAACTAATTTGGACATGTTTGCATCCTTAAAAAGGTGGGATAAAACGATTATTTTCCTTTAAAAACGTTTGCTTTGTCAAGAAACTCTTCTATGCTCCAATTTGGCAAGAATTAATTCTTCTGGAAACGTGCAAGATGATTTTCTGCAGTATTTGAAGTCCAAAAGGTGGTGAAGTTGGGGTTCTAGCATGAAGATACGTGTTTCACTGCCTCCTATATGGGCATTACTGCATACGCCTCTTGTCTTTCAGAATGAAAATCACAGACATCAAAAGAGCTGAAGGTATATGTATAAAATGTACGTGGCAAAAAAAGTTAAATGTCATTTTTTACAGTGCCACAAACGTCTCGAGTGAGCGAGATAAGTTGCATTTCCGCCACTTTCGTGGAAACAAACCATCTTGCACGGATTTATAGACGATATCAAATGTGCAACATTGCATCACGTTGAAAAGAAGAAGAAAAGTCAGGCATCAGATTACATCTGGCACAAAGTAGGCGGCAGCTCAGCCTCAGACCCTGCTGACGTGGCAGGCAACATGTCGGCCCTCCTCCTGACCCCACCTCAAGAGCTTCACAGTCTAGCGTTATAACCTCACACTCCATACGTCATCATTTTGCACATGTATGAGTACAGGGGATGCAGCAAGAAGGACATTAAATAGAAATACAGAAAATAGTTTAACACTGCAAAGAAATGTGGCAAAAAGAGTGGGGACAGGGGAGTAAGGGGTCTCTTATTCTTCAGTGCAACCCAATATCAAATTCACACAATGCTTTAGACTTGGGAAAAGGTACACGATGGTGAATACAAGATGGAGGCTGGGGCACTAAATCACTCGTTCTCAAACTTTCTTCAAGTACCATGAATTGATTAACATGGACCCCGACTTAAACAAGTTGAAAAACTTATTCGGATGTTACCATTTAGTGGTCAATTGTACGGAATATGTATTGTACTGTGCAATCTACTAATAAAAGTTTCAATCAATCAATCAAAACCAACTCAGAAAAAACTTGGCTCCCCAAGTACCACCATAATGACCAAGATTAAGATGAAGTAGCATAGTACAGGGGTGTCAAACGTAAGGCCCGCGGGCCGGATCAGGCCCACGAACAGGTTTTATCCGGCCCACGGGATGAGTTTGCTAAGTATAAAAATGAGCCGAAATTTTTCAATGAAAGAAACTGCTGTTCTAAATGTGTCCACTGGATGTCGCAATAGCAATTCATTGTATCTTTGTAGATGATGCTACATATGTCGAGTACATCAGTTGAGGAAAATGAGCAAACTAACATCCTGTAATTTAATTTTGATATTACTTTTGTTATCTTGATAGATTGAAAATGAACACCAATGAGTTGACTGATGAACATTATCACATAGTTTATTCAGAAAGTATAAATAACAACAAATAAAGATAGAATACTATCAACCGCAACATGTAAGTGTAAAAAAAACCCAACAACATTATGATATGTACATTTTCAGAATGTGCTTGTTCTATTTTTAAACAAAGAAAACAATCTGCGGTTGTCTTTATTTTCAAGTTATTGTGCTGTGATTTTACCAGTCCGGCCCACTTGGGAGTAGATTTTTCTCCATGTGGCCCCCGATCTAAAATGAGTTTGACACCCCTGGCATAGTAGGTCTAGGTATTCATTAAAAACAAGTCTGAGGTTTTATTTTAGTATTAAATATATTCAATACTTTTGGCCACTGTAACATTACACACAGTTTGAACAGTAACACTGTGTTTGAAGATTTAATTAAGGGATTCTTTGGCGCACAGTATCACTAGATGGAGCCCGTACCACAGTTTGAGAATCACTGCACTAAATAAAGGGCTGACGATGATGGGTAAACAAACCCACTGAAGGAAAATGCACATGTGGCGAAGAAGAGAGCGTTAACCATGTTCTTAACAGTCTGTAACCGATATAATAGAGAGAGAACCATCATGTACGCAAAACTGCCCGGAACTGGAAATAAAGACACGTCACTGGAGAATATCATTAGCTGGGGACATCAAGATTCTGCAAAAGCGGTTTTAAAATATTTTTCAAAGACTGGACTGTATAGTAAGATCTGAGGTGTTGAAGAAAACCCGACAAAGACATGTGGGGGTTAGCAATATGCCTAAGATGCGTCCAGCCTGCCGGAAACGAAAGAAGAAGAAGAAGAAGATCATAATTTTGCAAACTAATTAAAAGGGGAGCTGTTGCTTTTGTTTTTGCAGGCTTTAGCAGACAAACAGGATGTGGCTGAGCAACATCGTAGTCGCTCTTTGCCTGCTGGCCCTGGTGGCCTGTGCAGAGGACAAGAAGCTGAGCAGCCACGCTTCCACACTGGCTGACACCAGCGCCAACCTGGCCTTTAGGTCGGTGACCATGACAAATAATCACAATTTTGCCCCTTTTGCTGTGACTGAACGATCACTCTCCTGATTTCAGCCTCTATCACAACATGGCCAAGGCCAAAGACACCGAGAACATCCTCATCTCGCCCGTGGTGGTGGCGTCCTCGCTGGGCATGGTGGCCCTCGGGGGTAAATCGTCCACCGCCTCGCAGGTCAAGACGTTGCTGCACGCCGACAAACTCAAGGACGAGCATTTGCACGCCGGCCTGTCAGAGCTGCTTTCACAGGTATAAACATTGACTCCACCACACTGCAAGAACCGCTGCGCACCCCTACTGTGTTGCCTGTTCTATTCTGACTAAAACACCACATGGTGGCGCTGTTATAAACTCCATAAGTCGGATTGACTTGAAATTTCTCTACCAAACATCTTTAGGTTGTTGGGCCGAATCACCAGCATATTTGGTACACACATTTTGGGGACTGACAAGCACATATGTGTCAAATTTGAGCAGGATTGAGATAGGCTCCAGCACCCCCCGCGACCCCAAAAGGGACAAGCGGTAGAAAATGGATGGATGGATGGTTGAAAAACATGGCTGCCATCCAGCAAAATGTGTAGGACTTAGCAACTAACTGTCCATGAGTCATTGACCATTAGTGCAGTGACGACAAAATGTGTATGGTAGCAGGTCTTACAAAGATTTCAACCTTTAAAATGTCTGTGCTCTAAACCAACACTGCTATTCAGGTTGTCAGGGATTGAGGTTTACTAACGTACACATCGCCCAACCCCACAGGCTGGCCCCCGTTACAACCACTGTTATTTTTCCAGCAACATTCTGGCCACTGAGCTGCCAGTTTTTCAACATTATTATTATAAAAAAAGTACAACTGTTATGTTTACAGTAAAACTATGACGAATGAGCTGCCTTTTCTTTAATGTGAATCTATGATCGTTATTACCGTGCGTTACTGTAAATGGAAAAAAAAGTACAATTTTATGGTAAAACTCTGGTCACTGAGCTGCCAGTATTTGCTATGAAATTTACAGTCATTTTTGCAGTGCATTACTGTAATTGGAAAAAAGGCAACACGGTGAGATTTACGGTAAAATTCTGGCAACTGAACTGCCAATTTCTTTTACTGTTTTTGTTAGAGTGCATTTATCTAAACTAAGAAAATATATAATTGTTTTTTTCATGGTGAAATTCTGGCAACTGGACTGCCATTTTTGTAATCATAAAATAAAATCTATGGCTGTTGATTTCACAGTGCATTGCTGTAAATGTAAACAAAAGGTCACGCTGTTATTTTTACGGTGAAATTCTGGCGATTTAGCTGACATTTTTTTTTTTTTACCATTAAATACAGTTGTTTTATACAGCACATTACTGTAAATTGGGAAATGTTATTCTTACTGTAAAATTCTGGCGACAGAACTGAACTTCTTTTTTACTGTAAAATCGACTTTTTTTTACATTGCATTACTATAAATGAACAAAGGTACAACTGTTATTAAAATAGTAATAGTATAATTAAATAGTAATAGTATAATTGAACAAAGGTACAACTTTTATTAAAAATAGCAATACTATTAATGAACAAAGGCACAACTGTTATTTTTGTAGTAAAACTCTTGCGACTGAGCTGCCAGTTTTTTTTTTTTCAATGTAAAATCTATTGTCGTTGTTTTTACAGTGCATTACTTTAAATGGTAAAAAGGTACCACTGCCATTTTTTATAGTAAACTTGTGGCCAATGAACTGCCAATTTTTAAAAAAATCTTAAAATCAACAGGGTTTTTTTTTTTAAAGGGAGTCACCGTTTTTACGATAAAAGTTTTGTGACTGAGCTACCACTTTTTATTTTTATTTTTTACCCTTAAATCTTAGATAATTTTTTTTACAGCATACCATAAATGAAAAAAAGGTACAACTGTAATTTTTACCAGAAAACTGCCATCTTTTGTCGTGAAATCGGCTGTCTTTTCTTCTACAGTGCATTAATTAGTGTGAATTGAAAAATTGTATAATTGTTATTTTTTACAGTAAAATTCTGGCCGGTTTTCTACCATAAAATCTACTGACTTTTTCTTATTGTGCACAAATGTTAAAATATATACAGGCTAACATACTATGGTAAATGGTGAATATTAATGAAGTACCTAGCTTTCTATTGATCTGGGGCCGTACTTATCAAGCTTCTTAGAATTACTCCTAAGAAGTCTGCTAAGAGTTGACTTAAGAGTAAATAAATTATTCGCTGAAAGCTGCACTTAAAAGTTAGTTATCAAGCGTCTTACTCACACTTTCAGCGAAGTGTAGGACTGAATCTTAAGTGTCACACTCAGAGCTGAATTACGACATTACTATGTGCCGTAAACGGAATTTTAGGTGACGTCATTTCTGTGTCCATAGAAATGACCAATCACGGAAGGGAATCCGTTGTCTAAGAATAAAGAAATATCTTGGAAATATTTAAGTGGACAATGGGAGTGTATATTTTGACAATAAACTACAAAATAATACAAAACAAACTAGTCCCCGCCGGCACTCACGCTACCGCTCCCTCTCTTCTCTCGCCCACACACTCACTGACGTCACTCACCTCACGGCCACACACATACGCTACTGTCATAACATTTTCTTTCCAATTCATTAATTAGGCAACTAATTTGAAACTGGTGTGGGTGGCTCTATATATACTAGCCCACTGCAGACACATGCAGAAATCAACAAGGAATCGAAAAGTATTAAATCTGTGACAAAAATAATATCCGCTCTGTCTAAACGATGCCGTTTGATCAGCTGCTCATCATCAAAAAACAACAACATTGTTCCGTTCCCTGAACGTTCGCGCACGTCTCTCTCGCCTCAGTGCCATCCCCTGCTGGCAACTCCTAACCACTTAAGACACCTCTGAAGGTCTCTTAAATATCGTGGAGAGTAGGAGTGATTCTTAGACTTAAGAACGTTGATAAAAAGCTTTTATTCTTAAGTTTGAGAGTAGGACTAAATTTCGCAAATTCTCAGGACTTAAGTGTAAAATGGCACTCTAAGAAGCTTGATAAGTACGGCCCCTGATGAATAACGCAACACATCTTCCTGTTCGCAGGTGAGCGATGCCAAATCGCGCAACACCACCTGGAAGATCAACAACCGCTTGTACGGGCCCAGCTCGGTGGTCTTCACAGACGACTTTGTGAAGACCAGCAAGAAGCACTACAACTACGACCACTCCAAGATCAACTTCCGGGACAAGAAGAGCGCTGTCAACTCCATCAACGAGTGGGCGGCCAAGTCCACCGATGGCAAGCTGCCAGAGGTCACCAAGGACGTGCAGAACGCCGACGGGGCCGTGATCGTCAACGCTATGTTCTTCAAGCGTAAGTAGAAATCATTTCGTCATGAACCAACCAGGTGATACGACAAATAACAGGAATTCATTATGAATAAAATATATTATAAGCCATGAAATTATTTGCTTTTTCACACAAACCTAAGATAGCATAGCTGCTAAACTAACCAATCTGATGTTTTTTGCTTTATTGGCGCCCTGGGCGGGACCCTCTTTGTATGTCAACATATGTTGAGACTTAGCATATATTATAGCCAATGTTCCCTCCCTGATCATTTAGTGGAGGACATGTGAGCAACATCAGATGTGCACACTGTGGCCACACCAGCATTGCACCTGTCCTAAACCTGACTCAAGTTAAATGTTTTATTATAATAACAAAACAATCTTGTTTTTCATGAGCTATGTACTAGAATTGTATTTCTGAGTCCTATTTTGGAAAGGATTTGTACCCCTTAAAGAGATCAAATTTTATTCCCCTTAAAACATTCTCATGTTGCACAATGAGATGTAAGCATGGGATAAAGTGCACGTTCCTGTAACTTTCTGTCTGTAAAATGTATATTTTTTATTAGCATTTCTGTAATCTAGTAACAGCCTTTCATGAATAATATCCATAAATTAACATTATTACTAAATGACAGTAGAATAAGCACACATCTGATTGAGGAGTCATAGTGTAATGACCTGGGGCCGTACTTATCAAGCTTCTTAGAGTGCCATTTTACACTTAAGTCCTGAGAATTTGCGAAATTTAGTCCTACTCTCAAACTTAAGAATAAAAGCTTTTTATCAACGTTCTTAAGTCTAAGAATCACTCCTACTCTCCACCATATTTAAGAGACCTTCAGAGGTGTCTTAAGTGGTTAGGAGTTGCCAGCAGGGGATGGCACTGAGGCGAGAGAGACGTGCGCGAACGTTCAGGGAACGGAACAATGTTTTTTTTTTTTGATGACGAGCAGCTGATCAAACGGTATCGTTTAGACAGAGCGGATATTATTTTTGTCACAGATTTAATACTTTTCGATTCCTTGTTGATTTCTGCATGTGTCTGCAGTGGGCTAGTATATATAGAGCCACCCACACCAGTTTCAAATTAGTTGCCTAATTAATGAATTGGAAAGAAAATGTTATGACAGTAGCGTATGTGTGTAGCCGTGAGGTGAGTGACGTCAGTGAGTGTGTGGGCGAGAGAAGAGAGGGAGCGGTAGCGTGAGTGCCGGCGGGGACTAGTTTGTTTTGTATTATTTTGTAGTTTATTGTCAAAATATACACTCCCATTGTCCACTTAAATATTTCCAAGATATTTCTTTATTCTTAGACAAGGGATTCCCTTCCGTGATTGGTCATTTGTATGGACACAGAAATGACGTCACCTAAAATTCCGTTTACGGCACATAGTAATGTCATAATTCAGCTCTGAGTGTGACACTTAAGATTCAGTCCTACACTTCGCTGAAAGTGTGAGTAAGACGCTTGATAACTAACTTTTAAGTGCAGCTTTCAGCCAAGAATTTATTTACTCTTAAGTCAACTCTTAGCAGACTTCTTAGGAGTAATTCTAAGAAGCTTGATAAGTACGGCCCCTGGCATTTACACTTTGTATGGTGTTGTAGTTGTCTGACTTTTTGTGTGGCCACAAACGCATCAATGGCTAAGTGCCATGAGGTGTTGGCAGGTGAGAGAGAGCAAGTGGCTGCTGTTGGTATGACAGATGACAAAGAGGTGGTTGAAGCCTGGTTCGTATGGCAGAAAATGACCAGTTTTTCTCGATCAACATTTTTTACAGATGTTTTTAATGTGTTAACAGCCGACAAAAAACAGTTTTACTTGATAAAGTGATCGATGGAATTCCTGTCCTCTTTCAAGCATCTCGACAGACATTACAATAATTGATCACTGTTGATATTGTCTGCGAGTTTTGCTTTTGGTCACCTGTCACTCAGAGTTGCATCGCAAAATCCTACAGAACAAATACCGTATTTTTTGGAGTATAAGTCCCTCCGGTGTATAAATCGCACCGGCTGAAAATGCATAATAAAGAAGGAAAAAAACATATATAAGTCGCACTAGAGTATAAGTCGCATTTTTGGGGAAATTTTTCGCCAGTTTCTGCTGCATATTTCACTACTTCCAGCTTGTAACCTGCAGTATATGATTTCCTTTTCGGTGCCATTTTTGTTCAGCCCTTCTCAGTTTTTATAAGTTACCGCCAATGTTGAAATGATCAATTTTCATAGGTACGGCAGTAGTAGCAGGTAGCATCTTTTTTTTCACAATGCACTTCTGCCATGACCCGCCCCGGCCGAATTTGTATTGGTTGGCGTGTGTGTGTGTGACGATTGCTGATATATGCCTAGTCTCTTACGTGAATGAGATAAATAATATTATTTGATATTTTACGGTAATGTGTTAATAATTTCACACATGAGTCGCTCCAGAGTATAAATCGCACCCCCGGCCAAACTGTGAAAAAAACTGCGATTTATAATCCAAAAAATACAGTAGTCATGTGTTTATTGTGTTTAGAGTTTAGATTAGATTTTATTTTGTGCACGGCATAGATTTTCTGTGTGCAGAGGACGGGTGAGCAGTGCGCGCACCTTAGAGGGTATGTTGATTATAGATTTTTAATGCATAGTAAAACAAAATTAGAATCAAATAAAGTAAAACTAACTTTATGTAAAACTTTTTGTAAAAGTGTCGTGTGTTACCTCCTAAAGCTCACTGGGATGAGAAATTCCATGAACAAATGGTGGACAACCGTGGCTTCCTGGTGACCCGCTCTTTCACGGTCAGCGTTCCCATGATGCACCGCACAGGTACGTTTCCTATCTTTATCTTTTTCTGGTCCGTGCACTTTAAAGATGAGGCGCCTGACGCGCTCTGCCGGCTCCATCAGGCCTGTACGACTTCTACGAGGACAAGGAGAACAAGCTGTACGTGCTGGACATGCCTCTGGGCAAGAAGCAGGCCTCCATGATCTTCATCATGCCCTACCACCTGGAGCCCCTGGAGCGCCTGGAAAAGCTGCTGACCAGGAAGCAGGTGGACACTTGGCTCAGCAAGATGGAGAACAGGGCCGTGGCCATCTCGCTGCCCAAGGTCTCTGTGGAAACCAGCCACAACCTGCAGGTGAGGCCGGGGAATCGTCACTTTTAAATACAGTAGACCAGTGGTCCCCAACCACCGGGCCGTCATGCTAGGTTAGCCTGTTTGCTGAAAAAAATACAAAAATGTTCATACTTACAGTTGGCAGGGGTCTAGGCTTTTTTTTTTTTTAAAGATGTTAGCTAAGCCTGCTTCTTTTTTCACTGTTGTCTTCTGTGAAGTGGTGGGTGGCCTTATCCTGCTTGAGTCTTTTTCTCATGACTTCATGAAAACCTGGAACTTGAAAAGCAAGCTTTTAGTGAAAAGTGATGCAAAAAGCGAGAGAGATGTTAGATTTTACTCCCATTTGGTGCTCTAGGGACACACATCACTGTTAAAAAGTCACATTTGCTGTTATGGGGCATCTTTAAAGGCCTACTGAAACCTACTACTACCGACCACACAGTCTGATAGTTTATATATCAATGATGAAATCTTAACATTGCAACACATGCCAATACGGCCGGGTTAACTTATAAAGTGACTTTTAAAACTTCCCGGGAAATATCCGGCTGAAACGTCGCGGTATGATGACGTATGCGCGTGACGAAGTCAGAGTAACGGAAGTTATGGTACCCGTAGAATCCTATACAAAAAGCTCTGTTTTCATTTCATAATTCCACAGTATTTTGGACATCTTTTGCAATTTGTTTAATGAACAATGAAGGCTGCAAAGAAGACAGTTGTAGGTGGGATCGGTGTATTAGCAGCGGACTACAGCAACACAACCAGGAGGACTTTGTTGGAGCGCTAGCCGCGCTAGCCGCGCTAGCCGCGCTAGCCGCGCTAGCTCACCTTGACTTCCTACGTCTCCGGGCCGCCAAACGCATCGGGTGAAGTCCTTCGTCCTTCTGCCGATCGCTGGAACGCAGGTGAGCACGGGTGTTGATGAGTAGATGAGGGCTGGCTGGCGTAGGTGGAGAGCTAATGTTTTTAGCATAGCTCTGTGAGGTCCCATTGCTAAGTTAGCTTCAATGGCGTCGTTAGCACAGCATTGTTAACCTTCGCCAGCCTGGAAAGCATTAACCGTGTATTTACATGTCCACGGTTTAATAGTATTGTTGATTTTCTATCTATCCTTCCTTCTATCCTTTATTTTTTTGTTTCTATATGCACTTGAAGCACGATGCTATCACGTTAGCTCGTAGCTAAAGCATTTCGCCGATGTATTGTCGTGGAGATAAAAGGCACTGAATGTCCATTTTGCGTTCTCGACTCTCATTTTCAAGAGGATATAGTATCCCAGGTGGTTTAAAATACAAATCCGTGATCCACAATAAAAAAAGGAGAGTGTGGAATCCAATGAGCCAGCTTGTACCTAAGTTACGGTCAGAGCGAAAAAAGATACGTCCATCACTGCCTCTCAAGTCCTTCACTGTAACGTTCCTCATCTACGAATCTTTCATCCTCGCTCAAATTAATGGGGTAATCATCACTTTCTCGGTCCGAATCTCTCTCGCTCCATTGTAAACAATGGGGAATTGTGAGGAATACTAGCTCCTGTGACGTCACGCTACTTCCGGTACAGGCAAGGCTTTTTTTTATCAGCGAGCAAAAGTTGCGAACTTTATCGTCGATTTTCTCTATTAAATCCTTTCAGCAAAAATATGGCAATATCGCGAAATGATCAAGTATGACACATAGAATGGATCTGCTATTCCCGTTTAAATAAAAAAAATCATTTCAGTAGGCCTTTAAAGTGGGAAGAGCAATGTATAATAAAACTACAAAAAAGTAAAATGCCTCACTCTTTGTGTATGGGAGAGGTAAGGTGGTTACAGAGCACTAATGACACCTAGTGGCGCTTTGTAGGCATAGCTGGAATTAAGTGAAACTAAGAAAATTGCTTTTTGTTTTTATCGGTTTGTGATTCATATTATAATCAGTCTTGGTCTAATGGTGCGTTCCATTTACCTAAGAAGTTGGGAGTCGTAGCTGGGAATTACGTCACAGCCAAGTTGTGAGCGTTCCAGTTACGAGGTCGCAAATCCAGATGGCCACATCCACCGAAGTTATTTTTGCGCTTGCCTTGCCTTGAATATAAACAACTTATGGGAAAATATGGAGTCTTTCTGCAACCTTCAATTACGGTGGATGAAGAGTAAACATAGACGCTATTGCTAGCGATGTAGAACATGTATATAACATGCATAACATTTAGTTTACACTACAGTAACGTTACCATGTATAAACGTCTAACTATACATCGTATGTGGCTGATTTAGTGCCACAAAAACTAATCACAAGTGCTAATAACGGAAGCTTATATCATTGTTTACATTCAGCGCAGCCAACTCAGGGGTGGTGAGAAGGCTCCAACATTCCAACTAGGAAATCAGACCTTGTTGACCTTGTTCCAGTTGAAATTCCCACTTCCAAGTATAAATGGAATGCACAATTATATACTGTACAGCCAGGTGCATCCCGATGAGTTCCTTTTCTAGGTTTATGGTTATAATCACTCTTTTTCCCACTATTGTAGAAACATCTGGCCGAGCTCGGCCTGACGGAGGCAGTGGACAAAGCCAAGGCCGACCTTTCCAACATCTCTGGTAAGAAGGACCTGTACCTCTCCAACGTCTTCCACGCGTCCGCCCTGGAGCTCAACACCGAAGGCAACCCGTATGACACCAACATCTTCAGCAGCGGGCGGCTGAAGGACCCAAAGCTTTTCTACGTGGATCACCCTTTCGTTTTCCTGGTGAAGGACAGCAAGACCAACTCTGTCCTGTACCTGGGCAGAGTGGTTCGACCCAAGGGGGACAAGATGCGCGACGAGCTATAATGTTAACTTTTAAATATTTAGTTTTTTTAGAGCATTACCTCAGGAACACATTCCTTGAAGGCAAACTGTGGATTTAATAACTGAACTTATTCCTCGTAAAGTTCCCCTTGGATTGAATGCTGAAATAACTGTTAGCATGCTAACGTTAGCATTCTAGCATGCTAACTTTTTTAGGTAATTTAGCAGCCGTTTACCCCAGAGTATCCCAGAGTCATAAAAAAAAGTTAAAGTACCACTGATAGTCACACACACACTAGGTGTGGTGAAATTACTCTCTGCGTTTGACCCATTCCCTTGTTCCACCCCCTGGGAGGTGAGGGGAGCAGTGAGCAGCAGCGGTGGCCACGCTCGGGAATCATTTTGGTGATGTAATCCCCAATTCCAACCCTTGATGCTGAGTGCCAAGCAGGGAGGTAATGGGTCCCATTTTTAAAGTCTTTGGTATGACTCGGGGTTTGAATTCACAACCTACCGATCTCAGGGTGGACACTCTAACCACAAGGCCACTGAGAAGGTGTAACTGGGTATGTGACACATGCTAATTGTTAGCATGCTAACTTTATTAGGTAATTTTGCAACCGTTTACCCCAGAGTCATATAACTGGGTATGTGACACATGCTAATTGTTAGCATGCTAATGTTAACAGGCTAAATTTTTTTGTTAATTTTGCAACCGTTTAACCCAGAGTCATATACTTTGGGATGTGACATGTGCGAACTGTTAGCATGCTAACTTTTTTAGCTCATTCCAAAACCGTTTACCCCAGAGTCATATAACTTGGTATGTGACACATGCTAAGTGTAAGTATGCCAACATTAGCCAGTTAGTTAGTTTGACTCACATGTGTCCTACCGGAATTGCACCGATTTTTGTATTAAGTATGACATTCCAACATTTTACTGTCTGTATAGGCCAGGCTACACTTTAATGTTTAAAGACGAGTAGATCTCTGCACAGGCTTGTTTGACTTCTAAATCCACTCCTTGTTATTTGTCTTTCTGCCTGCACTGAATTGTACCGGCTTTAACTTGCAGAGGAAATGTAGTTTAATTTACGCTGACCCACAAAAAATGCTGTTGGAATTGTGTGATAACAAAAATGTCATCCTTTTTTAAATAAAAAGTGGGGGAAAAAAACCTGGATTGTTTTTGGTGTGAGAAACCAAAATAGAGATGATAATCTTTCCAGTCGGCTGGAGGTCAAAGGGCGTCCCCGTGTTTGGGATGAGATGAGCAGGGCTTATCTGCCGCAGTCAACTATTCAAAGAATGTCAGGCTTGACTTGTTGGACTCGCCTGCTAGACTAAATAAAAGTCTTTGTTGGGTTATCCCACACAAAGGAGTGTAGGGGCTTCATGGTGAGCAGGGAACTCTTCAAAAGGCTGGTAAAAGGTTTGGTCATAAAAGTCTAATGTGCAACATGAGCACCCTCCTGTGGCAGAAAGAACTAACTGATTTGATGTGACAATAAGTTGTTTAATTCATCATTTTTGGAGTATTTTTCAACATTCTGGTTAAAAAATGTGCCAAACTCTGTAAATATGATCAAAAAATCTCTATTGCAATCAGAGTCATTAAAAAATAATGCAAATAAATTATATGAATAAATATAGTCCTATTTTCAGGTAGAATCAGACATACTTTATTAATCCCCGAGGGGAAATTAAAAAGTAAAGAACGTATAAATATGTACAACAAAGAAAATAATACATAGCAGTCCCCAGGGGGGAATTTGCTTTGGAGGCCCACGAGATCCAGCAGAAGTCGCTGTAATGACAACTTTTAATTTATTTTTTTTGGACGTTGCCTTGAAAGCACTTTTATTATTATTGCAGAGTCGTGTTGTACCGATACCAAAATTATTTCGATACTTTTCTAAATAAAGAGGACCACAAAAAATTGCATTATTGGCTTTATTTTAACAAATAATCTGAGGGTACATTAAACACATGTTTTTTATTGCAAGTTTGTCCTTAAATAAAATAGTGAACATACAAGACAACTTGTCTTTTATTAGTAAGTAAGCAAAAGAAAAAAGCTCCTAATTTAGCTGCTGACATATGCAGTAACATATTGTGTCATTTATCACACTATTATTTTGTCAAGTGGTAGCAAATCAATTATTAATCTACTTGTTCATTTACTGTTAATATCAGCTTACTTTCTTTTTTAACATGTTCTATCTACACTTACCGTATGTTCAAATGTAATAATCACTTATTCTTGTGTTGTTAGATACTTTACATTAGTTTTGGATGATACCACAAATGTGGGCATCAATCCGATACCAAGTAGTTACAGGATCATACATTGGTCATATTAAAAGTCCTCATGTGTCCAGGGACATATTTCCTGTGTTTATAAACATAATATACATTTTTTTTTAAACTAAAGAAGATGTTGTGATGCCGGACCGGCATTAGTATCGCGGTACTATACTAATACCAGTATACCGTACAACCCTAATGCAGAGCATCTCAAAAACTAAATTCGCAACAAGACCTGCATTCCATGAATATTTCAATAAGTACACTTCACACTAACCTTATTGTGTGTTTTTGTTTAAGCTGATATGTAGCTTTAAAAAAAAATGTTTTTGAATAATGCATGACTAAAATGGTCACATGAAAAAACAATCTAGTTTTATTCTAGATTGGCGGGCACGCTCACCTATGCGTACAACTAAAGTAGGGGTAGAGTAAGCAGTCTTGCTCTTTCTCTACTGTCTTTAATAGTAACAGTAATTCAGTACAGTATGAGTCATTTGGAAATATCACTTAAGGCCTACTTACTGTTGCGTCGATGTCCTGATGATTGGCCTGCAGAAGACGCTTCAAGTTGGTTGTATTTTGACCAGAGAAAACGGAGCCACAGGGTTTACAACGTGTCTTGTTGTCTACCTTGCAACGGTAAAATGTGTCCATATGTCTTCTCTATCGTCCAGGGGTAGAAGACACATTGGCTTTGTTAGGCCCCCCTAAAATATTCTAAGCCCCCCCTAAATATTTTGGTGTTATATTTTATTTTATTTTTCTTTAATTTCTTTTGCAAACACATGCTGACATATTCATTATAAAGTGGCCCGAATATGAGTATAAATAAATAATCATATAACCCGTCATTATTCACTCAGTTTCCCCTCACTTCATAGCGTAAGGTAGAGAGCCCCTTTAGTGCGTCGGTATCCAATCCATTCCACTTGTTCATATAGAAAATGCCCACATCATTCAAAATCCAGTCCACATTTTCTCTGCGACCTTGCTTGCTGTCCTGCAGGTGTGTTTTTTTTTGTTGATTGAAACTTTTATTAGTAGATTGCACAGTACAGTCCATATTCTGTACAATTGACCACTAAATGGTAACACCCAAATACGTTGTTCAACTTGTTTAAGTCGGGGTCCACGTAAATCAATTCATGGTAGTGCAGCTTTGAAGCACACAGCGCTGCAGAACAAGAACGTGAACGGATGCAAAATGGACATAAGAAACTTTTTCAAGAAAGTAAGAATTCATCACTGCTTGTGGTAAAATGTATTAGCTCCACTTTACACCAGGTCTGTTTTTGACGGATAAAAACCTGTCTAGCACACTATAGACAACCTCTGTGCACGTCGTACATTTGTTGTTTTGCAGGCAAAAGTTACATTCCCGCTGTAAAACAATGCTGCTACTTAGTTAGCTAGTTAGCCTGAACTGCATCATGAAGGTCCTGGTTATTTATAAAGTTAAATGTGCACTTTTTTTTTTACCATTTGCTATCTTTGGGGTTACTTCCTTCTGGAGCATCAGCTGTGTTTCTCACTTTACACATGGAGGAGAACAGGAGCTGAGCTCATTCACATATGACTATCATCAGTAGATAATAATAATAATCACTCCACAACCCCTATTGACCTGTAGGAGTCAGGGCAGAGGAGCACAGAAAGTGAGAGGGGAGAGGCCTCTACTGGAAAGGTGAGTAGGAGAATAATGATACATATAAATAAATATTTTAAAAATTTAAAAATAAGCCTTATGTTTTATTTATTTCTGGGTGGATCATGTTGACTATTGGTCCTCCTAATTGTCAATCATTGTGGTGATGTTACGTAAGGACATATATATATATATCTATATATATATCTATATATATATATATATATATATATATATATATATATATATATATATATATATATATAATTTATTTATATAATAGATTGTATTTGTAATCTACTTTACATTTGATTCCAAATCTCAAAGTGCTACAGAATTACAACCATTGGTGTTGTAATAAATAAATAAATAAAAAATGGCTTATCGATAAGCCATTTGTTTTATTTGGTATATATATATATATATATATATATATATATATATATATATATATATATATATATATATCCTTACGTAACATCACCAGAACCTCTAGTATACCTTTAAGTCTTTCATATATATATATATGTATGTATGTATGTATGTATGTATATATATATATATATATATATATATATATATATATATATATATATATATATATATATATATATATATATATATATATATATATATATATATGTACGAAAGACTTAATATATATATATATATATATATATATATATATATATATATATATATATATATATATATATATATATATATATATATATATATGTTATGTATATATATATATATATATATATATATATATATATATATATATATATATATATATATATATATATATATATATATAAGAAAAACCCAGTGAAGTTTTGTGCTCGTGCGCTACGTTCGCTCGCATCCTGTGCATCTCTTTGGGGCTAAGGCCCCCCTGTCCTTAAAAGCTAGTGACGCCCCTGAGAAGACATATTGTAATGATGTGTGTAACAATACAGAATAGGGATGTAACAATATGAGAATTCCATGCCATGGTTATTGTGACCAAAATTACCACGGTTATCATTATTATTGTGGAATGTGCTCAAAAAGCTTTTTAAACATAATTATAATAAATAGACACACTGTTTGAAAAAACACTTTTCCATCTATTGTGTTTATGTTTCACTGAAGTTTAGTGTTTTATCTGTTTTAATAGCTCATCTTTTATTGTTGTACTGTAAATATTACTTTGTTTGCGTAACAAATAACTTCTAATCTGATTATGTATCACTTCTGGCGGGCGTTGTGTCTGTCCTACTCTATTCAGCGGTACTTGAAGGCACCATAAAAACACCGTCTCTTTTCCTCTGAGGAAAGACCGATCATCACAATTCCTTGCTACGAGAGCACAGCTTGTAGGTTCAATGAGCACAACTGAATAACTTAGTTGCTCAGACAGTAATGTGTTTTTAGAAGTTTAGATCGGTGTATGTGGTTTTTAACGGAGAAAGACGTATGTCTCTTGTTTTCATGTTAGCGTTTAAGCTAGCGAGCTGGCACCAGTAAGTCCGCCGTGGCCCGTGATTTTATAGAAGTGCAGTTATCAATCTTGTTTTTGGATCATTTTAATTTAAAAGGGTAATACTAATTGTCGGGAGTGTTGTCGTCGTCATCATTATTACCAGTTATCGTTACATCCCTACAATATAGTCTTGTTTCCCGGTGAAAAATCCAAACACCGTGTCTTAGTAGTAATAGTTCTGATTGGAACCCCGTCGTGATTTATCCCCGCCTCTCTCCTGCATGCTACTGTGATTGGATAGATTACTAACTTGTCCCACCCACCCAAAGACAAAATTAAATTTGATTGGATTTCATCTCTGTCAATCATTTTCGTCTCATGTGTATTCGTCGACTAAATTGTCAACTAATTTCGTCATTGTTTTCGTCAACGTGACTTTGTTTTCACTCGTTATTGTCCTACTTTAGTCAGGGGAAAATAGGTTGTTGACGATAACTAAGACAAAAACTTTTAGTCAACAAAATTAACACTAGTATCTATAAGTAAGCTTTCGAAGCACTTTTTGGACATGTAAAAATCCCACCGAACAAGTTTTCTTGCTTATGATTCTTACATTATATCGCAATATTTTTAATCATCATAACTGTACTTATCATGAAATATATATTATTTATAGTTTAAGATAATATATTTTTAAATTTATTTACTTAATTTAATTTAATAAATAATGTTTATATAATATGTATGTATGTATGTAAAAATATAAATTTCAAATAAATTAATCATGTTATACGTGATATTTTTTAATATTCATTATTTTATGTAACAACTTACAATGCCTCCCTAGCTTAAATTGCCTGTGTTGTCAGAATCAGAATCATCTTTATTGGCCAAGTATGTAACACACAACGAAATTGACTTGGTAGACTCTGCTCTCTTAGTCCAATGCAAGAAACAAGAAAAACGCAACAACACCGAGAGCGTGCAGTAGCAATGCTCAATAAAAGCTTGATCAATGTTCACTGCCTCCTGCTTGTCTCCGCTACACATACAAGAGAAATAAAAGAGTCAAAAGTACAGTACCTCCATCTTTCAGGGTTATTAATGTGCAATATGCAGCCAGCTATTTGAATAACCGTCGCCTATTGTGAGCATTCATGACAGCACTAACACAGAGTCGTGAAACAGGCATCCACCAGTGCATTGTTCTCATTTGGGTGGCCACTCAGTGGCCAGTGAGTGCAGTCAGCAGTGCATGATTGAGTGCATGAGTGAAGATTGGTCCTACCAGGCCGGTCTCATTACATTAGCACCGTTACGTTCTGCTGTGTTGGCTGCAGGCAGATTAGCCAGTGGATGGACAATCCTCTTAAAGAAGTCCGCGTTAAGCCACAGAGGCGAGAGAGAGAGCGAAAGAGAGACGGCCGCTCTCCTTCTTTATCCCTCTCACATCTTTCCTCCTTTCCCACTCATTTTGTGCTTGTCCACTTGCCTGTTGGCCTTGCGGAAAAGGCTCTTGATCTCTTCCGTCACCATCTCCTGCCAATTGACCCTAATCAAGACAAGAAGAGCTTTGCATTATTTCCTTCTTTTTAAGGGAAAACCACACTGCGAATAGAAAGCACGCCACAAAAACACAGCGCCGATCTTTTCCCAAATCTCCTTTCACTAGTTGATGAGATCAAGAGATTAATGGGACTGACGGATCTTAAGTCAAGATTGAGAAATCATCACCAGGACACACTAGCACAACACCAGCTGGCATGCAAGGTCTCGCTCTACCTCAAGCCTTTTTCTCGCCTTTCTTTCGCTCGTACGCGGCTATGTCTTCGGGGCTCAGGCCGTGATTGTCTTCCCTGGGAGTTCAAAATGCACCAGTGGCGGAAAAAACAAGTCATGGCAACAATCGGCTGTGATTGGGGGTTTGAAAATGCATCTTTATCTATACTTCTAGATAAGGTCATTTGTATCTCACCCTGGTTTGATCTCTGGTGGTTTCGGCAAAGGCTTTGCAAAGTCCGACTTGCCCACCAGCCAGTAAGTCTCCTCAATGCCTTTCCCCTGGTAATGTAAAAACATCATACTTGAATAAATAGGCACCACATCCTGCATAGACACCTACCTTTCCCCTAATCACACAAAAGTACTTTTTAATGATGACTCTGGCCCACCTCTACACCCGTCACTTCACATAGGGTTAAAAAAAAAGACCTTGCTTTGCTACATGTCTTAGACTAAAGCCTGGCGCTCTGCTAGCTATGACTTGGGAGCTGTACGTTTGAGCATCTCGTTTTTCAGTGACTGAGTAGGCTAACCTCAAAGGTTTTGTATTCTTTTTAATTAGAAAATGTCCCAAAACTTTTGACTCGTACTATAAAAATTATTATTGAATCCCATTACAAATACAAATGAGTAGAAATAAATGCTTCCTGGCTGATAAACTACTTTCTGTAGTTGTAAATACTGCGCAAGGAAGTACAGTCAACCCAGTTTTGTACGGCCAAACATTGCGTCTAACGTTGTGTTTTTTTGAGTACGACTACAAAATAACTTCACCAAGTGGCCAATGAAAGTAACAAGTGCCAGCAGTTTGATAAAGAAGGTGAGAAACAGTATTGAATTCAAGCAAGAATGAGGTGGCGTTCCCTGCCCACCTCCCTCTCCGCTCCTTGTCAACAAAAGTCTTTATTAAAAGGTCATTTATCCATTTCATTTGTCATTTATAAAAACAATTACATAGTTTTCTGCATGTAAAACTATAAATATTCTCTTTAAAATGTGGTTTGTGTTAATTATTATTATTAAATTCTTACTATTAGTTATTTATTTATTTTTATTGTGATTACATATGGAGTTTATTGTGAATAAATTGAGAACAGGAAGTGAATAAAAAAAAGTTTCAGCAACTGTTATGTAAAGAAAAGGGGTAGGATTAAATAAGCTCTGCTTCTTCCTACTCCTTTTCGAACATGTTGAAAAGAGAAACTGGAAATTGTGATGTATCATGTTGTATGCTTGCATGTTCGAAATAAACTCAAACTCAATATGTTTGGGTGCCTGGAACTTTAAATTTGTTGTTGTAATGATCCTTCATGTCTTGTTTCTGTATTTCCTGTCAGCACTCTTATTTTTGTTTCCACTTCCTGTTTGCCTCCACCACTTGGGTCCCTCATTTGTGCTTTGTACCTCAACAAGTTGCTTTTTGCGCTCCATACACCTGTGCACTTCCCTGCTGCACATCTTTTTTTGGTGTTACCTGCGTTTCCCTAATACAAATAGTTTATTTCCTGCACTTCTCTGCTCTTTCTGCATTCTGGGGTCCAGACAAATACCGAAATGAAAACATTTCTTATGGGAAAATGTGCTTATTTTTTCATACGATTTGACCTTGTGGACCAAAAACTTAGGTTCGAATATATGGCATGTTTTCCTAACTACTCCACGTATGCACTTACCTTCAGCTCTGTCTTGCCCCTGACGTCTATTTTATAGCCTTCATGGAGAGAACGGAGGATCTTCACCGTGCTCAAGTTCACGTGGATTCTGTAAGCTGAAAAAAGACAGCGGACAGTTCAATGATGCACACGCAGACATAAAAAAACATTCAAACGTACGCAGCCCGGTGGATTCCATTCGCGAGGCAGTGTTGACGGTGTCTCCAAACAGGCAGTAGCGAGGCATGGTCAGGCCCACCACGCCAGCAACGCAGGGTCCTGTAATGCACATTTAACAATCATCCATGCATTAGCGGAACCCAGCAGTTGATAGCAGCTTATTGTGTTGACCCACCTGAGTGGATCCCGATCCGTATCCTGACAGGAACGTCCGGCATATGGCGCATACGGAAGGTTCCCACCGAGCTGAGGATGTTCAGAGACATGTTGGCGATTTCAGCCGCGTGCTTGTTTTCGTTTTTCTTCGGCAAGCCTGATGCCACCATGTACGCGTCACCGATGGTCTCCACCTGGGTAACGTCAATATGTCTACCAGTGAGACTTTGTAGGTTTACTTCCTCCCACATCCCAAAAACATAATTATATGTATATATCAACATATATATACAACTTATATATACATATGTTAATATATATATATATAGAGAGACACACACATACACATATATACATATATACTGTATATATGCACACATATACTGTATATATCTATACACATGTATATACACACGTATATACATATATACACATATACAGTATACACAGGCAGCACGGTGGAGGAGGGGTTAGTGCGTCTGCCTCACAATACGAAGTCCTGAGTTCAATCCCGGGCTCGGGATCTTTCTGTGTGGAGTTTGCATGTTCTCCCCGTGACTGCGTGGGTTCCCTCCGGGTACTCCGGCTTCCTCCCACTTCCAAAAACATGCACCTGGGGATAGGTTGATTGGCAACACTAAATTGGCCCTAGTGCAGTGGTTCTTAACCTGGGTTCGATCGAACCCTAGGGGTTCGGTGAGTCGACTAGCCTGCTTTGCTTTAAGACAGGGGTCGGCAACCCAAAATGTTGAAAGAGCCATATTGGACCAAAAATACAAAAACATATCTGTCTGAAGCCGCAACAAATTAAAAGCCATATTACATACAGATAGTGTGTCATGAGATATACATTGAATTAAGAGGACTTAAAGGAAACTAAATGACCTCAAATATAGCTACAAATGAGGCATAATGATGCAATATGTACATATAGCTAGCCTAAATAGCGTGTTAGCATCGATTAGCTTGCAGTCATGCAGTGACCAAATATGTCTGATTAGCACTCCACACAAGTCAATAACATCAACAAAACTCACCTTTGTGTATTCACGCACAACGTTAAAAGTGTGGCGGACAAAATGAGACGGAAAAAGAAGTGGCATAAAACACGTCCTAGAAAGTCGGAGAAAGTTATACATTGTAAACAAACTATACGGTGAGTTCAAGGACCGCCAAAATTAGTAGGACACAACGGCGCTCGCCAAATACTCGAATCAGTGAAGCACGTTTAATATAAACAGTGTGATTTGTAACAATTAGGGAGGTTTGTGTCATGTTTGTCCTCCTACAGAAACCATACTAAAACAAAAAAATAGCTTTTTTTCCCCTCATCTTTTTCCATTCTTCATACATTTTTGAAAAATCTCCAGAGAGCCACTAGGGCGGCGCTAAAGAGCCGCATGCGGCTCTAGAGCCGCGGGTTGCCGACCCCCGGCCTAAGGGGTTCGAAGGAGCCTCCACAATCAAGACACACCTGACTCATCTTGTAAATAAAAACTTCTCCCTATCGGCATATTATGATACCCCCAAACAATGTTCCCTCTAATTTTCCATATGCTTGAGCAAACGCAAAAACTCCTCGAGCATTCAGTGGAGCAACATGTGAGCGACGAGATGTGTCTGGATTCGGAGACATTTCTGTACCCATGGAACTGAAGCAAACAATTGCCACGCACTTAAATGAGCTTGCAAAGTCTCTCGGCGGATATTTCCTTACAAGAGAGTCATATCTGGCATGGGTGAGACAGCCGTTCACGTTTGCTGTTGAGACTGCAAATGTCAATGTTGAATACTTCGACGAAATCATTGAAATTCAGCAGAGCCAGGTTCAACAGCAACTCTTCAGAACAACAACGCTCTCAACGTTTTGGTGTCGACAAATGGAAAAGTATCCAGTTATTGCTCAGAAAGCCCCAGAATTTGTTATACCGTTTGTTACAACATATCTTTGCGAGCAATCCTTTTCGAGGATGCTGGACATAAAAACGAAGAAAGAGAACAGACTTTGCTGTGAAAATGACATGAGAGTGGCACTTGCCAAGGCGCATATCTGAACTGGTCTCTCAAAGGCAACAGCAGAAGTCACACTGATTTGTTGTGAGTTCATGCACTGTGTTGGTGTTGTTCTTTGAACAAGGTGATGTTCATGCACGGTTCATTTTGGGCACCAGTAAAAAAAACATAACTTTGTCTTGAATTTGAAAAAAAAATAAAACATTTTATTTTTCACTAAAGAAGGCTTCGGTGAATGCGCATATGAAACTGGTGGGGTTCGGTACCTCCAACAAGGTTAAGAACCACTGACCCAGTGTGTGAATGTGAGTGTGAATGTTGTCTGTCTATCTGTGTTGGCCCTGTGATGAGGTGGCGACTTGTCCAGGGTGTACGCCGGGTTGTAGTTGAGATAGGCTCCAGCGCCCCCCCGCCACCCCAAAGGGAATAAGCGGTAGAAAATGGATGGATGGATGGACAGTATATACACACAAATATATATATATATATATATATATATATATATATATATATATATATATATATATATATATATATATATATATATATATATATATATATATGTCTTAATTAGATTATCCAAAAAATAGTGCTCGATACCGTGGTAGAGCGTAATATGTATGTGTGGGAAAAAAATCACAAGACTATTTCATCTCTACAGGCCTGTTTCATGAGGGGTTTTCCTCAATCCTCAGGAGATTTCTGAGGATTGAGGATTGAGGAAAACCCCTCATGAAACAGGCCTGTAGAGATGAAATAGTCTTGTGATTTTTTTCCCACACATACATATATATATATATATATATATATATATATATATATATATATATATATATATATATATATATATATATATATATATATATATATATATATATATATATATATATATGTGTATATATATATATATATATATATATATATATATATATATATATATACACATATATATATATATATATATATATATATATATATATATATATATATATATATATATATATATATATATATATATATATATATATATATATATATATATATATATATATATATATATATATATATATATATACATACACAGACATACATATACACACATATCTATACACACACACATATATACTGTACATACAGTACATCACAATCCAAACATCATTGTCTAATTTCCATGATTGGCCAAGACACATGTGAATGTAAAAAAGGGCACTTTTCTACTGAGCAGGGTCGTCATGTATTAAGCGTACCTATGCGCAAAAACCTTCTGTATGCCCTTTTTCACGGCAAAATTGAGATGTATCAAGAATGAAATGAGCTTGATAATGTGCGCTGCCTCCAGGGACGCTGTATACGGGGGAAAGGTGATGACAATTCTAAGGGCCCACAGACCACTAGGGCCCA
Organism: Entelurus aequoreus; assembly: GCF_033978785.1. Classification (NCBI taxonomy): domain Eukaryota; kingdom Metazoa; phylum Chordata; class Actinopteri; order Syngnathiformes; family Syngnathidae; genus Entelurus; species Entelurus aequoreus. The sequence continues at coordinate 10,193,970 of NC_084740.1, read as the reverse complement.
ACACATAGCCCCCAGTAACCTCTCTGACAAAAGGATTACCGGTATGCATACACTGAACTAATATATATTCATACGAATGAATGGCGATGGTCCCGCTTCCTTGGAATTAAAGGTGCTGTTTGCAACTTCGTCACAGTAACAAAAAATATAACAACAACACCACCGGCTAGCTTATGTTACCATTAGTGGTTTAACAGAACACATTTGACTGACAATTGTCTATATTTTTCACAATTACAAAGTTTAGGAAATAAACACTTTTTACCGGCCTGACTAAAATGATTGGTATTTACGGTGGTCACTCACCCGGTCTCGTCAACATGTACGCGCACATACAAAAGTAAATAAATAAATGATAAATGGGTTATACTTGTATAGCGCTTTTCTACCTTCAAGGTACTCAAAGCGCTTTGACACTATTTCCACATTTACCCACACATTCACACACTGATGGAGGGAGCTGCCATGCAAGGCGCTAACCAGCAGCCATCAGGAGCAAAGGGTGAAGTGTCTTGCCCAAGGACACAACGGACGTGACTAGGAAGGTAGAAGGTGGGAATGGAACCCCAGTAACCAGCAACACTCCGATTGCTGGCACAGCCACTCTACCAACTTCGCCAAAGCAGTCCAAGAGAAGTGGTTATGTTATGTTATGATAGAATATACATGCATTGAGAGCTAACGCTAGCTATCTAAACTGCTATTTTTAGTTAACAACGCCCAAAGCTAATGCGCAAGCATGGGTTACGTACGTACGTAATTACGTCATTGCGCACGAGAAGCTGAAGGAGGGCGGGATATACAGTGTAAAATACATTGTGCCCATCAGAGGCTACATTGAATTGTATTATGACGCATTCAAGTTCTATTCATGAATTAAAAATGACTGAATGAATATTAAATATAAGTATTAATAATCAATAATTACGGAGTAACTGAATAAATGGACAGTTACGTTATCGTGATTTGTTCAATGTGGTCTTGTAAAATATGCGACTAGTGGGACATTTGAGTAGCCTAAATACAGCCAATTTAGATGTTGAAAGATGTGTTGTTGGCAGCTATTATCGTTCATTTTATTTTGTTTTGCTATGAAAACAAATAACAACTAATCTTTGAACATTTAACTTTTTTTGTATTTAGGCTATTCAAATGTCCCACTAGTAACATATTTTACAAGACCACATTGAAAACTAATAAACCTTTATGCTCTGCTGCTCCAGAATGAGCAGTGACTGCCTCATCTATGTGCTATATTTTTTATAACTCAATTTAAAATTTGATTAGGCTCGTTGTTGTTTTTGATATTTGTTTTATAACAACATATTCCATGTGCTATTTGTTTTACTTGCACATTCAAGTTAAATGCTACATATTTACCTGTGGACTATCTTGAGCCTGGACACTTAGTTTTTTGTTATACCAGTGCTTGGTTGTTAAATACTATAAAACACACATCACCTATTTTTTGCATGTTTAATTGAAAATGTATATGCAATCAGAGGTGTAATAACGTGTAGCAAATCAGTGAAATGAGAAGAAGACAACTAATAATACATATTTACATCATAATCCTCTGACTTTTACGTGGTTAATCGTAAGAAAGGAAACAAATTGGGTGTATTACACCAGGCTCCATCAAGAACACAAAAAAACAAGAACATGGACAGTGGCAATGAATGGTGTAGAGGGGCCCACACGGATATTCTTTTAGGGGTCCCAGAATTCCTAGCAATGGCCCTGGCTGCTTCACGGCAACTTCATGCTACATGTGCCCACATTTCTATAGCCGGTGGATACTTTGGCGACACACAGATGTGGTGGTTTGGGCTTTGCCAACATTTTATTTCAACAATGTTAAAGTATTGTCACGCTTGGGTCACATTTTACTGCGCGGATGCAGCAGGAACTCCGGAGGCAAGGTGCAGGTAAGGAAATTATTTAATCCTCATAAATCATTCAAAATACCAAAAGACAACATACAAAACAAAAGAGAGGCGTGCCGATGGCATGGGGAGCTAAGGCAAAACCTAGCACAGGAATCGTGAGCAAAGAAGTAAGAAATCATAAAACGTAACTGTTGCGTAAAGCAAACAAAAAAACTAGACTGAGTGTGGCGAAAAACGGGAATAAGTAGTGCCCGGCAGCAGGTGAGCGTGTCGAACACTAAGCAGAGGCATGTGAAACCAGTCTGCACCTATGGCAACCAAAACACAAACCCAGGGGCGCTCAAAACAGGAACTGAGGGAGTCAAAAAAAAACATGATGGATCATGACAAATATATTTGTGTAATAATTTTGAGGATGTCTATTGATTAATTTGGGTGATCATTGTGCCATGTATTGCTGTCACAATGTGTTGCTGTGACTTGGCAAGTCAGGCGGACAGCAGCCAGGTGTTGCGGCACCTTAATGGCACCGGAGATAGTGGAGGAATGGCCCAACTTTCCACAAGTAGCTCTCCTGTGTTATAATAATAAATTGAGTAACCAAACAAGAGTTAAAGTCTTTTGTATCCATTTTGACAATGTTTCAATTTAAAAGATTGCAAACCAAATATAACATCATTTTTGCATGAAACTCTAATCTGTCTGTAAGCAGGCTACTGTGTGAATACATTTTGTTGTAAGTTACACAAATTGTATTTATATAGGGGGTAATCAGAGTTACCTACCTCTTTGAAAGTTTTAAGTAAGTTTTTTTAGGTATAAATTCATAGCATTAATATAAATCAATAAATGTATTGGCGAAAAAGGGAATTTTGCTCCGATCTTTTTTACATTGTTGAACTCAAAGCCCGAACAACCACCTTTGTGTGTCGCTAAAGTATCCACAGCATGAAGAAATGTGTGTAAGTGAAGCATGAAGTTGGCGTGAGACAACACACATTTTCATGCAACGTCAGTCTTGATACAGCTCAACCATGCCATGAAAAAGGGCGTACGTCAGGTTTTTGTGCGTAATCAAGCTTAATGCATGGCATCTCTGGCGACTATAGGACACTCATTAAACAAAATTGTCTTGACTTAAAGGCCTACTGAAAGCCACTACTACCGACCACGCAGTCTGATAGTTTATATATCAATGATGAAATCTTAACATTGCAACACATGCCAACACGGCCGGGTTAACTTATAAAGTGACATTTTAAAATTCCCGGGAAATATCCGGCTGAAACATCGCGGTATGATGACGTATGCGCGTGACGAAGTCCGAGTAACGGAAGTTATGGTACCCCGTAGAATCCTATACAAAAAGCTCTGTTTTCATTTCATAATTCCACAGTATTCTGGACATCTTTTGCAATTTTTTTAATGAACAATGAAGGCTGCAAAGAAGACAGTTGTAGGTGGGATCAGTGTATTAGCAGCGGACTACAGCAACACAACCAGGAGGACTTTGTTAGAGCGCTAGCCGTGCTAGCCGCGCTAGCTGCGCTAGCCGCGCTAGCCGCGCTAGCCGCCGACTTCACCTTGACTTCCTACGTCTCCGGGCCGCCAAACGCATCGGGTGAAGTCCTTCGTCCTTCTGCCGATCGCTGGAACGCAGGTGAGCACGGGTGAGCACGGGTGTTGATGAGCAAATGAGGGCTGGCTGGCGTAGGTGGAGAGCTAATGTTTTTAGCATAGCTCTGTGCAATCCGGTTGCTAAGTTAGCTTCAATGGCGTCCTTAGCACAGCATTGTTAACCTTCGCCAGCCTGGAAAGCATTAACTGTGTATTTACATGTCCACGGTTTAATAGTATTGTTGATTTTCTATCTATACTTCCAGTCAGGGGTTTATTTCTTTTGTTTCTATATGCAGATAAAGCAAGATGCTATCACGTTAGCTCGTAGCTAAAGCATTTCGCCGATGTAAAAGGCACTGAATGTCCATTTCGCGTTCTCGTCTCTCATTTTCAAGAGGATATAGTATCCAAGGTGGTTTAAAATACAAATCTGTGATCTACAATAGAAAAAGGAGAGTGTGGAATCCAATGAGCCAGCTTGTACCTAAGTTACGGTCAGAGCGAAAAAAGATACGTCCATCGCTGCCTCTCAAGTCATTCACTGTAACGTTCCTCATCTACGAATCTTTCATCCTCGCTCAAATTAATGGGGTAATCATCACTTTCTCGGTCCGAATCTCTCTCGCTCCATTGTAAACAATGGGGAATTGTGAGGAATACTAGCTCCTGTGACGTCACGCTACTTCCGGTACAGGCAAGGCTTTTTTCTTATCAGCGAGCAAAAGTTGCGAACTTTATCGTCGATTTTCTCTACTAAATCCTTTCAGCAAAAATATGGCAATATCGCGAAATGATCAAGTATGACACATAGAATGGATCTGCTATTCCCGTTTAAATAAAAAAAAATCATTTCAGTAGGCCTTTAAAGCACGTGGTTATAGCCGAGCGTGTCCTTCTAACCTTGTAGACATCATGGTTGGAGAGAACAGCGTCAAACAGACTGTAGAGGTCGTTGAGGAGGTCAACCACCTCGATGGGATCACTAAGCGACGAGATGGTCGTGAAACCCACAATGTCGCTGAAGTAGATGGTCACCTGGTCGAAGTACTCCGGCTCTACTGTGGCGCCTGTCTTCAAGGCCTCGGCCACAGAGCTGAAATGACATGGAGGACAATCGAGTGATGTTGAAAACATTTGCTGTAAAACGGCGTGCGTGTTTGTTAACTGACAGTGGCAGCATCTCAGAGAGCAGCTTTTCTGTCCGTTGTTTCTCCACCTCCAGCTCTTCTGTTCGCTCCCGGATGAGGTCCTCCAAGTTGGAGCTGTACTGCTCCAGCATCCTCAGCATGGAGTCGATGATGTTGGTCTTCTTACCCTTGTTGATGATTTTGAACTACACGGGAAGAAAAAACAGAAAGCAGTTGAAATAAAGATGATGGTGCACTTTCTCAAATATTCGATCTTAACAAACCCTGTCAAAGATCTCATCAAAGTCGGGTCTTCGCTCAGGGAGTTCGCTCCAGCACTGTTTCATCAGTTGGATGCACTCCAGCGGGGCTTGGTCTGGCGCCACAGTGGGCCGGCACATTGGAGGGGGCTTCTTCACCTTTCGAATGATCTCTAACAACGACACAAAGGAGGAGTTTGTGTATATAAATGTCAGCACAAACAAAAGAGAGTTCATTTCACCAACTAAAATGTTAATAATTAATGTTTTGCTTGTTGCTAGGCAGAGTTCAATGGTCATCATCCCATCAACCCAATACAAAATCGGGCAGCAATGCAAAACATAGCAGAGAAAAGACAGAAAGTCAGACAGACACGCCAAAAAAGGGGGTGAAAAGATTATAAACTTACAGAACCCCTCTGATGCTGACAACATTGACGTCATGATATGGACATACAAATTCTGTTTACAGGTAAACTCCCTCCCAAAATAGACATAGTACTGACTTCAGGCTTGTTTTCTATCAAGTTTCAGCACATTTTGGAACGCCCACTTTTAGCTCCAAAATGTGGGCGGGCCAACAGAAGACTGAAGGCAATTTCATATTTTACGTGTTTTGATAACATCTTCATCCCGAGTCATGATATATTCGCACAGAATTAGAAATAATTAGCAAATATGACAGCCAGATGCATTGTTGCAGGTTGTAGCAATGCAATTAAAGAAGGGGTTTGCCCGCACACATTTCCAAACAATGGGAATGAGGAATGTACAGTATGGACCTCTACAGTCAAATTGACTCGCACAAAGCAAGAGGAGTGTAATGATTCGGATTTTGAAAAAGAAGGGTTTTGGTTGGACATTCAAGCCAAATATCTTCAACTTCTTCGACGTCTTGCGAAGAAGCCATGTTTGTTCAAATTAGCGTAAAGTTCAACCACACATATTTCCAGATTCTTTCATTCATTTTTTGCTCATGATGTGACCCAAATAAGTTTTAAAGTAATAATTGAGCCGGGCGACAAAAATATGCAATTAAATGATCAAAATATGAGTTTTATATGACTTTATCTACGATGTCTATGCAGGGAAATGGGCTCTAGTTCTGTGGATGACCCCACACCAGGAGGGGGCGGCATATCCAGACTGGCGATAGAAAGGGGGCGTTCCAAGTACACTTAGGGCCTGATTTACTTAGATCCAAATACCACACGTTAAGGTGAGAGTGCAAACAATAAAATAGCATGTACTATGAGTGGGCGTGTTGTGTATGATTTACTAACGCTGCGAGTGCAATTGTAAAGTGGTGCAGACTGCCTTACTTGATGAGGATTTTGCGTGCATTACTGGGGCTTTTACCATGGAGACACTTGATAATTTTGTGCACATTCATCTTATCATGCTCCTACATGTGTGCAATGTGTTGGACCGGCAGCACATAACTATAATCTGTAACACCTTTTCTGAATCGCAATCTAGACAATGCACACTGACAATTCTGTGTGCACGGCTGTGGATCGCATCACCAGTGCATTTGTGTGTCTGGAATGACTCAAACACAAGAAAATGCACAATAAAAGACGTATTTTCATGTAGGATATATATTATAGTAATATAATTTCGAAATTAATAAATAAACAACATTAAACAATTATTAAAGGACGCCAAAATGCATCAATTGAATTTGTTTTAATCAGCCCCATAAATCGTCCAGCAGCTATAAAATTATAAAAGGAAATTGCTGAATAGACGATATGTCTAATATTTTTCATTTCTGTCAGACCAATATGTTGACACACACACACGTAGGACGGTGAATTGTCATCTTTCCATCGTCTCTCTGTGCAGTGCAAGCACTGACCTTGCAGCCGTGTGGAACTGTCAGCTTGCACGTCCTTCTGACACATGCAAAATAAAATGCAAAATAGCGCCCGCAAAACGGTGATGAGTGTTAATAAATCACATTGCGTGTGCTAAACAATATCATTTGCAACTTTTCCTCCCAGCATTGTGGCCATTTGGATGATCAGCATATATTTTGCATTATAATGAAGACAGAGACGCAAAATGGATTACACGCCTTATTCTGCTCACTAAACAGACGCAATCCACTTTGCACACGTTTAGAAGATCAGCTTTGCGTGTGCTATCAAGTTTGCATGTACATGCAAACCTTTAGTGAATCAGGGCCTTACTTCTATACCCATTCCTTAAAAACTAATTGTTGTTATGGGGATTCTCAGAGCAAAGAGAACTTGTCATCTGGACACTATGGGTCCTTTCATTTTGAACTTGGACATGTTTTCTTGTCAACACTGCGCCAACATCTGTATCCGGTGGGTTACTTCCCAACGTGCTCGCTACATTCCCGTAAGAGTGCGTACCCTCAGGCGGCAGGCCCAGCATGCAGTAAGGTGGTCCTCTGACCACCACCTCTTGCAGGATAATGGAAAAGCTGTACACGTCTCCTTTGTAGGTGCCTTTACGGGAGATTGCAAGGTCCCTAAGGAACTCCGGCGCGGTCCAGAAGAGTTCTGGGTGTGGCAGAGGAGAAGCAAGCTAATAGGATTGTGTGTGGGAAGCATGACGTGATTTTGAGATAGACTTGTTGTTACCTTCATGTGGAGGTTGTTGTACAGGAGTTTTCTGAGAGTCCAGCAACTCATTGAAGCCATAGTCCGTAATTTTGAGCACGAAGCGCCCGTCCACGACACAGTTACGAGATTTTAGTCGGCCATGTGCAAAGTCCCTGTGATGAAGGTATTTCATACCCTGGAAGCACAATGTGTCAGCTTTAGTTTTTGTTAATTACTATGAATTTCTACTGTACTTAAATTCACATTTTTAATTTAACTTGGCTAGGCTACAGTACAAACCAGGAAAATTGGAACATTTATTCAGATTTATCCTAAATAGAAACCTATCCTCACAACTGCAACAAAATTGAATTTTGTAAGTCTCTCAGGCTTAGCATGCTGATTTTGACACTGCTGCCTCACACAGCAGATGAAGAAAAGTGAGATGAGGTGGGAAAAAGGATATTAAACAGACAACTCTGGTCTAGTTAATCATGTTTTAGTTGTGAAATACTGGCTGGAAACAATGACAATAAATACAATTCTTTTTGGCTACAGCACCATCTGCTGGAGCAGTTGGGGCATTGGCGTGCTTGCCCCTAATCAAAACAAACCACTATTTAATTGCATCACCCTGCCATAAATCTGTATAACTGACGATGACTAGCCTGCTTTGCTTTAAGACAGGGGTCGGCAACCCAAAACGTTGGAAGAGCCATATTGGACCAAAAATACAAAATACAAATCTGTCTGGAGCCGCAAAAAATGAAAAGCCGCATATAAGTCTTATAATGAAGACAACCCATGACGTAAGTATCTATATTAGCCTACTGTCAAAATGACTATGTGTCGCAACTGCTGAAGCAAATCTTAGTTGACAGAAATATTGAAATGTAATATTTATTCTACACATTTTTACAACATTAGAAAACGTTAGTAAATCAGAGGCTACTCAGAAAGTGAGATAACTCCTGGATATTACTGGCTTTTAATGTCCAAAAGTATAGATGTGTGTGTCCAAGTTAAAGGAAGCGGCAGGCTGTGTTCTTTTAATGGATTTATTACAATCTTTGGCAAGCTAGGTAATATTTGCTGTGGTCTGGAACAACTATCTGAAATGCAGACAATATTACATACAGATAATGTGTCATGAGCAGTGTTGGGATTAACGCGTTACAAAGTAACGCCGTTAGTTTCGGCGGTAACTAGTAATCTAACGCGTTATTTTTTATATTCAGTAACTCAGATACCGTTACTACATGATGCGTTACTGCGTTATTTTATGTTATTTTTTATGTAGTATCGGCTAGAAACAAGATCTGAGTGTGTTTTATTGGAGCGCTGCAGTGTCGTCCTTCTGAATGTTCTTGTGTCACAAGCCGGAGGCGCGCTCTGTGTGCGTCTGGGTGTGCGTGTGGGGTGGGGAGGGGGGCGTGTCTGTGTTTACTAACAACGGAGCTGCAGCTCTCGACACTCGACTTGAGTGTCTTAACATGGAGATAATCTCACCTCTTTTTTTTTTCGAGCACAAACAAAATAACATTTTAGTTAAATGTAAGTTGTGTCTTTGATCAAAGATCCCGTCTACTGTCCAAAACAACAATTCAAATCTGCCTGGTTAGGCTTTGTGTGCCTTCCTTAGGTGAAGCCAGGTTTACAGCTATGTTGTTATTATGCTGTTTGTTACTTATGTATGTTATGTTGCAGCTATTTAAAATAGTTTGTATTATTATAGATTGTATTATTCTCCAGTGCAATAACAGTACTGAAATGAAGGCTAAAAGGGCATTAATGGGAGCTTTTAAAAAAAAAAAGAAGAAAAAAAAAGAAGTAACTAAATAGTTACTTTTCACAGTAACGCATTACTTGTTGGTGTATGTAACTGAGTTAGTAACTGAGTTACTTTTGAAATAAAGTAACTAGTAACTGTAACTAGTTACTGGTTTTCAGTAACTAACCCAACACTGGTCATGAGACATGCAAAACTAAATTATATACAAAGAGGATAAAAGTAAAATTTATGAAATTAGCTCAAATATACCTACAGCTAGCCTAAATAGCATGTTAGCATTGATTAGCTTGCAGTCACGCAGTGACCAAATATGCCTGATTAGCACTCCAGCAAGTCAATAACATCAACAAAGCGCACATTTGTGCATTTACGCACAGTATAAAACTTTTGGTGGAAAAAAAGAGACAAAGAAGGAATGGTACACAAACTGTTGCGTCACAGTCCACACTATGGTAAGTTCAAGAACCACCGAAATTAGTATGACAAAAGGATGTTCACCAAATACTCTCATCAGTGAAGCATGCACACAAACATATTAAACAGAAGGCTTTCTAACAATTTGGAAGGTTTGTGTCATGTTTGTCCTCAAACAAAAAACATACTAAAACTAAAAATTATTTTCCTCCATCTTTTTCCATTTTCAATCCTTTTTTAAAATTGCTCCAGGGAGCCACTCGGCCGGCCCTAAAGGTTGCTGAACCCCGCTTTAAGGATAACGTTTATGAAGTGTATCTCTTACAAAAGAAACTGTAGAGCTTGACTGTGATTCTCCAACAAACTAGAACAATGTAGTCAAAAGCCCAGGAGACATCCAGTATGTGAGCAGCAACAAGCCTTCCTTCGGGAGTGTGCAGGCACTGATAAAGAGTTATCACAAAATTAAGTGGGCGGCACATAAGGGCAGGTATGTACCTTGATGAGGTCAAGCACAAGTGAGGACTTGAACATCCAGTCTAATTTCACGTCTTCGTTCCTCAGCAGGTCTTGCAGACTCCCCCTGGAGCAATGCTCCGTCACCACGGCGAACATGGAGCACTCCGTGAAGAAGCCCAGGAAAGGATTGACATTCTCATTTCTCAAGTCCTTCATCTAGAAAGAAGATCAACACAATATTAGACTATATTTTATTAGCCAAGAAGTGCCACAGCAGTATTGTTTTGATTTATTTTACAGTGTAATTGATTGAAGTAAAAAAACGTACAATCCAGAACAGCCTTCTTGTGAAGAGAGACTTCTGGGCTCTAAAACATTTTCTAACTTCCTCACATACAAGCCAACAGATTCTGGTATTTTTCCACTCATAAATACCTCCTAAGATCCTAGTGTAGTACAGTTGTATTGCAATCATCCTACATCCGTCTCCATGAACCAGAAAGTAGTGTAGCTTGCTAACAAAACAAATATTGCACCCATAATTTTATGATTTTGTCTTGTACTTTGAGGAATTTTGTTTCTCTTCTGCCACTTCCCCTTGCTCTACAACCAGAAATGGCATGGCAGGGCTGTCTACACCGTTTATCGTAAACCAGAAAGTATACAAATATGGATGACGAGCATGTTGTTTAGTTTAATTATTGATTATTTTATTGTTTTTTTCTTTTGTCAAACAAATCTTCTATTGTTTTGCTTTTTTTATAAATTGGAGTCATGATAGAAACATTCTCTTGCATCTTGTAAATGAAAATGGCACGTCGTAAAGTTTTACGTCTGTACCTCTCCACCAGCAGGTTACATAAAGCCAGTTTTTTTTTTTTTTGCCATTTTAGTCAGTAAATGTCCTCAAATCATAAATGGAATGGTCTCATCACCTCCAAATTGGAAGCTTCCTAACAAACAGACATAGGCTGTGGCTATGTTTCAAGTCACACACTTCTGTACTTACAGTTCAATATTTTTACCATGTACATTGCGTACTTAGTTCCTGAGAGAGACAATTTTGACAGTGTACAGTAAGAAACAAAATCATATGGCCCCATTCGTCACGGTTTACTTGACACATGAAACGGGATAAACTAGGGGGTTGAACTATCCATTTTAGCCGGCAGACGGCAGTAGAGTGTTGAATATCTTAAAATGTGTTTTGTGGCAATTCCAACTTTCACTACAGCGTCAGTTGCGATGCAGAGGGGCGATTTCCATCATTTTCAGTAGACTGCATTGCAAAATGATTACCCCACTTTTTCTCTCACGGGAGATCCACCCAGGATTGGGGCCATATGAATTCCTTCCCTACTGCAGTACTGCAGTCCCAAATGCATTATTATAGTTTGATTGATTGATTGAGACTTTTATTAGTAGGTTGCACAGTGAAGTACATATTCCGTACAATTGACCACTAAATGGTAACACCCGAATAAGTTTTTCAACTTGTTTAAGTCGGGGTCCACTTAAATTGATTCATGATACAGATATATACTATCATATATACTATCATCATAATACAGTCATCACACAAGATAATCACATTGAATTATTTACATTATTTACAATCAGGGGTGTGGAGAGGGTGGGGGGGTTGGGGGGGGGGTATGGTCATCAAGTAGTGGACATAGAGAGAGAGAGAGAGAGAGAGAGAGAGAGAGAGAGAGAGAGAGAGAGAGAGAGAGAGAGAGAGAGAGAGAGATCAGAAGGCATAAGAAAAAGAAAAAGTATCTGCATTTGATTGTTTACATTTGATTATTAGCAATCCGGGGAGGGTGTTAGTTTAGGGTTGTAGCTGCCTGGAGGTGAACTTTTATTGCGGTTTTGAAGGAGGATAGAGATGCCCTTTCTTTTATACCTGTTGGGAGCGCATTCCACATTGATGTGGCATAGAAAGAGAATGAGTTAAGACCTTTGTTAGTTCGGAATCTGGGTTTAACGTTTAAGTTGTGTACCTTCCATTACCTTCTACAAACCTTCTTCTTCTTGCTTTATGGTGGGGGTACACAATATTACGGGTAAATTACCTATGCTCTTCTTCTCTCCTTTTTGATTGTGACTTGCAATCAATTGAGTTATTCCCTTCTCTTCCGCTATGGACACTTCCAGGAAGTGTCCAGATTTAAATAACTGGGAGCAACACTGGCCAAAGATCCCACATGCGATGCAGATATCCGCATTCGGATCGCCACAGCAAAGACCAAACTTAGCAAAACATGGAAAAGTAACATCAACTTCAAGACAAAGTTCAAACTTTACAAATCCCTAATAACTTCAATATTACTGTATGGATGTGAGACCTGGAAACTCCTGGTAGGATCAGAACGAAAAATACAAGCCTTTGAAAACAAATGCCTCAGAAGAATACTCACGACAACATACCCCGAACACAAAACCAATGAGTATGTGCGAGGTGAAGTCGAAAGACTCGTTGGTCACCAAGAACCCTTGCTCGCAACAGTCAAAAGAAGGAAATTAGCTTGGTTCGGCCACACATGCCGCCACGACACCCTGTGCAAGACCATCGTGCAGGGCACACTGAAGGGTGGAAGGAGGCGAGGAAGACCACGGAAATCCTGGCCAGACAACATCAAGACATGGACGGACCTGTCGACCCCAGAGCCATTGACGGCCACTAAGGACTGTGGGAACTGCCGCAGACTGGCTGCTTCTTCATCGCAGTTATCCCCCCCGACGACTTGACAGTCATGGGAAAGAGTTCGAGAGTTCGAGTTCCGCTATGTAGCCAAGATAGTGATGATTGAGGGTGGTTAAGGTCCATTGCAAGTTTAAAACCCACAATAAAATGCAATAACGAATTGACGCTAACTTTCTTTCACAACACAATATTTTTTACTCCCGATTTACGCGTGACCGTCAGCCCACAACACGTGTGCCACAAACAGGAACAAACATAGAGCAGAAATGGACAAAGAAAAGTGCAAACTGAAAAGCAAGGCTAGTTCCAAAGCCTCACAGGTGGCTTTCCCGACAAGACCAAAGCCATCTGCTGAGGTAGAAAACTCAACTACACACTGCAAATTACCAAATGGGTGTCAACAGCCCTATTTTGCAATCGATCAATATTGTGGAGTTCGAGGTACACCCCTAAACAGTCGCATACCCAGACCGTCATGAAGACTGAGGAGGCAATTTTTTTAATCGTCATGTATAGTAAGTTTGTTTTAAGATGAGCCTGTGTCAGAAGTGGAAAGTTAGAGAGAGAGAGAGTTTGTCTGTGTAAGAGATACTGTTGTGTGTGTGTGAAGGTACAGGTATATGTTTTTGTGTGTTTGTAAAAAGTGTGTTTAAAAAAAAAAAATCACAAAGAAGCAAATAAATTGTGCAGTCCCATGTTGTTATTATTAAAAACTTAAATATGAGCTGTTTATGGTCCACTTATTACAGATATAAAACGTACAGTATATCTATCTGAGATTCATAGTGATTATTCGTATTTTTTCTGTAGGTAACCCATAAATAATCATGATTAAAATACGATTAATTGTTTTAAAGGCCCTACTTTTTTCAAACATTTGCTTACTGCGTTTCAAGGCACATACAACGTCAAAGTACAATCACATATCAAATGTTTCTTTTTTTTCCCAAAAAAGAAAAAAATAGATATATAATAATAGTATTAAATAATAATAAAATAAATAAAGAACACATTAATAAATGAATAAAATACATCAGTCAAATAAGTACACCAACAAAGAGTCACAGACAACTGCTCTCCAAACCTCCCGATTGCCCACAAAAAGATACAACAAACAAACAAAAGCAAAAAAGGCTTAGTGGTTATCTACATGGTATTTAAGTCGAGGCAGAATTGGACAGTAGTCTTCTTTACATATTTAAAGACCCCCTACTTTTAGAAATATTGTAGAACAACCATTCAAAGTCAGCCTAATCTTCTCCAATTTGAGGAAATAAAGAATATTGCTAATCTCTAAGCAGGTGTGGCAGGGAGGCGCTATTGCTTTCCAATTTAACACGATAAGCCTTCTTGACGAAAAAGTAGTGAATGCTCACGCACGATACAGATATTCCGTAATACATCTTAGCTAGTCGGACCTTGGTATGATTAATACAACGTATTAGCTTGCATTGAATAGGGCAATGTCTGGCACAAATGGAAGACTTATGAATTCGACTTTAGATCTCTGTCCAGCTCTCCTCAGACAGAATCACTCCTAAAAAGCTCTAGTTTTTAATTGTAAATTGTGTATGCATAATCATGCAAGAACTAACCTTGGTGAAAATCTTTTTACTGCTCTGCTTCACCTCCTTGAAGTGGCCATCCTCAAACTTTTTTAGCCACACCCAGTCCCCCTGCATGTGGAGAGGACCCATGTTTTAACATACGAATGTAATTGTGTTACAATGGCCTCTCATTTAGAACGAATGAACGAACGATGGGCCGACCTCAAAAACGGCAACGTTGGTGGTCTCATGAGTCGCTGTCTGCATGCTGTGAACCGAATGTGAGCGCTCTGCTGATTTCTCCTCCAAAGCACTTTTAGACTCGCTCAGGTCCTCTAAAGTGATTTTCTGTGTGGGAATTAAAGAGATGACAATTATCTTGAGATTTCCTAAAGCTAAACACTAGTCAACAACATGGCTGCTTACTCGCTTGCTAAGCTGAGGGTTGATGAACGTAAGATCCTCTAACGTCAGCAGGATCCGATTTGGACCTTTGACCAGCTGGATTTGTTGGAGTCTCCTCCTGTCAGTTGGATCCAAAAAAAGAGAATGAAATCATTATTCAGCCAATGACGGCGAGCCTTACTGAACCGTTGCTTGTATACCTGATGTAAAGACCAATGGCGAGCCCTGTTAAAGCCAGAGCGAAGATGACAGAAAACACCACTATAATGGAGGTGACCTCAACACCTGTGGATGACAACAACCTGATGGGGATGAGGCACAAAAAAAACACACACTCACCATGCCCAATATTAGCTACATTTGCACAATGTTGCACAACACAGCAGATAAAAGGCAGGGAGGCACATTAAGCAAATTCCTAGAAATTGTTTCGCAAGGATTATAAGTGTGTTCCAAATATATGATAAAAACAAGGATAAATGCAGACTTTTTGCACCACATTACCACTTGCTGGACATGATGGGACACTACAAATAAAGTATATATTTTATTGTGGCTTGCTAGTAGAAACGCTACATTGTATAATGATGCTACATAATTGGGCATAATAAGAGTGCACTACTTGTCTGCAACCAGCAGAGGTGCTATTCAGTCTTAGCTTGTCTAACGAAGAACAACATGTGGTCTGCTATGGGAAGTTGATTAATAGGCAACTTTGTCAGCAGCAATATTCTTCTCAATACATCATTGGTATGTTCAGAACATTCACATGAGAAGTAATAGTTTTTGGAAACTGTACCTCCTGTGCAGAGGGCGCTCTTAACAAACCAGCAGCTGGAATCTGATGGCGGTGGCGATCCTCCAGGAAAATTGATGTACTTCCCGTCGAGTCGAAGCCGACCGGCCATAAGATCCACAACGTAGGTCAGGTAGAGCTGACTCCCGATGTTGTTGGTGTCCAAGATGACATATGTGGTTTTGATTTCACCCGTGTTGTCTACTTGTACCTTCTGGTTGAAGCCACTGAAGGTTATGTTCTTTGTATAGTAGGCCAGGTTTGAGCCCGACAGACGCATGCCAGCTTTCTTGACCTTGTGGAGGGACTTCGCCAGGAGATAGATGCTGTTGTAGATGGTCCCGAATAGCGGATTAACCTGCATTGTGAACTGGTGTTATTTAAAAGTCGTAATACTCCAGCTAGTTTGTGCACCCACCTGCTCCGAGGCAACGTTCAACGTCAATTCCCTATTATTCTTCGCAGCAGTGAACGCCTCAGTGAAGGACACGGGGTCTGAGGCGATGGTGATGGTGAGCACAGCATCATAGGCCTCCCTCAGCTGGCTGTTGTTTTGCAAGGGGAAGTAGGAGGCGCTGTAGGGCAAACTGTAGTGCAGCGTGTCGTACGGCATGAAGACATACTTCCCGGAGGTCAGACCCATTTGCTGCGCCTTGAGGAGGAATGTAGCCTGTGCCTCTCCTCCAAGTAAGACCGAGTGCATGCACATGACAACGACTGGAACAAAAAGATAGACTTTCTCATTCATGTGGAAAAGCATTTCATGACATAATATTGAACTTGTGTATGGTCAGACTAGCACAATATTATTATTAGTTGTGGTTGGCAAAAGTAAGGGTACATTCACACTGAAGCTGCTTTAACCCAACTGTACTTTCACCTACTTTAAAAAAGTGATTGATTACTGTTACTTGATACTCTCCCAAAATAGTAAATTAATTACTAACATAATTATTCTTTAATAGATCTAATGAATTAACAGGGAAAGAAAAGAATGCTTTACTTTTTTTAAACTTTCATATATTTGGTGTAAACAGTTGGGAGATGTTTTATGAGAGAAGAGTGTGTGCCTATAAAATGCGCTGCATGTGGTCAAGTGAAGAGTGACATCATCAAGGGCGTGCTCATTGGCTGTTTTACCTCAGCATTGGTAGTCTGCAGACTGGAAGAAGGTTGGTGACAGTAGCGCCTGTGGAATGTTTTTGCTGACAGTTAATAAGACGATTGAACGTGCATTAATGGCGGTTTCTCTCCTTGTCCACAAACAAGTTATTGGATTGTGACTTTATTGAATAGTCATTATTCCCCCGAAGTAGTAGCAGGTAGCGTGCCTGCGCGCGTGTGTGTGTGTGTGTGTGTGTGTGTGTGTGTCAGTGTCTACTTGCACTCGAAGTGAACTTGCTGGGATTCTAAAGCTGTCTTGTCTGCATCAAAAGTAGCGTGCCACATTACATCCTATGTATCGGTAACAGCATTTTAATATACATACATAAAAGTAATTATATAGATTACTCGTTACTAGAAAAACTAACAGTTTTTTTAAACACTGAGTTTAACAGTGCTGTAGATATTTTTTGAGCCCAGGCCTATCCATATATTATAATAAGGGACATCCTCATTATCTGGCAAGTGGTTATAAAGCCCTCTCAAAACAGTATTTTGGACAATACTGTTGCAGTAAAATGCAGAATTTCTCCTATCTTAAGAAAATTATATTTGGAATTATTACTATTAGAATTTAACAGTAATTTCAAAGATAATTCTGCAAATCTTCAAGGTTGTCGTTAGGCATAAAGGTAGTTGAGGGATTAGATTAATTATATATTTTTCATATACATATATGTGAATTTTTTTTTTACATAATATCTATACTATTATATGACTATTTCTTTTGTGATATGCTGAATTGCAAAAATTACAAAAACATCTTTTACATACCTTTATTTTGAAAATTACATATTCCAAGACTTTTTTTTTTGTTATTCACTTTTGGCAATAACTTTTATTGTTTGTTTCATATTATTGTTTTTTACAAAACAATTGACTAAGAAGAGTATTCTTTATTTGTATGTTCTAGAACAGGGGTGCCTTTCCACCAAGGGCTGCATACTGAAAATCAAAAAACCACTTTGATATTTTAATATACTTTTAAAATTATAATATATCATTGAAAAAAATTGACAAATAGTTGTTTATTAGTTATTAGCATCAATATGTTTGCCTTTTCTCTTTACATTGTGTCTTTTTGACCTGTTTCCTTGGTTAATTTTATTTCTAAAAGGTGCCATGGGCCAATAAAAAACAACTGTTCGCCGCAAGTGGCCCTCGGGCCACACTTTAGATATCTTAGTTTAATTCCCAATCTATTTCAGTAGAGTTGCTAGCTATACCACTCAATTAATTCAAGAATATATGCCTCTTTGTTATTCTCTTTGGCTTGTATTTAGAGTAAACTGTTAAAATTGTTGCGCTGTATTGTCAAAAAAAAAAGCTTTTCGCCGCAAAGCTCTTGGACTATCCCGAAAGTCAGCAACCTGGGGCTCTAGAGCTGCATGCGGCTCTTTAACGCCGTCCTAGTGGCTCCCTGGACCTCTTTCAGAGATGTGTGAAAATGGAAAAAGATGAAAAAATGTTTTATTTTTTGTTTTAATATATTTTCTGTAGGAGAACAAACATGACACAAACCTTAGAAATCTCACTGCTAATGTTATACATGCTTCACTGATGAAAGTATTTGGCAAGCACCGTTTTGTCCTACTAATTTCAGCGATCCTTGAACTCATCATAGTTTGTTTACATGTACAACTTTCTCCGATGCGGCCACAGAAAGACGTGTTTTATGCCACTCTTTCTTTGTCTCATTTTGTCCACCAAACATTTTATGCTGTGCGTGAATGCACGAAGGTGAGCTTTGTTGATGTTAATGACTTGTTGGAGTGTTATTCAGGCATATTTGGTCAGTGCATGACAGCAAGCTAAACAATGCTAAAATGCTATTTAGGCTAGCTGTATGTACATATTGCATCATTATGCCTCATTTGTAGGTATATTTGAGCTCATTTAATTTCCTTTACTTATGTTCCCTGTTTATTTAATTTATATCTGTATGTCTCATGACACATTATCTGTATGTAATATTGGCTGCATTTCTTATAGTTGTTGTTCCAGACCACGGCAAATGTTACGCAGCTTGCAAAGATTGTAATAAATCCATTAGAAGAAGACAGCCTGCCGTTTCCTTAAACTTGGACACAGATATCTATACCTTCGGCCATTATGAGCCAGTAATTTCCAGGAGTTATCTCATCCTGGGAGAAGCTTCCATTTTACTAATGATTTCCAATGTTGTACAAATGTGTAGGATAAAAATAAAAATACAACATCTCTGTCAACGAAGATTTGCGTCAGCTTTTGATAGTAGGCTAATATAGCTAATATAGATACTTAGATCATGTGTTGCCGTCATTATAAGAGTGTCCGCCCTGAGATCGGTAGGTCGTGAATTCAAACCCCGGCCGAGTCATACCAAAGACTATACAAATGGGACTCATTACCTCCCTGCTTGGCACTCAGCACCAA
Source organism: Entelurus aequoreus (assembly GCF_033978785.1). Taxonomy (NCBI): domain Eukaryota; kingdom Metazoa; phylum Chordata; class Actinopteri; order Syngnathiformes; family Syngnathidae; genus Entelurus; species Entelurus aequoreus. Next base: position 10,174,799 of record NC_084740.1, on the reverse strand, counting down.
GGGTTGGAATTGGGGGTAAATCACCACAATGATTCCCGAGCGCGGCCGCCGCTGCTGCTCACTGCTCCCCTCACCCCCATATAGCTAATATAGATACTTAGATCATGTGTTGCCGTCATTATAAGAGTGTCCGCCCTGAGATCGGTAGGTCGTGAATTCAAACCCCGGCCGAGTCATACCAAAGACTATACAAATGGGACTCATTACCTCCCTGCTTGGCACTCAGCACCAAGGGTTGGAATTGGGGGTAAATCACCACAATGATTCCGGAGCGCGGCCGCCGCTGCTGCTCACTGCTCCCCTCACCTCCAAGGGGGTGAGGGTGATGGGTCAAATGCAGAGGATAATCTCACCACACCTAATGTGTGTGTGACAATCATTGGTACTATAACACTTATATAAGGCTTTTATTTTTTTGCGGCTCCAGACTGATTATTTTTTTGTATTTTTGGTCCAATATGACTCTTTCAACATTTTGGGTTGCCGACCCCTGGACTATCCAGTGAATAGTGATGTTTGCGGAAGTAAGGTATGCGGAAGTGACGTAATGCGGTGCATTCGGGTAAACAAACAAAGGCAACAGCGCCAATAGCAGAGGTAGAAGAAAAACAAGCCGCATAATGTCCCGAGGACAAACATGGAGCTGCGAGGAGACCCAGGCGCTTATTGCTGTGTGGTCAGACGACTATGTCTCACAGCTGCTTGCGACAACACACAAGAACATTCACGTTTTTAATTTGTTCAGCGAAAAGATGGCGGCATGGGGATTCAACAGAACGGCGCAACAGTGTCGCATCAAGGTGAAAAAACTGCGACAGCAATATATAAAGGTTCGTGACTCCATACGGAATAATGGTTGCTTTGGGGACGAGAAGGACAAATTTCCTTGGTACGACCAACTGGACGAAATACTCGGAACAAGCCGTCCCAAGCAAGAGTCTTTACAAGACAATCATGCCGTTATAACGTCGATTAAAACAGAGCCAGATGATGATCTGTCACAGTGCTCCGTTAGTCAAGATTGGTGCACGAATGGTAAGTCAGGTGTCTTGTAGACATGTCCAACATGATTTATTCTGCTGTTTTTAGCTATGTGCGTTTACTTAAACGAAATTGCGAATGTTCTGCCCACTGACGGTGCCAGCATTGGACCATAAGAGACAGTACAGTATAAAATCCGCTACACCTCCCTGATACCGAAGTACATGTCAAACTACTTCATTAACGTAAATGACCGCCATAACCACAACACCAGGGGGAGCTCTACTAACCACGTTAAACCCAGATTCCGATCTAACAAAGGTCTTAACTCATTCTCTTTCTATGCCACATCAATATGGAATGCACTCCCAACAGGTGTAAAAGAAAGGGCATCTCTATCCTCCTTCAAAACCGCACTAAAAGAACACCTCCAGGCATCTTTAACCCTAAACTAACACCCTCCCTTCCACATCATACCTCTTTCCGGATTGTAAATAATCAAATGTAGACACTATTTCTTATACTTTCTGATCTCTCTCTCTGTGTCCACTACTTGCTGTACATATCCTACCAAGTCAGTCCTACACTGTTCCAATGTCCATTTCTCTGATGATGCAATTGTTGATGACTGAAGTGTTGATACCAACCAAACCTAAACCCGCCCCCTCCATATCCCACACCCCGGATTGTAAATAATGTAAATAATTCAATGTATATTCTCTGAAAAATTATCTTGTGTGATGACTGTATTATGAAAATAGTATATATCTGTATCCTGAATCAATTTAAGTGGACCCCGACTTAAACAAGTTGAAAAACTTATTCGGGTGTTACCATTTAGTGGTCAATTGTACGGAATATGTACTTCACTGGGCAATCTACTAAAAAAAGTTTCAATCAATCAGTACAAGCGGAAGCAGTTCTGACTTCTGGTGTAAACAAACACTAATGATTTTGATAGCTGTTACTTTTATCAATTCAACACACTCTCTAGAGCCATTTTGACTTATATGCCATGCCAAATAGATGTACGTTATGTTCTAGTAGTGTTTTTTCAAAAGTGCATTTGGGCGCGTTCACACTGTACTTAAAATTCAAAGATACTAATCATATGCATAATGTCGCGCCTTCATTGGACAGCCACTGTGCCGTGGCACATTAGTGCATACTTGCCAACCTTGAGACCTCAGAATTAGGGAGATATAAAAGGCCCGCTGGGGGTGTGTATATATATATATATATACATATATATATATATATATATATATATATATATATATATATATATATATATATATATATATATATATATATATATATATATATATATATATATATATATATATGTATATATATATATATATATATATATATGTGTGTATGTGTATGTGTATGTGTGGGAAAAAAATCACAAGACTATTTCATCTCTACATGCCTGTTTCATGAGGGCTTGTGATTTTTTTCCCACACATACATATTACGCTCTACCACGGTATCGAGCACTATTTTTTGGATAATCTAATTAAGACATATATATATATATTTGCCAAAAAATGCGTATCGGCAAGGCATGGGAAAATGCCGATCCAGTTTTCCAACGCACCGATTTAAATAATACATTCCACTTTTCTGCTGCTCCCTAATTTCCGTTCCGCATTTTCCAGCACACCTTCAACACATCCACGGGTCTGTGTCCTAACCGTTAAAACGGCCATGTGAATTAAAAGTTACCGGTAAAAATGTCAGCTGTCTCTGTGCGATATAGAAAATGACTATATCGTGATATTCGAGTATACGTTCTCACGCAGTTGCTTTTAGCTGCCGGCATTACACGACAGGCTCTTCCCACTCCTTCTTGTGTCTCCTTCTCACAGACAGACATGTTGAAAACATCCGCAAATGAGAACGGGATGTTGCTTGCAGCTATCAGCTTGGCCATCTTTGTCTCGGCATAAGTTACACCCTCGGGACTCCATTTAGCAAGGCGGCCCATAATACTGGGCTGTGACTGGTGCTGCGTTGCCGCAGCCTTGTGCTTCTCTGACCGTTCATGAGTGACTATATCCGTTCGGCCACCGTGTTCAATGGAGAAGTCTGATCTACAAAATTTGTAGGCAGCATACCCCTTTCCCTTCGAGCTGTCCTGGATGAACTGAAATTATTTTTTCCAATCATTTTGAAACTTGCAAGCGTACTTCTTCTTACTCTTCGTCGCCATTTCTCTTCTTCTGCTTCGTCTTCTGTTCTGATTGCCGCGCATGACTTTGAGGTGTAACCGTTATTATTGTCCGGCCGGAAACGGCGCCCAGTGAAGGATGGTGTAGCAATATTGTTGTCCGGGTGGAAACCGGGAGAAATTTGTGAGAATGGTGGCCCCGGGAGATTTTCGGGAGGGGCACTGAAATTCGTGACTCTCCGGGGAAAATCGGGAGGGTTGGCAAGTATGCATTAGTGTACCGTGAGATACAGTCTGGTGTGCCGTGGGAGATGATGTCATTTCACCTAATTGGGTTAAAAATATTTTTTGCAAACCAGTAGATATAATCTGCAAATAATGTGCCGTTGTTGAGTGTCTGTGCTGTCTAGAGCGCGGCAGAGTAACCGTGTAATACTCTTCCATATCAGTAGGTAGCAGCAGGTAGCTAATTACTTTGTAGATGTCGGGAACATGGTTTGTCGTGATCACAATATGCAGACGATGGCAGGAGGCAACGTGCAGGTAAAAAGGTATCTGATGCTTAAACCAAAAATAAACAAAAGGCATTGAAGCTTAGGGAAGGCTATGCAAAACGAAACTAAAACTGAACTGGCTGCAAAGTAAACAAAAACAGAATGCTGGATGACAGCAAAGACTTACAGCGTGTGGAGCAGCAGACGGCGTCCACAAAGCACATCCGTACATGACATGACAATCAAACAACAAAATAGGAGCGCAAGACAAGAATTAAAACACTATACACAAGAAAACACCAAAAAAACTCACAATAACTCACACCGTAATGTGACAGGTCGTGACAGTACACCTACTTTGAGACAAGAGCTATAGTGATGCCTATAGACGACTTTTTACTGTCAATATCGGCTGCTGAGTTTCATTTTTTTATGTTTTCTGTTATTGGTGTGCCTCGAGATTTTTTCAATGAAAAAAATGTGCCTTGGCTCAAAAAAGGTTGAAAAACACTGACTAAGTGAACGCTCCCAAAAACCCAGCCGTTGTATTCACTTGCCGTCTTAAGGCCATGTCCACACGAACACGGAGAGTTTCAAAAACACATATTTGGGGTTAAAACAATCTCCATCCACACAAGTGTAGTTTCAAAACTGTCTATGTCTACACACAAACGCATACACCTGCTGTCAGGCACATTTAGTCCAATCAGAAGCCTAAAAAAAGCAGCAATATCTGATTTGGTGGCATTAAACCTCCTATTATGTTTATTTTGATCAACTTTAGATGTACAATGACATGCACATTATCTTTAAAAACAGCCTGGGAACGTTATTAAAGAGTGAATGCACGCCTGTGCTGCTGAAACCCAACACTCATAGAATTATAACATGTTCTGCAATGTGGTGATGTATTACATGTGAAGTGAAGAGGACATTTCTAAAATCAGCACACACTAACGAGCCAAGGAAACCATTTTGCATGTTCAAGGGAATTATAAAGCATTTAATCATGGATGTAGTGATATGGTACATGTGTAATTAAGTGTATATTGTCTTTAACATCAGTACACACCACAAGGAGGACACTAAATTATGTTTTTTTTTTAAGTTGCTTGCTTGCTTTTATGCGCAACCACTGTTGCGCCCGGCTCCATCTACAAAAATTTAAACAAGACACGTAAGTTAACTTCATGATTTGTCAATAAATAAGGACTAAAAACATAGGATAAGGTTGCACCTTTCTTATGACACAGAGCAAAAAGTCTTGCTTGTCAAAGTTGTCCCATCAGGTGGAGGTTCCACGTCGATCTTATCCAAAACCTGTCATTAGCGCTGGCGGGAGTGTCGCAAAGCCCATTTTGATGTGTCTTTTTTGTTAATGTTGAGTGAAAAGAGCAGCATGTTTACATTCAAACATACATTATGTGTTCTTATAGTGTGTTTAAAGCCAGCTAGGCAGTGTTGTTGAGCTTGGAAATGACAGCGTACAACCATGACGTCATCACAAGTCTCCGTTTGTGCCGTGTACACGCATACGCTAAGCGGAGAGTTTTGGATCTCTACACTTTGGTCAGCGTTTGTAAATGTCTGCGTTTTTAAAAACAAAATAATGCGTCAGCATGTGGACAAGAGGCCTAAACGCACAGATAAGTATGCGTTTATTAAGTATCTGTGTTCGTGTGGACATGGCCTAAAAATATCTGAAACTCGAAGTTGTGGGCCAGCCAAGGTCTGTTATCATAGCGTTCTGGGTGGCGTTTTGCCTTTCTCGAAGAAAAATGCCCTATGCTTGCATTGTTTTAGGGTATTGGAATTGTTCACAACGCGAAAAAGATACACGTTTCTTCAGAGTTACCCTAGAGGTAATCAAGAAGAGCGAAAGAATGCAAGATTTTACAAAAATAGACGACAAAAGTGGCACACACTCCAGTCCAAAAGAGCAGATTGAGTCGAAGAAAGCCCGAGTTTGCAGTGATCACTTTGTTGAAGGATTGTTTGATATACAGTACAAGCCAAAAGTTTGGACACAGCTTCTCCTCATTCAATGCATTTTCTTTATTCTCATGACTATTTACATTGTAGATTGTCACTGGAGGCATCAAAACTATGTGGAGTTATGCACTTAACCAAAAAAGGTGAAATAACTGAAAACGTGTTATATTCTATTTATCCATCCATTTTCTACCCTTTGTGCTCTGATTACTGCTTTGCACACTCTTGGCATTCTCTGTGACGTGAAAACCATTTCAGGTGACTATCTCTTGACGCTCATTGAGAGAATGTGTGCGAAAAAGTAATCAGTGCAAAGGGTGGCTATTTTGAAGAAACTAGAATATACAACATGTTTTCAGTTATTTCACCTTTTTTTGTTAAGTACATAACTCCACATATGTTCATTCATAGTTTTGATGCCTTCAGTGACAATTTACAATGTAAATAGTCATGAAAATTAAGAAAGGAGGAGAAGGTGTATCCAAACTTTTAGGCCTGTACTGTACTTTCACCGCTAAGTTTTTCCCACATAAGTATTTTCTTGATGTTAGTTGTATTTTATCTTGTTTCGGGGTTGATAAAACACATTTTTGCTACGAGTGTTTCGTAAACCACCAAATCGGCGAGTATAAATATAAGAAAGTAAATGTGAGCAAAACCTAAAATAGTTAAGCTTTTACCAAAAGCAGCAATCATAAATTAAGATTTTAGCGCATACACAATGTTGAGATCTATACTTATATTTTGATAGGAAAATATAATCACGCATACTTGTAAACGGCTCGTGCAACAAAAAGGCAAAAAGTGGCCCACCACTTTGTTTACGTCCGTTCAAAAGTCACGGTGCACAAAATAATAATATAAGCCTAGTATTCTAGATACAGTTGGGAATGCAAAATCAACTTTTTTAACCTGATGGTACCTGAGATAGGCTCCAGCACTCGGTAGAAAATGGATGGATGGATGGATGGGTACCTGCGTATGTGTATTAGAGATCCCCATAAGTCTAAAAAATTTGAAACTAAACCGTGGAGGTTATTGCAGAGATATTTATAAAATAATCTTGCCTTCCATCATACTTCCGCTAAACAAACTGTTTGGAATTTGCTCTGTACTGTGATGTTTTCTGCCTTATCTCATCTGTAGTTATCTACATACAGTGTATGGTAAACCCAGATGGTGTATGGTAAGCCCAACTCTCTGGTTTACCCAGAGAGTTTAGCCCGAGTCCGTCAGTGTTGTCCGCGCTGTAGTCAATAAGTTCCTTTTTCTCGCTATCCTCTTGTTGTGGGGCAGACTGGCTCGTACTGTTGCTGTTGCCATTTCTAATACAAATTAGCGTATAGTTTGAACGTACATCTGTCAGTAGACTTGCTACGGATATGCTAAGAACTACAAAAATGATGGCGGGCAGAAAACAGTTGAAGTGGGCTAAGTAAATACGACCCACAACACAGTGTACGGTATCCTAAAGAGACAGCCCAAAAGCAACTTGAAGATGGGCTGTAAAATATAATCAATGCAACATTTTGACCAAATAACCACTATAACATGTTATGTAGACCACAAAGAAGTGTTTTAAATGTAGAAAAAATATATAATATGACCCATTCAACCATTCCCGTCTCTTTTCAACTTATTGATGTTGCTAGTTACAGTTCGGTAAATTCGTCCTCGTAGCACATCTTCAGGAACCTTTTTAATGTACTTCTATCATTTACATCTTCTTTGTCACATTTTAGCTGGTAAAAGAATGCAATAGAAATGATAGTCCAATGAGTTTAGGTGACCGGTCCTCTTTTGCCAGCCCTGCACATGCCCGGCTCGAGCCCGTAACCACATGACTGAGTATCGAACACCCCAACTAGTAGGCTAAAAAACCCAGGATTCCAACTAGCGTGGTCCTTGAGGCATCTGGGAGAGAGGTTTACTTAAAGTTGTAGCGCGGAGCTAAGCTAGCTGGCACCCATTACATATGTGGTGAGCGTTATTTGTTCCGCCAACAAAAATACAATTGTGAACGGAAAACCGGACTAATGTAATTAATTACCAAGTATATTTTTTTATTTTTTGGTGAATACCACAGTACTAACATTTAATTGTGAACCCACCAAACTGTTAACTGAAAAAACAATTTTTGGGATTATATTTTGTGTAACTATCAGCACACTGTTTACTCGCTCACCTTAAAAAAAGAAAATCTATTAATTCTTCTTTAAAAAATAAGGGACATTCCCTTAGTGTATTTGAAAGACATTCACTCACTGTCTGCCCCCTAAAAAGGTCACATATTCTAATATTTTGTTGGAGCCCCTTAAGATTTGATTGCAACATGAGTACGCTGTGGCATCCTTTCCACAAACTTCTGCAATGTCAAACCATTTTTTTGTAGATATCGACCGATTATCGTCTGGGCCGATTATCCGCGCCGATTTGTGACATTTGACTGATATTGTATCGTCCTTTTTTTATCAGTAACAACATTTTTTTAACAACTTTAACAGAACTACATCAGCAGATATTCAATCAGAAACCAACACAGACAGAGACAGATGGACATAAAGACAACAGAAAAGATATCTCTGCCAAAAATCCCAACTTTGTGTAAATTTCTTGACTAGAGATCGACTGATATGTTTTTTAGGGCCGATACCGATAAATAGTAGTCAAGGAGGCTGTTAACCTATATTTGGAGCCGATATTCATTTGCAGAAGTTTATGGATTTATCAGGGTTTCCACTTAATGTAATTGATTGTTGCGGTGCGCCACGGCAACGTATTACCCGCCATATCTTAAAAATGAGTGTTTTTTACATGACAACAAATTAAAGTAATATCATGTATTGCAGCGTCCAGAAGACACAAAAAGTCAGACATTCTTTTTCGCTTTCATTGCCAATCTCATGCAACAACGGGCCCAATTCCAACACATATTTTTTCCACGCACACACGTCTGTCTTTGTGATTCACTTGTAGACACGCAACAACTCCTCATTCTCCTCTTACAAGGGTGTGTTCGCAGACCATGGGAAAAAACAACATTACGGTATAACACACTATCATACACATTAACACCAGGAAGTAGTTGCAGTATTAATGGGTATTTATAGTTTATTATTTGCGCACTATCGACGAGTGATGCACCGAAAATTTGGCTGCCAAAAAAGAAAAAGTACTTTCATTAGCGGAACAGCACTGCCGAAACCGATTGTTGTGATGATGTAAGCCATACGATCGGGGTGGTCTGGATCAGAGGTAGCATGTGCGCAACGTGGACGTACTTGAATTTATCTGAGATACACTCGTGGACAGCACTCTTCAAAATTTAAGATGACAGTGGCGGCTTTTAAGGAGAGAAAGGCTACCTGCAGCGACATAAATAAACATGAGTACAGTATACAATAACACCAAAAATATATGTTAGATTTGTTTTCAAATTTAATAAAGAAAATGTGACCAAAAGATTTGGAGAAATCTCTAGAAAAAAATTCTCAACAAAGTACATTGTACAATAAGCAGCAACAATTAAAAAAATAATGATGTAAGAAAAAAAATATTAATAATATAGTTCAAATAACAGGTTTGTTTTAAATGTATGAATTCTTTTTGTGTGTGACTTTTTAAAGAAAATATATGCATCACAGCAAATGTGATGACATCATATTGACCATGCCCCTAACCCAGTGGTTCTCAAACTTTTTTTGTCATCCCCCACTTTGGACAAGGGGGAGTTTTCAAGCCCCACCTGCCCCCATCGCCCCAACAGAACGCTAATGCCGAGCTTAACATTTTCAAATTTATCGAACATCAAGTAACATCAAGTTTTATACATTCAAACTCAATGACATAAAATAAAATCAAGTTCAATAATAAATAAAATAACTGTGCAGCTGTGGTATAACTTGCATCAAGTTCAATATCAAATAAAATAACTTGCATCAATTCAATAATAAATAAAACAAAAGTGTTATAACTTGCATCAAGTTCAATAATAAATAAAAAAAAGTGTTATAACTTGCATCAAGTTCAATAATAAATCAAAAAAAGTGTTATAACTTGCATCAAGTTCAATAATAAATCAAATAAAAGTGTTATACCTTGCATCAAGTTCAATAATAAATCAAATAACTTGCATCAAGTTCAATAATAAATAAAACAAAAGTGTTATAACTTGCATCAAGTTCAATAATAAATCAAAAAAAGTGTTATAACTTGCATCAAGTTCAATAATAAATCAAATAAAAGTGTTATAACTTGCATCAAGTTCAATAATAAATCAAATAACTTGCATCAAGTTCAATAATAAATGAAAATAAAAGTGCCACTTTGCAATCTTTGCCAAAGAAAGGAGGACAGGGCAAGTGAACATGAGTTTTACAGTACTCCAGCATTAGTGGCTGCAATGAGCCTGTTTTGCACTGCACAGCTTTTCAAATCGGGGTTGCAGGCTTGACACTGCCACTGTTAAAACCTCATTAAATTCGGGGCTGAGCTGCCTTGACGCAAGTGTTTCCCGGTGAATGACACATTGTGTCCAATGCGCATTTGGCGCAACCCTCTTTATTAGAGCCTGCAGCCCGTTTCTTGACTTTGCCATGCGCGCCATCAGAGCAAAAGCCCACACAGTTTTCCCATTGAAGGTCGTGTTCTTTGAGGAAACTGTCCATTATCTTGAACAGCTCATCAGCAGTGGCTCTATTTTTTATGTATTTGCAAAACAGCAAATCCTCGCACAGTGACTCGCCATTCACAAAGCTTCCGCTTAGCCCCGCCCCCATTAGTTGCTGTTGCTATGTCAGTAAACTTTCGCTCCTACCTAGAAATGTAAAGCCTACAGGAAAAATAAGTAATTTACATTTATCTATATAGCGGATTTCACAGACAGAATCACAAAGTGATTTACAGTGTGTATAGAAAATGAAAGCATAGTAAAATAAAAAATCAAAGAATATAATAATTAAAAAAAATAAATAAAAAATCAAAGTGAAATTTCCTCCCGTTCCTCGCGCCCCACCTGTCATGTCTCTATTCCCCACCAGTGGGGCGCGCCCCACACTTTGAGAAACGCTGCCCTAACCACACCCCCACCGCCACAGGTATTTTGGCAATCGAGGGCAAACTCTGATACATTTTAAGGTTTCCTCGTGAGTAACCCTGCAATATTGAACATTTAAATAAAATCAATTTTAAGTTCCTTCATGTAGCTTGTAGTTCAGACATTTTTCAAACTGGCTGACATAATTTCTTCCTAGATGTTACAGAGTCTCTGAGAATGCTGCCTCTTCTTCTTTACTTATATAATATGTCTCCTATTTGTCTGTATATTACACAAAATTGGGATTTTTGGCCGTGATATCTTTTCTATCATCTCAATGTCCATCAATGTCTGTCGCGTTATTTGATAAAATCACGTAACATGAAACTCGCCGTGCTCCTAAAATGAGACCACGCTGCGAGCGTTGCCGATGAAGGATTGTTCGTTGCAGTAGCGAAACAAACAAAACGAAACTGACAAGATGCCGGGAGAGAAGGACAAGGTCTATCCGTAACTGTTTGACAGTTGCCAACAAACACATAAACACACCCTGGCGAAAACATAACCTCTTTGGCGAAGGTAGGAAAGTCTGCATTCTACAAAGCAAAGCGCCGCCAATTTCGTCTTGAGCGTTTCCAAGCCAACACAAATCCAGCAGGTCAAGTCGCATCGCATGGAGGTAATCACTCCAAAAGAAATGTACCCTGCGAGAAATATGACGAAACTGAAAAACTACTTGATAAATACTCAATATTGTCTTTCTCGGTGGGGGCAGGGTGCTGTGGCCTATCTGCACTCGAGCGGAAGGCAGCGTACACTTTGGTCGAGTCATCACCTAATAAACTATCAGCCAGAAATATATTTGAAGCCAGTGAAGCTTACATCTGTTTGAGGTATTTACATTATTTAAAGTTATATTGTTAGTTAACTTTTCCAAGAAACAGCATTTTCCATCCATCCATCCATTTGCTACCGCTTATTCCCTTCGGGGTCGCTGGAGCCTATCTCAGCTACAATCGGGCGGAAGGCGGGGTACACCCTGGACAAGTCGCCACCTCATCGCAGAGCCAACACAGATAGACAGACAACATTCACATGTCCACTGTAGAGGACACTGCTTGTCATAAAGTAAAAGTTGAAAGACACTAAACTGAAGATTATTGTTTTACACTGATGTCACATTGTCACTTTATAGAATTTTAATATTTACTTGAAATAGTGGATGTTCCTGCACAATTATTTGCCATTAAAGCCCTTAAGTGTCTAGGGACTTATTTTCTCAGTTTGTAAGCTATAACAAAAATGACAAAATATTTTTTTGACAGTAAAAAATATCAATATAACCACTGTAGGACCAACCATATACTGATATATATTTGTATCGATCCACCTATGTCTGTTTACATTCCGAAGCAGTTAGCATATCCTCCTATGGTGTGTAGTGTAGCATTTTTAGCTATTCCTTGTCCTTCAGTGATAATAATACTTTTAAGAAACAGTTTATTTGCCGCCATGGAGGCGAAAATGAGTGATTTACAAATAGCTTCACACTGTAGGGACGTTAGCTAGCTGGCATGAATGCTAGAGTGGTTGAAGATGTGTTCGTTCGCTTGTCGATGTCAAATTTACAGGACACTGCAAGAATGTGTCAACATGTTTTATCCCGATATGACGATACTCTATATTGGGGATGTAACGGTAAGGAGTATAATGATAAACCGCGGTAACATTTCAGACGATTAGTAATATAGTTTCATTTGTACTTACCGAAAAACCGTAATTTATTAATGCATTTTAGGCAACACTGCTTGCTTCCTGGAAACGGAAGTGCCGCGCTTCTCAGAATAAACAGAGCCAATTGCTTCGTTTCACTTCATTTCACTCAATTCTACTTCCGTGGAGTCTCAACGTGCGTTTAAGAGCACACTGCTGTTAACAGATGATGACAGGTGTGGACATTAACATTTAAAATGTCCATTAATGTGCACTGTCCCATGTACTATAACAAAGGAGTTGTAATATACATCTATTAACAAGCTTATTCGTGTTTTTCGTGGAACAGGCGAAAGTTAAGTTGGAGAAAATGCGGTAGTTTATAAATTAATGTTTCTTTCCAGCCCGGTAGCAAATGCGTCACAGACTGGTACCGGTCCCCGTAAATGTAGAAAAACAATCGGAATTTGACAAAGGGCTGCATGATTAAATGACGTCAAGGTTTTATTCAGTTCGCTATCCTCACCGCAAGGTGAGAATGTTTTGTTTTTCTATGCCGTCACCGGTGTTTGAGTGACAGACATGTTTGCCAATCAGAATTGTCAAGTTTTGCGTATTTTGCTTCCTGGCCAATTGAAAGTGTCTCTCTCTTCAAACAGGGAGAAAGAGGTCTCACTCTGCATCGCTCTCAGCACCTGGGCGTGTTTATTTAACAGTAGAATTAACTGAACAGAAGGATTCCTCTGTTCAGTCACTTACAATCTTTGTCTCTGTGGGCGGAGAGTGGGACGACTCCTTACACACACAAATGTAGTGTTATCATAAGATTTGATGTTAAAATAAAGCCAATAATGACATGTTTTATGTGTTCGGGACAACACTTTATTGCAGTCATCCAATGACAGCTTTACTGTATCATACTTTTTATCCACAGGGTCCAGTGAAATTCATCTCGGTGACGAGAGCACAACCAGCTCAGCTCAGAGCTCAGAGAGCCCCCGGCCCGAGCCAGAAACTAACACCTTTCGCTGGACAGTTCCTGGCGCCGAAAGCAAGAAAAGAAAAAGTAGGGTCGATCGCTTTGACAGTTTTTTGGAAAGCTACATGCGGCAGAAGAGGCAAATGGATGAGGCCGACCGAAGACGGCGGGACGAGGAGAGAGCTGCGTTTGAAACGTTTTTGAGAATGCAGCAAGAAGCGGATGAGCGGCGGTTTAAAATCATGCAGGAACAGCAGCAAGTCAACAACCAACTACTGTTGCAAATGATGGGGATACTGGATCAAGTTGTAAAACATTTAAAAAAATAAACGACTTGGGGATCAACTAATACATTAAAGAAGAACTTTACATTCATGTCTATCTGCTTTTAAGTAGTCCACTCCATATGAGAAGTGTCATTCTACATGAACACTTTGGCTTTGCTACATTGTTTTAATTTTTTGTGTTGGATAATTGACCACCAAGTTTATACTGTGTATAGTCCTGGTCAACAGATGATTTACTGCTGTACAACAATGACTTCATGTACACATTCCAGCTGCAGAAAATATGTCTGTAAAGCGGGGGTGTTCAAAACTTTTTTTATTGCTATTTTTAATTAATTCTTTAAAACTATTTAATTTATATTGTTTTTTTGTCTTTGCATTGTGCCTTTTTATTATTTTCATTTTTGCTGTTTTCTGTCCTATATTCTATTTCTATAACGTGCCAACAACCAGTGGTCGCAAATGGCCCCCCGAGCAGCACTTTGGACTCCCCTGCTCTAAAGTCAAGCACCGCCGATGTCTTCCAACTAAAAATGTCCCCAACATTTGCACAAAAATTGACTGCAAGTTCAAACCACTGCACATTTTTCTTTTTTTTTTTTTTTTTACGACACGTCTCCCCAAAGAACAGCCTAAACATGAGAGAGGAGAAAAATAATGTACTGTAAACAGGAAGTTATGTGAAACACGCTGACTCACATACCTGTTGTCACCTGGTATTTGTACTATGGTTAACCTCTTTTTTTCACTTGTATTACAAGTAAGAAGTCCAATGAGTATTATAGTGCAGGTTAGATTGTTTTTACACTTGTTTGTGGGATTGTCAAATGTTACTTAAAAAGATTGGCTGTACAGTTCATAAACGTTTTATGATGTTGTCAATTTGACTTTGGAACAACTTATTTCTAATTGCATAAATTCTTACAAGTAAAATACAAACAAATCAGAGTTTGGGGGTCAGTCCACTTACCTCTTATCTCCCCTGCGTCTTGGATCTGCCTCAGTGTGCTCTCAACTTGGGTCTCATTTATTCCCACAGATGTAACCAGGGCGACAGGAAGCCCCTTTTTCCTCATAGCAGCAGCCACCCTCGCCGCTGTGTCCATCCAGATGTCTTCGTTGGACGAGACCACCACAATGTTGGCCCAACGGAAGTACTTCAGCACGGTGAACAGCACCTCGGAAGGAAAGGGCACCGTCCTGGAAAACGTCGGGTACCCGGTGATGCGGTCCAGCTCAAAGTTGACGCATCCGTACGAGAAGATGGACTTGTCCCAGTTTTTGGCCATTAGTGCTGCTGCGGTACAGTATCCAGGATTAGTAGGGCCCACAAACGCATCTGCAATATTCTCGTATTGAATGAATGAAGTTAGAGCTTTGGATGTTTCACAAGGCTCCTGCAGGATGATGAAGTCCATTTCCAGGCCTAGATTCAATGTGAGGTCTTTGTTAATCCTGCTCACGGCGAGCCTGCCGGCGGCAGCAGGGTACGACCTATAGTACACAGGGTCGCAGATCCAAGGTCCCAAGACCCCAACTTTGAATATCAAACAGTGGATGCAGCAAGGGAACGTCAACACTCCAAAGAGGATCCATATCAGCGAGTTATAAAAGGACGTCGTCGGTAAAGATTTCCTGCTTTTAATTATGGGCACACGTGGATGGATGGACTCCCATGGTGACCCTCTCAGACTGCTTGGGAAATGTTGCATTGTCCTTGCTGCCAGTGACCCTTTAGGTTCACTGCAGGATCATTTCAGTTTGGACGGTGATGTCTAAAAAGGACATACAAAATCTTAGGACAGAAAAAAAAAAGACTCACGTCATCTGGAAAGCTCCATCATCCAACTTCGCTCCAGGAGTGTCACCTAACCATCCTCAAAACCTGGAGGTCCGGGGAGCCGCTGCGGAGTGAACGCAACCGAGTCATAGCGTTTGGACGTCAGGCTGAAAATGACAGGTGGGAGACGGGGCGCGTCTGGAGACAACTTCAGCACCCTGGAGAGCTACTTACGCCCTTGCAGCCAGCAACCTGCTTTGATCCTTTACCAGCTCTGCACACCAGCAGCATAGTTGGATGCTGGCACACACCTGTGCTTGTCGAGCTTCATCTCTAATAACAAACAAACAACAATCTAAATGGATAAATTAGCCCTAAAATTGGAGCAACGGTGTCTACCACAGGCTCATTCAATGAAATCCTCCAAAGTGACCGTGGGGCCAAAACGTAGGTGTTACTCGCTAATCCATTTTCAGCGAGGCGAGATGTAAGAGGATTGACATCAGGCCTTTAGTCTTGTCCAAAACCCTTAGCCAACAAGGCTTTTTTTTCTTAACATTTAACATATATTATTATTAGCCTTTATTTAACCAGGTAAAATCCCATTGAGATCAAAGATCTCTTTTCCAAGGGAGACCTGGCCAAGAGGGCAACAGCAAGGTTACATTAAAAACAGTAAACAAATACATAAAACATCACATTTACGACATTAAAACTTGCTCACATAACACATGTGCATACAGACAAGGTAGACTGCAGTCCTTTCACAGAAGCTTTAAACTCATTCAACGTAACAAGGGTTTGAAGTTTAATATTCGATTGTAGGTTATTCCAAGCCTTCGCTGCTGAAAACCTAAATGCTTTCTTGCCCAGTTCAGTTCTTACTTTGGGGACGACAAATTGCAGAACATTCATTGAACGAAGATTGTGACTTCCTTGTTTCTTTGTTAAAAGACAAGACAGATAAGATGGAGTGATACCCAGAATGGTTTTGTAGATGAAAACATACCAATGATTGAGGCGTCGAGCACTTAAAGATGTCCAGTTAACCATTGAGTATAATACGCAATGGTGAGTAAGGGGAGCGCAGTTGGTGATAAATCTCAGTGCACCGTGGTACACACTATCCAGCTTGTGGAGACAACCAGCAGTAGCATTCATGTACAACACATCTCCATAGTTAATAACAGGTAAGAAGGTTGTTTCCACCAATTTCTGTTTCACAGTAAAAGAAAAGCAAGACTTGTTTCTATAATAAAATCCCAGTAAAAGTTTCAGTTTTTTTACAACATACTGAATGTGCTCCTTAAAACTCAAGTGGTCATCAATTAAACATCCTAAATATTTAAAAGCACATACTAACATAATTTGTTGCCCATTTCTTGTTAAAATGTTCTCATACAGTGCTGATCTTACAGTTTTTGATGTGGTAAAGAACATACATTTTGTTTTCTCTGCATTTAAAACCAGTTGAAGATAGCAAAGTTGTTCTTGTACTTTGTCAAATGCATGTTGTAGATATTTAAAGGCCTCAGCAGGAGTGGGTGCTGTACAGTATATGACAGTATCATCAGCATAGAAATGGAAAGTTGAGTTTGGAATATTCTGTCCAAGATTATTTATGTAAATAGTGAATAATAATGGGCCCAACACAGAACCTTGAGGGACACCCTTTTTCACTTGCAGTACGTCCGAGGAGGAACCTTCTATCTGAACAGCCTGAGTTCTACTTGTGAGGTAATTTGCAAACCATCCAACTGCTTGCTGAGAAAAACCAAAAATATATGCAGACTATCAGGCAGATAAATGACAAACTTGGGGTTTTCCCCAATACAGTTATTTATACCAAGGTAAGTATAACAAAAGTAATGCACAAAGACTTAAGTAGATATTCAACAACCAATATGCCCACTTTCTTTCAATAAATGAATGCCTTCCAGAGTAATTATTTTTATCGGTCCATAAAACCCACAAAAAAATCGATCTTCAAGTAATTTTTCGATCCAACTTGATTGCATTATTAAATGGTGGTTGTGTTTCAGCGATTGTCTTCTTCAGGCTTTTTAAAAAATCCATTTGATTGTCAGATGGTCACATTTGTGTCGTTTTTCAGTTCAAAGAGTGTTGCCTGATGTCTATGGATGGTCTCATTCACCCAGGTCATTGCATTCATAGGGCATTCAGTCCATCACAAATGGACTGTTCAGTTTATTTTAGAAGACATTTTGCCTGGAGATAGGTCAGATCTAGACTAACTAGATGTGACCAGTCTAAGTTAGCATGAACTGATGGAGCCTGCTCATACGAGTGGCGAAACGTCTTCTAAGAAGACAAACTGAACAGCTCATAGGGTGAGATTGGTCAGATCGACTCAGATTACATCCGTCCAATCAAAGTCAGACTAGATCAGCCCAATCGAAATCTAAGACCTGTTCAGTTTTTACAAAGCCTTTAAGACAAACTGAACAGCTCAAATAATTACAAGTCAGATTCGAGCTGCCTAATCAAAATCAGATTAGATCTGTCCGATCAAAGTCGGACTGAACTATGAGCATGAACTGGTGAAGCCTGCTCTGATGAGAGGCAAAACGTCTCCTGAGACAAACTGAACAGATTGAATGCCCCAAGAATTACACCCGATGTAATGATTGATGCACTCTTCAATATGAGGTGTTGATAACTTTACTCTGTCTCATTACACACCAATTGCGGATGGTTAAATACAATAAGCCTAAATTGGGAAATGGGCAGATGGACATCACAACTACTCACATAAAGTTAGGGATATTAGGACTTTCGGTATAAATTTTAGGATGAGCCTAAAATGGTCCATAACCTTTCCAGGTGAACTTAATTTGACATTTTCTGAGTACACTCCTCATTAAAAGTTAGGGATGCATACATTTGAACTTCTTTAAAATCTTCAGTGTTTACTGATGTTCTCTAACAAGAAACTGAACAGCAAAATCACCTTTCTGCGACTCTTCCAGCCTGATGCAACCTGCTCGTAAAACTAAGCCACGGGTGTTGAACTTGTTTTCATTAAGGGCCACGTCGTAGTTATGGCTTCTAACCGCAAATAATATACAAATTTGCCTCTGCATTTGATTATTATATTTTTTTTTATGTACACTGTAAAAAAAAAAAGTAGATTTTACAGTAAAAACTGGCAACTCACTCATTTTACCGTAAAATGTACAGTGTTTTTTCCCCCAACATATTATGGTAAATAGAACAACAATACCACTGTTTTTTACGGACAAAAAGCCTGGCAGCTTAGCCACCAGAATTTTGCTGTAAAATTTACGATGGTTTTGATAACACATTACTGTTAAAAGAAAAACAGTACCAATGTTTTTTTGTTTTCTTTTAATTTTGACAACTGAGTTGTTAGTTTTATACTACAAAAAAATGTGGTAGCTTTTTTACATTTACAGTAATATACTGTAAAAACAACAACCTTAGATTTTATGGTAAAAGACTGGTAGCTCAGTCGACAGAATTTTACCAAAAAAAAACAGTAGTTGAGTTTTTTTTTAAATTTATAATAATATGCAGTGAAAACCAAGGTAAATGTTACTGTAAAATCTGTTGTCATTTTTACAGTGTACAATATGATGGATATCTTGCTTTGCAATCATAAGTCAAGCTGATACTTATATTTTGACCAAAAATTGTTTGGAAAATATGATAATATAATATTTGTTGCAGTATTGGATGATAATAAAGTTTAAATGCTATGCAATTTAATGCAGTATATAATTTCTCTGTCAAAATGGAAATACATTAAGAAAAAAAGAAAAAAGGTACTTTGACGCATGTTATTTCCAGCCATTCCCGGGCCATATAAAAGGTTAAGAACCTCTGCCCAAGCTCAGCGGCCACTTCCCTTTGAGAACTTCCTGTTTGAAAACTGGCAAAGGCGAGCAGTGATTGGCAAGCTACTTGGAAAATGTAGTAAGATAAGCTACAAGTTCCCCTCCATGAAATGCAGCTAAGCTACAGGGGAAGCTATCCCGAGAATTGTAGCAAGGTACACTACAAGCTACACAACAAAAGTAGCTTGCTACATCAAAGCTACATTTAACAGCATTTACAATGTTAATGTAACTGAGAGTGTACAAATGGTCTCAATAAGAGTCCGTTACTATTAACGATCTGTCATTTAGCTGGGGACACCCTAAAACTCCCGCACTCCACTGTATGTATTTATATATATATTGTATTTTTTTAATTTTTTTAATTACCGGTAAATCAACATAAAAAAACACAAGATACACTTACAACTAGTGCACCAACCCAAAAAAAACCAACTCCCTCCCCCATCCACACTCACCCACACAAAAGGGGTTGTGTCTTTCTGTTCTCAATATTCTGGTTCCTACAATATAAAACAAAACAGTCTGCAAGGGATACAGTCCTTGAAGCACACATGGTTGTGCGTGCTGCTGGTCCACTTACATTTTCATTAATTACTATTTTCTATGTAATTGTTTTTATATTGTTTTATTTATGTATTTATTTAGTCTGCCTTTTCTTTGGCCCACCCCTATAAAGTTATTAATTTTCTCTGCCCACAGTAAAAAACATTATCTATCTATATCTTGATACAAAAAAAACCCAATAACTTGTGTGTTGTTTTGGAACAGTTGGTAATGGTTATGTGCAGTACTACTTTTAATGAACTTAACTTAACTTAATGTCGAGTAAACTAAAAACTAAGGGTTTGGGCATTGTTTTCTCTAAATGCATACATTTGTCCAAATATAGCTAAGTACACACATTATTGCGGGGTTCCTGCACGTCGTCTCTAATCTGCGGGAGAGAATCCCTCTGCCATGTTCAAGTATGTTTTTTTTTTGGGTCATCAGCTTGAAGCATCCCTCTGTCTCTGACTCCCTCGTCATCATGTGACATGAGTGTGCGATTTTGCTTACTAGTTTTGATGACCCGCCTTATCTTGCCTCTGTTTCGCCCTAACCTTAGTCAATTGTGACTCATCATACAAACACCAACCAATCATTATGGATTTTCTCCGTATGTATAGATGTTCTCATTCATACAGATCATTGTATTTTCTCCATATTTTTGGGGGACCTGGATTCGGAGTCCATTTTCTCTCTTTGTAGCTTGTAGTTTGATGTAAGCTACCTAGCTACATGGGTCTAAATGTAGCTGAGCTACAGGAAAAGCTACTTGTTAAAAAAGTAGCTAAGCTACTGGAAAAGGTAGTTAAGCTACGTAGCTTAGCTACATGTAGCTTGTTACTGCCCATCGATGAAAATGAGGCACTATTGATACATTTTAGGTGTTGTCTTGGTCTCATGAGATCCAAATATGAACAGCAGTGAAGAGGACTGTTTGAATACCAATTGTAATTGAACCATGCAGGGAATTTATTGGCTAATTCATGGATCTCTTTAGGTCCTTGATATAACAGCAGGTTGTGCAAAAACTCCTGAAACATCGAACAGTTGGATGTTCAAAAGAGAATAATTCTTCTAACTTTGTATAACAAATACGCACTTTAAGAGTTGGTAAACATCCTTCAGCTACACGGCAAGGGACACCTGAACTGTGCTTTAATTGCTCTTACACGCCAACAGAGCAGCAGGTTGTGCAGATTAAATGAAATTGAACCTCGGCGGTGGAGCGGGAGTAATTAAAGATAACGAAGGACTCTCCCTGCCTGGAGTCCCCGGAGGGTTGCTGCCTTTTTGCCTGTGTCAGTCATTTGGGGGAAGGCTTTTTAGAAGACACAACAATCCACCAAGCATGGTGACACTGAAACAATGGCGGCATTAAAACACACACCAAACCTAAACCTTATCGTTCCCTCCCTTCTGCCTCCTTTTTGTCCCCCTGCCTCTTTCTTCTCACGCGTGTTCAAAAGCACGCCGCGTTATTGTACATTTTCAAGGCGCACTACACCTTCCAAATATTCTCTATGGCGCCGCAAAGCGATTCCACCTTTGTTGACCCATATCCCAGGTAAGCTCGTGAGCCTCTTAAATGTAACACCTTGACACCACTGCATTCATCCAGGAATAGAGGATTGAATTGATGACTCAGCAGCCAGCGAGCAGTGAACACACCACATCTCATCCCTGAGGCGGGGTTTACGCACCTCTATGAGAAAATGGGAAAATGATGGAAAAAAGTGGCGTTTTTTGGATTTCTTTTCAAGCAAATGTGCAATATTGTGGACAAGATAGTGGTTCACCGGATGACTCCGATATGTGCCTTTGTAATTTAATGTTAAATGAAAGGCAGAGGTATAAGCGCAGGGGTGTCCAAAGTGTGGCCCGGGGGGCAGTTTGTGGCTTGCCGCTCAAGGTTAGTTGGCCTGGAGAAAATTGTCAAAATAAAATCAAACCAAAAAAAGTGTAAGTAAATAATAAATGGGTTATACTTGTATAGCGCTTTTCTACCTTCAAGGTACTCAAAGCACTTTGACAGTATTTCCACATTCACCCATTCACACACCCATTCACACACTGATGGCAGGAGCTGCCATGCAAGGCGCTAACCTGCAGCCATCAGGAGCAAGGGTGAAGTGTCTTGCCCAAGGACACAACGGACGTGACTAGGATGGTAGAAGGTGGGGATCGAACCCCAGTAACCAGCAACCCTCCGATTGCTGGCACGGCCACTCTACCAACTTCGCCACGCCGCCCCTTAAAACGATGTAATGAGGAAAAGCTGACATGTTGATACTAATAACTGATAATAATAGGCTTTGTAACCTACCACACAAACCAGATGTCAAAATATATTTTTTTAAACATCAGATTAATCGCACTTGTGAATTTGGATTAATCATGATTAATCACAGGTTATGACAAATGCAATCTTATCAGAATATCACAAAGGAACATGTCTTAAATGTTTACCTTCAATGCACTTTGTGACGATCTGTCACGTCAGTTTCTGTGTTACCGTAATTTCCTGGTCAGTGCTCTTCTCTTAGTTCCACTTCTTGCCTGTCTCTCCTGTTTTTAAGTCTGTAAAGCATTTTGTGTTGCATTTATTTTATGTATGAATGGCGCTTTATAAATAAAGTTTGATTGATTGATAAATCATCTAAAGTTCCGTCACGGTTGACTTTGTTCCAACGCTTGCGTTGACCTGATTACTGACCGTTAAAGGCCTACTGAAAGCCACTACTACCGACCACGCAGTCTGATAGTTTATATATCAATGATGAAATCTTAACATTGCAACACATGCCAATACGGCCGGGTTAACTTATAAAGTGACATTTTAAAATTCCCGGGAAATATCCGGCTGAAGCGTCGCGGTATGATGACGTATGCGCGTGACGAAGTCCGAGTAACGGAAGTTATGGTACCCCGTAGAATCCTATACAAAAAGCTCTGTTTCATTTCATAATTCCACAGTATTTTGGACATCTTTTGCAATTTGTTTAATGAACAATGAAGGATGCAAAGAAGACAGTTGTAGGTGGGATCAGTGAATTAGCAGCGGACTACAGCAACACAACCAGGAGGACTTTGTTGGAGCGCTAGCCGCGCTAGCCGCCGACTTCACCTTGACTTCATACGTCTCCGGGCCGCCAAACGCATCGGGTGAAGTCCTTCGTCCTTCTGCCGATCGCTGGAACGCAGGTGAGCACGGGTGTTGATGAGCAAATGAGGGCTGGCTGGCGTAGGTGGAGAGCTAATGTTTTTAGCATAGCTCTGTGCAATTCCGGTTGCTAAGTTAGCTTCAATGGCGTCCTTAGCACAGCATTGTTAACCTTCGCCAGCCTGGAAAGCATTAACCGTGTATTTACATGTCCACGGTTTAATAGTATTGTTGATCTTCTATCTATACTTCCAGTCAGGGGTTTATTTCTTTTGTTTCTATATGCAGTTAAAGCAAGATGCTATCACGTTAGCTCGTAGCTAAAGCATTTCGCCGATGTATTGTCGTGGAGATAAAAGGCACTGAATGTCCATTTCGCGTTCTCGTCTCTCATTTTCAAGAGGATATAGTATCCGAGGTGGTTTAAAATACAAATCTGTGATCCACAATAGAAAAAGGAGAGTGTGGAATCCAATGAGCCAGCTTGTACCTAAGTTACGGTCAGAGCGAAAAAAGATACGTCCATCACTGTCTCTCAAGTCCTTCACTGTAACGTTCCTCATCTACGAATCTTTCATCCTCGCTCAAATTAATGGGGTAATCATCACTTTCTTGGTCCGAATCTCTCTCGCTCCATTGTAAACAACGGGGAATTGTGAGGAATACTAGCTCCTGTGACGTCACGCTACTTCCGGTACAGGCAAGGCTTTTTTTTATCAGCGAGCAAAAGTTGCCAACTTTATCGTCGATTTTCTCTACTAAATCCTTTCAGCAAAAATATGGCAATATCACGAAATGATCAAGTATGACACATAGAATGGATCTGCTATTCCCGTTTAAATAAAAAAAAAATCATTTCAGTAGGCCTTTAAACAACCTGTGCCGCCCCGCAGGTAACCATCTGCGGCAGGGCCGGCCCATGGCATAGGCCGTATAGGCAAATGAAGGGCGCCGTCCATGAGGGGGCGCCACGCCAGTACCACAAATGTTGGAGACATTTTTTTATTTTATTTCTAATACAAAAAATAATCCCACGTTAATTAAAATGCAATGTAAAGCCTATTTAAAAGAAATATTATTTGTTACAACATTACGCCCCCCCCGACCCCCCGCACGGTGCGCCCCCTCCGTATCATGACTCTTTTTGGACGTCACCACATCAAAAAATCAACACAAGATGTCAAAACGGCCAAAATTGTCAGGTGCCCAGAGAAGAAAAAAGAGAAAGGAATAGGAGGAGAAACGAGAAAAAGACAGAGGTAGCAGGTAGGTAACGTTATAGCCTACATTAAATTATTTGTCTGTTACAGAATGTGATAGTAACCTGGCTTTAAGACATGATTCGGCAATTGCTAATCAATAAATAGCTAGTTCTGTTTTAACGTCGGGTTAATATTGTGGAGGGGGCTAAATTGTTATGGAAAATAATAATGTAACGTTAGGTAATTACAGTACTCCCTGGTGTACAGTAATTTGTAAGTCATTCTAGTTAATGCAATATTAAAAAGCACAAATAGAGAACTCTGTTGGATCCCCTTTTTTTGTAATGAAGTTGTTAAAGTCATACTGGTTTGATATCTTGTTTTGTGCAGTGCCTTATTTATATTGTATTTTTAATTTATTTTATGCAACTTGTTGACACGTTTTATTTTGTGTTCATGTATGTAAAAAATATTGTATTTCATATATTTATTTTTCATTTTTTGTATTCATTTATTTATTCATGCGTGGTAGATTTCATTCACCAGCAGTTACAAAGAAGTGGCCAGCTGTGTGGATATAGGTGGATGTACACTAAATGCAAGGAGGATGGATTACACGTCAAGAAAGAAGAGGTGCGCTTAATTCTTAAAGAACTTGACCCAAGGGGTGTTGAACTCAGAGGAAGGAGACGGCTCCATCGTCGAAACTATTTCGCAAAAGGGCCCAATTATATTTGGCACTTTGACTCTTATGACAAACTGAAACCATTTGGTATCTGTATAAACGGCTGTATTGACGGATTTTCCCGGAAAATTATCTGGATGAATGCATTTACGACCAGCAGTGACCCAACAGTCATTGGAGGCCAGGGCCGGCCCGTGGCATAGGCCGTATAGGCAAATGCTAAGGGCGCCGTCCATCAGGGGGCGCCAAGCCAGTGCCACAAATGTTGGAGAAAAAAAAAAAAAAATTGGTACCATTATTTCTAAATACAAAAAATAATCCCACGTTAATTACAATGCAAAGTAAAGCCTATTTAATAGAAATATTATTTGTTACAACATTACCCCCCCCCCCCCCCCCCACGGTGCGCCCCCTCCCTTCCCGTATCATGACTCTTACCACATCAAAAAATCAACACAATATGTCAAAACGGCCAAAACTGTCAGGTGCCCAGGGAATAAAAAATAGAAAAGAAGAGGAGAAACGAGAAAAAGACAGAGGTAGCAGGTAGGTAACGTTAGCTTACATTAAATTATTTGTCTGTTACAGAATGTGATAGTAACCTGGCTTTTTAGCATTAAGCTAATGTTACATGATTCGGCAATTGCTAATCAATAAATAGCTAGTTCTGTTTTAACGTCGGGTTAATATTGTGGAGGGGGCTAAATTGTTATGGAAAATAATAATGTAACGTTAGGTAATTACAGTACTCCCTGGTGTACAGTAATTTGTAAGTCATTCTAGTTAATGCAATATTAAAAAGCACAAATAGAGAACTCTGTTGGATCCCCTTTTTTTGTAATGAAGTTGTTAAAGTCATACTGGTTTGATATCTTGTTTTGTGCAGTGCCTTATTTATATTGTATTTTTAATTCATTTTATGCAACTTGTTGACACGTTTTATTTTGTGTTTATGTATGTAAAAAATATTGTATTTCATATATTAATTTTTTATTTTTTGTATTCATTTATTTATTCATATTTTTTTAAATCTTTTTAACTATTCTGATTGTTAATTTGCTTTCTTTAAGTAAAAAAAAGGTCAAAGACAAAGCTATTCGGTTTCTTGTGAGTATATACACTTCACTGCCGATGTGGGGGGGCGCCTATATGGCGTCACACTGGTACTAATGTGGCGCCATAGGCGCCACCTAAAATCTTGCCTAGGGCGCCAGATTGGTTAGGGCCAGGCCTGATCTGCGGTTACGGTACAAGAGCATGCACGGTCAAAATAAATGGCACAACCAATTTGCGATTAATGCATTTTTTGGTGATTAATCACATGAGTTAGCTTGTTATTTTGACATTAGTTTTTTTAGTATTTTTTTTAACAAGATGAAAACATTTAAATGATCTTTGCATTCTTAGAATTTTCAGTATGCTGCCCTCTGTAAAAAAAACAAAAAACTTTAGACACCCCTGATATAGAGTAACAGAGTACATTTCATGTCTGAATAGTTACTGTTACTGTTGACAATCACACTTTTTACTTTCCGGCCAAAGACACAAGTATTGCATGCCTGCTAAAAGTGTTATATGTGGGTATTATGACAGACCATATCAAAAAAATGTATTATATTTTAAAGGTTTTCACAAAATAATAATAATAAGAATGAACACAGGATTTAGGCTTTACAATATGTCAATAAATCAATCAATGTTTATTTATACAGCCCTAAATCACAAGTGTCTCAAAGGGCTGCACAAGCCACAACGACATCCTCGGTACAGAGCCCACATAAGGGCAAGGAAAAACTCACCCCAGTGGTACGTCGATGGGAATGACTATGAGAAACCTTGGAGAGGACCGCATATGTGGGTAACCCCCACCCCCTCTAGGGATATGTACCCTGAATTATAAAACAATGACTACAATGAGTGACTGAACATTCCCCCCTTGACCTTGTACACATTTTGCAATCAAGCAAAAACGCAGCAGAAATGTGACAAAAAACTAACTGTAAAAAATAAAAAAAAACAGCCACATGTCCGATGAAATTAGGGCTGTCAAAGTTAATGCTGTAACTCATGTGATCAACCACAAAACATTATTGTATTAATCATGCAGATTAATGGTGCAATGTATTTTGAGTGCTCATGCTCCTTTTCCTTAACTGTGGATGGTCACCTTAAAGGTGTGTGCAGTTTTACGGCCAGTGATCAGGTCAATGCAAATGTCGGTGCACAGATGAGTGAGAGACTTTAACTGGTGCGCTCCCGGGCAAATTTCACGGGCGGCGTGGCGCAGTTGGGAGAGTGGCCGTGCCAGCAACCTGAGGGTTCCTGGTTCGATCCCCACCTTCTACCAACCAAGTCACGTACGTTGTGTCCTTGAGCAAGACACTTCACCCTTGCTCCTGATGGATCGTGGTAAGCGCCTTGCATGGCAGTTCCCGCCATCAGTGTGTGAATGAGTGAATGTGGAAATAGTGTCATAGCGCTTTGAGTACCTTGAAGGTAGAAAAGCGCTATACAAGTATTACCCACCCATAACCCATTCAAAATACACCCAATGGCAAATTAGATAAAACTGTTGCAAAATGTTGATTAAATAAATAATTCAAGTAAAACATTAAAAAAATTAAAACGAGTTTGAACACAAGTAATTTAACTGCGATAATCAAAATACAACAGTGTGATTAATCCAATTAGAAAATGTAATTGTTTGACACCACTACATAAACTATAACCTGACTCTCGCCAGATCCTTGTAGTTCGCTGAGGTCCACACAAGGATCTGGGACTTCTCAAAAGGAGATGTATTTCAGAAGGCGGGGCCTTGTAAAAAAAAAAAAATTGTATGTGATTGGATAAACCACTTGTCCGTTATCTTGAATGACGTGCTACTTCCACCACTCACATCCAAATCAACCCGTGACGCTGATGAGAGCGACGCTGGGAAATCCAAAACACAACAGCTGACGTATTGGATAACGACGGAGCGAAAAGTTTGAGGACTTTTACTGAAACAACGCAGCAATGTCGATGTCGTTTATGCAAAGAAAATATGCAGAATCAATGTCAGCACACGACTCCTCGCTGCGTGTCGCCTTTGTTGTTTGAATCAAACTGTCACTTCGGCGCTACGTCACATTTATGAAATCCTGCCCGGCGATCCTGATTGGTTCATTTTTTTTTTGCTATCTTGAAGGAGTTTGCATGGCCCTCGAGCCCAGATCCTTGTGCGGAGCTCAGCGAACTACAAGGATCTGGCGAGAGTCAGGTTAAATAAACTATACATTTTTTTCAAAACTTTGTAAATATTGCTTCTTTATCCCTCTTTTGTCCCACAGGCTCCATCCAGCTTCCCCCGATTATGCTTTGTATCAAATCGTCTGTCACAGAGTCGTTGTGATTACCGTAATGACCCATATATTGCTTCAGAAACGATTTGAATTTATTTGACAGTTCAAGATTTGCAGTCATTTAAAAACAGTATTGCAAAACATTTTGTCAGCTGCAGCTTTGACGTTTAAGGTTTAATTTAAAATACTTTGGAAGTGTTTGGGGGGCAGGATTTAGAAGCTCGGCGGACAATAGCTTGCCTATGTCTGGATTAGTAAAGTAGTTGAATCTTAAATGGGGCATCTATGTATGGTTTGAATGTTCTAATACAACCTTAAACAACTCCAAGCATCCCTCGCTCGCCCGGGGGTGCCCAAGCTTTTGGCCCCCAAGGGCCAAAGTGAAAATGTGCCTGTTATGCGTACAACAGCACCATGAGTGAGGAATTCAGCCCCATGCCACAATACTGTATTTAAAGATGTGGAGATCATCAAGTTCAATATATGGCAATTAATTAGACGTGTGAACATACCTTCAATAATTGTGTGAGCTTGAAAGATGTCAATATGAATACAGTATGTATTCAGTTTGGGTAGCCACCCCTTGGCGGGACAAACAAAACGACTCGGCGGGACAAATTTGGTCACCTCCTAGCTGACTGGGGCTCGAGGCAGGGTCATCCCTGGAACCTGGTTGGAACAAACAACCATCCACACTATGGTCTGCAACGATTAATCGATTTATTTGACTAGGAAAAACGCTTCAGTGTATATTCCGTTGCCTTGATTAATCGTTCGAGAGTAACTAATAAAAATGGATAGAATCCGGACTGCACTAAGTACCTCGAAGTTTTAATACACAAACATAGTTTTTGCACCGCCTTTGCAATTGCGCGCACATGAGAACGATGGTATGTGGGTTCCATGATCTGTGTGGCGGCCACAAGTTTTAAAACTATTTTATTTGATCAATACTCACATTATTTCAATGTTGAAGAAGAAAAAGTGTTGTTCATTTAAACTATTTTCCCCAAAATAGACTATGTGGGTCGAGTCTAAAGTGTGTTTTGTCCAATTATTTGATTAACCCAACAAACTAATCGATAGATTCCTCAATTTTCCCCAAATTCTCTGACCTGGCGAGTTCCTCAGGACTCGAATCTGCCACTGACCAGCAGATTTAACCTGTTTTACCACAACTATGTAGATGACACTCAGATTTATGTGTCACTGACATGGTGAACGTCGGCCTGTTGATTCACTTTCTTCAGCTAATTTCTTCAGACACAATTGAAATCATTGTCTGTGGCCCACAAAAGCAAGCGACCCAATAGTAGTTACCTTGAGACCCTCTTCCTGAAACCTTATAATCACGGTAGAAATCTAGGGGTAATAATGGACTTAGACTTGAACTTTACAAGGCACATTAAGTCACTAACATCAGCAGCTTTTTATCACTTAAAAACATCGCCAAAAATCAGAGGAATAGTGTCCAAAGCAGACCTAGAAAGATAAAGTTATGCCTTCCTTTCCAGTGGGTTAGATTACTCTAATGGCCTTCTCACTATAGGCTCTCTAAACGTCCAGAATGCTGCTGCTCGAGTCCTGACTATAGTACAAGGGAATATGACCATATTAGTCCAGTGCTTAGGTCACTCCACTGGCTTCCTGTTACTCAGAGAATGCTGCTGCTCGAGTCCTGACTATAGTACAAGGGAATATGACCATATTAGTCCAGTGCTTAGGTCACTCCACTGGCTTCCTGTTACTCAGAGAATATACTTTCAAACAGCTCTGCTTGTGTAAAAAAGTTAAAGTACCAATGATTGTCACACACACACTAAGGTGTGCCAAACTTATTCTCTGCATTTGACCCATCACCCTTGATCACCCCCTGGGAGGTGAGGGGAGCAGTGGGCAGCAGCGGGAATCATTTTTGGTGATTTAACCCCCAATTCCAACCCTTGATGCTGTGCAAAAGTATATATCTTTGACATATTAGAACCATATGAACCATCTCGGCCTCTGAGAACCTCAAGGAGGGGTCTCTTGTTGGTGCCCAGCACAGTCAAGAAGAAACATGGTGAGGCTGTCTTTTATGTTCCTAAAATCTGGAATAGTCTTTCAGCAGATGTGAGACAGGCCTCAACGTTGGCAATGATCAAATCTAGGCTGAAAACACTTGTATTTAAAGGCCTACTGAAACCCACTACTACCGACCACGCAGTCTGATAGTTTATATATCAATGATGAAATCTTAACATTATAACACATGCCAATACGGCCGGGTTAACTTATAAAGTGACATTTTAAATTTGCCGCTAAACTTCCGGTTCGAAACGCCTCTGAGGATGACGTATGCGCGTGACGTAGCCCGGCGAACACGGGTATGCCTTCCACATTGAAGCCAATACGAAAAAGCTCTGTTTTCATTTCATAATTCCACAGTATTCTGGACATCTGTGTTCGTGAATCTGTTGCAATCATGTTCATTGCATTATGGAGAAGGAAGCTGAGCAAGCAAAGAAGAAAGTTGTCGGTGCGAAATGGACGTATTTTTCGAACGTAGTCAGCAACAACAGTACACAGCCGGCGCTTCTTTGTTTACATTCCCGAAAGATGCAGTCAAGATGGAAGAACTCGGATAACAGAGACTCTAACCAGGAGGACTTTTGACTTCGATACACAGACGCCTGTAGAGAACTGGGACAACACAGACTCTTACCAGGATTACTTTGATTTGGATGACAAAGACGCAGACGTGCTACTGTGAGTATGCAGCTTTGGCTTCTAAACATTTGATCGCTTGACCGTATGTGCGCAACTTTTTTTTGCGTATGTACGTAACTTTTTAAAAATATATAAGCTTTATGAACCTTGGGTTAGGTGAACGGTCTTTTGGGCTGAGTGATTGTGTGTGTTGATCAGGTGTTTGAATTGTATTGGCGTGTTCTATGGAGCTAGGAGCTAGCAGAGGAGCTAGGAGCTAGCGTAACAAACACGCAGGTGTTTTTATGCAGGATTAATTTGTGGCATATTAAATATAAGCCTGGTTGTGTTGTGGCTAATAGAGTATATATATGTCTTGTGTTTATTTACTGTTTTAGCCATTCCCAGCTGAATATCAGGTCCCACCCGCCTCTCACAGCATCTTCCCTATCTGAATAGCTTCAACTCCCCACTAGTCCTTCACTTGCACTTTACTCATCCACAAATCTTTCATCCTCGCTCAAATTAATGGGGAAATTGTCGCTTTCTCGGTCCGAATCTCTCTCACTTCATGCGGCCATCATTGTAAACAATAGGGAACTTTGCGTATATGTTCAACTGACTACGTCACGCTACTTCCGGTAGGGGCAAGCCTTTTTTTTAATCAGATACCAAAAGTTGCAATCTTTATCGTCGTTGTTCTATACTAAATCCTTTCAGCAAAAATATGGCAATATCGCGAAATGATCAAGTATGACACATAGAATAGATCTGCTATCCCCGTTTAAATAAAAAAAATTCATTTCAGTAGGCCTTTAATTCTCCAGATGACAACTGAAAGTATTTTATTTACACTCTTTGGTTTTTATTTGAATTAGAATTGTTTTATGGTGATTATATTTCATGATTTTAATTCAAATTATGATTGATTTAATTTTTTCATTATTTTTATGTAAAGCACTTAGAATTGCTTTGTGTGAGAATTGTGCTCTAAATTGGCCTTGACTAAATCCCCATTTACATTCACACTATATCGTCCGCCTATAACCCCCTAATTAGTTTAACATAAACTGGAGTAGCAACAAGTATTTTGTTCATACCTCAACGTATCTAATATTACAAACGGTCGCTATCATTTGAAAGAGGGGTTGAATGAGTGTATTTAAGTTACAGTGTCCTCTTGTGGCCAAAGATGGAAATTGCCTGTGAAAACTTTCAAGACTGTGGGATACCCCGGAAATCTGTTCTAGTATTTCCAGAATAAAATTTACTAGCATTAGCCACGTCAGCTGCTGCCTCATTCCAACTCATTTAGAGACATAATCGCAATATTAATCAAATTCGACGCTTTAATAAACTGAAATGTGTTAGTATTGCGCAGGTTCTTCTCGACACATTTGCCCCGAAGATACTTTAAATGACTTAGAGTGCGAAATCTGTTAGTTGTTGTATTTTACTCTGAAACAAAAAAGCGGAAGCGCACATGTTTCCGACCATTACTTGTGGTAGGCAGTAGTAAAAGTGGGATGGGAGCAGACGAGTGTCCTACTGACAGTTTCAACGTGACGGAGCAGAGGGACGAAGGGAGCTCATGTAGCCGCGGAGAGACACACTCCACCCGGGCAGAGAGGAGCCCTGCTCAGCGGGGGGTCTGGAAAATGGGAGCGGTGAAGTGAAGAAAAAAAAAAAGGCCCGAAAAAGAGCGCGGAGAAACTGGATGAAAGGCGAGTAAACTATAACTTCCAACTTCTTGAAGGTGAAAGTTTCCCAAACTTTGACTTTTAAGAAGAGGCTAAAAACGTTAAGAGGGTGAGTTGGGAAGTTTCTTCAGCGCTGGAGCACATAGTGATCAGATCAGGTTTCATTCGTGTTTTAAGAAACCGCCCCGACCAGACATTTTTTCCTTTTTTTTTTTTAAAACCACAAAATGACAGCATAGAGTTCAACTTTAGCCCGGCGTGATGCTACATGCTGGCCTGTGATTGACAGTCGCAGGAGGGCGGGCTAATGCTTACTTCTATAATATCATCAAATATTCAGCAATCAGTTGAATATTTCATGTGCACGCACTGCTGTAAGAAATGTGACCTGGAGACGTGCCAGACTGAAATGGTCACTTCCTCTGGGAACGGCCTAATCTTCAATGCATGATATTCGTCCCAAAAGTGACCTTTTCAGGATGTTCTAAAACAGGGGTCACCAACCTTTTTGAAACCAAGAGCTACTTCTTGGGTACTGATTAATGCAAAGGGCTACCAGTTTGATACACACTTAAATAAATTGCTAGAAATAGCCAATTTGCTCAATTTACCGTTATTATTAATAATTAATTATATTTACACTTAATTGAACGGTTTAAAAGAGGAGAAAACACGAAAAAAAATGACAATTAAATTTTGAAATAGTTTATCTTCAATTTCGACTCTTTAAAATTCAAAATTCTACCAAAAAAAAGAAGAGAAAAACTAGCTAATTCGAATCTTTTTGAAAAAATTAAAAAAATAATTTATGAAACATCATTAGTAATTTTTCCTGATTAAGATTCATTTTAGAATTTTGATGACATGTTTTAAATAGGTTAAAATCCAATCTACACTTTGTTAGAATATATAAAAATTTGGACCAAGCTATATTTCTAACAAAGACAAATCATTATTTATTCTAGATTTTCCAGAACAAAAATTTTAAAAGAAATTCAAAAGACTTTGAAATAAGATTCAAATTTGATTCTACAGATTTTCTAGATTTGCCAGAATAATTTTTTTGAATTTTAATCATAAGTTTGAAGAAATATTTCACAAATATTCTTCGTCGACAAAACAGAAGCTAAAATGAAGAATTAAATTAAAATGTATTTATTATTCTTTACAATAAAAAAAATAAATTTACTTGAACATTGATTTAAGTTGTCAGGAAAGAAGAGGAAGGAATTTAAAGGTAAAAATTTATATTTGTTTAAAAATCCTAAAATCATTTTTAAGGTTGTATTTTTTCTCTAAAATTGTCTTTCTGAAAGTTATAAGAAGCAAAGTAAAAAAATTTATGAATTTATTTAAACAAGTGAAGACCAAGTCTTTAAAATATTTTCTTGGATTTTCAAATTCTATTTGAGTTTTGTCTCTCTTAGAATTAAAAATGTCGGGCAAAGCGAGACCAGCTTGCTAGTAAATAAATACAATTTAAAAAATAGAGGCAGCTCACTGGTAAGTGCTGCTATTTGAGCTATTTTTAGAACAGGCCAGCGGGCTACTCATCTGGTCCTTACGGGCTACCTGGTGCCCGCGGGCACCGCGTTGGTGACCCCTGTTCTAAAATGTTAAAAATGAATATGCTGGTGGCCAAGCTGGCTCTGTGTTCAATGGGTACTTGGTGCCTTTCTCGAAAAGAAAATAAGCCCCATGCTGGCGTATGTTTGGCTGTACGAATCGTTCAAATCGCGAAAAGGATCAACATTTCTTCAGAGTTCCTTGACAGGTAATTAAAAAGGGAGGAAGAGTGCAAGTTGTACGAAACGACGAGAAAAGCATGCAGCTCACGCTCCTGTCCAAGGGAGCAGAGTCGAAGAATGCATGAGTTTGTAGTGATCACTTTGTTAAAGGTTTGTTTGACATACTCTAACGTTTATTATTTCCATTTTCTTGATATCCTTTCTATTTCTTTAACACATGTTTGCTACAAGTGTTTCGAAAAGCACCAACTCGGCAACTCTAAAAGTCAACAAAACCTAAAATTTTTAAGCTTTTACCAAAGGCAGCAATCATAAATGAAGCTTTCAGCACATACACAATGTTGACATGTATCCACCTAGCTATCCATCCATCTATATCTATATGTATATGTATTTATATATATATGTACATATATATATGTATACATGTGTGTGTGTGTGTGTGTATGTATGTATGTATGTATATCAGGGCTGCAACAACTAATCGATTAAATCGATTAAAATCGATTATTAAAATAGTTGCCGATTAATTTAGTCATCGATTCGTTGGATCTATGCTATGCGCATGCGCAGAGTTTTTTAATTTTTTTAATAACAATTTTTTTTTATTTTATTTTTTTACTAAACCTTTATTTATAAACTGCAACATTTACAAACAGCTGAGAAACAATAACCAAAATAAGTATGGTGCCAGTATGCTGGTTTTTTTCAATAAAATACTGGATAGGATAGAAATGTAGTTTGTCTCTTTTATCCGATTATCAATCGATTAATCGAAGTAATAATCGACAGATTAATCGATTATCAAATTAATCGTTAGTTGCAGCCCTAATGTGTGTGTGTGTATATATATATATATATATATATATATATATATATATATATATATATATATATATATATATATATATATATATATATATATATATATATATATATATATGTATATATATATATATATGTGTATATATATATATATGTATATGTATATGTGTGTGTGTATATATATATATGTATATATATGTATGTTTATATGTATATATTTTTATGTATGTATATGTATATATTTTATATATGTATGTATGTATATATGTGTATATGTATTTGTGTATATATGTATTGTATATGTATATATATGTATGTGTATATATCTGTGTGTATATATATTATTATTTTAATTTTTTTTAATATAGGCTATATCGCCCTTCCCTAATTAAAATGAGTGAGACTCCAGCTAGTAGGTTGTATGATTTTTTTATCATGATGGCAGGTTATTTACATTTTGTCCAGTTTCTTTTGGGGGAAAAAATGTAAAAACGCAAAAGAAAAATGGACCGATTGGCTTGAACTTTAAAGGCAAGACTGTTATTGTTACTGCGAAAGAAAAGATTTACGCCGTTAGCTGTTTGAAACATAATTCACAATGTTTCAAGACAATTAGGGCAAACAGTGTCCAAAATATAATCAGTAACCAGGTCAAGTCTCCCTTTTCGATCACTATTATTTTTTCTTTTGTGCTGCACCACTATAACTGTATTCATCCGGCCTAACTGCTATGCACTCCACTGCGGCCTAATTGTTTTTTTCCAATACATTTAAGCGCCATCGGTTTAATTCAAACCCTCCAGGCTTGATTGCGTGTCATGCATTCAATGTAGCTTTCAAAGGATTAAGCGTTTTTCTAATCAAGCTCTTTTCCGCCTTAAGATCAGAGCCGTCTCAGCGAATGTGATGTGATGTGAGCCAATTAAAGATGAATTTAATGAGTTAGGTGTGAGAGGCTAACAGACCTTATCCCACAATTAGGTCAATTCAGAGGAAGGAAATCAGATGACTTAAGGCCATATAATCACCTTGTTAGCGCTGATAACAATTCTGGATTATTACGTTTTATAACTGTTGGCACAAAGTTGTGAGATATACTTGGGGGGGGGGGGGGGGGGTAAGTGTAATGTGATTAATGCTGTTGACAATGGCTTGATGATGACCAACAGAAGAAGTTGTCACTCCACTTTACGAGAATAAAAAGGCGTGAGAACACCTAAGAAAGTGAGAAGGTGTCTGGGCATTTTTTCACAGGCTTTTGTCGATTGTTCACCCAGGCTGGGAGGCGTAGGTTGTTGTTCTCACTACTTTTGTTGTCTTCAAGAATGTGTGTGATCTGAAGCCTACATCCACCGGCTGTTTGGTGTTTTTAGGGAGATTTATTAGCGAGAGGTCGCAAGTTAACACCTGGTAGCGAGCGTTTAGCCTCCCCTGGAGGAGATTGAGCAAAGGGTTCTAAGAAGGGTGAACGTGGCTTCACTGAAATTCAAGATGAGCTAATTTAACAGTGTTTTACTGTTTCTCATGTTAAGTCTGCATGTGGTCTCTGCTTTTATAAGGAAGCACATCTATCCCCGTCTTGAGTAGCAAGAAAGCTTTTAGAGTGTTCGGATTTTGACACAATTACTCCCAGCGAATAATGGGAATCGTCTGCTGTAGGTGTGTGAATCTTTGGTCACCTATCGATTGGATCCAATTTCGATTCCTGGGGTGACTATTCGATTCAGAATCAATTCTCGATTCGACACCGTTCCCCATTCAAACCGATTCTCACAATGTGTTATTTGGTGTAATAATTCTAATGAAACTTTTTTTAAACAGTTTACAGGTTAGACAAGCTCTTCTGGTTGCATGGATATAGCCTAAAAACTTATTTTCAAAAATGTATTCTTATAAAAAAAAAAAGAGGAAATAAATATTGTAAAACAAGTGTAAAAATAAATATTAAAACACTCTTTGACACTGATTTAACAATGGTGAATGACAAGTGGATAATAAATGTTAAGTCGCTACTATTTGGCCAAAACAGATTTAAAAAAAAATATGACATCACTAATAATCATCAAAGTTGATAATGATTCTTATAAAAAATGTATACATGTGTTTCAATATACTGATATGATGATGTAACCGATTTAATATCCCTGATGTAGGGCTATGTTCTCACTGAGGGTCAAGTCAGATTTTTTTGCCCATAGGTGACATGAAGGCTGAGTGATTTCGATATCGATACATATGGCGACAGGCAAGTACTCAATATCAATAAAAAATGTGTTCTATAAAAAGGTTCAATACATATGTATTCTTTTTAGTCGGAAGAAACCGGAAGTTACAAAACAAGGTTGGTTGCATGAACTAACGAACTCGTGCTCAGGTAACCTAACAAAACAGGAAGTGGTCAGTGAGCAATGGGAGGGACAAGCTAACGGTATCAGTTTGGTTGCACCATCTTGCTGTCTCGCTGTTGATTCTTTACATTGAGTGAGAAGAGAAACTAAAAATGAGTGCTGCAGAGAGCAAATAAATTGTCGAAAAAACAGGAAAAGTCACCTCGAACGTATGGCATGTTTTTGGATTTTTTAAAACAGACCGTCTTTTCATCTTTTCTTTGCAACGCTTGTCCGTTCCTTATTAGGATATTTGGAAACCACAAGTGGGAACTAAAGTGCAGGACTGTATACACAAAAAATAATTTACAAATGATAACAAATGTGCTACTTTAAAATAGGTAATTTGGTCCAATTATATTTAAATAATAATTACAGCATAACATAATTTGTAAAATAAGAATAACGGACAAAATTAAATGTTACACAGCCGTAACTTCCTTGCAGTAATCCTGCAGAAAGTGCTTATCCTCGGGTTTCTCTATGTTGATATTTTTACACTTTGCACTATTTTGTTACACTTTATTAAGCATTTCTTACTTATGCCTTATTTTTCCATCTTCATTTTAAGAGTTTATTGTTCACATTGTTTGAGTGTTTTCCATGGTTGTGTTGATATTTCCTTTCTGCCTTGATAGCTGAGGAGATTATAATCAGAGGAAGGTTGCATTTTAAATGAAAATGTTTACATGTAATATTTTTCTGCTGGTCTTCATTTTTTATAGGTCATTAAAAAGAAAATCTATAATTATCAATATCAACCGATATAAAATACTTCGTATCGTTTTCAGCCATATTGCCCAACCATAAGCAACATGTATTTGCTTGTATTTCATGTCACTGTGAACAGTACAATTCTGATTCTTTCAAATCCTACACAGCTCTCTTTCGTATGTGGTCATAAATCCAATATATATCTGATGCGAGTGCAGTCTGGACGCTCAGGTCGAGTTCAAACAAACGGCGCAATTTTTTGCCAAAATATGTGATCGTGTCTGTCTGTTTGTTTACAGCGGCATGCATGTACAGTACGTGTGACACATGTATAACATCGTTTTCACCCAGTGATGCGGTCCCGCCAGGTCGTGACAGATTCAACATGTATTTTTAACCAACTCGGCAAAAAACCCCACAAAACGTTCCCGTCTGGACATGGCCCTGCGTGTAGCTGCACGGCATAAGAATTGTGTGTCGAAGAAGAAGCCTGCTGTCTTAAAAAAATAGATATTGTTTTTATATATTTATTTGTGTCAGCTTGCCACAAATTCGGATTTGGTGGTTCCACTTCTCCTCTGTTTATAAATTATAATAGAACCGTGGCTGTATATCAATCAATCAATCAATCAATGTTTATTTATATAACCCTAAATCACAAGTGTCTCAAAGGGCTGCTCAAGCCACAACGACATCCTCGGTACAGAGCCCACATAAGGGCTATAATATATATATATATATATATATATATATATATATATATATATATATATATATATATATATAAAATAAACACCTGCTTCACCAGAGAAAGACGGAGCAGAAGCGATCCGTGTTGCCACTTTATTGAGGTATGCATTAAAAGTGAAACAAGAAGAAAGTCACAGAGTTGAGTGTCTTGCTTCATGCATTTTTTTTCTCTAATCAAATACGTATTAGTGAGAGTAGAGATCTGCCACCACAAGCCCGGAGAGTGTGCTTTATGTGTGCAACGCGTGCATCACTTCTATAAATGCTAAGAAGACACTGCTTAGAGACAATCTTTCGTTTGGCAACACCTTGCCTTCCTGGTGAAATACGTAAACCAGTGTTGTTTAAAATGTAGCATGGAACACTGCTCTTTTTTTTTTTTTATATACTCGTGGCACATTGTAGAAATACAATGAACAAAGATGCCCAACAATAATAGAGCAAAAAGGCATAACACTGAAATAAAAAATAAATAAAAAAACACAAAAAATTGTCTATAAATATATGTTTTAGCCTTTTTGTTAGCCTATTCTGTTACAAGTTACATGATAGCATCCCAACACCACAACCATATTAAATAACGATATTAAGAACAACATTTTTTTTTAATGTACTTAAAGGTTCCACACCACTGCTGTTCTTTTGAGAATGTAAAATAGTTGACTATTTTTGTTATTTATGACCAAATTTTTAAGCACAATATTGTTTGTTTTGATGTAATGGGAGGCTATAGGCCGCTGTTGTTCTTTTTTTTGAATGTATAAATAGCTCTTGGAAACGGCTACTGCAATTTAAATTCCAGACCAAAAGATGTTGAAGCAAAGTGATATTAAATACTTGACATTTGAAAAAAGTTTTCAATAAAGTAGTGAATTTAAAAGTACATGGCTTCAGTTTTTTTTCATTTTTAATGTAATAAGTATTGAAAATTGTAGAAATTCACAGGTATCGATGATGACTACTGAATTATTGGTGTCGTGACAACCCGAGTCTGTTCCTTTGTTTTATTGTCTATCTTGACAGCTTGGCAGAGAGCATTGTTTTTCTTGTTTAGATACTTCATATCAAATGAATATGATAATGTTCAGTGTTTCCCCTAAACTGCCAAGATTCCCGTGGCGATGTTGCCGTGGTCACCGAGTAATTTGCATAATTTACTACGATCATATGATTTTCTTTAAAAAGGCTAAAAAAATGTGTACATACATTTAAAACAAATATGTTATTAATTAGTATTAATATATTTTATTTTATCGTTTTGACATATTTTCAATTGTTGCTGCTTTTTGTACAATGTACTTTGTTGAGATTTTTTTTAAATTACTTTAAAAAATTTTTAAAAACAACTGGCGACAAATCCAGCATCTTCTTCTGTTATTATAAAATGTACTTGTGTTTAGAGACTACTTCTGTCCCTCGATGTGCCTGATGAAAGAAGAGAGCTGTAGCGCTGTTGCTCTAGTTGGACTTTTTCTGCTTAAAAACCGCCACTGTCCTCTTAATATTTGCACATTTTGTAGATGGCGATCGGTGGGTATATCTGCAATATATATAAAAATAATGTCCACATAGCAGACATGCTGACTACGCTCCAGACGTTTTGTTTAGATCCGGTTTCGGTAGCGTGGTATTCGGTGATCATAGTCTTTTTTCGGTGATCAAGTTTGCAGTACATCACTTGTCAATAGTGCGCAAATAATAGGCTATATATACTGTATATCAATTGATACTGTAACTAAGGCTGCAGCTAACGATTATTTTTCTATCGATTAATCTATAGATTATTTTTTTCGATTAATCGGTTAATCTATAGATTATTTTTTCGATTAATCTATAGATTATTTTTTCCTTTTGCCGATTATTTTTTTATTCAAAATGAAGATGAAAAAATAAATGTAGGCCCGTTTTTTCAAAAGGCATGGCTTTTATTTACAAAAAAAAGAAGTATGGCCACTCAGTCAACATTGACAACAACATGACTAAATATTCTGTAACAATGTAAACATTTAAAACCTTTAACATTTAACAAAATTAAAAGTAGCTTATTTGATTTTTAATGTGCAAATATAAAAGTCAACATCCAGTGCAAATCTTAATATTCTGCAATAGTATAAGCATTTCAAAAGTAAAAGTATTGCTTATTTTGCTTTAAAATGTGCAAAAATAAAGATAAACATCCAATACAAAAAAGTGCAAAACGAAATATTCTGTAACAACAGTGTAAACATTTCAACAAAAGTGAAAGTATTGCTTATTTGCTAAAATGTGCAAAAATAAAGATAAACATCCAATACAAAAAAGTGCCAATCTAAATATTCTGGAGCACTGTAAACATTAAGTATTGCTTTTAAAATGTGCAAAATAAACATCCAGTCCAACACAGTACACAATAACCAATTCTACTCATTCCAGTGAGTGTCTAACAGTTGTAATGAAGAAATGTTAGCATGTCTACATGCTTTGGTTCTTTTCTTGTTTACAATATTCCCAGCAGCTGAAAATAGGCGCTCAGAAGGGGTCGATGTGGCTGGAACTGAGAGCTAATTAGCCTTCACCTCAAGCCAGGATTTCTAGCGAGCTGAGCTGCAGTTTAAGTTTCTAGAAGGTCAACGGGCTCATAGTGATGTTACTAGTAGTTGACTGGGAGGTGTTTATTATCATTTGGGGAGAGTCTGCTGCCTGATGCTCACCTGCTAAACACCTATCTGCTCCACCCTGAAGCGCTGACTACATGCGCTCTGAATACGCACTGCTGATTGGCTGATAATGCTTCGTGTGTACCAATCAGATGGTTGTGTGGGTGGGACAATGCTGTGTGTGTACCAATCAGATGGTTGTGTGGGTGGGACAATGCTGCGTTTGTACCAATCAGATGGTTGTGTGGGTGGGACAATGCTGCGTGCTGAGACAGAGGCAGACGTAGCAAAGCAGCTTGTTATGACTTTAGCTTTAGCTTAGAAACTCGTTCGGTACACCCCCGTACCGAACCGAAAGCCCCGTACCGAAACGGTTCAATACAAAACACGTACCGTTACACTCCTAGCAGATACAAATGACACATTCATGTTTTTGTGTAATGATGACAACGTATGCTCTCTCATAGCCGTTGTGCTGCTATGATAGGCCATTTCCGCTCGACACAGTGTGCATACAACAACATTATTAGGCCGTTTATTGAAATACTCCCACACTTTTGACCACTTTTGGCATGCTTTTCCCCCCTCGCTCGCACCGCTCGCATCGTCTTTGATCGTCTGCTTTGCGCTCCGCCATGACGGTAGTGTGACGTCATTATGCGACGCGTCGACGCACAAAAACGGCGTCGACGTAATTTCGTAACCGATGACGTCGACTACGTCGACGCGTCGTTTCAGCCTTAACTGTAACGACCATCTAATGTTAATGTTTTAGGTTTGTGTGGTTTGGATTTGATGTCAGTTTTCCCAAGTTAGCAAACACGCCGTCTCAGCCAGAAAGGTAATTGGCGGAGAATGAGGAAGTGTTCTGTGTCTGTGGAAGCGCCGACTCATGAGCCAAAAGTGTTGTACGGGAATTGTGCCCTTTGTTATCATCGTATTGGTAATAGTTAAAAATAGCGTCATACTTTGTGTGATTTCTTTTGAGTTTCTTTGTGTGGCGGCAATAAAAATGCTGTGGCGGCGTGCCACATTCAATTACTTTAAGGGGAAACCATGATTGTTATTTGACTTGGGTTGGCTAAGTGGGAGTGCATTTTAAAGTCTTTGTACTGATGTCAACCAGAACCTTTTTGTGTGTCTGCAAGATGTGTGTGGCGATCATAGAAATGTATTGACACACAAAAAATACCAACTTTTTGGTTTGATATTGAGTTAAGTGTCTGTAAAAGTTATATGAAACAGTTTGTTGAATGGACTGTTTGGAGTTGAAGGGTCAAAAGAACCGGTAGAAGCGGACTTTGAACTGCAGTGACTGTTGATCCAGTGGCTGTTACATAAGAACAGATGAATAACCTTAGTAGTACCTTTTCAATACACCGAATAACTTGTCACCGTGTTGACTTTTTACTGTGGATTTGTTTGATGGGTGGGACTTTGTTTTACCCAGTCCCCTCCCATATCTTATATTGAAACAATGTGTTTAAATCCATCACAAATGCATAATTTATGCAAGTACATATGGTATTGCTTTATATTTCAGTTATAGTTTCTCACACAAGAGTGTTGATTTTATCTTTGGCTTGCTGTGTCATGGCAGGACAACGTAACCATGACTCTTTGTTTCTCTCCCCCATTACACAACTCTTAACCTCTGAACCTCTGGTTTTCATATTCATCAGAGGGAGCACACTTTTTCTTTTTTTTCTCTTTTTTTAAGTTAAAGGGGCTGAGTTGTTCATCTCTCACTTTAAAATACCCAAAGCACAGACAGGGAGAGGACACAAGCGGTACAAGTAAGGCTGCTGGGCTTTATTTAATATTTTTTATTGATATCTTTAAAGTGTTTTCAGACAATGTAATGTTTTTCTGGATAAAAATGATCTGCTGATATTGTTCCCATGTATGGTTTTACGATTCTCAAGTACTCTCTTATCTGTGACTTTTTGTGAACGAGCAGTTGAGTGGAATTTGGGCGCATTTTAATGGCCTGCATTTACAAGTCAGTGATTTATTGAATAGAAGACATCAAGAAATAGTGAATTAGAGTTTGAATCATGGCAATGCCGGTCAATTAGTTTGTGTTTGAAAACTTTATGCAAATTCAGTTAGTATTTTCCAGGGTCATAGGCTAAGTAACAATTGTACAACTGTAATTGTATAGTGTAAAAAATAAAACAAAGGTACTCACCCTTTGAATTATTTGCCGTGAATCCTTTAAATGGCTTGCAGAAGGTGTGTCGACACCTTTCTTAGCTGTTACAGTGAACAAAAAAGTCAACTTCTGAATAATAAAAATCATTAAATAATATATTGTGTACTCACCATTGTTACTTGCAGAGAGGTGAGTGTCTTCACAATAATGCACAATGCAGAGGTGTGCTATTTTTTGTTCTTGCATCAAGTCACTGTAGCTTCACAGTACTGAGCAGTCAAGACAACCAACATAGTATGCCACTCTTACACGACATAGCAGTAGGCTCCTTTTTCGGTTCTATGGTCATCACTTTTTGCTTTTTTGCCTTTACTGGTACCTTTTTAAAAAGCCAAAGAAATGCAAACATATTGCGGTAATCCCTTAATGCTAACTGGGCTGAAGTCTTTTTTGACATTATGCATGACATCGGTTGAATCCCTGAAGGTTCCACTGAATTCCGCCCGGTCTGACCTCATGTGTTTATTACGTGTTCATAAAT
The DNA here is from genome assembly GCF_033978785.1 of Entelurus aequoreus. Taxonomy (NCBI): domain Eukaryota; kingdom Metazoa; phylum Chordata; class Actinopteri; order Syngnathiformes; family Syngnathidae; genus Entelurus; species Entelurus aequoreus. The sequence goes on along the minus strand of NC_084740.1, from coordinate 10,130,400 downwards.
AATGTCTTCTGTCTACAGACCATAATGGGGCTCTTCCTGTGGCTTGGCCTGCTTATGATGTCGGGTGTCCACTCCACCTTGGTCAAGAACTGCCACCCTGGCTGCCGTTGCGAAGTGGAAAACTTTGGCCTTTTCGACAGTTTCAGCCTGACAGGAGTAGACTGCAGCGGGTTGGGTCCCGGCGCCACCATGCCCATCCCTATTCCACTGGACACTGCCTATCTCGACTTATCCTCCAATGCCATGGGCCCGCTCAGTGACACCATGCTAGCAGGTCCTGGGTACACCACTCTTGTTAGCTTGGACCTCAGCAGCAACCACATTACAATGGTGAGTCCTAGTTGTTGACTTACCATCATGTATGCATTTTGACCTTTAATCACACTTGTACGCGTGTCATTGCTCTCCTTAGCCGTATTATGTTGAATCTTGCCAGTTTTAATTTCTACCTTATGGTTTGGGTTTCGTTGACGTACTGCGTTCTTGTTGACATTTTTTGGTTCAATCTGTTTGGTTGAACTTAAGATGAATGTGAACCAGCAAGTATTTTCTGTTAAAATGATCTACAGCATGAGTCAACAGTGAGCGTCTTATCACTCAGCTAAAACTATCTTGATTGCATGCATGCCGTTCTGTTTCTTAATGTCTTTACTTGTGCTCGTTACAGTTTACCTCGGAATTCGCAGTACTTGTGCTACTGGGGTATGGTATGGGCTTAGGAGCGAAAGGTCTTTGTGAACTCATAATTCTGCTCAAGTAATTACTTTTTTCTCTGTGAGCTCTTTGGCAGTTTTTAGCCACTGGACCACACAGCTCAATAGTGTGTAATGTCCCCGAATGTACTTCCTGTAAACGTCTAACCGTGTTTATCACGTGCACACTCACTAGCGGCTAATTTTCACTATTCGCTTCGCTTGGTTTTGTAGGAAAGGCACAGGCGGAAAAAATGTGCGCAATGATAGCTTTGATAGCTTTGATAGCTTTGATAGCTGTGTGAAAGTGGCTAAGAACTGTAGTCAGTCAAGGAAATGTCAGCCCTTTTCACATGGCGTACAAGAGCCGGTTGATATGGCTGAAAACTATATTATGATATAAGTTTTTTATATTTGTCGACATCGTTAATTATTGAAATTTTGTATTACCTACGGAAAGTATGGACCAAGACAAAAACATATTAAATGTTAAAACATTTTTTTCAAACAAACCTTTTTCTGATTATAATCCCCTCAGCTATCAAGGCAGAAAAGAAAGGAAATGTCAACACAACCGTGGAAAACACTCAATCAATCAATGCAAACAAAATTCTAAACTCACAATAAACACATAACAATAACTTGAGTAACAAAAGTGTAACAAAATAGTGCAAAGTGTGGACATGGAAACAGAAAAACCTGAGAATATATATTTTTTCAGGTTCACTGCCAATAAGTTATGTGGTCTGTGTAACATTTAATTTGGTCTGTTATTTTTGTGTAAGTATTGAAATGCAGTAAATATTACTTAAATGTATTGTTTCAATTTATTATTTGTTATATTTAGTTGTTTATTTTATTTTTACAGTCCTGCACTTTATTTCCTACCTGTTGTTTCCGTACATCCAAATAGGGAACGGAGGATGGTTGAAAAGAAAAAAATTAGCGTGGCGAAGGAAAAAAACTAAAAAAAAACTGCCCACTGTCGAGGTGACTTCCTGTTTTATCGACAATTTATTCGCTCTCTGCAGCACTCACTTTTAGTTTCTCTTCTCACTCAATGTAAAGAATCAACAGCGAAGATAGCAAGATGATGATGATGAACCAAACACGATAGTTGACACTGTTACGCGATTGACTGTTTAGCGTGTCCCTCCCATTTCTCACTGACCACGTCCTGTTTTGCTAGGTTACCAGACCGTGAGTGCCTTTGTTCATACAACCAAACATGCTTAATTCTTTCTGTTTTCTTGCGACCCCCCCCCCCCCAAAAATATATTGTTAAATTCCAGACTATAAGCCACCACTTTTTTTCTATGCTTTGAACCATGCGGCTTATAAAACGGTGCGGCTAATTTATAGATTTTCTTGGCTGATGGCCATAATGCAAATAGTTTTTAACAAAAAAACAAGCCAAGACACTGAATAGGTGTGTTACTGTTTGTGCTAAAGCGCCATCATTTGGACGAGTTCGCTGCATTGCCCTTTTGTTTAGACCAGTGGTGTCCAAACTTTTTGACTTGGGGAACGCATTGGGAAAAAAAATTTGGCTGGCGGCCGGAAGCAGATTGCATGTAAACTACCAATATATACGTATATGTGTATATATATATATATATATATATATATATATATATATATATATATATATATATATATATATATATATATATATATATATATATATATATATATATAAATATAAATATAAATATACAGCCCTATACGTACGCATGCACACACATACAAATACAAGCTTACACAAATACACACAGTACGACACTTTTTTTTATAACAGACTGAACAACACATAACTTAAACTACTGCAACCTTAACAACCACCACCATGTCAGACCGTGACGACAATGTAATATGAAGTAAAAACGATAAAACATTGAACATTAAGAGTATGTGAAAGTTTGACTCCTACCTTGGTTAATTCTCTGACAACCTCCTAAAGTTTTGTAATCAATCTAAAATATGAAGCAGCTAAAATGCGCAGAACGTGGGAAAGTGTGAAGAGGGTGTTTCTTATATATTACCCATCATGCACTGTAATCGACTTTAAATGTGTAATTTTAAATTATATATGTACGTGTTTTATAATGTCCACAAAGTTCAATGAGCAGGAGGTGTGTTATGTACGACCGCGTGTTGACTTTATTTGTTGGTTACAGTTATTTTACACCATGAGTCGGGAAAGTTGTTTGGATTGGGTCCTATTTAATGATGCTGTGCTCAAACTGCATTTAAACGAAAGTCGCGGTGAGTAACCTGCGATTCTATCATTGCCCATTAGAGGGTGGCAATCAGAGTACATTTGTCCAGTTCTCTGATTGGTTTCCTTTTTGATACAAGTATAACCCTGTGGCTAAACTTGCGCGAGCGCAGAGCAGAAATCTGAGCGAGTGTAGAAAAAAATGTTGAATGTGCAGAAGGGTGAGGTTGAGAGGGGGCGGGAGAGAGTGCAGCCATCTGACAGCAGACAGCACTAATTATTGAGTTTTAATATAGATAATAGCAAACACTTTTATTGTGCACAAAACACATAACAAACTGCCTTTGCGACCTCAATATTAAGACACAAATATAATATCATATGCTTTATAGTCCAGAAAATACGGTGTATTGTATATCCAAGGTTTTATCGAACACATTTTTTATTGATATTGATTACGTGTCTATCGCGGTTTATATTAAAATCGCGGTTTATATTGATATCGTTTTATCGACCCCACCCTACAGCTTACTAATGCCAGGAGTTCTGCACTTTCTTTCCTGGGTTTCTGGTCTGTTTGAAAATCATTGATTCAAAGCGAGGAGTTGAAACTAACCTACAAATTGGGGCGGGACAGTGATAGTTCTGCCAATATCCTTCATTCTCCAGGTTCTGTGTAAAAGGAACAAGCAGTAAAAACAAAATGTTACAGCCGTAATTACTTTTTCCCAAATGTATTTTGTAAGTGTCTCTTACCTTGCTGATGTTTTCCAGGTAAGTCCCAAGGCTTTGTCAAAGCTGCGTTACCTGGAGACTCTGGATCTAAGCCACAACGATTTAGAGAGCCTCCCGCCGAGCTGCTTCTTCGGCCTCCCTCTGGCCGAAGTTGACCTGAGCCACAACAGCTTACAGGACTTCAACATGGACGCCTTTGCTGCCAAAGTTAACAGCAAGCCCCTCAGCGTGGATCTGTCGCATAATAAGCTCGAATCCATTTCGGCGACACAGCATGCACATTTTGTGCACATTCAAAGCCTGAATCTGACAGCAAACCGCCTATCGAGTATACCGCTATTAGCAGGACTTGAGACACTAAGGTACTTAAATCTGGATGGCAACCCTATCAGCGTCATCAAGGAAGGGGATTTTGCTCACCTGAAAGATTTGGTTTATTTGACCCTCAGTGGCCTTCAGCAGCTTCAAGAAATCAAAGCACATGGATTGAGAGGCCTCCAGAGCCTCCAGGTCTTAGATCTGTCAAACAATCCCAATCTAAAAACACTGAGCCCGGACATTTTCAGCGGACTGAACTCTCTGCAGGAGCTTAATTTATTTGGATCTGGGGTGACGTCCTTACCAAATGACATGCTCACGCAGCTCCCCAGTATGAAGAGCATTATGCTAGGACAGAACATCCGCTGCTGGAGGACCCAGAAACAGGGACAGTTTCATCGGCAGCTGGGTCAAGCGCAACACAACGAGGTTCTGAACTGCAATGTGGATGGTGTTGTCCTGTGATCCTGCCAAAGAGGATCTGCCTTTATGCCAGCGTTGTGCCTTTATTCAAATACAGTAAAATAAACTGTTAATGGTAGCAATCATAAACACAACATAAAATATTATATACATCTACAACTGTAAAGTTTCACTTTCTACATCTTATGCACTTATATAAAAAATACAATGTTTCTAGGTAATCTGCAGATGGCTCCAAATAGCAAACAAATTTTACAGCAATTGACCACTACATTTTTTAATTACCATGTTGACCTGAATATATATTAACCCCGCCCAAAAAACAAAAAAATAAATAAATAATATATATATATATATACTGTATCTATATATATATTTATATACCGTATCTATATATCTACCGTATATATATATATATATATATATATATATATATATATATATATATATATATATATATATATATATATATTGTGCATTGTGCGTCATGGCAGAAGTGCATTGTGGGTCATGGGATGCTAACTGCTGCTACATCCGTAGCTATTAAAATGGATTATTTCAACATTGGCGGTAACTTATAAAAACTGAGTAGGGCTTGTAGTGGATTGTCCGAAGCTTAAGCAGGCAACAAAAGTAGTTTAGTACAACAAATGTATTTACCCATTATCAGAAGTGCAGGTTGAATTAAGTTGTCCGTGCAAGCAGACACAAGTTACTCCAGAGCACACAAGACACACACAAGCCAAAATCACCCCCGAGTTCCGGTCTTCTGCCATTTTTTATATGTCTGTTGTGCGTCATCGTTCCTTATCGAGTGCGTCAATGTCTTGTTTTGCTTTTCCTATCTGTTCCATAACAACTCGAATCCTTTAGACAGTCAACACATTCTATAGACAGGTTGGCATGACTTAATATTCACTTTTGTCCCACAACTGGTCCATTCAATGGCACAAAAATACAAGAGTATTGAAAATGAGCGGACATTCTTAAAAGACAAGAAATATAGGTCAAAAGGTCAGAAATTCTACTACAGGCTGAACTAAAATGGCACTGAAAAGGAAATCATATACTGCAGATTGCAAGCAGCCGAAAACGGCGATCGAGCAGCAGAAAGAAAGGAAACGGCGCATACCAGAGGCGACACCGGGGAGTAAGATTTCATCGGCTTTAGCGATCGGGAGTGACAGATTGTTTGGTAAACGTATAGCGTGTTCTATATGTTCTAGTTATTTGAATGACTCTTGCCATGATGTGTTGCGTAAACATACCAGGCACGTTCTCAGTTGGTTATTTACGTGCGTCGTATGGCGTACACTTATTCAGCCTGTTGTTCACTATTCATTATTTATTTTAAATTGCCTTTCAAATGTCTATTCTTGGTGTTGGATTTTGTCAAATAAATTTCCCCCAAAAATGCGACTTATACTCCAGTGCGACGTATATATGTTTTTTTCCTTCTTTATTGTGCATTTTCGGCCGGTGCGACGTATACTCCGGAGCGACTTATAGTCCGAAAAATACGGTATACATATATATCTATATATATATATATATATATATATATATATATATATATCACACACACACACACATAAATATACGGGGAAAATGTGGTCACTGCCACAGTCTGGTTTGCATGAATACATTTCTAGACGTCGATCAAGAAAATTGTATCTTATAGTCTGGTCAATATGGTAATTTGTACAAACCATGTAGTTTTATTGGAACTGTGTGACTGATAGCTTAGTATGGAGGCTCTAAAAAAGTGGACAACTGTGAGTTTGACCCTGTTTAAAGTCCTCCTACGCCCGCCAGCTAGCCTAAACGTTAAGTGCCATAATGCATCGTTTTGAAGAATACCCTTTTAAGCAGAACCGACGAAGCTGTCCCACAGTTGATTTATTGAGTGATTTGTTTTGCTAGTTTAGTTACAGCAATGCATTGCTTTTATTTGCTGTTTATTTGTCTCATGCAAAAACCAAATTTTGTTACCTGGTTTTGTGTATTTAGGATCCACATACTGTAAGTCCCGAAAATTTGAAATCAAGCCATGGAGGCATTGCGGATATATCTATAGAACAATTTGACCTTCTTCCAAACTTGCTCCAAACAAGCCGTTTGGAGTTTTAAGACGTGAGTGGAAATTTTGCCTTAGTTACGTTAGCGGATATCGCCATATATGGTAGAGGTTAACCCGCAGAGCTTTGCGCCGAAAGGGAGACTACAGCAGGTAAATAAGACAGTCACAAAGCGGCTTGAAGATAGTCTGTAAAACATAATCTATGCAAAATTTGGACCAAAGCACCACCATTACATTTTATGTAGACCACAAGGAAGTGTTTTAATTGTAGAAAAAAAAATCATAATATCACCCTTTTAAGTGACTTAAGTGAAAAGAGCTCTTCACACACCAAAAGGACCATTTTATATTGACCTTACTTCCAAAAGGCCAGCTCTTCAACATTTCCAAGTGTGCTCTTCATTTTGAAAGTTTTCTGTTGCATGGAGAAGAAAACAAACGGTGGACCACAATGACCAGCATTTCCCTTTTTCTATTTTAATAAACACATTTGGCCAATGAACTATGACAATGCACGTCAACTTTTCCTGTGGACTGAAGTAAGGCTCAGTGCTTGGCCTCAAGACTGCTATGTTTGAGCGTCTGAAAACCATAAAGATGTAATGTGTAGTACAATCACATGACATGCGATTCATATTTGTATGGATTTCAACTATGCTGTATGTATTTTTGCAAATATATACATATGTGTATTAAACTGAAATGTTCTCATGCCTCCGTGTGAAGCGCCACTGATGTTTAGGTGTGTCGGTTCAAACCGACACAATGAAAGATTGACTACTCCATTTTTATCATTTTGAATGACAGTGTCTGTTGACACTGTGGCATTATGACAGGGTGTGTCTGTCTTAAAAATACCAGGAAAATTTTAATGTGAGTGACGTCTTCCTTACATCATATTTAGGGTACAGCTAAGACTATTTGGTTCAAACTCACAGACGCAGATTCAGTCCTCATTTACTTGTTTTAATGGGTCCTATCCTACTAATTTCTGGTGCATTAAAATTGTGTTATTACCAAAGAACCCCATTCTTTTGGGGCTCTATAGTAAGTTCATTTTAACAAAATATTTCATGAATCTCAAAGTTGTGTACAAGACAAATCTGCCTTCACTTTACCGAAACAATCGGACTTCAAACGCTGCGATTGCTGCTCTGTCGTACCTGCTTCCGCATAGAGACATTCCTGTCCAAACCGGTTATGTGCTTTAATGGCTATCAGCAAATAGTGAAGAACAATACATTATTTGATGAATATTGAATAATTGGGCACTTAAATGTGCTTTGTTCATGAAACATAATCATCCTGAGGTACTGTAGGTCTTTCTTTCCCCAAAAAAACCCAAGCTCTTCCCTTTACTCTGGTTTGGATACCGCATTCTTCCATCGGGAAAGGAAAAACATTTTCTGGCAGCCATTGTCAAGAATAAGTGACTAAGCAGCAGTGGTCACTGAGCAAGTTGTCATACATGGACTTCCTAACATTGAGACGTGAGGAATTAAAATCTTGTGGAAATCTCATGCCGTTCTATAACTTGACCGCTTTAAATTTAGAAGTGGTGTAAAAATGTGAAAGTTGAGACTGATTGATAGCACAACAGATAGCCTGAGATCCACACATTTTGGTCACCCGTCTTCTCTACCGGCACAATTGGGAATGGAGATGTGCCGGTTCTGGGCGGGGTCCTTACAGCGAGCTGCTGGATGACTCAATTACAGTTGAGGTCCGCCTAAAACCACACCAGCCCGACTGACGCTGTTCTCATCCACCACTTGCGACACAACTGCTGTTGGAGACTTGAAGGTTCTGAAACCTTAGTAAACCCAAGGGCTCACTTAGTTTTGTGGCGACAACCGTACTTGCCAGTCACAGAGTGAATGGTACGGTCACCTGTGAGCTTTTTATGGAGGTATCAGGTAGGGATGTTATGATCAGGGTTTTATGCTACCGGTTCTGATATCGATCATCCATAAGTGATATCAATGCCGATCATTAACTGTAAATGTTTTCATTTATTTAGGGTGAGTGCTCTTGATAGTTTAACACAGGGGTCACCAACCTTTTTGAAACCAAGGGCTACTTCTTGGGTACTGATTAATGCGAAGGGCTACCAGTTTGATACACACCTAAATAAATTGCCAGAAGTAGCCAATTTGCTCAATTTACCTTTAACTCTGTTATTATTAATAATTAATGATATTTATCTTTGTGGAAACACTGATCATCTTAATGATTTCTCACAATAAATATATATAGAAACAGATAAATATCAATATGCAACACTTTATTTTTATATTTTCTCTAAGTGCACATTTTTCAAATTGAACATTTTCAAATGATCACTTCTAAGACAGTCTTGTGAAATCACAATATCCCATTTTAACTAGCTAGCCACTAACATTTTTTAACAAATCATGAATTACTTTGCACCATGTTTGTACAAATAATAACTCATGTAAAATACAAAAGTAAACTCTGAAATTTTTAAATCATGTCACACTTTGAACTGGACACCAAATCTGTTATCTGTTTCTTTGTCAGTTAGTGGGAAGCCTGGCATTGCATGCTGTTAACTAGTGTGTTGTACTCTGGTGTGTAACTTGACACTGCAACTCTGAGTGAGTCTTGCAGATGTGCATCAGTGAGGCGTGTTCTGTGTTTGTTCTTGGTGAAGTTCATGTCGGAAAAGGCTGATTCACAAAGATAAGATTTTTCCTCATTGTTTGCGGAACCTTCTTAATCTTTTGGACATATTTTCACAGCAATCTGGCCTTAAACTTAATTATGATAAATGTAAAATGTTAAGGATCGGAAATCCAAAGGGAACGTCCTTTCGAATGGAATGCAAAGTGCCTGTTTTGTGGACAGATGGACAAGTTAACATACTTGGTGTTGTTGTCCCAGAAAATCTGGAAGATCTAGGCTCAGTAAATTATGATAATCGACTAAGAAAGCTGGACAAAATTATGCAATTATGGAAAGGGAAATCCCTAACTTTCTATGGTAAAATGTCTATTGCCAACTCGTTAATTATTCCTCGATTTATTTATTTGTTTTTGTCTTTACCAGCTCCATCACAAAACTTTTTTAAGATTTATGAGCGGAGGGTCTTCGATTTTGTCTGGAACGGCAAACCAGAAAAGATTAAAAGAAAGGTTTTGTACAAAGAGTATGAATATGGGGGCCTGAAACTTCTCAACCTTGAAGCTATGTGTCTGTCTTTAAAAGCATCAATTGTTCCAAAGATGTATTTAAACATTGAGTGGTACACAAATGTCCTGTTGGACAAAAAACATGTACTGTATCAAAAGAAATTGTATCATTTTTTACAAGTGATCCCCTCCCAGAGAGTCTGCTGGGAAACATGGCGGGGTTCATAAAGGAAACAATCCACTCATAGTGGTGTTTTCAATTTTATGTGCCAGAAAAAAGAGACGATATTTTGCAGCAGTTAATATGGATGAACTCTAATATTGTAATAGATGGAAAGCCTTTCTTTTGGAAAAATATGTTTGAAAGAGGAATCATTTTTGTCAATGATATTATCAATGAGAATGGTAAAATTATGAAGTATGATGCATTTAGAGCTATGTATGGTGATGCTTGCTCAAGCTTTTCATTTTATCAACTAACTGGAGTAATTGGGAAAAGATGGAAACAAATAATTAATTATGGAACTACTAAATTATTAGTTTGTAAACCTCTAATAAGAAATTCTAGTTGGCAAAAAGGAACTAAAATAAATAGAAAAATATATAAGTTTTATTTAATAAAGAAATCTTTGAAGGCTGCCTCATACAACACAATGAATGTACATGAATGAAGGTGTGTGTTGCTGAGTCCGACTTGGACATTATCTGGACTGGGCCTGGTTTCTAAAACCCTTTAAACAAATCTAATTTCATTGACAACCTGGGGCCGTACTTATCAAGCTTCTCAGAATTACTCCTAAGAAGTCTGCTAAGAGTTGACTTAAGAGTAAATAAATTCTTCGCTGAAAGCTGCACTTAAAAGTTAGTTATCAAGCGTCTTACTCACACTTTCAGCGAAGTGTAGGACTGAATCTTAAGTGTCACACTCAAAGCTGAATTACGACATTACTATGTGCCGTAAACGGAATTTTAGGTGACGTCATTTCTGTGTCCATAGAAATGACCAATCACGGAAGGGAATCCGTTGTCTAAGAATAAAGAAATATCTTGGAAATATTTAAGTGGACAATGGGAGTGTATATTTTGACAATAAACTACAAAATAATACAAAACAAACTAGTCCCCGCCGGCACTCACGCTACCGCTCCCTCTCTTCTGTCGCCCACACACTCACTGACGTCACTCACCTCACGGCCACACACATACGCTACTGTCATAACATTTTCTTTCCAATTTATTAATTAGGCAACTAATTTGAAACTGGTGTGGGTGGCTCTATATATACTAGCCCACTGCAGCCACATGCAGAAATCAACATGGAATCGAAAAGTATTAAATCTGTGACAAAAATAATACCCGCTCTGTCTAAACGATACCGTTTGATCAGCTGCTCGTCATCAAACAAATCCAGAACATCGTTCCGCTCCCTGAATGTTCGCGCACGTCTCTCTCGCCTCAGTGCCATCCCCTGCTGGCAACTCCTAACCACTTAAGACACCTCTGAAGGTCTCTTAAATATCGTGGAGAGTAGGAGTGATTCTTAGACTTAAGAACGTTGATAAAAAGCTTTTATTCCTAAGTTTGAGAGTAGGACTAAATTTCGCAAATTATCAGGACTTAAGTGTAAAATGGCACTCTAAGAAGCTTGATAAGTACGGCCCCTGGTCTGTTGAAGATAAGGCCCTTTTTTAAAAAATAAAATAAAATAAGATAAATAAATAAAAAACAGTTTCTTGGATAAAAAAGAAAGTAAAACAATATAAAAATAATTACATAAAAAATAGTAATTAATGAAAATGTTAGTGGACCAGCAGCCTATACAATCATGTGTGCTTCAGGGACTGTGTCCCTTGCAGATGTGTTGTCTATGTTGTGGGAACCAGAATATTGGTAGCAGAAAGAAATAACCCCTTTTGTGTGAGTGGGTGTGGGTGAGTGTGCATGGGGGAGGTTGCTTGGGTTGATGCACTGATTGAAAGTGTATCTTGTGTTTTTTCTATGTAGATTTAATTTAAAAAAATAAAATAAAATAAAAAAAAAATTGAAATTTTTTTTTTTTTTTTTTTTTTTTTTTTAGAACAGGCCCGCGGGCGATTCATCTGGTCCTTACGGGCGACCTGGTGCCCACGGGCACCGCGTTGGTGACCCCTGGTTTAACAATATCAACCCAATATTTAAACTGGTTTCTTACTCTTTTCTATCACATCCCAGCAGGCACAAGGCAGTGATAAAACATTGATTATACATACATGTCCTTTAAAACGGACTTTGAAACAATGTTGCAAAATAGTTGTATTTGTAAATTGATGTCGTTGATGTCTAATGTTGTATCCAGGCTATTGCTTGGGAAATTACCAAATTTCAATGGTCCAATCATCGTCACAACCTGACATTGAAAAAAACATAGTAAAAAAGTGTGTTGTTTCAACCTTGTATTTGTGTTGTTAAATTTTGGTTGTAAAATGATCACAATTAAATGGTCAAATCAACGTTGGAACCCAACATTGATTAAACGTCATCAAAAAGCATGTTCCAACGTTAAGTTTGAGTTGCTCAACGTCAGAACCTAATTCACCAAGATCTCAACGTTGTTTTAAAGGCCTGTGCCTGCTGGGATGTAATTGTTTGAGCAGAACAAAGTCAATAGTACACAATAACTTCAACGACCAGTAGAGTGCAAAAAACATCCATAAATCTATTAAACCATATCCAATTGTATTTACGATCCGCAAAGTATGTGAAAACACTGTTTAAAAAATCACAAAATGCCACAAATTCAGTCATACTGGAAATACACAAACATTGGAATGAGATGTGGTGTTTATCATTCACAATCCTCATGTAAGACAAAAACACATACGTTTCCCTTTTTTTATGCATTTGAATTCGTAAATAAATACCCAACAATTGATTCAACAGATCAAAGGTCCTCTTTTGCGCTCATTATACTATATAAAAACATTTACAAACTGCCAACAATATTCCATTTACATGTCGTGACCTGAAAATTAACCAAATATGAGCGATAGTGGTATTGTAAGCGCCAGTGAAGACAGACTATTTTAGCGGCGAATTGATAGCAGTAAGCAAATGCTAGATTATGCTGCTATTGTTGACTCACTCCGGCGGCTTCTGCTTCGTCTCAAACTTTCTAAAAGTACATTCTGTCACCTGGTAGTAGACAAATGTGGCCATGGTCTGACAGGCTGGTCGGCTTTGACATCCCCTGAAATGGCAAAACAGACCCCGCAAGAAGCTTTCTTTGGGAACCTTTTTTTAAGCCTTTGTGAGGATTGCGATTGAATCTTTATCCAAACGGAATTATGTGAGCGTCCCGTCGGTCGGCATCCCAGCGAGAGCGCACATATTACAGAAAGTGTTTGTTTTAATATGGTTTGGTCTTGTTAGTTTATATGCGTAGCACCTAGCAATGCTGCGGATGCTAGTGTCACCGAAGTACATGTCAAACTACTTCCTTAACGTAAATGACCGCCATAACCACAACACCAGGGGGTGCTCCACTAACCACGTTAAACCCAGATTCCGAACTAACAAAGGTCTTAACTCATTCTCTTTCTATGCCACATCAATGTGGAATGCGCTCCCAACAGGTATAAAAGAAAGGGCATCTCTATCCTCCTTCAAAATCGCAAAAAAAGTTCACCTCCAGGCAGCTACAACCCTAAACTAACACCCTCCCCGGATTGCTAATAATCAAATGTAAACAATCAAATGCAGATTCTTTTTCTTATGCCTTCTGATCTCTCTCTCTCTCTCTATGTCCACTACTTGATGTCCATATCCCCCCCCCCCCCACGCCCCCCCCCTCCCTCCACACCCCTGATTGTAAATAATGTAAATAATTCAATGTGATTATCTTGTGTGATGACTGTATTATGATGATAGTATATATGATAGTATATATCTGTATCATGAATCAATTTAAGTGGACCCCGACTTAAACAAGTTGAAAAACTTATTCGGGTGTTACCATTTAGTGGTCAATTGTACGGAATATGTACTTCACTGTGCAACCTACTAATAAAAGTCTCAATCAATCAAAAAAAACAATGAAACTGCATCCATCACTCGGCTTCTAAAACTTATTGCTCATCCTTTTTGAGTTATGGCTCAAAAATATAAGGTCCTGGATCATAATTTTTTAGCAAAGTAATCGTTGTTGGCTCTCACCAAGTCTGCTTGATTAGCATTGTTGTTGATAGGGAAGATATCTTTGGTTCCTAGCGCGGCGTCACACGCTCACGTGACTGGCTTCCCTATTATCTCTCAAAATGGCTCTGGAATCTCTGTGAGATTGATACTATTTTAAACCTATCTAATTTTTTGCAAACTTTGGAAGTCTTTTGGTGTCATAAATCAGACATATATGATAATAGCTTCAATATAGAGGCAACTTGTTTTTTCCACTCGACTGGTACTTGAACAAAATCACAAACTACTACAGTATTTACTGCTGATTAAAATCCTTTGGTTTTCAACCTTAAGGTTCTCCCGTGTCCAGGGAATCATTACCTTAGTTTGTAAACATTAACCAAAACAACAAAAACATTTTGAGAGAACAAAAATATCCACTTAATCTCTAGTATCAATCAGATACTGACATTAACCTTGATATGTTACAGCCGGGACAGTGATAGTTCTGCCAATATCCTTCATTCTCCAGGTTCTGTGTAAAAGGAACAAGCAGTAAATACAAAATGTTACAGCCGTAATTACTTTTTCCCAAGTTTATTTTGTAAGTGTATCTTACCTTGCTGATGTTTTCCAGGTAATTCCCAGGGCTTTATCAAAGCTGCGTTACCCGGAGACTCTGGATCTAAGCCAAAACTTGGGTGTTGTGCACTGACTGCGACAGTGCAGACAGTTGTTATATTATTCTGTCTCTACACTCTTATTTTGTTAATTTCCTGTTAATAGCTGGTTACTTTCTGTTGTTACGCGGTTCCATATACACTTATTAAACTTTACAAAGCACTTATTTTTTGGTGTTGTTTAAAACTATTTTAGCGGTTGGATTAGCTCTTAGCAGGCTGTCGGCGTATAACATGATTAGCCTTTTTCGGAACCTCCTTTCTGAGGGCAAGGTTCTTCCATATCATTTTATTCTAAACGCTGTCTGAATAAAGGGAGGTGATTAGGATTAAAGATTAACAATTTATTCTACAAAAATGGAGGGGAAAAAATACAAACATTAGCAATACCAGCGCTAGTGAGAAGACCAAGCTGTCTAAAGTCTGGCACATCATCATTTTGTAGACTGCCACTGTGCCTTGGCATAGATCAAATCCAAAAGTTACCTTGGCGTGTATGTTGGACACACCCACACATCTGTCCACTCAACCTTCGTCTCGTTCCTGGTACCTCTTTTCCTGGTGCCTAAATGAGATACAATGTGTGTGTATTTGCAAAGATAGAAACACAGTGAGTATTAATTGTTATGTCC
The DNA here is from genome assembly GCF_033978785.1 of Entelurus aequoreus. NCBI lineage: Eukaryota > Metazoa > Chordata > Actinopteri > Syngnathiformes > Syngnathidae > Entelurus > Entelurus aequoreus. The sequence goes on along the minus strand of NC_084740.1, from coordinate 10,115,318 downwards.
TTGAACCCAAATAAAGTGAACAAGAAGTGAGACTCCTTGTGCAGTCCACTCTGCTTCAAGTTTAGAAAATATTATCCTAACAGCCTCGTCGTCCAGTGATAATGCTACTTCATAATAATACCTAAGATACTAAGACATGCAGTGTATTTGCTGTAATGAGGTGATGATTATTAGCTTAGGAGAGTGGCTCCACACTGTGGAGGGAGATACACAATTATCATTATTTATTTCTTCTGTTATTATTTTCATTAGCAACTCTTTGTTCTCTCCTGAACAAAATGTGGTCGTGTTGTCTGTATTAGAGTTGAAAGGCCTACTGAAAGCCACTACTACCGACCACGCAGTCTGATAGTTTATATATCAATGATGAAATCTTAACATTATAACACATGCCAATACGGCCGGGTTAACTTATAAAGTGACATTTTAAATTTGCCGCTAAACTTCCGGTTCGAAACGCCTCTGAGGATGACGTATGCGCGTGACGTAGCCCGGCGAACACGGGTATGCCTTCCACATTGAAGCCAATACGAAAAAGCTCTGTTTTCATTTCATAATTCCACAGTATTCTGGACATCTGTGTTCGTGAATCTGTTGCAATCATGTTCATTGCATTATGGAGAAGGAAGCTGAGCAAGCAAAGAAGAAAGTTGTCGGTGCGAAATGGACGTATTTTTCGAACGTAGTCAGCAACAACAGTACACAGCCGGCGCTTCTTTGTTTACATTCCCGAAAGATGCAGTCAAGATGGAAGAACTCGGATAACAGAGACTCTAACCAGGAGGACTTTTGACTTCGATACACAGACGCCTGTAGAGAACTGGGACAACACAGACTCTTACCAGGATTACTTTGATTTGGATGACAAAGACGCAGACGTGCTACCGTGAGTATGCAGCTTTGGCTTCTAAACATTTGATCGCTTGACCGTATGTGCGCAACTTTTTTTTGCGTATGTACGTAACTTTTTAAAAATATATAAGCTTTATGAACCTTGGGTTAGGTGAACGGTCTTTTGGGCTGAGTGATTGTGTGTGTTGATCAGGTGTTTGAATTGTATTGGCGTGTTCTATGGAGCTAGGAGCTAGCATAGGAGCTAGGAGCTAGCATAACAAACACGCAGGTGTTTTTATGCAGGATTAATTTGTGGCATATTAAATATAAGCCTGGTTGTGTTGTGGCTAATAGAGTATATATATGTCTTGTGTTTATTTACTGTTGTAGTCATTCCCAGCTGAATATCAGGTCACCCCCGGCTCTCACAGCATCTTCCCTATCTGAATAGCTTCAACTCCCCACTAGTCCTTCACTTGCACTTTACTCATCCACAAATCTTTCATCCTCGCTCAAATGAATGGGGAAATTGTCGCTTTCTCGGTCCGAATCTCTCTCACTTCATGCGGCCATCATTGTAAACTATAGGGAACTTTGCGTATATGTTCAACTGACTACGTCACGCTACTTCCGGTAGGGGCAAGCCTTTTTTTTATCAGATACCAAAAGTTGCAATCTTTATCGTCGTTGTTCTATACTAAATCCTTTCAGCAAAAATATGGCAATATCGCGAAATGATCAAGTATGACACATAGAATAGATCTGCTATCCCCGTTTAAATAAAAAAAATTCATTTCAGTAGGCCTTTAACTTTAAGTCATTTGCAACTTTAGAAATGCGGTTTATGTAGAGAATTAACAATTTCGGTCCCAGTATTGATCCCTGGGGTACGCCGCAAGATATATTAAGATGTATAAGTTGTCTAGAGAGGAAAGTTCAGGCAGTTTAGTGTCATTACCAGGACAGCGTGGTGTAAATATGAAACCAGTGATAAGGTAAAAACACAGCAACCTCACGAAATGGCATTTCTGAAACATATGCATAAGTCTGAAAAAGTTGCAAATGTACGATATGGCAATTATGTGCTCACAGCCTCTCGATGGCATATATTATGCTACACTATGGTTGCTGTGATGTACCAACCACCAATACACTTTTTAAGTCATTCCTTTCCTTGGTATTTTGGTCTGTAAACAACATTTTCCCGCATCCATACCCAATTTCTAAGGGAATTACACATTCTAATTTAGCCGAGAGCCTTTGCCAAAGCAGCAAGCGGTCCTTAGAAACAGTGAAGTGGGCAGTCATTCTGGAGTTGTTGGCAGGTTATCGTCAGTCAGTGTAGGCTGCCAAGGTGACAAGTAGAGGAAGAGGCTGTCTTGCCACACAAAGCAAACCATTACATCGAGCTCCTCTTTTCTCAGACAACAATACCCCAAAAGAAAAGCGCTGACATAAGCAAAGTGCTTTCATTGGTTGCACCATGGGGTTTGCTGTAGCAGCTACTTTGGGAGCCCAAATTCATCTACACTTGTGCGGCGTACGTGCAGCTTGTTTTTATTGGATCGTGACACATTCTCAAGACAAAATAAAAACATCTCGAATAAGAACATTTCTCAAAAATATAGAATATGCAATTTTGGGGAGAAATTGTGTGTGAATGCTGAAATGCGCAAGCCAAGTTTAAATGATAACATTAGCATACTAACAGTTGAAATGTGTCAAGTACCAAGTTATGGCTACAAAGCGTCCGCATTTCAAATTAGCTAAAAAAGTTAGCATGCCAATGTTAACATGGTAACTGTTCATGTTAGCATTTTTACGGTTGTAGGGGAACTTCACTTTTTTGGAATTTTGCCTATCATTCACAATCATTATGAGAGACAAGAACACACGTCTTTTTTTTTTTTTTTTTACAAAAAATAAACAAACTAATCAGAACTGCTAATGACGGACAATGTAGAGGTGGATATCATTGTTTACATCCAGAACAGCCACCTTTGAAACGAACTTGGGGTGGTGAGAATGCTTCGACTTTCCGAGTCGGAAATCCGACCTTGAGGGGCATTCCAGTTGAAATTCCGACTTCCCAGTACAAACGGAACTCACCGTAATTGTTTTGATCTTGTCTATAGCTAATACCACTGTAATATTGGTATTTGGTTCAATTATCAATCAATCAATCAATCAATGTTTATTTATATAGCCCTAAATCACAAGTGTCTCAAAGGGCTGTACAAGCCACAACGACATCCTCGGTACAGAGCCCACATACGGGCAAGGAAAAACTCACCCCAGTGGGACGTCGGTGAATGACTATGAGAAACCTTGGAGAGGACCGCATATGTGGGTAACCCCCCCCCCCCTCTAGGGGAGACCGAAAGCAACGGATGTCGAGTGGGTCTGACATAACATTGTGAAAGTCCAGTCCACAGTGGATCCAACACATCAGCGGGAGTCCAGTCCACAGCGGGGCCAACAGGAAACCATCCCGAGCGGAGACGGGTCAGCAGCGCTGAGATGTCCTCAACCGATGCACAGGCTAGTGGTCCACCCGGGGTCCCGGCTCTGGACAGCCAGCACTTCATCCATGGCCACCGGACCTATGCAACTCCCCCTCGCAAGGGACAGGGGAGAAGAGGAGAGAAGAAAAGAAACGGCAGATCAACTGGTCTAAAAAAGGGGGGGTCTATTTAAAGGCTAGATTATACAAATGAGTTTTAAGATGGGACTTAAATGCTTCTACTGAGGTAGCATCTCTAACTGTTACCGGGAGGGCATTCCAGAGTACTGGAGCCCGAATAGAAAACGCTCTATAGCCCGCAGACTTTTTTTTGGCTCTGGGAATCACTAATAAGCCGGAGTTCTTTGAACGCAGATTTCTTGTCGGGACATATGGTACAATACAATCGGCGAGATAGGCTGGAGCTAAACCGTGTAGTATTTTATACGTAAGTAGTAAAACCTTAAAGTCGCATCTTAAGTGCACAGGAAGCCAGTGCAGGTGAGCCAGTATAGGCGTAATATGATCAAACTTTCTTGTTTTTGTCAAAAGCCTTGCAGCCGCATTTTGTACCAACTGTAATCTTTTAATGCTAGACATAGGGAGGCCCGAAAATAATACGTTACAGTAATCGAGACGAGACGTAACGAACGCATGAATAATGATCTCAGCGTCGCTAGTGGACAAGATGGAACGAATTTTAGCGATATTACGGATTAGACAATGAATTAGACATTTTTATGCTTAAAATGCTTAATTTAGGACAAAATTATGTAGAATATGCTATTATTACCGATTACACAAGATATGTTGTGGTTAGATATTGATTGACCTAGATTATATTGGTTTTAGTATCTTTAATGTACAGAATGTGTCAAAAAAGCCCCAGCATCTTTCAATTTGTATTAATGCTGCCCTTCCTGGAAAAAGTTTAGACACCCCTGATCTAAACGCTCTGGGAGGTAGGTCTTCCAAGAAGCCTCAAATCACCCAAACACACACTTATCTGACATTTGAGTGGGTTTATTTCTGAAAGTGACTATTGTGTAGCAGTGAGAGGAGGAGGGGAGGCTGCCTGATGACCCCATTGCACAAAGCACTTCCAGATGTGCACTTTTTTTTGTTCATTTCCTCAAGTGCTTGCATTTTGGGACGAAAGAAGACCATCCTTCAGACAGTAGCATGCACGCACACAGACACACATACAATCTGTCTCACAATTCCCTGTGGACCTTTGTGGAATTCAACAGCATCATCAATCAGCTTAAAGGCCTACTGAAAGCCACTACTACCGACCACGCAGTCTGATAGTTTATATATCAATGATGAAATCTTAACATTGCAACACATGCCAATACGGCCGGGTTAACTTATAAAGTGACTTTTAAAACTTCCCGGGAAATATCCGGCTGAAACGTCGCGGTATGATGACGTATGCGCGTGACGAAGTCAGAGTAACGGAAGTTATGGTACCCGTAGAATCCTATACAAAAAGCTCTGTTTTCATTTCATAATTCCACAGAATTTTGGACATCTTTTGCAATTTGTTTAATGAACAATGAAGGCTGCAAAGAAGACAGTTGTAGGTGGGATCGGTGTATTAGCAGCGGACTACAGCAACACAACCAGGAGGACTTTGTTGGAGCGCTAGCCGCGCTAGCCGCGCTAGCCGCCGACCTCACCTTGACTTCCTACGTCTCCGGGCCGCCAAACGCATCGGGTGAAGTCCTTCGTCCTTCTGCCGATCGCTGGAACGCAGGTGAGCACGGGTGTTGATGAGTAGATGAGGGCTGGCTGGCGTAGGTGGAGAGCTAATGTTTTTAGCATAGCTCTGTGAGGTCCCGTTGCTAAGTTGCTAAGTTAGCTTCAATGGCGTCGTTAGCACAGCATTGTTAACCTTCGCCAGCCTGGAAAGCATTAACCGTGTATTTACATGTCCACGGTTTAATAGTATTGTTGATTTTCTATCTATCCTTCCTTCTATCCTTTATTTTTTTGTTTCTATATGCAGTTAAAGCACGATGCTATCACGTTAGGTCGTAGCTAAAGCATTTCGCCGATGTATTGTCGTGGAGATAAAAGGCACTGAATGTCCATTTTGCGTTCTCGACTCTCATTTTCAAGAGGATATAGTATCCGAGGTGGTTTAAAATACAAATCCGTGATCCACAATAAAAAAAGGAGAGTGTGGAATCCAATGAGCCAGCTTGTACCTAAGTTACGGTCAGAGCGAAAAAAGATACGTCCATCACTGTCTCTCAAGTCCTTCACTGTAACGTTCCTCATCTACGAATCTTTCATCCTCGCTCAAATTAATGGGGTAATCATCACTTTCTCGGTCCGAATCTCTCTCGCTCCATTGTAAACAATGGGGAATTGTGAGGAATACTAGCTCCTGTGACGTCACGCTACTTCCGGTACAGGCAAGGCTTTTTTTTATCAGCGAGCAAAAGTTGCGAACTTTATCGTCGATTTTCTCTATTAAATCCTTTCAGCAAAAATATGGCAATATCGCGAAATGATCAAGTATGACACATAGAATGGATCTGCTATTCCCGTTTAAATAAAAAAAAATCATTTCAGTAGGCTTTTAAAATGCCACAAAAATTCAGCTATTTTTGTTGATTAATGCTTTGTTTCCACAGACAAGGAGAACAATAGCCTCCAGACTTAATCAATGTAAAGAATGTACAAACATTTATGAATAAGTGAAACATGAAAGGCACAGTTTTAAGATAATAATTTCAATATTTAATTGATATTGTTACACCGCCGTCCTGTGTTGTTGTCTGATTATAATTGTGATCAAAATGTAATCATTCAAGGATATTGAAGATTTTAAGTATGTACATTGGTAGACAATACTGCCCCTGTCACAAATTGGTATTGGCTTGATACCCAAAATTGGTAGTATTGCTCGAAATTAATGTAAAGTATTCAAACAACAGAATAATAAGTGTTTATTATATTTTAACACAAGTGTAGATGGAGCCATATGTTACAACAGAAAGTGATAAACCAGAAATTAACAGTAAATTATCAAGTAGATTAATAATAGCTTTAACAAAATAATACAACCAGAAATTACACAATATTTTTTCGCTAAGTTAGGAGCCCTTGTAATCCATTTTGAAATGGTTCTATTATCATTTTTGATAGACTAAATAATACAGTATATTTTATGATTTGGGATGTAACGATAAACGGTAATGATGATAACTGGGGGAAAATCTTCCAACGGTTAGTAACAATCGACATACCCCAAACAAAGCTGTGCACATTGAACCTACGAGCTGTGGTCTCTTGGAACAGGGTGATCATTCTATACTCAGAGGAAAAGAGACGGAGGCAAAAAGAGTAGGACGCCACAACGCCTGCCAGAACTAATACATAATAATAATAGATTTTGTTACGCACCTTTGGCTACCCCTGTGGTCAATTTTAAATGTGCTTTATAAATAAAGTTGATTTGATTGGATTTAAAATAAATCTTAAAGTGCTACAGTACAAACCAATATTTAAAACAATAAAAGTTTAGGTAAAACAGATACAATACTAAGACTAAAAGACTCAGGAAAACAACCAGTAAAGCATAAAACAGTGTGTCGATTTATTGATACCGTAATAATTTTGGTCTCAAAAACCACAATATATAAGTTTCATATAATTACATTCTTAATCATGATATATATTGTTTTCACATATACAGTATATTGATATAGTGTAATATAGATTTTAGGCCATATCACCAATCCTTAAGTTTCCAGTGTCTTTCCTTAGTTTCTTCATATTTGACTTTTGCACATATTTACCTTTTTGCAGTTATTTCATGCAAATACAACACAACTGATAGCTATTCAAGCTAGCTCCCAGTTTTACATCATGTTAGGTTACTAAGTTTGTTGTGTAATCACTGCCAGACCAACAACATTTGGCTGAACAAGATGGGACAAGACTTGCAGCTTGAACGAATGCAACTCTTTGCACACTACTCTGATCATGAATCTTTACTTTGAAAAAATGTGTCTAACACGTCCCAGTGGTAGGTGGCTAAAAAATTACAATGGTAACCACCTGGTTTTGCGCAGAGATCTGATGAGTAATTATTTGTTTAATTGGCAATGCTTTTGCTTAAAAACTTTAATTTGACTTGACTTAAGTAGATCAACATGTCTAATCATTCTTGTTTTCTTAACTGCAAAAACAATAGGAGCTCCATTTTGCAGGGAAATTATGTTGGCAAAGGAGATTTTAGTTCTTTCAGCCAGCTAATTTAATCAGCAAGACAACAACATGTGAATTGATTATTGAAACTAAGAAACACAGCAACTACTGTTTATGTTCTTTTTTTAAAAACACTTTTTTACTTGTTGCTAAACCAGGGGTCTCAAACCCGATTTACGTTTTAACTACGTGGCTAAATTTGTTATTTACATCTAACCACATGATGTTAGTACATCAGTCGAGGAAAATGATCAAACAACATAAATAACATACTGTAATTTGATTTTGACATCATTTTTTTATCTTGATAAATTGAAAATTAACCCCAAAGAGTTGACTGATGAAAATTATCACATAATTTATTCAGAAAATATAAATAACGACAAATAAAGATAGAATACTACTAACCGCAACATGTAAGTATAAAAAACCCCCAACAACATTATGATTTGTACATTTTCAGAATGTGCTTGTTCTATTTTTAAACAAAGAAAACAATCTGAAGTTGTCTTTATTTTTAAGTTATCATGCCGGGATTTTACCAGTCCGGCCCATTTGGGAGTAGATTTTTCTCCACCGTCTGAATGCATTAACAAAGCTAGAGGTATCAAGAGACTCTCACCTCAATGTGAACTGCTCTAATACTCAAGCACGTGAATAGGACAGCCCACTTTTTATTTTGGATGATACTTCCTCTTGTGCGCTGTGAAGACACAAGCCAAAAACATTTAAGCCTACATTAGTCTGTTGTAAGACAGTCTGGAGGGAGGTTTGACATCTTTTGTGTACTCAGAGTGGCCCAAAGTCTTTTGCAGGTTACACAATGATAGATGATTTTGCTCACCTTTCTCTTGCCACCTACAATCCACCATCCTGCAGAGCGAACAGCTCCTTCTGTGAAAAGGTGACCTTGGTGTTGGGTCTGCTAGTGGTAGTGCTTAATGAGAAGCGCTGCAATATGGTGATGGCCGGGAACTATAATTGGGTTCTTTTCCCCTCGGCTTAAGTTTGAATCACAGATGCGACCTCCTACTCTAAGAAGTCCATTTTCATCCAGGTAGGTGTCTAGGTTTTTGAGAGGACTGGTTTGGGGTAGTTTATCGTGTTTATGCACACACTTCAATTCCTTGGCATACACATCCTGTTGTACTGCTTGAATAATAATGTTTTGGGCTTGGTTTGACTCGTCTACAGTGAGTCCTGTCCAGAGGTGGGTAGTAACGCGCTTCATTTACTCCGTTACATCTACTTGAGTAACTTTTGGGATAAATTGTACTTCTAAGAGTAGTTTTAATGAAACATACTTTTACTTTTACTTGAGTATATTTATAGAGAAGAAACGCTACTTTTACTCCGCTACTTTTATCTACATTCAGCTCGCTACTCGCTACTAATTTTTATCGATCTGTTAATGCACGCTTTGTTTGTTTTGGTTTGTCAGACAGACCTTCAAAGTGCCTGCGTTTCACCAAATACAGTCACTGGTGACGTTTCACTCCATTCCACCAATCAAATGCAGTCACTGGTGACGTTTCACTCCGTTCCACCAATCAGATGCAGGTGGGAGCTGTTCAGGTGGGGTTGCTCAGCGTCATGCCATGCCACAGCCTCTAGCGTGACCGCCACCACCAGTCTTTTGGCCTGCTAAGCCGCAACCTCCGGTTCGGCCACCACCACCGGTCTTTCGGCCTGCCAAGCCGCAATCCCCAGCTATGCCACCTCCACCTGCACCACGGCTAGCTGCTCCAAGGCTAGCACCTGTCCCTGCTCCAAGGTTAGCACCACGGCTAGCGCCAGCACCAAGTTCAAGGCTAGCGCCAGCCCCACGCCTAGCTCCAGTGCTGCCAGTAGCAGCCCCACGCCAAGCTCCAGTGTTGCCAGTAGCAGCTCCACGCCAAGCTCCAGTGCTGCCGGTTACAGCTCCACGCCAAGCTCCAGTGCTGCCGGTAGCAGCTCCACGCCAAGCTCCAGTGCTGTCGGTAGCAGCTCCATGCCAAGCTCCAGTGCTGCCGGTAGCAGCTCCACGCCAAGCTCCAGTGCTGCCGGTAGCAGCTCCACGCCGCCAAGCGCCGCTCGTAACAGCTCCACGCCGCTAAGCGCCGCCCGTAGCAGCTCCACGTCGCCAAGCGCCGCCCGTAGCAGCTCCACACCGCCAAGCGCCGCCCGTAGCGGCTCCACGCCGCCAAGCGCCGCCCGTAGCAGCTCCAAGCCAAGACCAAGCACCACCATGCCAAGACCAAGCACCGCCATGCCAAGACCAAGCACCGCCATGCCAAGACCAAGACCCACCATGCCAGGACCCGCCATGCCAGGATGCGCCACGCCAAGCTTCGCCGCTCGACGCGCCACGCCAAGCTTCGCCACTCGACGCGCCATGCCAAGCTTCGCCGCTCGACGCGCCATGCCAAGCTTCGCCGCTCGACGCGCCACGCCAAGCTTCGCCAAGCTTCGCCGTCTGCTGCACCTGCACCTGCGTCATCTGCTGCTTCCACGCCTGCCACGACGACGACACGCCTGCCTTCTCGTCGGCCACGGATATGGCCGTTACCTGGTCGTCCGCCACGCCAAGTGCGTCCACCTCCTCGTCGGCCACGGATCTGGCCCATCCCGGGTCGCCCACCTTGCCTGCTGCATGACTATGCCTCGGTGGATTCGGGGTGACTTGGTCTGGCGACCCACTGCCATGTCCCCCTCCCGCCCTCCCATGACTCTTGTTCATTGTTTTGTTTTTGGACATCTGGGATCTGTCCGTAAGGGGGGGCGGGGGGGGGTTCTGTCATGTCTGTGTTGATCATGTTTTTGTTTGGCCATGTGCAGTTTGTTTTTTGGACACTTTCTTAGTTCCTGGTTGTTCACTCCCTTGTTTTGTTTCCATAGCAACCCATTAGTTGTCACCTGTCATGTCACGCACCTGTTTCACGTTTTGAGTCACGCACCTGTTGTTAATCATGTCTGTGTTATTTAAGCTTTTCATTTTCTGTTGGTCAGCCTGGCGACATCACATATTTATGCTCTGCACATGTTATCATCACTTTGCTTCATGCCATGTTCACAGTCCCATGCCAAGTAAGTTTTTGTTTCATGTTTATAGTTCTCCGCCTTTGTGCGCACCTTTTGTTTTCATAGTCAAGTTTTTTCCCTCTGCTGTGAGCGCCTTTTGTTTATACCCTTTTGTGCCTTTTGAGTTAAAATATTAAACATGTCCTTACCTTCACGTCTTGCCCGCGCCAACTTTCCGTTGCCTTCTGGAAAAACACATCCCAAGGACCAAGTCCTGACAACTTTTACTCAAGTAAATATTTGGGTGACTGCTCCTTACTTTTACTTGAGTAATAAATCTCTAAAGTAACAGTACTCTTACTTGAGTACAATTTCTGGCTACTCTACCCACCTCTGGTCCTGTCTCACAGTAGTGCCAACCACGGCAGTGATTGATTTTGCTTGGCAGTGATTTGAAGTTATGTATGACGTGCAGTAGTCTCGAAACAGCACGCTTGAGAGACTTCCAGGTCGAAAACTTGTTGAATCTGTCAGAGCGAAGTTGTTTGGTTGAGATTGTGGGTTTTTTTTGTTTTTAAAAAAAAATGTCCTGCCCAGCTTCTCGGGCAAATCATATAGCAGATGTAGATGCCCATATCGGCTGTTCAGATTTACTTTACAAAAGAGAAGTGTAGGATACTTCTCTTGTTGCCTTACTTGTATTTTGACTTTATTAAATGTATTTATATTATCATTTGGTGCAGCCGGGCCGGAGCAGGAGGGGATAGAAAGAGAGAAAAAGGAAGACAGAGGGGGGAATTGTGGGGACAAGAGGGGGATTAGACAGAGATTCGGTTAAAGATAATCATAACATAACATTCTCATATAATATGTTAATTTGCTTTCTTTAAGTAAAAAAAAAGGTCAAAGACAAAGCTATTCGGTTTCTTGTGAGTATATACACTTCACTGCCGATGTGGGGGTGGGGGCGCCACCTAAAATCTTGCCTAGGGCGCCAGATTGGTTAGGGCCAGGCCTGTTGGAGGCTACTATATGGAGGCGGTGAAGAAATTTGGTGGTTGTCCGAGGATTGTCAGGGGCGATCGGGGCACTGAAAATGTTAAAGTCAGAGACTTTCAGCGTTTTCTCCGTCGCAACATTCATGACGGCTCTGGTATTGACAGCTACATCGAAGGGGCAAGCACAGCAAATCAGCGCATAGAGAGTTGGTGGGGTTTCCTCAGAAGAGAATCAATGGAGTTCTACATCTCGATGTTCACTGACCTGAAGGACCGTGGTTTGTTCGGTGGTACATACTTGGACCGAGGTCTAATTCAGTTCTGCTTTGTGAGCTTCATTCAGGTAAGCGACAATGCATTGTTTTATCTATTTTTTCCAAGCAGTCTGCAGAGATGGAATGAATCAACAGTACAACAGTGGCATCTAATGGAAAAACTACTGAATTACAACATTTTCATCCTAAATTGAGGCCCACAAATGTTCGTTTTTTTCTTTTAACATCCTTCCATGAGCAGACAGTGGGTGTGAATATTAGCATCATGTCCATGTGTCTTCTTAATTACTGTTATTGGTGTCCTACGATACCGTATTAATTCATCATCAGTGTCGGGGGGTGCCCAGTGGTCGCCCCCGAATCATGTACATGTTCCCAGAACTCTACACAACTTGTGATTGCATTTCCCCAGTGGAGAGAGCTGATGTACGGTTGTGTCAGAGTAACTGCACATTTCGACCAGCAGTGCCATGTGACACAGACATCTACAACATCTGCAACATTCTGATGGCAGAGTCACGGCTGCATCTTCCAGCTGATGCTTATCAAGCATTGGATCTGTACCTGCACCTGAGGAATGAGATAACACCTGCTCTCTAATTTGAGATGAATTTTTATTCAGATTATTCAGGACTACACTTGAACAGTGCTATGCCACAAACATTAAGAACATTTTGCAGCAAAACTGAGGTGCAAATAGGATTGATATGTCACTATGTGCACACTGACTACAAAGAGAAACAAAGCAGGACATGAAAGAGGAAATCAACAGAACTTAACAACCATATGAAATGTATTGTACGTGCATTGAACAGGAATTTCTTTGTTGAATGATGACAAAAATTCTGAACATCATTCAGAATCACAATTGTATAAAAGATGCACATGAAAATGTAATATTTGTACACAAAGGGACTTTCACCTATGAGAACAGACCCTGCTGACTTATCAAAGTTATTAAACTTAAACTGTCTTGTGGAAAAAAATTGAATCTCAATGTACTAACAATTTACAGAAAAAATAAGAAAATAAAACAATTTAAGAAATGTAAACGGTCTCTGTTTTAATAAGAACAATAAATGGAAATCTGTAGAAACAGTTTTGCATCAGACAAATGCCATAATAACCTCAGTGTAGAAGATAGATGTGCTTTCCATTCACTACACAATATCCATTGTGAAGCAGTCGCCAGACAAGACATTATCAAATTCTTTGCGAAACTCAGGGTATGTGCTGTAAGTGCATGGTAACTCAAGAACTGCTCCACATGTGTGTGCTACAGGCCTGCGACTTAAACCACACAATGTGTTAAAAATTACTTCAATTGTGTCTTTGCACAGCACAGTAGATCCTGTGCAGAAGCGTAAGAAGATCTCCAATTTTCTTTGGTCGATGCTTCTCACATACCGTAGCAGGTGGTTAAGAGCAGTCTGCTCTTGTGGATTTAGGCTTTCAAATGATGGTTTTATCATCTGGGCCACTTTCTTGTTAGTTGGCCTCTTAGATTCATAGATCTCCATTATGTTGTCTTTGGTTATGAGCATTGGCATAGCATTATGAACACTGGAGTGGAAACAGTCAATTATGAACTTTGGCTCTTGAAGAAGAGCTTTGTGTGCCATTGTTAAAATAGCAGCCCGTAAATTGTTTTTAGGGGGCAGGCAGTGTGAGCCCATTCTGGAGAAGGCATCAAGTAAGTCCTCCTCAACAGTTTCATCAATGGTACCCTGTAGTGCTTTTTCAAGCGACACACGCTCATTCTCTGAAAGAAATCTGGCAAATGACATCATCAATAGTTCTTCATCCACTGAGCTAACTCCTTTACAACAAGCAAGAACAAAGGCTGGTGACAGTCTGATTGGTAGGATTTTGTGGTCCAGGTATCCTTTCAACCACACTCTTCCGAGAGCTTGCCATTTCTTCTCAGAATAGTCTGGTCGTAGCCTGGGTACTCGTTCATCTTCCCCCTCACACTGGTCCAAGAAGTGGTCCCAGAATGCAGAGTACGCCTCTCTTGACACACCATCACTGTCCATAGCTTTCTCATTTGTAAACTCCATTCTTAGACTAGCATTCAGTACTTTTGGATCCATGAAGACATTAAGGACATCATCAACTGTGTTTACTCGTCTTAATTTCAAAATAATGATTTCTTGGTCAAATGGATCTGGTGATGCTGGAAGACTGCTTGATGATACAGGACCATCATTGATTGTAGAATGCTGCAAGATATTTTAAAAAGGTAATTAGGTGTGATTATTGATTGATTAATCCTTCAGTGAACAGAAAAGAATCAAAGATTTTGACAATCAATGTATCAATTAGCATGCAAAAATGGTGATAATGTTGTGGCAAATGAGATTTGGAATGTTTGGATGAAAAATTAATCTAAAAACATAAGCTTAGGGTGAAAGATCTTCGGATGGTAACGTTACAGTTTTTGTACATTTTATAAATGTAAAATGTAATAATTTTACAGGACTGTAAAACGTTAGTGCTACATTGTACCTGCATGCTGCTCAAGTCATCTGGATTCCAGGGAAGAGTGGTCTCTTGAGTATCACTATCATCACCAACAGTGGGTCCAAACTTCACTTCAGAGTCCTCAAGAGATTGTGGAATGGCAGGATTAAGAGCGGAATCTGAGACATCACTTAACAACAGGTCTGCATCTTGATTTGGCACAGGCGTTAAACAGTCATCTTCAGATCCATGCCTTCTTGTTGACTGCTGAGTATGACTGCCAACATCCTCAGTAGGTCGTGGATGCAGGAGCTCTGTGTTACCCATCTCAGGAGTTGCTGAACTTGAATGGCTGATTGTCTCTCCTCTCTATTGATAATTTAATATAAAAACCAAGAAAACAAACAAATGTATTATTATTTGTGTAATTATTATATTATCTATAGTTTGAATAATCTCATCCTAGCTGCTATGTATATTCATGTGACTATAACACTCTGCACCTGAGTAAATTATTTGGTGTATGCATTTTTACTTAATGTAGGATTGAACTCAAAGCGTTCGCAGATTTCCATCTTAACTGCAGATTTAAAACTATAAATTATGGTTTCTTAAAGGCCATTTCTGTGTCCTCATATATTTCACCTGTGATTTATAATAAATATAGCTCAGCGCAGATTTAATTTAAATGACACTACAGAAAACTATAACTACAAAAATATGTTTGGATTTTAAAGAATACTGAACATTTTGGTACAACAAAATCTTCAGACAACACAAGTTCTGTACTGTTTAGCACAGACTGGTTCCATAAAAATGCAATACGAGTGCTTACTTGTTCATGGTTTTGCTGCATTGAGCCACTGGGAGCCAGATCTAAATCAGAGGAGCTCTCTGGATGATCCACTTGATTGAGTCTCCTGGTCTTGTTCCTCAAGGATCGTGTCTTCATTGTCCTAGCCTATAAAAAGGTGAGCAGCAAATTGTGAGCTTATAGACTTGACATAGAAATAAGACAATAGATTTATCCTAAAAAATAAATGACATCTGTGAAAGTACAGGTCACATTGAATAGCAGCACAGGTAAGAAAGCAAAGGTGAAACTTATTAAATTGGCTAATATTTGAGAACAATAAATATGTATCAACATCATATCCATCATACCTGTGCATATGAGACAGGTGTGGTACACAACCATAATCAGTGTTGGCGCTAAGAATTTTCAAAATGGGGTCCCACACTAAATTTTTGGGGTTCCACTTTTTTGTAAGCTTTTCAAAACAAATGAAAAATGTATGTATTATCCTGTGCGTGAGTTGAAGTTTTGTCATTTGAAAGCTATTTGAATTTCAAGCCCTTAATGGCCTACTGAAATGAATTTTTTTTTTACAATGTCAATTTCTCAGATGACATATTGTATATTGTGTTTTGGAAAAAGGTTGTTATAAACGTTACTTAATTCATTAAAAAAATAATACAAAAGAAAACACATTTTAATGCATATGTAAATGTATTCAGTTATAAACATTCATTCACTTTCTTCTTTCCTTCATGGATTCAAACTTTATTGTTTTCTGTATTATTATTTAATAAGTCGTAGGTGTATTTATTTCAGTATAAAAGTGTAAAAACTTTTTTTGCTTGGGTCATGAAATGATGATGATGGTGTGCCAGGGCATACATACATTTTTTATTTACGCTTAAATCTGTAGTCTACATTAACTTCAGATCTATCCCTCATTTCTAAGTTTTTTTAATGTTGTTTTGTTTGTTTGTTTTATACCCTTTTTGTCAAAGAAAACTATGTTTTTTTATGGCAAACATCCATCCATCCATCCATTTTCTACCGCTTGTCCCTTTCTGGATCACGGGGGATGCTGGAGCCTATCTCAGCTGCCTTGGAGAAGGTCAATAATTCATTATAACATTAATTTTGATTGAATATTATGTTTTGAGCAATGGCAGTTTTAAAGAAAGAAACATCTTTGTTTTATTAGTCAACATTGCAACTTTTTCTAAATGACATTTCACCTCTAAGCTTTTTCATTCCACTTTTGTTATGTTTTTGTTTATTTTAATAGTACTTTTAGAATGTGCCGTGGGCCTTTAAAACATTAGCTGTGGTCCGCAAATGGCCTGCGGGCCACACTTTTGACACCCCTGCTATAGATAATAAAAAAATACATCTGATAAGTCTATGGATAAAAAGCAGAGCCTGGCGACGCATGCAATCAATATAAATGGAATACCTACAGTAGCCTATGTATTGATATCACAAATGTGGCAGAGGATAAATTACCTTCAGTGGCCTTTTCTGTGTTGGCTCGAAGTCCGATGATTCATCAGAGAGAAGTATAATCTTGTTAGACTTGGTGGCTGTGTAGATGCGTAGCATTTTTAGTTTAGTCTGTTCGTACAGTTGGCCACGAGAAAGTTTCTCGAGGCCACGAGAAAGTTTCTCGAGGCCACGAGATACATGTCTAAAAAAAAAAAAATTCCCTTGTCCCTTTAGGGGCTCCGTAGACACACAAGGTCGCTACCCCAACAACTGATTGTGAGATTGTGGTTTTGAGTGTAGACACCTGTAGTCTGACATCAGAGTCCGTGCAAGGCTCAACAAGATCAAAATAGTCATTTGAGAGACTTTGATCTTGAAGCATGAAGTCAGGGCCAGTAAGCCAGTTACTAAGGGGTAGCTGATAAGCAGGAACAGAACGAGTGGCGTGATCTGCTGGGTTCTGGCTGCCCGGTACGTAATGCCATTAGCTTGGTTGAGAAGATTTGTGGATTCTCGTAACACGGTTAGCCACGTAGACATAGCATCTTCTTGTCTCGTTGTGGATATAACCTATGACTACTTTACTGTCTGTATAGAATGCAGTGTAGTCTATTTCAAAGTCTAATTCGTCTGTGAGAAGATCTGCAAGTTTGACTGCTAACACAGCAGCACTAAGCTCTAATCTCGGTATGGTCTGATCTGGGCGTGGTGCTATATTTGCCTTACCTAAAACAAAGCCTACTTCACAGTTCCTAGCTGCATCTGTTACTCTTAAATAGGCCACTGCAGCTATAGCCTTAGTAGATGCGTCCGAAAATACCAACAACTCTTTTTTTGTAGTTGTTGAGGGAGAAATTTCTGTGTACGCTCTGGGAATGGTCAAGTTGGACAGTACTTTAAGTGAGTCTTTCCACAGGGTCCAGGACTCTTCCATTTCTGAGGGCAATGGTGCATCCCAGTCTCCATTCTCCACCGTAAGTTCATGCAGAATGGACTTTCCCTGTTAGTTACTGGTGCTACAAAGCCTAATGGATCATAAAGGCTGTTTATTGTTGATAAAACACCTCGTCTAGTAAAGGGCTTTGTCTCGTCTGACACTCTAAAGGTAAAGCAGTCTTTCTTTAGGTCCCAAAGGAGATCCAGGCTTTGTTGCATGGGGACTGAATCAGCTTCAAAGTCCAAGTCCTTTAGGTCTTTGGCATGATCTTGTGAAGGGAATGCTTCAAGTACCTCTTTTTTGTTACTGCTATTTTATGCAGTCTTAGATTTGAGTTTGCAAGTGTGTCACGGGTTCTTTGTAATAAGGACACAGCCATTTCAACAGTGGGGATGGATTTGAGTCCGTCGTCTACGTAGAAGTCGTGTGTGACAAACTGCTTGACATCTGGATCACAATCTGGCTGGTTGCGTACAACAGACTGATGTATATGGCCACTGCTGGTGATGGGCTATTCCCAAAGACGCGGACTCTCATCCTATACTCTACAATGTCTTTGGAAATGTCATTGTCACGAAACCACAAAAAACGCAAGTAATTTCTGTCTTGCTCTCGAACATTGAAACAGTAAAACATCTGTTCAATGTCGGCTGTGAAGGCAACAGCTTCCTTTCTGAAGCGTATTAGGACACCTAACAGTGAGTTGTTAAGGTCTGGTCCTGTCAACAACACATCATTTAGTGACACATTCTTGTACTTTGCGCTGCTGTCAAAGACGACCCTAATCTGTTTGGGCTTGCAAGGGTGGTAGACACCGAATAGTGGCAAATACCAACATTCCTCTTTGTCTTTCAGTAGAGCGGCAAGCTATGCATGTTCGTTTTCAAATATTTTGTCCATAAATGTGATGAAATGTTCCTTAATTTATTCTTTCCTTTCAATGCTACGAACAAGAGACATTAAGCGGTTCAGGGCATGCGGTCTGTAGTTAATGAGTTTTTGACGTGGCGACTTGAATGGTAATGGAACTGTCCAGCTCTTGTCTGTGTCCTTTTGTAGTCCTTGTGGAAGTCGCTTCCTAGCGGTCCCACTGACAGACACGGCACCGGAGCCAAGCGTGCAGGTTTAACAAGGTTTTAATGAAATTCATCAACCAAAGTTCTCTCTTCTAATAGAATGTGACTTTTCAGTCCCATCTATATCCTCCTCTCTCCTCTGCTCCCGGCCGCCTACTGTTAAAGACAACAGATGATTAGATTACCACGTACCACCTGTGAAATCTAATCACCTGCCAGCTGTGTCTCGCAGTCAGCACATGCCCCGCCCCTGCCCCTCCCCTGCCCGATGGTGCTCGTCTTCAGTACCATGGACAGCGGCGGTTACATTTTCCTACTGCAAGAAGCGCTGATCACACTTCCCCCCCACTTACATCCACCGCCAGATTTAGGCCGGGACATCATCTGGCTGCGCCTACTCCCCCCTCCCAATGCATGAGAGCGGGAGAGGAAGTCCGCCATGGCCATCTGCGCCCCCGGCCTATGGATCACTCTGAAATTGTAGGGTTGTAAAGCGAGATACCAACGGGTGATCCGCGCGTTGGCATCTTTCATGCGGTGGAGCCACTGGAGGGGATTGTGGTCCGAGCAGAGGCTGAACGGGCATCCCAGCAGGTAGTACCGTAGGGCCCCGACCGCCCACCGGATGGCGAGGCACTCTCTCTCCACTATGCTGTAGCTGGCCTCTCTTTCCGATAATTTTCTACTGATGTGCAGGACCGGGTGGTTGGTGCCCCCCCGCTGCTGGGATAAAACATCTCCCAGCCCTCTGCCCGACGCGTCCGGCTGTAAACAAAATGGGATAGAAAAATCAGGCATGTGCAGTACCGGCTCCTCGCAAAGTGCTTTCCTCACCTTGTCGAATGCCTGCTGTCACTGCTCCGTCCACTGGACCAGATCTGGAGCACCTTTTCGGGTGAGGTCAGTTAGTGGGCTGGTCAGGTCCGCAAACCTCCAGTAGTAGCCCACCAGCCCCAAAAACTGCCTCACCTCCGTTTTCGTCTTTAGGGTCGGGCAGGCCGCAACTGCCGCGGTTTTGTCTATCTGAGGCTGCACCTGACCTTCCCCCAAGTGGTACCCCAGATACTGTACCTCCCTCCGGCCAACCGCGCACTTCGCCGGGTTGGCGGTGAGCCCCGCCCGCCTCAGGGACTCGAGTACCGCCCCCACTCTCTGCATATGCTCCGCCCAGTTGCTCCCCTGGATGATGACATCATCCAGATAGGCGGCAGCATATGCCCCGTGGGGCCGCAGTACCCGGTCCATGAGTCTCTGAAATGTGGCGGGCGCACCGAACAAGCCGAACGGAAGGGTCACGAATTGGTATAAAACTTCGGGAGTGGAGAATGCCGTTTTTCCCTTAGACTCTGGAGACAAGGGAATCTGCCAGTAGCCCTGAGTCAAATCCAGTGTCGTGAAATAATGAGCAGTGCCCACCGGTCCAGGGGCTCGTCGACCCGGGGCATTGGGTAGGCGTCAAAACGTGACACATCATTTAACTTGCGGTAGTCCACACAGAACTGCACAGACCCATCTTTCTTCCCTACCAGAACTATGGGACTGCACCATGCACTGTATGACTCTTATATCACTCCCAATTCCAGCATGGCTTTTAATTCCTCCCAAACTACTTTGCGCTTGTGTTCGGGTAGCCTATAGGGCCGAGACCTCACCGTCACGTCTGGGCTGGTCTCTATGTGATGCTGGGTGAGGTTCGTGCGGCCTGGCAGGGGGGAGAACATGTCAGCAAAATGTTGCTGCAAATTGGCCAGAACTGCTTTCTGTGACGGCGTAAGATGATTATCACAGCGGAGAGGGAAGGGGGGAATCTCCGGCCCCAGCTCCTCACTCTTCGCTATCGCCGTCACCACGGGGACAGGCTCCGCCACCCTCCAACCTTTTAGTAGATTGATGTGGTATATTTGGGTTGCCCCGCCCACTGCAGTTCGCCTATAGAGCCAACAGGTCTGTGGATAATGCAGTGAACCTGGCCCTTCACTTCATCCTGGAGCATCTGGACTCCCCAGGAACCTACGCTAGGATCCTGTTTGTGGACTTCAGCTCTGCCTTCAACACCATCCTCCCTGGACTGCTACGAGACAAGCTCTACCAGCTCAGCGTGCCCGACTCCCTCTGCAGTTGGATCAATGACTTCCTGACAGACCGAAGACAGCACGTGCGGCTGGGGAAGATTGTCTCGGACAGTCGAACCACGACCACTGGTACTCCTCAGGGCTGTGTACTCTCCCCCTGGCTCTTCTCCCTGTATACAAACTGCGGCACCTCCAGACACCAATCCGTAAAACTGCTCAAGTTTGCGGATGACACCACCCTCATCGGGCTCATCTCGAATGGCGATGAGTCCGCCTAAAGGAGAGAGGTGGACCGGCTGACGTCCTGTTGCAGCTACAACAACCTGGAGCTGAACGACCAGAAAACAGTGGAGATGATCATGGACTTCAGGAAAGTCACAGCCCCACCATCCCCCCTCACCCTGATTGACTCTTCCACCCCCGTCCCCATTGTGGACTCCTTCCGTTTCTTGGGCACCACCATCACCCAGGACCTCAAGTGGGAGCCGACCATCAGCTCCCTTATCAAGAAGGCCCAGCAGAAGATGTACTTCCTGCGGCAGCTGAGGAAACTTAAGGTGCCGACCAAGATGCTGGTGCAGTTTTACTCAGCCATCATAGAGTCCATCCTGACCTCCTCCATCACAGTGTGGTTCCCCGGCGCCACAGTCCAGGATAAGCATAGACTGCAGCGCATCGTACGTGCTGCTGAGAAGGTGATTGGCTGCAAGCTCCCATCCCTCCAGGACTTGTTCTCCTCCAGGACCAGGAGGCGTGTGGGTCGGATCACAGATAGAATCCCCAAGCCATTAGACTGCTCAACTGCACCGCTGATTAACACTTATCACAATTGCACAAAACCGCACGCACAAGAATCACTTTACTTACCACTGTAATTACCGGACTACAATACTCTTCATTCAATGACTGTAAATAATGTAAAAACAAGAGTATAAAGAAGTCATACTGTTCCATTACCTTTGTTCATACTACTGTCACTACTCGACTGCCAAAAGAACTGTAGACACCTTAATATTTATTACTTCCTATACTGTATATACTGTATATACTGTTATACTATTTGATATTGCACTGGTACTGTATGTGACTACTGTACTTTTACTTGTACTGATACTTCCATAACTACTGGGACTTATTGTGCAACTTATTGTCTTGTAATTAATGTACATCAGAGCTATTCAAATTGTTGTATTTTTTGTATTTAGTGTATTAGATTCAGCAACTAGTGTTTGGATCCCACTGTACGCAATATCTCAAGAGCATGGAAAAAAGCATTTCACTGTGGTGTATTCTGCATGTGACGAATAAAACCCTTGAACCTTGCTTCTGGACCTCCATTCAGCTTGATGTAGATTTTACAGTTGGCGCTCCAAGTTCCCTGGATTTTTCCCTGCTTTCTCAAGTCGCGTGCTTTCTTGGCGATTCCAGCATTACGTTTTGTGAGATGCTCATTCATGTACACATTTGTTCCCTTCAGCTTCTTTCCCTGTCTCAGCAATGCCATTTTAGATTGTCTGTTTACGAGTTTCACGAGCACGACTGGAGTGGCGTTGTTGTTTTTTCCGTTCAGTGGGATGCATGTTTCGATGGTATTAGTGTCGGTTTCAATTTCCTTTGATTGCACAAAGTTGACCACTTGCTGTTCTGCTGAGACAATATCCATTTAATTTGGTTCACCTTCATTATTCACAGCTTTCGCATAGGATCTTGGTTTAATTCGGTGCACTGTCACGATGATATCATTCATTCGTTTATCCTGATCCATTTCATCTATGATATTCCACAGCATGTAGTTGTCTTCTTGAAGGGTCTTCATTTGTTGGCACATATCAGAGGCTTCTTTTTTTCTGGTGGTGTTCTGAGTTTGCAGACTTTCTATATTTTGCTGCAGACTTTTCACATCTTGTTTGTGTTCTGTTGTTGCTTTTCTCAGATCTTTTTTTCATTTCTTTCATTTCTTTCATTTCTTTCATTTCTTCTTTCCATTCATCCATCATTTCTTCTTTCCATCCATAATTTATTTCAATTCTTCTTTCCTTTCTTCTTTAAATTCATGTAATAGTTTTTGTAGTATCCCTTCTTGATTCTCATCATGTCCTGTGTCCAACCTCAAATCTTGTTCCCCCCTGTGTCAAACTGTTCAGGCTATTCAGGAATTGCGGGCTTTTCCTTAAAGGCCTACTGAAATGATTTTTTATTTATTTAAACGGGGATAGCAGATCCATTCTGTGTGTCATACTTGATCATTTCGCGATATTGCCATATTTTTGCTGAAAGGATTTAGTAGAGAACAATGACGATAAAGTTTGCAACTTTTGGTCGCTGATAAAAAAAAGCCTTGCCCCTACCGGAAGTAGCGTGACGTCACAAGCTGGAGTGCTGCTCACATTTCCCTATTGTTCACACCAGCAGCGAGAGAGATTCGGACCGAGAAAGCGACGATTACCCCATTAATTTGAGCGAGGATGAAAGATTCGTGGACAAGGAAAGTGAGAGTGAAGGACTATAGTGCAGTGCAAGACGTATCTTTTTTCGCTCTGACCGTAACTTAGGTACAAGGATTGGATTCCACACTTTCTCCTTTTTCTATTGTGGATCACGGGTTTGTATTTTAAACCACCTCGGATACTATATCCTCTTGAAAATGAGAGTCGAGAACGCGAAATGGACATTCACGGTGACTTTTATCTCCACGACAATACATCGGCGAAGCACTTTAGCTATGGAGCTAACGTGATAGCATCGGGCGCAAATGCAGATATAAACAAAAGAAATAAACCCCTGACTGGAAGGATAGAAAATCAACAATACTATTAAACCCTGGACATGTAAATACACGGTTAATGCTTTCCAGCTTGGCGAAGATTAACAATGCTGTTGCTAACGACGCCATTGAAGCTAACTTAGCAACGGGACCTCACAGAGCTATGATAAAAAACATTAGCGCTCCACCTACGCCAGCCAGCCCTCATCTGCTCATCAACACCCGTGCTCACCTGCGTTCCAGCGATCGACGGAAGGACAAAGGACTTCACCCGATCATCGATGCGGTCGGCGGCTGGCGTCGGATAGCGCGTCTGCTATCCATCTCAAAGTCCTCCTGATTGTGTTGCTGCAGCCAGCCGCTAATACACCGATCCCACCTCCAGCTTTCTTCTTTGCAGTCTTCATTGTTCATTAAACAAATTGCAAAAGATTCACCAACACAGAATTTTGCGATGAAAACAGAGCTTTTTGTATTGGATACAATGGTATCCGAATACCAATTCAAACCATTCCACCTTCAAGACATTCCAACATCCTGGAAAAAACTATTTTTCCAACTTAAAAAAAAATCCAGGATTTTCCAGAATTCCTGGTTTTCCAAAGCCCTATTTCCACCCTTTGTTCTGGCGACTCCTCCTCACACATTTGAATGCATTTCAACCATTCTACCGTCAAAACATTTCTCTTAATCAGGACAACAAACAAAGTTGTTTTTTGAAGTGGAAAAATTCCTTGTTTTCCTGAAATTCCAGGAATTCCGTAATACCATTTCTCAACTTCCCAACTACTTCAACATTTCTCGACCGATTTGAAAAATTCCAACACCAACCATTTCAACTTTTCCTGAAATTCCCATGGAAATCAATGAGACATTTTTCAAAGTTCCCCAATTCTTACATTTTTCATCTGATTCACACTGTTCCAACTTCAAAATCTTCAGCTTGTTTGGGAATTGTGTGCTCTACTTCAACAATTCTAAAAAAAATTCCAGGATTGCAGTTCGTCACCATTGGAGCATCCATCCATCCATCCATCTTCAACCGCTTATCCGGAATCGGGTCGCGGGGACAACAGCTCCAGCAGAGACCCCCAGACTTTCCCTCTCCAGAGCAACATTTGCGACTTCCTCCTGGGGAATCCCGAAGCGTTCCCAGGCCAGAGAGAAGATATAATCCCCCCATCTTGTCCTTGGCCTGCCGCGGGGTCTCCTCCCAGTGGGACGTGCAACGAGGACCTCCCTAGGGAGACGCTCGTGAGGTATCCGCACGAGATGCCCGAACCACCTAAGTTGGCTCCTTTCCAAGCGAAGGAGCAGCGGCTCTACTCCGAGTCTCTCTCGGGTGACTGAACTTCTCACCCTATCTCTAAGGCAGATGCCAGCCACCCTTCTGAGGAAACTCATTTCGGCCGCTTGTATCCGCGATCTTATTCTTTCGGTCATGACCCACACTTCATGACCATAGGTGAGAGTAGGAATGTAGATAGCTCGGTAGACAGAGCGCTGTGCCTTCCGGCTCGGCTCTCGTTTCATCACAACATTGCAGCAGAGAGACTGCAATACTGCCCCAGCTGCTCCGATTCTCCGGCTGATTTCCTTCTCCATCTTTCCCTCACTCGTGAACAAGACCCCGAGATACTTAAACTCCTCCACCTGGGACAGAGTCTCGTCCCCTACCCGGACTGTACAAACCATCGGAGCATCCGCATGCAATTCCTTCAGGAATTGCCTCATCTAGTTATCAGAGACTTCCGGTCGGACGTTTTTTTACGGTACACATTTCCGGCGTTGTTGTTGCACTAGTGAGCCACGGATGAGGAGATGCTGCTCCATTATTGATTGAAGTAAAGTCTGAATGTCATTAAGACAGTTAGCTCCATCTTTTGACACTTCTTCCACTCTCGTCATTGCACGCTACACTGCTACAACAAAGATGACGGAGAGAAGATGCTGTCGAAGGTGAGCCAAATAAATAAGACAGCCCACAAAACGCTGCATCCTGAAGCGACTGTCAGAAAGCGGCTTGAAGATGATCTGTAAAACATAATCCATGCAACATTTTCACCAAAGAACCACCATCAAATTTTATGTAGACCACAAGGAAGTGATTTACATTTAGAAAAAAAATATATACAATAATATGACCCCTTCAATGCGCCTTATGATAAAATGCGGTGCGTTTTATATATAAAAGGATAGAAAATAGACCATTCGTCCGCAGGGCGCCTTATAATCCGGTGTGCCCTATGGTCCGGAAAATACAGTAGTTTTAATTTTAGATGAAGCAGAGTTAAAAAAAAATCTGGAGTCATTAAATTCTGAGGAAGAAGTTATAGAATCACCCTGTAAGAGTTCATCTCCAAAGCTAACGAGTGCATCAGTAAATGTTGCCTTTTTGTAGATTGCCAAAGAAAAAGCACAGGACACACTGCACAGCATCCTAGTTGACTTCTGCCGGCAATGACTGCTGACTGGGGACCAGGGCTGGAAAGCAGGCTATTTAGGCTAGCTTGGGGGTCAGCTTTAGAGCCGCACGTGGCTCTTTAGCGCCACTCTACTGGCTCCCTGGACCTCTTTCAGAGATGTGGGAAAATGGAAAAAGATGAAGAAAAAAATATATTTTTTGTTTTGATATATTTTCTGTAGGAGAACAAACATGACACAAACCTTCCTAATTGTTAGAAATCCCACTGTTTATATTTAACATGATTCTCTGATGAGAGTATTTGGCAAGCACCGTTTTGTCCTAGTAATTTCACCGATCCTTGAACCCATCGTAATTTGATGAGTACAACTTTCTCCGATTCTGCCACAGAAAGACGTGTTTTATGCCACTCCCTCTTTGTCTCAATTTGTCCACCAAACGTTTTAAGCTGTGTGTAAATGCACAAAGGTGAGCTTTGTTGATGTTTTTGACTTGTTGGAATGCTTATAAGGCATATTTGGTCAGTGCATGACTGCAAGCTAATCAATGCTAACATGCTATTTTAGGCTAGCTGTATTTACATAATGCATCATTATGCCTCGTTTGTAGGTATATTTGAGCTCATTTAATTTCCTTTACTTATGTCCTTTGTGTATTTAATTTATATTTGCATGTCTAATGACACATTATCTGTATGTAACATTGGCTGCATTAGTCATAGTTGTGTGCCATGTTGTTCCATACCACAGCAAACATTATCCAGCTCGCAAAGATTGTAATAAATCCATTAGAAGAAGACAGCCTGCCGTTTCCTTAAACTTGGACACACACATCTATACCGTCGGCCATTCTGAGCCAGTAATTTCCAGAAGTTATCTCATCCTGTGAGAAGACTCCATTTTACTAATGATTTCCAATGTTGCAGAAATGTGTAGGATAAAAATTTAAATACAACATTTCTGTCAACGAAGATTTGCGTGAACCTTTGACAGTAGGCTAATATAGCTAATATAGACACATCACGTGTTGCCATCATTATCACACTTATATAAGACTTAATTTTTTGCGTCTCCAGACAGATTTTTATTTTTGGTCCATTATGGCTCTTTCATCGTTTTGGGTTGCCGACCCGTGGGCTAGCTGTATGTACATATTGCATCATTATGCCTCATGTGTAGGTATGTTTGAGCTCATTTAATTTCCTTTACTTTTATCCTCTGTGTATATAATTTAGTTTTGCATGTCTCGTGAGTCTGACACATTATATGTATGTAATATTGGCTGCATTTCTGATAGTTGTTTGTGTGCTGTGTTGTTCCAGACCACAACAAACGTTACCTAGCTTGCCAAAGATTGTAATAAATGTATTACTTTGTAAAAGAAGACAGCCTGCCGTTTCCTTTAACTTGGACACACACATACCTTTGGCCATTAAAAGTCAGTAATTTCCAGGAGTTATCTCACCTTCTGAGTAGCCTCTGATTTACTAATGGTTTCCAATGTTGTAAAAATGTATAGAATAAATATTACATTTCAACATTTCCGTCAACGAAGATTTGCTTCAGCCTGCGACACAGTCATTTTGATAGTAGGCTATTATAGCTAATATAGACAATTACTGTACATCATGTGTTGCCTTCATTATAACACTTATATACAACTTTAAATTTTTTGCGGCTCCAGACAGATTTGTTTTTTGTATTTTTGGTCCAATATGGTTCTTTCAAAGTTTTGGGTTGCCGACGCCTGGACTAAGCTTTTCTTTCCTTTATTTGGAATGAACTATTCCGAAGGAAAGGTGCAAACAGTGTACATTTATATATACTGTACAGACAGTTGAAGGGCATGTAAACATCATGCGATGACTTTGTTGAAATTTGAATATTAAACATGAAAAACTAATACAAACAAGCAAAAATACAGCAAACTTTAATGAAAAGACACTTGAACAAACTTTATTGATCCAAAAGGGAAATTGTTCCACACAATAGCTCAGTTACAAAGAATGGAAAGGGTAATGCTGGTGTAAAGTAGACTAAAAATGTACCATAGTAGCAATATAAAGTATAACATATATGTCATATTTTCCTCGCTCATCCATGCGGACTGGACACTGGCTGAGAGTTAGTGGGCGGCCGAGGGTGTAGTCGGCTCTTTTGGTTGACTTGCTGGGTCTGGCCATGCTCCCCCCACTCCAGCAGACGATGGCGTGGAACACCACAGAGGCCACCACAGTGTATATGTTTTTGTATTTTTTTGTTTGTTTGTTGCTGTATGTAGAAATGGCTGGTTGCATCAGCTCTGCTCTTTTAATGTCTTTAATGTCCTTTGTATTCTTTGATATTTCCCTCTTACACACATGCTTTTGTGTGCTATGGCTATGAGGTTGTTTCTCCCCTTGGCCTCAGTCTGGAACCCTTCTCCAGGGGCCCAGACTGATTATTTATTTTTTTCTCACCCCAGCGTTTACCCGTTTCTCACCTCTTTTATAAGGGGCGCCGGAAGTTGGCAGACCTGTCAGCGATCCTGTTCTGTCTCCCTGTAATGTTTGATGTATGGGATTGTGCTGAAAATCTTAATTTCCCCTCCGGGATTAATAAAGTGATTCTGATTCTGATACTTACATAATATAAATACAGTATATAGTATATACTGATTATATAGTATATACTGATTGTATGTATGTATGTATGTATGTATGTATGTGTGTATGTATATCAGGCTTTGTCCCCTGAGGGTTAAACAAATCAGCAGCTGATAATAACATAATAATAATAATAATAATAATAATGATTCAAAATCATTTTTAATATTTGCAGAGAAAAACAACTCAATTAGGCAGATTTAGCATATTTAGTCAATTGGCCAAAATTGTCTTGTATGGTAATTTGATCTCATTAGATACTGCAGTGCAGGTCAGGTGTACGTTCCTTGTTTGACCACCAGATGGCCCTATTGCACTGTGTGGATATTGAAGGACACTTGCAGACAGTGCCGGCCCAAGCCTCCATGGGGCCCTAAGCAAAATTTGATTTTGGGGCCCTCTATTTCTGCCAATAATATTGATTGTTGATCATTCACACACCTACTATCAACTCATTGCGGCTCTGGCAGTGTTGTTTACATTATCCTATTGTCAGCCTGGTATGTCTTTACAAATGACATGTCATTTTATAAAGATATGGGGGTGGCCCAGTTAAGAACATAAATAATACCAATGAATGAACGAATGATGTCCACAGTGCCACATTTGGTTCCTAATCTTAAAATGTAGAAAACATTCAGCTACAAGAGTGGCCTGGGGTTGAACAGTACAAGTGATAAAGCTTTGTATTTACAGTAAAAGTGTCATCTTGTCTCATCAGTCTTGTACATATTAGTCTTTAATTACTAGTTTATATTTTTAGTTAATTGTTCATATTTAATGTTTACTTTGTACTAAGAGAGCGCAGTCTACTGAAGTTAAATTCCATGTGTGTTAAACATAACTGGACAATAAAGCTCTATATTATTGCACCTATGTTGACCCAATCCCGCTGTCCCTCGGCTGCCAGTTTTAAGGAATTTTTGGAAAATAATTTGCAGCAAAAGCAATAAGACTGCATCTTTACTTCTTGAATTAGTCAGCCAGCTACGCTTGACTTTTTCCCCATTGACTAGCTGTCTGTAGGTATAATGATAATGAAAACTTCGGCCATCATGCCGTTTGGGGAATGAAAAGTTCTCCTTAATAGACAGTGGTCCTCTGATCACCTGCTCAGTCCTGTCTGAATCTGAGAGGAAAGAAGGCCACTCAGCTGGGTCAACTGGCGGAGCTGATGATGGTCCGTGGTGTGAAGGGGACGTTGTGGTGGAAGTTGCTGAGGAAGTGACCAAATAAAGACAATGACTAAAAAAGAAGGACCTATAAGGTCATTAAATTGCCCTGTTGGACATAATTATTAATCTCAGAATGTTCTGCAGTACAATGAGCAATTATGAAGGGTGTTTTGCAGTTAACTTACTAGATAAATCAGCTGTGTTTCAGACATGGAGGGGACAGTGGGCACAGAGGATGGAGGTGTGTGAGAGAGCACTGTAGAGGATGGAGATGGACCTAAGATGAAATACATACATACATACATACATATAGGCACACATATTAATGAGATACTTTGACTATATTAATTTCCCTTCAGGTGTAATGTTTATACTAAGAAATTAAATGTATACTGTATGGTGACAGTCTTTTCCTCACCTGATTCATCACTCACAGTTGAGCCTGAGGATGTGGACTGGCTCTGGGCTGATTCTGTGCCTCCAAAGTATTTTAACAATAATCCTGGGGAAGTTTCACATAATTTATGAGTTGATGTAAAAAATAATGTTTATTTTACTCACATAAATTACCGTGCTCTGCTGCAAACAATTTGTGCAAACAACATATCTCACTAGTAACCCGATGCTAAAAACATATTGCTAGCACCGCGCTAGCTAGCTAACGTCACCTAGCTAAAGCTAATTACAGCTACAAATCTCTTTGATAAACTTTTTATTACCAAGTCATGCAAACATACCTTTATCATGGCATTTTTTCTCCTTCCTTTTTTCTGCACCTGAAGGATATGTCCTTTTTTGTGACATTGTTTTGCCTCTATCTGCGCTTTTGATGCCCAGTGGGCATGTCTGGCATTGCACGGCAGGCGGCAAACGTCACAGGTGCAGTAGAGGCAGCTTAAAGAGAGGCAGGAAGAATCACTAGGCCTAGATCAGCAGCAGCACTCTGTTGACCTAAAATTGTGTTTTTGTACAATAATATATCTTTGATCATTTAGAAATCATCAGTCAGACTCGTACATGCAAAAAATAAAAATAAGAATTTTTTGTTAATTGCTTTTGGGGGCCCCCTGGTGGCCGCGGGGCCCTAAGCAAGCGCTTAGTACGCTTATGCCTTGGGCCGGCTCTGCTTGCAGAACAGTATCCAATTTGGTTACACTGTATACAAATCTAACAATATATTGCCTAAAAAGACTCGCATGTGTTTGTCAGAAAATGTTAGGTGAGTGCACACAAATCTAAAGCTACTTACCGCCACAATTCTGAGGAGAAAGTAATCAGAATCAGAATCAGAATCGTTTTATTGCCATTGTTTGAGAACGGGTTCACAAACTAGGAATTTTTCTTGGTGCAAACGTGCGACATAAAACACATATAACACATATTTGGTATAAAAAGAGCTGTAACTGAGCTATCAGATAGACTTAGAAGGGATTCAAGGAATTCAAGGAGCTGCTGTTAGGAGTTATTGTTCATGTGCCTGATGGCCGAGGGGAAAAAACTGTTCAGGTGGCGGGAGGTGTGGGTCTGGATGGAGCGTAGTCTCCTGCCTGAGGGGAGAGGGGAGAATAGTGTGTGTCCAGGGTGAGAAGAGTCAGCTGTGATCCGACCCACACGCCTCCTGGTCCTGGAGGAGAACAAGTCCTGGAGGGATGGGAGCTTGCAGCCAATCACCTTCTCAGCAGCACGTACGATGCGCTGCAGTCTATTCTTATCCTGGACTGTGGCGCCGGGGAACCACACTGTGATGGAGGAGGTTAGGATGGACTCTATGATGGCTGAGTCCTGTAGGCGGACTCATCGCCATTCGAGATGAGCCCGATGAGGGTGGTGTCATCCGCAAACTTGAGCAGTTTTACGGATTGGTGACTGGAGGTGCAGCAGTTTGTATACATGGAGAAGAGCCAGGGGGAGAGTACACAGCCCTGAGGAGTACCAGTGTTTGTGGTTCGACTGTCCGAGACAATCTTCCCCAGCCGTACGTGCTGTCTTCGGTCTGTCAGGAAGTCATTAATCCAACTGCAGAGGGAGTCTGGCACGCTGAGCTGGTAGAGCTTGTCTCGTAGCAGTCCAGGGAGGATGGTGTTGAAGGCAGAGCTGAAGTCCACAAACAGGATCCTAGCGTAGGTTCCTGGGGAGTCCAGATGCTCCAGGATGAAGTGGAGGGCCAGGTTCACTGCATCATCCACAGACCTGTTGGCTCTGTAGGCGAACTGCAGTGGGTCCAGGAGGGGGGCGGTGATGTCCTTGAGGTGGGGCAGGACCAAGCGCTCAAAGGACTTCATGACCACAGACGTCAGCGCGACCGGCCTGTAGTCATTTAGTCCTGTGATCCGTGCTTTCTTGGGGACAGGGACAATGGTAGAGGTCTTAAAGCAGGACGGCACACGGCATAGCTCCAGAGAGGTGTTAAAAATGTCAGTGAAGACAGGAGCCAGCTGGTCCGCACAGTGTCTGAGAGTGGAGGGGGAGACACCATCCGGCCCGGGGGCCTTTCGCGTATTCAGCTTCAAGAACTGCCGGCGTACATCCTCTTCTTTAATGGAGAGGATCTTTACAGTCTTATGATGTTTTTGGAGTCCTGTGATGTCATTGGAGTCCTTTGAGTCCTTTAACTCCTTTAATGATGTGCTGGCATTGGTGGGGATCAACAATCAACAAGGTGTCAGACTGTGAAGAAATGAGGCAAATTAGATCACATTTTTGAAGGGCTCACCTCCATCTGTGAACTCTGAACCTTCATCCCGACAGCCTGCGTCACACTAATCATCACGATGAATTCCTTCAGCTCGCCTGGTATAATGGAATCAATTACCGGGGAGAAGAAAAGAGGCAGTCACGCAGAAGACTTGTGAAAATAAAATGATGAAGGCTGGATTATTATTTACGCAGGCAAAAAAACATCTGGCTATAGTCTTCAACAGTTATGTTTATTTTTCAATATAATGATCGTTTGTAGGGGACTCAAAGGGGGACCTATTATGCAAACACAAGTTTTCTTACACACATGTAGCTGTTTTTGTGTATTTGGGATCTGCATACAGTAAATCCTGAAAATTAAAAATC
Source organism: Entelurus aequoreus (assembly GCF_033978785.1). NCBI lineage: Eukaryota > Metazoa > Chordata > Actinopteri > Syngnathiformes > Syngnathidae > Entelurus > Entelurus aequoreus. The sequence goes on along the minus strand of NC_084740.1, from coordinate 10,082,587 downwards.
CAACCATGGAAGCATGGCGGAGATGTTCATAAAACAACCTTGCCTTTCAAAACCAGTGAAGTTGGCATGTTGTGTATATGGTAAATAAAAAGAGAATACAATGATTTGCAAATCCTTTTCAACTTACATTCAATTGAATAGACTGCAAAGACAAACTATTTAATGTTCGAACTGAGAAACATGTTTTTTTTTGCAAATAATCATTAATTTAGAATTTAATGGCAGCAACACATTGCAAAAAAGTTGGCACAGGGGCATTTTTACCACTGTGTTACATGGCCTTTCCTTTTAACAACACTCAGTAAACGTTTGGGAACTGAGGAGACTACATTTTTGAAGCTTTTCAGGTGGAATTCTTTCCCATTCTCGCTTGATGTACAGCTTAAGTTGTACAACAGTCCGGGGTCTCTGTTGTGGTATTTTAGGCTTCATATTGCGCAACACATTTTCAACGGGAGACAGGTCTGGACTACAGGCAGGCCAGTCTAGTACCCGCACTCTTTTACTAGAAGCCACGCTGTTGTAACACGTGGCTTGGCATTGTCTTGCTGAAATAAGCAGGGGCGTCCATGGTAACGTTGCTTGGATGGCAACATATGTTGCTCCAAAACCTGTATGTACCTTTCAGCATTAATGATGCCTTCACATATGTGTAAGTTACCCATGCCACACCCCCATACCATCACAGATGCTGGCTTTTGAACTTTGCGCCTATTACAATCCGGATGGTTCTTTTCCTCTTTGTTCCGGAGGTCACGATGTACACAGTTTCCAATTTGAAATGTGGACTCGTCAGACCACAGAACACTTTTCCACTTTGCATCAGTCCATCTTAGATGAGCCCAGCGAAGCCGGCAGCGTTTCTGGGTGTTGTTGATGAATGGCTTTTGCTTTGCATAGTAGAGTTTTAACTTGCACTTACAGATGTAGCAACAAACTGTAGTTACTGACAGTAGTTTTCTGAAGTGTTTGAGCCCATGTGGTGGTATTCTTTACACACTGATGTCGGTTTTTGATGCAGTACCGCCTGAGGGATTGAAGGTCTGTAATATCATCGCTTACGTACAGTAACTTCTCCAGATTCTCTGAACCTTTTGATGATAGTAGATGGTGAAATCACTAAATTCCTTGCTCATTGAGAAATGTTGTTCTTAAACTGTTTGACAATTTGCTCATGCATTTGTTCACAAAGTGGTGACCCTCGCCCCATCCTTGTTTGTGAATGACTGAGCATTTCCTGGTAGCTACACTACAGTTCAAAAGTTTGGGGTCACATTGAAATGTCCTTATTTTTGAAGGAAAGGCACTGTACTTTTCAATGAAGATAACTTTAAACTAGTCTTAACTTTAAAGAAATACACTCTATACATTGCTAATGTGGTAAATGACTATTCTAGCTGCAAATGTCTGGTTTTTGGTGTGATATCTACATAGGTGTATAGAGGCCCATTTCCAGCAACTATCACTCCAGTGTTCTAATGGTACAATGTGTTTGCTCATTGGCTCAGAAGGCTAATTGATGATTAGAAAACCCTTGTGCAATCACGTTCACACATCTGAAAACAGTTTAGCTCGTTACAGAAGCTACAAAACTGACCTTCCTTTGAGCAGATTGAGTTTCTGGAGCATCACATTTGTGGGGTCAATTAAACGCTCAAAATAGCCAGAAAAAGAGAACTTTCATCTGAAACTCGACAGTCTATTCTTGTTCTTAGAAATGAAGGCTATTCCACAAAATTGTTTGGGTGACCCCAAACTTTTGAACGGTAGTGTACTTTTATACCCAATCATGGCACCCACCTGTTCCCAATTAGCTTGTTCAACTGTGGGATGTTCCAAATAAGTGTTTGATGAGCATTTTTCAACTTTCTCAGTCTTTTTTGCCACTTGTGCCAGCTTCTTTAAAACATGTTGCAGGCATCAAATTCCAAATGAGCTAATATTTGCAAAAAAATAACGTTTCCAACTTGGAACAGTAAAAATATGTTGTCTCTGCAGTCTATTCAATTGAATATAAGTTGAAAAGGATTTGCAAATTATTGTATTCTGTTTTTATTTACGAGTTACACAATGTGCCAACTTCACTGGGTTTGGGTTTTGTACTTCCTCTAAATTTGCCGTTTGGAATTTTCCCAATTTGACGTTTATGTGTGACGTCAGCGGATATCTCCATAGATGGTAGAGATTTACCCGTGTCCGCCACAGTAGTCTGACTTTGTAGCTAATAAATTCCTTCTTTTGCTCCATCCTCTTGTTGTGGGGCAGACTGGCCCGTACATGCACATGCACCCTCCACTGTTGCCATTACTAACACAAAGCGGCGTGTAGTTGTAACTTATATCTGTCAGTAGATTCGATATGGAAGTGCAAAAACCCACAGTACAACATGGCTGACGGTGTTAAAGTGCCTTGAAGATGGTCTGTAAAATATAATCCATGCAAACTTTTAAACAAAGAACCGTTATGTCGACCACAAGGAAGTGTTTTAAATGTAGAAAAAAAAAATACAAATCATGTTACGACCCCTTTAAAGGTCACATATTGAATCACACACTGCATCATCCTGAAAGCTGCTTCTAAAATGTTGACCAACTTCTTTAGCAAAATGAAAGAAACAGCTCACAGTGTGATATCATTTGACTAACTTTGATCAAAAAACACAACTGTAATGAATGTCATTTAAAGAAGTACTTCCTGCCTTAACCTTTCCCATGAGCATCATGAACCTGCTCACAGGTTGAAGAGACAGTTCCTAAAATCCGATCATCATCATCCTCATCCTCAGCCAGTCTGACTTAAAGGCCTACTGAAATGATTTTTTTTTATTTAAACGGGAATAGCAGATCCATTCTATGTGTCATACTTGATCATTTCGCGATATTGCCATATTTTTGCTGAAAGGATTTAATAGAGAAAATTGACGATAAAGTTCGCAACTTTTGCTCGCTGATAAAAAAAAGCCTTGCCTGTACCGGAAGTAGCGTGACGTCACAGGAGCTAGTATTCCTCACAATTCCCCATTGTTTACAATGGAGCGAGAGAGATTCGGACCGAGAAAGTGATGATTACCCCATTAATTTGAGCGAGGATGAAAGATTCGTAGATGAGGAACGTTACAGTGAATGACTTGAGAGACAGTGATGGACGTATCTTTTTTCGCTCTGACCGTAACTTAGGTACAAGCTGGCTCATTGGATTCCACACTCTCCTTTTTTTATTGTGGATCACGGATTTGTACTTTAAACCACCTCGGATACTATATCCTCTTGAAAATGAGAGTCGAGAACGCAAAATGGACATTCAGTGCCTTTTATCTCCACGACAATACATCGGCGAAATGCTTTAGCTACGAGCTAACGTGATAGCATCGTGCTTTAACTGCATATAGAAACAAAAAAATAAAGGATAGAAGGAAGGATAGATAGAAAATCAACAATACTATTAAACCGTGGACATGTAAATACACGGTTAATGCTTTCCAGGTTGGCGAAGGTTAATAATGTTGTGCTAACGACGCCATTGAAGCTAACTTAGCAACTTAGCAACGGGACCTCACAGAGCTATGCTAAAAACATTAGCTCTCCACCTACGCCAGCCAGCCCTCATCTACTCATCAACACCCGTGCTCACCTGCGTTCCAGCGATCGGCAGAAGGACGAAGGACTTCACCCGATGCGTTTGGCGGCCCGGAGACGTAGGAAGTCAAGGTGAGGTCGGCGGCTAGCGCGGCTAGCGCGGCTAGCGCGGCTAGCGCTCCAACAAAGTCCTCCTGGTTGTGTTGCTGTAGTCCGCTGCTAATACACCGATCCCACCTACAACTGTCTTCTTTGCAGCCTTCATTGTTTATTAAACAAATTGCAAAAGATGTCCAAAATACTGTGGAATTATGAAATGAAAACAGAGCTTTTTGTATAGGATTCTACGGGTACCATAACTTCCGTTACTCTGACTTCGTCACGCGCATACGTCATCATACCGCGACGTTTCAGCCGGATATTTCCCAGGAAGTTTTAAAAGTCACTTTATAAGTTAACCCGGCCGTATTGGCATGTGTTGCAATGTTAAGATTTCAACATTGATATATAAACTATCAGACTGCGTGGTCGGTAGTAGTAGGTTTCAGTAGGCCTTTAAAAGTTGCTGGCAACCAAGCGTGCTCTGTAATAGGTTACCATGGCGATCCCAGCATTTGGTTTCCTTGCCAGCTTGTGGTAAGCAACACTAACATGGAGGTGATGAAAGGAAAGCACAACACAGAGGTCATGTGTGTAAACCCATTGGCGCGTCTGTTTTCCCTTGCGGGGTTGATACTTCTACTGTACACTAAGATGCGGGATGGAGATGATCATGAAGCTTCCACAGAATGCACTCGTTTAAAACTACTCTGACCGATTGTGCCTTGGGACATATTAGGAGACATGCTAAAATACAAGTAACTCGGATCATTTCTGATTCATGAACATTTTAAGTGGTAGTTATGACTAGTGACACTGCTTGATAATACATAATGCGGCATATAGAGCACGCAAGCATTAAACAGGTCTTCAGTGAGGAATTATCAGTACACGCCCTTCTCAATCAACTGGAGGAACAAGTTACCGTAGGCGCATTAAAAATATTTTTTCCCCCTTCAAAACTCGACAGCGCGCCTTATAACGTGTAATGTACTGCATAATTCTGGTTTTGCTTACTGACCTCGAAGCTATTTTGTTTGGCACATGGTGTAATGACAAGTGTGACCAGTAGATGGCAGTCTAACATAAGAGATACGTGCAGACTGCAATATGACTCAAGTAAACAACACCAACATTTTATAAGTTCCATTGAAAATATAGAACATTACACACGGCGCTCAAAAATCTATCAACATGTTTTAGTACGACTTTGGTAAGCAATGAAGCTGCACCGCTTGATTCATTGTACTGCTTCAACGTACGAGTATTATTATGGTGTGCGTATAAGGTAAGACATATTATTTGACGTTTTGTTTCGCAATATTATGCAAAAGCAACCTTTCTTACCTTCTGGTACCTGCTGATCTGTATTTGGGATCTGCATAAGTCCTGAAAATGTTCGCTCGTCCGCCTTTGTAGTCCGTGCGACACCGTCGTCGATAAGCTTCTTCTTTTTCCTCTATCTTCTTTTTATGGGACATTCATCCTCCGCTGTTTCCATTTCTAATATAAAGTAGTGTAAAGTTCTTATTTATATCTGTTAGTAAACTTGCCATGAAAGCGCTAAAACATACCGGTGTAGTGAGTTTACATTATTCACCTAAGGAACTTTACTTATTAGAGAGTTCCGGGCGGACGGTTTTCCACGGGACACATTTCCGGCGTAGTTATTGCACTAGTGAGCCACGGATGAGGAGATGCTGCTCCGTTATTGAGTGAAGTAAAGTGAATGTCATTAAAACAGTTAGCTCCATCTTTTGACACTTCTTCCACCCCCGTCCTTGCACGCTACACCGCTACAACAAAGATGACACCACACTAATTAAAATGTACACATAGATTCACAAGAACATTGGTATCACAACAACAAGGTAAAAAAAAATAATAATAGATACTAGTTGTTTTACAAGAAGAAAGAAGATGCCAGAAAGGAGCTCGATGGTACCAGAAAATATGCCCACCAACCGTGTGAGTGGTGAAGATAACTTGGCATCTCAAATCCAGGTATACAATTTGTGTTGCTCTTCCTGAAACATTCACCGAGATGAAGGGACAGGACCCTCAGCTGAGTTAAATATTTAATCTGCTATCTCAATTTAAGAGTGTTTTGAGATAAGAACCGTCTCTCTGCAAGCAAAAATGTTTGTCACTCTCTAGCGTTAGCTTATAGCTGGAGACTGATGTAACTTTGGTTTCCGACCGTGGGAAGGAAGAAAGTGAGTGTGAAGGACAGTGCTGAGAAGAAGAAATATTCATTAAATTAAAGAAGGAAATCATCAAACATATTTCAGAGCGTGTCGCCAATGTGGCGAAGCGGCACGGTTGTATCACTGTTGGTCTGCCGCATTGGACTAAACATTGTTGTTCGAGGGCCGAAAGCTGTCTGCATGTAAAGTAACATATTTACTATATATATATATATATATATATATATATATATATATATATATATTGAAACAGATTCACGAACACAGATGTCCAGAATACTGTGGAATTATGAAATGAAAACAGAGCTTTTTCGTATTGGCTTCCATGTGGAAGGCATACCCGTGTTCCCCGGTCTACGTCACGCGCATACGTCATCCTCAGAGGCGTTTCGAACCGGAAGTTTAGCGGCAAATTTAAAATGTCACTTTATAAGTTAACCCGGCCGTATTGGCATGTGTTATAATGTTAAGATTTCATCATTGATATATAAACTATCAGACTGCGTGGTCGGTAGTAGTGGCTTTCAGTAGGCCTTTAACATTGCTGTATGTATACTTTTGACCCACGTTTTCAGTAGACCCATAATAAATTCATAAAAGAACCAAACTTCATGAATGTTTTTTTGTGACCAACAAGTATGTGCTCCAATCACTCTATCACAAAAAAATAAGAGTTGCAGAAATTATTGGAAACTCAAGACAGCCATGACATTATGTCCTTTACAAGTGAATGTAAACTTTTGACCACGACTGTACATCCAGTACACACACGGTTCAAACCCAGCATCCGACATCTTAACAAATCACAATTTAAATGTTTTTAAACCTGCCCCCATCCAGCTGCAAAAGAAATGAGCCGCTTGGCTGCTGTCAAAGAAAAATCCTCCTTTCTACTAAAAATAGCAAGTGTGCTCTGCCACATGGGGAAGAGTAAATGTCGCTCAGCTTCTTTTTACCAGACATCACAGGCTCCCTTTCTTGAACCTAACGTTGAAAGAGGAAGAAGGAAAGAAAAGAGAATGACAAATTGCACACCTCCCATGCACGAGCATGTGGCTGAATGTTGTCATCGGGATCCCAAAGCTACCCACTAAGAACGTAAGGGAAGTGTACAACATGCTTCAGAAAAGCAGCCAAACAATTCGACTCTGGAATTTATGAGATCTCCCTTGGCCTCCACCTCCATAAAAGATAGTTATTGCCTCATCCTGCTAACTAAAATTGTGATGAAAGTGAAATAGCCAATTTTAGAGCAATAGAAGTAATTCCGAGGATCGTTTATGATTAATATTATTGCTCTCACAGAGAAAGGGACATTTTGGATTTTAAAGCAGAACAAAAATAAATTAACTCAAACTTTCACTCACCATCCTCAACGTAACCTTGGCACAAACTTCACGTACGGACGAAAAGTATTTAATTGTAATCTGGATTACATATAATATATAATAGTAAGGTTAGACCAGGCCTGGGCAATTATTTTGCCTTGGTGGTAAAATTTAGACAAAAAAATGTGTCTGGGGGCTGATATATCTATTTTTAGGAACACTAATACAAAACCTCACAATAATGTCTGATTGAATGTTAAAAACGTTAGGACAGACTGCCTTAAAAAACGGATGGAATTTTAAATTGTTTTACTGAATGAGACACCCAGAATGTACATAAAAATAAAGAATGCGGGATTTACAATATTAACTATGAACGATAAAACACGGAATATTGACAACATATGAAAGTCACACCCCCTCTCAATCAATCAATCAATCAATCAATGTTTATTTATATAGCCCTAAATCACAAGTGTCTCAAAGGGCTGTACAAGCCACAACGACATCCTCGGTACAGAGCCCACATACGGGCAAGGAAAACTCACCCCAGTGGGACGTCAATGTGAATGACTATGAGAAACCTTGGAGAGGACCGCATATGTGGGTAACCCCCCCCTCCCTCTAGGGGAGACCGAAAGCAATGGATGTCGAGTGGGTCTGACATAATATTGTGAAAGTCTAACACATCAGCGAGAGTCCAGTCCATAGTGGGGCAAGCAGGAACCATCCGAGTGGAGACGGGTCAGCAGCGTAGAGATGTCCCCATCTGATGAACAGGCTAGCGGTCCACCCCGGGTTTGGAGCAGAGTAGAAAAGAAAAGAAAAGAAACGGCAGATCAACTGGTCTAAACAGGGAGTCTATTTAAAGGCTAGAGTATACAAATGAGTTTTAAGATGAGACTTAAATGCTTCTACTGAGGTAGCATCTCTAACTTTTACCGGGAGGGCATTCCATAGTATTGGAGCCCAAATAGAAAACGCTCTATAGCCCGCAGACTTTTTTTGGGCTCTGGGAATCACTAATAAGCCGGAGTTCTTTGAACGCAGATTTCTTGCCGGGACATATGGTACAATACAATCGGCAAGATAGGCAGGAGCTTGACCGTGTAGTATTTTATACGTAAGTAGTAAAACCTTAAAGTCGCATCTTAGGTGCACAGGAAGCCAGTGCAAGTGAGCCAGTATAGGCGTAATATGATCAAACTTTCTTGTTTTTGTCAAAAGTCTAGCAGCCGCATTTTGTACCATACTCTCCATCGACATATTTTACAATCAAGTGAAACGCAACCAAAATGCAACAAACACAGCGAAATATGAACACGAAGAAAAAACCCCACCTACAATCTGATACATCTGATACATCAGTAAACTTTAGAACTTTGTTGTAAAAAATCTCCTTTCGCGTCTGTCCCTGACACCCGCATTTCAGGCTGGTCTCTCTGGAAACACTCTGTGGAAACGCTCCCCACCCACACTGCTTGGTGCCTCGTCTGAGCTGCTGTGACTTAGATGACCATAGAAACTAATTAGATTACCATAGTAACTAATTAGATTACCATAGTAACTAGTACATCATGCAAAAGGGCAGATTCCAACCATTGAAAGACTTTGTATAGTTCAAGACTTACGGTCATTAGAAAACATCACTGCACATCATAATGGCAGCTACACTTTTCATCTTGAAGATCTAAAAAAAAAAAATATTCGGGAATGTCCGGCGGGCCAGATCGAAAAGCCTTAATTTGCCCAAGTCTGGGTTAGACTGAGGAAACTACATAAACAAATTAAGCCTGGACATAATGTAAAAAAGATCTAAAAAAAAAAATATTCGGGAATGTCCGGCGGGCCAGATCGAAAAGCCTTAATTTGCCCAAGTCTGGGTTAGACTGAGGAAACTACATAAACAAATTAAGCCTGGACATAATCATCGCAATGAAGTCAAAACGAATGTGGCAGTAATCACTTTGACCTGCTCGACCTGCAGCTGTCAGCACTTTTTTAATAGCAAAACATCATGGGCTCATTGAGGATTCTAGTACCACCTGCTGGCTGCAAATGAACTACTGATTACCCCTTCAGTCTGCAAATAGGGCCCTATTCTCCCAGGTGCTTAAGTGAAGAAAGGTGCACAATTGAGCTGATTCATGCTGCTCAGATTCCGCTTATGATCTATCCACTTATGCGAAACCAACTTTTCTTACCTATTGGTATCTGTTTTTGTGTTTTTGGGATCTGCGTAAGTCTTGAAAATTTGAAATCGAAATATGGACGCATGGCAGAGATACATAGCAATCTTGCCTTCCTTCACACTTCCTCCGAATGAGCCGCTTGGAATTTGCCCCATTTGTGAGTTTTTTTCGGATTAGCGGATATCTACATATATCGTAAAGTTTTACCCAGAGAGCTTTGCACGAGTTCGCCGCTGTCGTCAGTAAGCTTCTACTTTTTCTGTGTCGTCTTGTTGTGGGGCAGACTGGCTCATACATGCACATGCATCCTCCGCTTTTGCCATATCTAATAGAAAGTAGCGTACACTAGGGTTGTCCCGATACCAATATTGGTACCAAAATTGTATTTCGATACTTTTTGGTACTTTTGGTACTTTTCTAAATAAAGGAGACCACAAAAAATTGCATTATTGGCTTTATTTTAACAACAAATCTTACGGGACATTAAACATATGTTTCTTATTGCAATTGTGTCCTTAAATAAAATAGTGAACATACTAGACAATTTGCCTTTTAGTAGTAAGTAAACAAACAAAGGCTCCTAATTAGTCTGCTGACATATGCAGTAACATATTGTGTCATTTTCCATTCTATTATTTTGTCAACATTATGAGGGACAAACTGTAAGAATTGATTATTAATCCACTTGTTCATTTACTGTTAATATCAGCTTACTTTCTCTTTTAACATGTTCTATCTACACTTATGTTAAGTTAAAGTTAAATTCCAACAATAGTCACACACACACTAGGTGTGGTGAAAATATCCTCTGCATTTGACCCATCCCCATGTTCACCCCCTGCAGCAGCAGTGGCCGCGCTCGTAAATCATTTTGGTGATTGTTTGATACTTTACATTAGTTTTTGATGTTACCACAAACTTAGGTATCGATCCGATACCGAGTAGTTGGTACACTGGTCATATTCAAAGTCCTCATGTGTCCAGGGACATATTTACTGAGTTTATAGACATAATATCAATTTTAAAAAGGAAAAAATATTTTTTGACGATAAAAAATATCGATCTAATCATAATAGTATCGACTAGATACGCTCCTTTACTTGATATGTAGGCATTAGCCAGGCCTCCCTCGCCCGCCTGCAGCTCGTGCAGAACTCTACTGCTCGTCTGTTAACACAGACGCGCAGGCGTGAGCACATCACCCCTATACATCCCTTCACTGGCTCCCTGTGCCTTACCAAATACATTTTAAACTCCTACTATTTGTATTTAAATGTCTAAACAACCTCGCTCCAACTTATCTCTCCGACCTCCTTCAGCCTTACTGCCCCCCCCCCCCCCCCCCGATCCCTAAGATCAGCCGATCAGCTGCTATTGACGGTCCCTGACACAAGGCTGAAGCTTAGAGGTGACAGAGCTTTCGCCGCTGCTGCTCCCAAGCTCTGGAACGACTTACCTCTGAGTGTTAGACAGGCCTCCTCTCTTCCTGTTTTGAAATCACTCTTAGAAACATACTTTTATTCCATGGCTTTTAACACTGAGTGATCTCCATCCAGCTATGGCGTCCCACAATGCACCTGCTGTGAACATGTTTTTTATGTTTTTTTTATTTACGTTGGCTCCAATGACACTAGGATGAGACAGTCAGAGAATACAACATAGCCAGGACTTGTGATCTCGCTAGAAAGATGTCCAGGCATCGAGTACTTGTCTCTGGCCCCCTGCCTGCGAGAGGCAATGATGAGAGATATAGCAGATTAGTCTCGCTTAACAAGTGGCTGTCTATCTTCTGTAGACAACAGGGACTAACGTTTATTGATAACTGGCCCTCTTTCTGGCGCAAACCAGGGCGCCTTCACCCTAACCAGGAAGGCGCCACCATCCTGTCTAGGAACATAGACTACTATTTGAGTCACACTTGACTAACTACACTAGAGCAAGTCTGGTCACAGGCAATTACAGAGTCTGTTAGTCCGGGTGAGGAGTCAGTTAAAATAGAACTAGCCAGCGCCAGGCTGGATAATCCCTGTACGTATAGCAATTCTCTTAGAATAATACACAACTCACATCATGTTTTTTCTGTTGTGACTTTGTCAGAGATGAACATGCATTCTACTGAGGTGGCAAATTATGATGCGTTCAGTTTATCGCAGCACCAAGCAAATAATCTGAAAATTCCCGTCATATCAATTCCTAGATATGGTCGAAACTATTTAAAGTGCACTACGCATAATAAATGCAACATTATTAATATTGCTACTGCGGATAATTTCAACAAAAACTCGTCAAAACAGCCCAATACCTATAATATGGGCTTTTTAAACATAAGATCATTGTCTCCCAAAGCGTTATTAGTTAATGAGGTCATTAGAGACAACAATCTTAACGTCATTGGTCTTAGCGAAACCTGGCTCAAACCAGACAATTTTTTTGCGCTAAATGAGGCATCTCCTCCTAACTATACGAATGCACATATTGCCCGTCCTCTTAAAAGAGGTGGGGGGGTCGCACTAATATACAATGAAAACTTTAACCTTACCCCTAACCTAAATAATAAATATAAATCATTTGAGGTGCTTACTATGAGGTCTGTCACACCGCTACCTCTCGACCTGGCTGTTATCTACCGCCCCCCTGGGCCCTATTCAGACTTTATCAGTGAATTCTCAGAGTTCGTTGCTGATATAGTGACGCACGCCGACAATATAATCATAATGGGGGACTTTAATATCCATATGAATACCCCATCGTACCCTCAGTGCGTGGCGCTCCAGACCATAATTGATAGCTGTGGTCTTACACAAATAATAAAAGAACCCACGCATCGCAACGGTAATACGATAGATCTAGTGCTTGTCAGGGGTATCACCACCTCCAAAGTTATGATACTCCCGTATACTAAAATAATGTCCGATCATTACCTTATAAAATTTGAAGTTCTGACTCATTGTCAACAAGCTAATAATAATAATAACTGCCACAACAATGACTCTTGCTGACCTACTGCCTTCGGCTGGAGCCCATCAGAGCTAAAAATGTTGGTTGTTTGCCTATTTCTGGCCACACACCAGTTACACAGGTAGCCTGCGTCGTTGGTAGTGAAGGCAAAATACATTTTTTATGCATAACTAAACCGTATTTTATGTTGGAGTTTTTCTCTCTTTACAAAGCCAACCGTCACATCATGCATCACACCATTCATCATTACCATGAATTGATTAACGTGGACCCCGACTTAAACAAGTTGAAAAACTTATTCGGGTGTTACCATTAGTGGTCAATTGTACGGAATATGTACTGTACTGTGCAATCTACTAATAAAAGTTTCAATCAATCAATCAACACGCACATACACACACATTCTTGTATTTGTTACTTCCTACCTTCTTGAGACCTCCTAAAAATGCCTACCTCTTTAGGACCACCCTTTCTAAGTATATAAAGATTTATATTTACTACATTAATAATATATACATGCGCGCACAGCTCAAGTTGGAGAGCAAGACCACTCAGAGAGGACAAGTTAGATCTGGACAAATGTTTACTAATTTGCAGGTCAATGGAGATTTCACGAGAGTACAGCAAAGCAATAGAAGGACATGGCGCAGAGGACGTACATGCAGTGAAACATGCAACAAGAAAAGTCAGGATTAATGAAATATCTTGCAAATACTGTGGAAAAACACATGAAAGGCTCAAACAAAAGTGCCCAGCTTTTGGGAAAAAATGTAAGAAATGCAGCAAGGACAATCATTTTGCAGTGGCATGCAGAAGCAGTACAGGTATGAAAGAATACAATAAGAAAAAAGTTCAGAGACTGATTCAGATTCATGTGAAGAGATAATGACAGTCACAGCAGTAACAACAAAAGCAGCAGAAGTGAACCAAATAGCAGAGAAACAAAACGGCAAAACAGAGCAACTGTTTGCGGGGATGAGGATTAAGGAAAACATTGTGAACTTCCAGATTGACTGCGGGGCAACTTGCAACGTCATTCCAATCAACCTGCTGAATCCAGATGTGGAACTGGAGCACACTGACAAGGTGTTGGTAATGTACAATAAGTCAAAGTTGTGTCCGTCAGGAAAATGCAAAGTTAAGATGACAAATCCAAGAAATCAGAAGAAGTACAAAGTTGAGTTTCAAGTTGCAGGAGCAGACTGTAAAACTGCACTTCTTGGCCGCAGCGCAAGTGAAGCAATGAAACTAATTCAGGTCCAATACGACAACATTTATGCACAGGATAGTATTGTGTGTGTGGGCCCAGCCTACAGGGTGTTGTGATGCGTCTAGTGCAGTAGTTAGAGGAAAGGTTGCATGTCTATTTCCCATCTGCTTGCTAACCTTTCGCTTACAGACACTGCCACTGGATAGCCCTTGTGGGGAACGGAGAAGCAGCATTGTGCGTCAGTCTTCTCCTGCCAGTACACAGCCTCTCCTTCACCAAGACTCCTGTCAGGCCTCCACGTTGCCACACACGGTAACTGGGGCCCCGCGGCCCAAGGCAAACGTGGCAGGGGATCTCGTTGCTGCAGTGGTCCCCAGAGGCGTGATGCGCAGGCCCACTTTGTGGACACGCCCTGGCATCACCCAACCACTGCCCCGCTGCCTTGTGGGTTAGTCTGGGAAGACAAAAGGCTAGGAGAGCACACCCTGAGAGAAAAGCAAGTGCTGGAATCAGACAGACCGGAGCTCCGGCAGCCTCCTGCAGCTGTGAGGAGGTGCCGGTCGTCCTGGGTTTCCCTTACCACCGAATACAGCTCCCCACAGCGAAGAAGTGACGTTGGAGTCTTGGTCTCCATGCCATTGGACCCTGGCCTTCTCTTTGCCAAGGACAGTGTGGTGGCTGTCTGTGCACCAGTCTCCCCACTTTAAAAGATTCCACGCACAGGCGTTCTCCTGAAGACAATCCCACCAAAAGGAGGACAATCCTACTCGTTTCGAGTGATCGCCGACGAGTATTGTGACAAAAGAGCCGGTGACAGGAGACATATGACAGCTGGACGACATAAAGACTGAGTTTCAGGACGTGTTTACAGGCGACGGCTGCTTACAAGGTGAATATAAACTGGAAATCGACACAACTGTACAGCTCGTCAAACTTCCAAAACGAAGAGTTCTAGTGGCAATGATGAAACCACTTGAAGAGGAAATCACAAGTCTTGTAGACAGACAGATTATCGCACCAGTGGAAAGCAGCACCGAATGTATCAGTGGCATGGTGTCGGCACAGGAACCCAATGGCAGGCCCAGAATTTGTATCCACCCAAGACCACTCAACAAAGCTCTAAAGAGAAGCCATTTTCCACTTCCAACAATAGCAAAAGTTTTCACTGTGTGTGATGTGAAGCACAGCTTCTGGCACGTGAAACTAGATGAAGAGTCGACCTATCTGACGAAATTTGCAACTCCCTTTGGTCGATTTCGGTGGCTGAGAATGCCAATGGTTTTTCAACGTAAACTAACACAGGCATTGGTGAATTGCCTGGCAACTACATCATCGCAGATGACATCCTGATTACAGGATAAGGAGACACAAAATAGGATGCAGTCAAGAACCATGACAAGAACTTGAGACTTTTTCTAGAAAGGTGCATAGAAAGAAACATCAAGCCGATGTCAGGATATAGGAAGTCTCATACATTGGTCATCTGCTCACGGCGGAAGGACTCAAAGTTGACCCAGAGAAAGTGCGTGCCGTCACTGAAATGCCTGCACCGACAAATGTGAAAGGTGTTCAAAGACTGGTAGGACTAGTGAACTATTTGTCCAAGTTTTACGAGCATCTGACAGACGATTGTGAGATACTAAGACAACTCACACAAAAAGAGACGTGCAGGAAAATGCATTCAGAAGAATCAAAGACAAGATAACACAAGTTCCAATATTGAAATACTACAGCCCGGAACAAGAGTTGACATTACAGTGCGATGCAAGTGAAACAGGACTAAGAGCACCTCTAACACAAGGAGATAAACCTAACGATATATGCAAGTCATGCTTTGACGATGACAGAAAGAGGCTATGCACAAATTGAAAAAGAATGTTTGGCTATCGTGTTCGGCATGGAAAAGTTTCACCAATACACATATGGTCGTCAAGTCACAGTGCAGTCGGACCACAAGCCTCTCGAGACTATAATAAAAAAACACTGATAAAAGCTCCTAAAAGATGGCAACGCATGCTTCTCAGACTACAGAAGTATGATCTGAACATCACATATATGCCTGGACGTGACATGCTACTCGCTGACACTTTGAGTAGGGCCTACCTGCAAAACGCCAACAAAAGTCAGACTGAGTTGGAGGTCGAATGTGTCAACATGGTTGATTATGTGCCAATCTCAGCTGAAAGAATGGACAATATACGCACAGCAACATGATCAGATCCATAACTACGAACATTGATCAAAACTATCCAACAAGGGTGGCCAAAAGATTTAAAAAATGTGTACCTGTTGAAAGAACTAACTTTTACTCGTTACAGGATGAATTGAGCACCCAAAATGGACTGGTTTTCAGGGGAGGGAGAGACGTGATTCCAGACTCGCTCCGAAAGGACATCACTGAGCGGAGTCACTCTTCTCACCTGGAAACAGACGGATGCCTCAGGAGGTTCATACCGTGTATTGGCACGGTATGAACGACCATATCAAAAAGCACCTTGCTAAATTGGACACATGTCGATCTATTGACACAAAATAACAAAGAGAGACACTACAGCCACATGAGATCACTACCAGACCATGGGCTTGAGTTGGAACAGACTTGTTTACTTTTGACAACAAAGAGTATCTAGTGACTGTGGACTACTACTCCAATTTCTGGGAGGTGGACTATTTGCCAGATACAAAGTCAAGCACAGTCATTCGAAAGCTGAAAGCTCACTTGGCACAACAAGGCATTCCGGACATTATTTTTTCAGACAACGGACCCCAATTTAGTTCTCCAGAGTTTGCAAATTTCAGTCACAAATGGGAATCTATGCCCAAAACTTCCTCTCCTGGCTATCCGCAAAGTCAGCTGTCAAAATGGCCAAAGGACTGATGAGGAAGGCAAATCTGGCTGGACAGCTAGCCATTTTGGATCATCGCAACACCCAACCCAAGGATTGGATACGAGCCCTGCACAAAGACTCTTAAGCAGGAGAACAAGGACCCTTCTACCGATAAGAGACAGCTTACTCGAGCCAAAAGTGACCAACAATGGGTCAGGACTCATGAAGAACCGACAGAGACAATCAAAATACTACAACCAAACTGCCAAGGACATTGACTCTTTGAAACCAGGTGATGTTGTGCAAGTGCAGCCTTTTGATATGAATACCTTATGGAGAAAGGCTACAGTGAGCACTCCACTTGGTAACAGATCCTATGCAGTGGAGCTGGACACAGGCAGTGTTCTCAGAAGAAATCGTTGCCATCTGAGAAAAGCTGTGGATACACAACCAGACAGGTCAGAACAATCCCAAACTGAGACGAGACTAGACCCAGTGTCTCAAAACACTGAGAGCTCACAAACCACTACACGGTCAGGACGTGTGGTACAGCGTCCAAGACATTTGAATGACTTTATGTGTACTTAACTTCAGAGAAAGAAAAAAAAGAAAGAAATGTGAACTGAGGTTTAGGTATGTAAAGGCTCTTATGGTTATGTTCTGAAAATAAGCTAAAGCTAAGGTGCATTGTTCGGTAACTACAAAAAAAAAAAAAAAAGATAAGTTATGCACTGTGAAACTGAATGTAATATTTGTTTTGCACTAAGAATGTTTTAAATAAGTAGCGATTTGAAAATGCATACTATTTTGAGTTTGTATAGTAGCAACTTAAAAATTATTTTTGTTGGATTTAATATTTGAAAAGAATACTCACTTTTTAAAAGAAAAGGGATGTAGCAATAGGAATTGCTTGTATGTGTGGTGTTCCTACCCGGAGGGTTTAGAGAGACGGGAGAAGTGTGCTGTATATGATGAATGGCAACTGTTGAATAAAAGTTCCCTGTGAGTAGGGTAATGCTCAACCGTCCAGTTTGTATAGTCATTGAAAGACAGAACAAGCTGAAACAGTGTCATTCAAGTCCTCAACTGACTCGGGATCTGGATTTATTTTCCTCCTGATTTGGTCCAATGTTTACAAAGTACTTTCAACTTCTTTGTTGATTTTGTCATTTTTTACATTTCCATTTGAGAAGTATTTGGGATAATCCTTTTTAGCACTATTTTTAATAATGCTATTTAGGATGCCCCATGTTTCTCTCATATTGTTTTTGTTCCGGTCCAATAATTGACTGTAATATGCTTTCCTACGTGTTCGTAATATGCCAGTTAGCTTGTTCTTATACGTTTTGTACTTGTTTTCTGCCTCTGTAGATGGTTGTGGTATAAATGTTCTATATAATGTATTTTTTTTGTTGCAAGCATTTGTCAGTCCTTTTGTCATTCATGGTTGATTGTTTTTATTTTGCTTGTTACTAAATTGTTTCAATGGACAGTGTTTGTCATAAAATTTGCAAAAGTATTAAGGAAAATACCATATGCATCATCTACTTCATTTTCACTGTATACATTGTCCCAACTTTTATCTCCCAGATCATTCTTATAAGCTGTCATACTTTGTTCTGTACATATTCTTCGAAATGTCTTTTTGTCATCAATGTTCCTCTTCTTTTAGTTTCCGTCATAGATTATGAAAACTGGCAGATGATCGCTGATGTTAGATATTAGCAGACCACTTGTGGTATTATTATCAAAATTAGTAAGAATATTATCAATAAGTGTGGCACTGTGTCCTGAGATTGTACTTGGCCTTGTAATTTTAGGATATAAACTCAGGCTCTACGTTATGTCAATAAAGTAATCTATGGACTCTTGGTTGTTAGGGTTTGAGAGGTCAATGTTGAAGTTTCCACATAAGAAAGTAATTTTTTGACTGATTTCAGTAAAAGTTGCCTTAATCCAGTTCTCAAACGTGTCAATATTTGATTTTGGTGATCCATATAATGCCGCAAAAAGGCTAAGTACTATCTTTCTATCTGTGTGGTTCTAATTGTTTTACCGCTTTTTTATTCCTTCTCAAACATATTTAGTAGTCTATTCAAACTTACAAAACACCCACTCTCTGTTTCACCGCCTCTCTCTCAGCAAGCTAGTTAGCTTACGAAACAAGCAACTTTAGACGCCGCAGACACGTTTGCTAGCGTTAGCTGTAGCGATCTGACTAGCAGCCCTAAGCGGCCTACAAGCCACGGTGAACTGGTTGAGACGCATAATAGATTTAGCCTTTTAGCTAGTCCTACACCCCAGTCTACTGGACACCACACCTTAGTCATGGGGGACTCCATCACCCGAAACATGCATTTAGTGAACCAGCCATAATTAAGTGTATTCCCAGGCCCAGATCACCCGACATTGAAGCTAGTCTTAGGGAGCTGACTTGCAGCAGACCTAGTACGACAGGTTAACCGCACCACTAGCTACACGAACATAGTTGTATACGTCGGCTCTAATGACACTAGGATGAGACAGTTGGAGATTACAAAGATGAACATAGCTCAGACTTGTAATCTCGCTAGAAAGATGTCTCGACATCTAGTACTTGTCTCTGGCACCCTGCCTGCGAGAGGTAATGAATAGAAGTATAGCAGATTAGTCTGGCTTAAAAAATGGCTGACTAGTTTTTGTAGAGAACAGGCACTAATGTTGATGATTGGCCCTCTTTCTGGGGCAAAACAGGCTTGCTGAGGAGAGACGGCCTTCACCCTAACTGGGAAAGAGCCATCATTCTTTCCAGAAATATAGACTACTATTTGAATCAAGTTTGACTAACTACACAAGAGGAAGCTCAGACACAGGCAATTACATAGTCTGTTAGTCCGGGTGAGGAGTCAGTTAAGCTAGAACTAACCAGCGCCAGGCTGGAAAATTCCTGCACACATAGCAGGACCAAGCAAATAATCTCAAGATCCCCATCATATCAATTCATAGATGTGATCGAAATTATTTAAGGCACAATACACAAAATAAACGTAACGTTATTAATATCACTACTACGGATACAGTCATTGGTCTCAGCAAAACTTGGCTAAAACCAGAGGAATTTTTCCCGCTTAACGAGGCATCTCTTCCTAACTATATGAGTGCACATATTGCCCATCCTGGGTGGAGGGGTCACACTAATATCCAATGATAAACTTAATCTTAGCCTTACCCTAAGTAATAAATATAAATCATTTGAGGTGCTTACTATGAGGTCTGTCACACCGCTATTTCTCTATCTGGCTGTTATCTATCGCCCCCCTGGGACCTATTCGGACTTTATCAGTGAAGTTTCAGATTTTGGCGCTGATCTAGTGACGCACGCAGATAATATAATTATAATGTGGGATTTTAATATCCATATGAATTCCCCGTCAGACCTTCCGTGTGTGGCGCTTCAGACTATAATATATAGCTATAGTCTTACACAAATAATACAATGATAGTCCATGTCCAGGGTGTCATCACCTCCAAAGTTATGGAACTCTAGTACACTAAAGTAAAGTCCGATCATTACCTTAAGTTCTGACTCATTGTCAACAAGCTACTAATAACCAATGCTTTAGCAGTCGCATTAATGCTGGTACGACTATGACTCTTGCTGGCCTACTGCCCTCGTAATGGCACCATTCCCAAATTATGTAGGCTCTATCGTTGCACAACAGCTAAATGAACACTTAGCGTCTAAAAATCGCTAAGAAAACAGAAATGCTGATTATCGGTCCTGCTCGACACTGACACAGATTTAATAATACCAAAACCAACACACACAATCTAAGGTACTTTGATTCTCTTCTTAAGTGTTCTTGTGCAACAGCAAGGATATTCAATGACTCTGCGAACTATTGTTAGGAACTGGAACAGATAGATGTAGCTGACCAAATGCGTACCAATCTGTGCAGGTATTGAATAAAGATGGGTACAGTGCAGTAGACTGTGCAGCTTTACCTCACTTTGTGGCCTGGGAGTGATAGGAGCATATCTCAAAAGACCATTTCCATATTTTCTTATCTTGACTTACTTCCTCATCCTGCTCTGGCGGCACTACTGTCTCACCATGGAAGAGCGAGCGTGGGTAAGGGATTAAAAAGAATGTCTCTTGTCTTGTGTCATTCTGGGATAAATGGAGGAAGCTGGCATTTTACGTTGTCTCCGTATTTCTCTCTCCATCCTCCATCTCTCTTCTTGCAGCCTCATGACCAGCACAGTCTGATAGCGTCTTCTCTCTGAATGATACAGACAAGCTCATTAAAGGCCTACTGAAATGAAATGTTTTTATTTAAACGGGGATAGCAGATCTATTCTATGTGTCATACTTGATCATTTCGCGATATTGCCATATTTTTGCTGAAAGGATTTAGTATAGAACAACGACGATAAAGATCGCAACTATTGGTATCTGATAAAAAAAAGGCTTGCCCCTACCGGAAGTAGCGTGACGTAGTCAATTGAACATATACGCAAAGTTCCCTATTGTTTACAATGATGGCCGCATGAAGTGAGAGAGATTCGGACCGAGAAAGCGATGATTTCCCCATTAATTTGAGCGAGGATGAAATATTTTTAAATGAGGAAAGTGCAAGTGAAGGACTAGTGGGGAGTGGAAGATGCTGTGAGAGCCGGGGGTGACCTGATATTCAGCTGGAAATGACTACAACAGAAAATAAACACAAGACATATATATACTCTATTAGCCACAACACAACCAGGCTTATATTTAATATGCCACAAATTAATCCCGCATAAAAACACCTAGGTGTTTGTTATGCTAGCTCCTAGCTACTAGCTCGAGCTAGTTATAGCTCGAGCGGGTAATATGGACGGGATCCTGTATATATAACCCGCCAATACAATTCAAACACCTGCACAACACACACACTCACTCAGCCCAAACAACCGTTCACCTAACCCAAGGTTCATAAAGCTTATATATTTAATCAAAGTTACGTACATGACACGCACGTACTGGCAAGCAATCAAATGTTTGGAAGCGCGCGGGTGGGACCTGATATTCAGCTGGGAATGACTACAACAGTAAATAAACACAAGACATATATATACTCTATTAGCCACAACACAACCAGGCTTATATTTAATATGCCACAAATTAATCCCGCATAAAAACACCTAGGTGTTTGTTATGCTAGCTCCTAGCTACTAGCTACTAACTCGAGCTAGTTATAGCTCGAGCAGGTAATATGGACGGGATCCCGTATATATAACCCGCCAATACAATTCAAACACCTGCATAACACACACACTCACTCAGCCCAAACAACCGTTTACCTAACCCAAGGTTCATAAAGCTTATATATTTAATCAAAGTTACGTACATGACACGCACGTACGGGCAAGCAATCAAATGTTTGGAAGCGCGCGGGTGGGACCTGATATTCAGCTGGGAATGACTACAACAATAAATAAACACAAGACATATATATACTCTATTAGCCACAACACAACCAGGCTTATATTTAATATGCCACAAATGAATCCTAATGCTAGCTCCTAGCTCCTAGCTACTAGCTCGAGCTAGTTATAGCAAGCGATCAAATGTTTGGAAGCGCAGCTGTGTACTCACGTTATCGCAACTGTGTATCCAAATCAAAGTCCTCCTGGTAAGAGTCTCTGTTGTCCGAGTTCTTCCATCTTGACTGCATCTTTCGGGAATGTAAACAAAGAAGCGCCGGCTGTGTACGTGTTGTTACTGACTTCCCTCGCAAAATAGACACTTCGCACCGACAACTTTCTTCTTTGCTTGCTCAGCTTCTTTCTCCATAATGCAATGAACAAATTGCAACAGATTCACCAACACAGATGTCCAGAATACTGTGGAATTATGAGATGAAAACAGAGCTATTTCGTATTGACTTCAATGGTGTCCGAATACTTCCGTTTCAATGATTGACGTCACACGCATACGTCAACCCTCGGAGGCGTTTCGAACCGGAAGTTTAGCGGGAAATTTAAAATTGCACTTTATAAGTTAACCCGGCTGTATTGGCATGTGTTGCAATGTTAAGATTTCATCATTGATATATAAACTATCAGATTGCGTGGTCGGTAGTAGTGGCTTTCAGTAGCCCTTTAAAGTGTGTGTGTGTCAGCCAACAACAGCAGGCTTTAAAGGCCTACTGAAATGAATTTTTTTTATTTAAACGGGGATAGCAGATCTATTCTATGTGTCATACTTGATCATTTCGCGATATTGCCATATTTTTGCTGAAAGGATTTAGTATAGAACAACGACGATAAAGATTGCAACTTTTGGTATCTGATAAAAAAAAGGCTTGCACCTACCGGAAGTAGCGTGACGTAGTCAGTTGAACATATACGCAAAGTTCCCTATTGTTTACAATGATGGCCGCATGAAGTGAGAGAGATTCGGACCGAGAAAGCGACAATTTCCCCATTAATTTGAGCGAGGATGAAAGATTTGTGGATGAGTAAAGTGCAAGTGAAGGACTAGTGGGGAGTTGAAGCTATTCAGATAGGGAAGATGCTGTGAGAGCCGGGGGTGACCTGATATTCAGCTGGGAATGACTACAACAGTAAATAAACACAAGACGTATATATACTCTATTAGCCACAACACAACCAGGCTTATATTTAATATGCCACAAATTAATCCTGCATAAAAACACCTGCGTGTTTGTTATGCTAGCTCCTAGCTCCTCTGCTAGCTCCTAGCTCCATAGAACACGCCAATACAATTCAAACACCTGATCAACACACACAATCACTCAGCCCAAAAGACCGTTTACCTAACCCAAGGTTCATAAAGCTTATATATTTTTAAAAAGTTACGTACGTGACGCGCACATACGGTCAAGTTATCGAATGTTTAGCAGCCAAGGCTGCATACTCACGGTACCTGGTATTCAGCTGGGAATGACTACAACAGTAAATAAACACAAGACATATATATACTCTATTAGCCACAACACAACCAGGCTTATATTTAATATGCCACAAATTAATCCTGCATAATAACACCTGCGTGTTTGTTATGCTAGCTCCTAGCTCCTCTGCTAGCTCCTAGCTCCATAGAACACGCCAATACAATTCAAACACCCGATCAACACACACAATCACTCAGCCCAAAAGACCGTTCACCTAACCCAAGGTTCATAAAGCTTATATATTTTTAAAAAGTTACGTACGTGACGCGCACTTACGGTACGGTACGTGTTATGCTAGCTCCTAGCTCCTCTGCTAGCTCCTAGCTCCATAGAACACGCCAATACAATTCAAACACATGATCAACACACACAATCACTCAGCCCAAAAGACCGTTCACCTAACCCAAGGTTCATAAAGCTTATATATTTTAAAAAAGTTACGTACATACGCAAAAAAAAGCCAAAGCTGCATACTCACAGTAGCACGTCTGCGTCTTTGTCATCCAAATCAAAGTAATCCTGGTAAGAGTCTGTGTTGTCCCAGTTCTCTACAGGCGTCTGTGTATCCAAATCAAAAGTCCTCCTGGTTAGAGTCTCTGTTATCCGAGTTCTTCCATCTTGACTGCATCTTTCGGGAATGTAAACAAAGAAGCGCCGGCTGTGTACTGTTGTGGCTGACTACGTTCGAAAAATACGTCCATTTCGCACCGACAACTTTCTTCTTTGCTTGCTTGGCTTCCTTCTCCATAATGCAATGAACATGATTGAAACAGATTCACGAACACAGATGTCCAGAATACTGTGGAATTATGAAATGAAAACAGAGCTTTTTCGTACCGGCTTCAATGTGGAAGGCATACCCGTGTTCGTCGGGCTACGTCACGCGCATACGTCATCCTCAGAGGCGTTTCGAACCGGAAGTTTAGCGGCAAATTTAAAATGTCACTTTATAAGTTAACCCGGCCGTATTGGCATGTGTTATAATGTTAAGATTTCATCATTGATATATAAACTATCAGACTGCGTGGTCGGTAGTAGTGGGTTTCAGTAGGCCTTTAAGGCCTACTGAAACCCACTACTACCGACCACGCAGTCTGTATAGTTTGTATATCAATGATGAAATCTTAACATTGCAACACATGCCAATACGGACGGGTTAACTTATAAAGTGCAATTTTAAATTTCCCGGGGAACTTCCGGTTGAAAACGCCTATGTATGATGACGTTTGCACGTGACGTCGATGGTTGAAACGGAAGTATTCGGACACATTGTATCCCAATACAAACAGCTCTGTTTTCATCGCAAAATTCCACAGTATTCTGGACATCTGTGTTGGTGAATCTTTTGCAATTTGTTTAATGAACAATGGAGACTGCAAAGAAGAAAGCTGTAGGTGGGATCGGTGTATTAGCGGCTGGCTGCAGCAACACAACCAGGAGGACTTTGGTTTGGATAGCAGACGCGCTATCCGACGCTAGCCGCCGACCGCATCGATGATCGGATGAAGTCCTTCGTCGCGCCGTCGATCGCTGGAACGCAGGTGAGCACGGGTGTTGATGAGCAGATGAGGGCTGGCGTAGGTGGAGCGCTAATGTTTTTATCATAGCTCTGACGAGGTCCCATAGCTAAATTAGCTTCAATTGCGTCATTAGCAACAGCATTGCTAGGCTTCGACAGGCGGCACAGCATTAACCGTGTAGTTACAGGTCCAGTGTTTGGTTCGGTGTCTCCTGATAGTAGTATTGTTGATCTTCTGTCTATCCTTCCAGTCAGGGGCTTATTTCTTTTGTTTCTATCTGCATTTAAGCCCGATGCCATCACGTTAGCTCCGTAGCTAAAGTGCTTCACGTTCATTGTCGTGGAGATAAAAGTCACTGTGAATGTCCATTTTGCGTTCTCGACTCTCATTTTCAAGAGGATATAGTATCCGAGGTGGTTTAGAATACAAATCTGTGATCCACAATACAAAAAGGAGAAAGTGTGGAATCCACGGTCAGAGCGAAAAAAGATACATCCTGCATTGCACTCTAGTCCTTCACTCTCACTTTCCTCATCCACGAATCTTTCATCCTCGCTCAAATTAATGGGGTAATCGTTGCTTTCTCGGTCCGAATCGCTCTCGCTGCTGGTGTAAACAATGGGGAAATGTGAGGAGCCCTTCAACCTGCGACGTCACGCTACTTCCGGTACAGGCAAGGCTTTTTTTTATCAGCGACCAAAAGTTGCGAACTTTATCGTCGATGTTCTCTACTAAATCCTTTCAGCAAAAATATGGCAATATTGTGAAATGATCAAGTATGACACATAGAATAGATTTGCTATCCCCGTTTAAATAAAAAAAAAATCATTTCAGTAGGCCTTTAAGCAGAACCAGGCAGAAGCACTCCCCTGACACTTTCCCAGAGAGAAGGTGCTGATAGAACAAACCACCTGAGTGAGCTGCAAGGTGCCGCTGCTTGTAGGTTAATGGAGGCTAACCTTAGACGTTAAGAAGAAGGCATTTGCACTCTGGAGCCGGGTGAACAGTTCATTTGTGGCTTAAAGTGTTAAAAAGTGAAAAATACCCTATTGACTCAAATATAAGACAGCACTTCTTTTTTTTAAGATCTGTTCTTGATAAAATGCTTTTTTAAGACAGTTGTTTGACGACTCTGGTTCATTATCTTAAAATTTGCCTAAAATTAACATATAATCAGGACTCCTCTTTCTCCTATCTGGGAAATCGCAAAAAGCCACTGCTTGACCAGGGCTCAGAAAATCTGTAGTGACTCCTCCCACCCCCACCAAGGACTGTTTTCACTGCTGGACTCTGGAAAGATGTTCCGCAGCCTCTGTAGCAGAACCTCCAGGTTCTGTAAAAGCTTCTTCCCTCAGGCCATAAGACTCTTGAACGCATCATAATAATCCCCTCAATTCCCCCCAAAAACGGATTAACTCGCTGGAATATAAAGACAATATAACATACATCCGTAAACGTGGATGCATATGCAAAAGTACAATGTATTTATCTGTACAGTAATCTATTTATTTATATCTGCACCTTATTGCTCTTTTATCCTGCACTACAACGAGCTAATGCAACAAAATGTTGTTCTTATCTGTACTGTAAAGTTCAAATTTGAATGACAATAAAAGGAAGTCAAAGTCAAATCCTCCTTGTTGTTTGCTAACTTGTCCGATCTTTGAGATTGTGTCACGGCTACATCTCTCCAAATCACTAAATTGTGTGAGTGACCGGAAGAAAAACTTTGACTTGATAGGGGACGTGGTGGCTTGTGCAGCCCTTTGAGACACTTTGTGATTAAGGGCTATATAAATAAACTTTGATCGATTGATTCAAGACGTTTTAAACGTGTAAGTCGCAATATCAAGGGTGTCCAATGTTTATCAATACGAGAGCAACTTTAACAAAAAATGGCGAGGTGATCTATATTTGTTTTATTTATATGACTGGTAACATTTGAATTGTACTTTATTTGAGAAGAGTATTTTCACTAAACAGTGGTTGTCCTCAGGAGAGAATAAATATAAGACAACTTGTTTTTTTGAGTTTCCTTGTCAATAAGTATATTTGGATCAATAAAGTAATATTCTTTAATCTGCCAGACAATCCAGATTTGCAAAAATATGAAACGTGTTTGTCCTTGTAAAGTGGCTGTGTACTTTTAACTGCTAGCTAAACAAGTATGATCAAACAATACCTGAAAATATATTAGTAATATATTCCTATAGTGGGAGTCGAGATAATGAGTCGGGAGATAATGAGGCGAGAGAGAAGTAGTTCTGAGCCGGCAAATTTATTATCAGACTTCCCTGAACAACCACCCCAAATATGTGGTCACATTCGGCCTATCCACCAACCCCATCTCTGGTGATGAAACGTCTTAGTGCCCCGTTACACAGGGCCCCCAAAAACACCCGATTTGGCACTAATACAAATCAAACTTCAAAAAAATAAAAAATAAAATAAAATAAAAAATCTGGCTTTTCTACGACCGGCAGCAACCCGCTCATGCCGACTGCCCAAGTCTATGACAAAGTTCTTGAGCCCTACCTTCAATAGGGTCATCGTAAAGAGGCTGTAGTGGGGAGTGATGATCATGACGGAGGAAGACACACTTTTCCACCAGGAGATCTTTGGGCATATGGAAAGGGGGAAAGCAATGATGCATGGGGACAGGAACCACCGCCTTGGTGGCCCCCTGAGCAGCAAGGCAATGGGCCACTAATGTCCCTTGAACCAAGGTTGTGGCTGGCACTCTCAGGGGCTGTCTGTAGAAAAGCTCAGCAGCAGAAACCTGGAGGTCCTCTTTCGAGCAGTGCGCAGGCTCAACATCAGCCACGGTAAATGGTTAACTCAGCCACTGTTGGTGAGACTGGCCCGCAGGGCTGTTTTCAGTGAGTAATGAAAACGAGCACGAGGGTGATAAGCAGTAGTGCAATGCAGCTCTACCCCCAGTCCTGCAACCATTGCGTTCCACAGCTCTGAAGTGAACTGAGCTCCCCTGTCTTATTTCAAATAAGATGGTGAAAGCCATCTCGTCCGTTGTCGTGGATGAGAGAGGAACTACTTCTGGCCACCTAGTAGTTTTGTCCACCATAGTGAAGAAATGAGGGCACCCACCGGTTTGACAGACTGAGCGGACCAGAGAATTGGGCAACATGGAAGTTTCAGATGGAACACTTGCTAAAGGCTAAAGGACTATGGGGCATGCTAACGGAGACGGAGACGCTCGCCGCAGATGCTAACGCAGCAGCACAGGTGGAATTCACAAGACGGAGAGAGAAAGCGTTCTCTATGTTAGTGCTAAATGTAAGTACACCCCAGTTGTACCTGATAACAAACTGTCAAACTCCCAAAGAGGCGTGGACCACGCTGAAAGCCCATTTTGAGAGGGATACTTTGGCTAATAAACTGTTTCTGAAGAAAATATATTTCAGATGTGAAATGAAGGAAAGAGAGGCTTTAACTGATCATTTAAAACAAATGAAGGAGCTAACTGATCAGCTATCGGCAATTGGATCTGTAATTGAGGAGGAAGACCAAATTGTAACACTGTTGGGTAGCTTGCCACTAAGTTATGTTACAATTGTCACTGCACTAGAAACAAAGATTGACAGCCTGACACTGAAGTTTGTTCAGCAAGCATTAATAAATGAAGAGCAAAAGCGAGTGAATGCTAATGATTCCAGTGGTGCTACGTCAGGTGGTGCATCCGCCATGTCATCACAATTTCGGGGAAATGTGCAGGATAACTCCAAGATAGTGGGAGCAGCAGACAAAAGCAAATGGAGATGTTACAAATGTGGTAGAGAAGGCCATATCAAGCGTGAATGTCCAACCTTGAAAAACAAACCAAAAAAGAAATTTCACAAGGCTAAGCACATGATGTGTGAGGATGAAGAAGATTCCTCTGAAAGTGCCTTTGTGATCAGGGATGCAAACAGTGACAGACCACAACAGGCTGAGTGGTTAATTGATTCTGGAGCATCAAAACACATGACGTGTGATAAAGACATTATTAAAGAATACCAGCAGTTCACGAAATCACAGTCTGTGAAACTGGGTGACGGCAGGGTGGTTGACGCCCTAGGAATTGGAAATGTCAACCTGAAAATGACTTTTAAAGTAAGTGATGTAAAAAATGTCACAATGTATGATGTGCTGTATGTTCCAAAGCTGTCTGGGAATTTATTCTCAGTGGGAGCTGCTACCAAGAAAGGGAATACAGTGCAGTTCAGAAAGTCTCGTTGCTACATACGTGGAAAAAGTGGAACACTTCAAGGAATGGGAACACAAAGAGCTGATGGACTATATCAGCTGTGTCACGATCGCGGGGTCGCAGCTTGCTGCGCGGTTGTTCTCCCAATGCAAAGGAACGGCTCCGGACGAAGGCGTAAGGTAGGAAGTGATTTATTTATCATAAATCATCCAATAAACAAAAAACAACAGGGATGCGTGCAGAGCGCACGGGAAGTTAAGGAACTATTACTTAGCATAGGCAAAAGACAAGGAACACTAGAACTCAAAAACTCACGTGACAAGTGCATGGAGCAAACACAATGAGAGCAGCACGAGTGACTGGCAAAGGCAACTTAAATAATGCCTCTGATTAGCGCTCGGGAAGCAGGTGAGCGGGCGAGCACTAATCAGAGACAGGTGCACACAAAGAGTGACCATGACAACCAAAACAAACTCACAGGAGCACAACAAATAACACAATGAGTCCAAAATTAACAGAAAACACAAAAACATGATCCGGACCATGGATCATGACAAGCTGGATATTAAAGGAAGTGAAACTGTATGTCACAGTGCTTCTGTAGCGGCCAGCCTGTGACACCAGCGCCTTGGTCACACTACCAAGCTTAAAGAACTCATAGATCTGGTGAACGGAGTGAACTTTTCTGCAGATAAAGAGATTCCCTTCTGTGAAGGATGTGTGGAAGGCAAGTTGGCGAAAAAGCCTTTCAAGTCGATTGGAGGAATTTGTTCCAAACGCAAGATGCAGCTGATTCACAGTGATGTCTGTGGTCCCATGCAGACTGAATCTATAGGTGGAGCAAAATATTTTGTGACTTTCATTGATGATTACACAAGATGCTGCAAGGTATACTTCTTGAAACAGAAAAATGAGGTGCTAAGCAAATTCAAGGAATTTGAGAGAACATTCTCAAATGAGTCTGGTCTAAGCGTCACAAGCCTGAGGACAGATAATGGTGGTGAGTACACATCAAAGGAGTTTCAAGAATATTTGAAGTCTCAAGGCATCCACCATGAAATGACTGTACCTCACTCACCACAACAAAATGGTGTTGCAGAAAGAAAAAACAGGACATTAGTTGAAGCAGCTAGAAGCATGCTGTCACATGCAAAGTTGTCAAAGATGTTCTGGGCAGAGGCTGTAGCCACCGCAGCTTACATACAGAACAGGCTGCCCACAGCTGTTCTGAAGGAAGAGACACCCTATGAGAAATGGTGTGGAAAGAAACCTGACATGAGTCACATGAAGGTGTTTGGCTGTATTGCTTATGCACATATCCCAGATGAAGAAAGAAGGAAACTGGACAAAAAGGCTGTAAAGCTTCGTTTTGTGGGATATGCAAACAATGCCAAGGGATATCGCCTGTATGATGCAGAGAAGAGGAGGATTCTAATCCGTCGTGATATCATCTTCGATGAATTAAACTTCAGCTGGAAGCAGGAAATGAAAGTACTGTGTTCAGAGAATGAGATAACCATACAAGCAGATGAGAATGAAACACAACATGATGAAGTCACAGTTGACAGCACTGTCAGAACAAGTGGAAGAATCAGAAATGCTCCAAGGAGATTTGGATATGATGAGTTTGTTGATATAGTGACTGTTGATCATCATGCCAATATGTGTCGTGTGACAGAGCCAATCACACTAAAAGAAGCATTGGTGAGTCCTAATGCAAAAGAATGGCAGGAGGCGGCTGACTTGGAATATGAGTCACTGCTTGAAAATGAGACGTGGGACTTGGTGAATTTACCAAGAGAAAGAAAGGCAGTAGGATCGAGATGGGTGTTTAGAGTCAAGCATCATAGTGATGGAAGAGTGGAGAGATACAAGTGCAGGCTCGTTGCCAAGGGCTACTCACAGTTGTATGGTGCTGACTATGATGAAACATTTTCACCTGTGGTACGTTTCAGCTCTATTCGTACATTATTGTCCTTTGCCATTCAAAACAATTTACATGTACACCAGATGGATGTTGTAACTGCATTCCTTAATGGGCACCTGGAAGAAGAAATCTACATGGAGCAGCCAGAGGGCTACATCAAACCAGGGCAGGAACACCTGGTATGCAAACTAAAAAAATCAATCTATGGACTGAAGCAGTCTCCTCGCTGCTGGAGCAAGGCTTTCACAGAGTTTATGATGGAAATTGGATTCAAGCAAAGCACATCAGACCCCTGTGTGTTCGTCACATCAAGAAAAGAGCTTGAGATACTCGCAGTTTACGTCGATGATTTGATTGTGATAACAGAGTCAACTGAGAGCATGAACAAACTCAAAGTGGCTCTCAAGGAGCGCTACAAGATGAAAGACATGGGAGAGCTGTCCTATACCCTGGGCATCTCTGTGATCCAAGATAAAGAGAAGAATCGTGTAATTCTTCATCAGAAGCATTACATTGAAGCCATACTTCAGAAATATGGAATGGATAATGCAAATCCTGTGGCAACTCCTGCTGATGCCAATGTCAAATTGAGAAAGAGTGATGGTGTCAGTAAGCAAGTGGACCAGCATACCTATCAGTCAATGGTGGGAAGTCTACTGTATGCTGCAATGGCCACACGACCAGACATAGCTCAAGCAGTGAGTGCTGTGTCAAAGTTCAACGCAAATCCAGATGCTGCACATATGACCGCTGTGAAGAGGATACTTCGATACTTGAAAGGGACAGTGAACTTTGCTCTCAAGTATGAGCAGTCAGACTCTGGAGCTTTGATTGGATTCTCAGATGCTGACTGGGCTGGAGATCAGGATGACCGACGCTCAACAACAGGCAACGTTTTTCTACTGAGTGGAGGAGCAGTGAGCTGGCTCAGCAAGAAACAAGCCGCTCAAGAAGGAATCTGGCTAAAAAGATTACTGAGTGATCTCGGAGTGAAAACTATGTCCACAGTGATCCTGGAAGACAACCAAGGAGCCATCGCAATCGCGAAGAATCCTGTGAACCACTCCAGGACCAAACACATAGACATTCGCTATCGCTACATCCGTGAATGTGTGCAGAATGGACAAATAGAACTGCAATATTGTCCAACAAATGACATGAAAGC
This sequence comes from Entelurus aequoreus, assembly GCF_033978785.1. Classification (NCBI taxonomy): domain Eukaryota; kingdom Metazoa; phylum Chordata; class Actinopteri; order Syngnathiformes; family Syngnathidae; genus Entelurus; species Entelurus aequoreus. The sequence continues at coordinate 10,050,436 of NC_084740.1, read as the reverse complement.
GGATATATTTACCAAACCACTGCCTAGACAGAAGTTTGAATATCTCAGAGGTGAGATTGGACTTTTCCCTATTTAGATAAAGTGGTTAGTTGTGCTTGACAGGTGTACGCCGAACGCTGCCTGATCAAAGCAAGTTAAAAAAGAAAAAAATGTGTGAAAGAGTTTCAGTGAAATTATTGTAAACAAACTAAAAGAGTTCCTGTGAAAACAATGTAAAAAACAAAAATATTTTGTTGTTGTTGTTTGACATATTATTGTAAAGGAGAGCACGGCTCTATAATATTATTTAAAGAGACTTTGTCATTGAAAAAACAAAGTGGGAGTGTTGTAATGCAGTAGTTTTTCCAATAGATGGCACTGTTGTACTGTTTATCATTTTCATTCCACTTTGTATGCACTTGCTCTCTGTGTGTTTGCCAGTTAATAAAAACTCTGCCGAAGAACACCCTTTACTTTACACGGCAGTGGGTCTTTACAGCTCCGGACTCGAGGGTGAATGACAAGGCCGGCGGTTTGTTGCAACTTTGTGACTTTATTGGTGTCTTGCACGCAGCCATCCACCAAGCTACTCTGCACCACTCACTGTTACGCTCCCTCACCTCTCTCGCCCACCCACTCACTGACGTCACTCACCTCACATGCTGTCATATCTTAAAGGGCCAACACACACACACGCTACTCTCATACCAGAGTTAAGAGCCAGAATGAAACCAGCCAAAGAGCCGCATGAGGCTCGCGAGCCGCGGGTTGGCCAGGTCTGTACTAGTGTGTGGTATCAACAAGGATCGCATCCAACTTCGTTTGTTGTCTGAAGATGATGAAAAATTGACTTTGGCACGGGCCATTGGCTTGGCCACATCGATGGAAACAGCATCCAAGGACCTGGCGGACTTGCAACTAACTGGGGCAGATGGAACGGTCCACAAAGTCCAGCCAGGAGCAGATCGGCGCATCCCACTGAGTGGCTGGTTCAGGTATGGTGGTAGTCATGAGCCGACAAATTACCGGTTCATTGATGCAGTTTTCCACAGTTGCCACAAGAGGGGGCACTTGGCCACAAAATGTCATAGTGCCAGGCAGATAAGGAAACCTGAGGGACCAACATCAGGTGCAACTTACAGGTTGGGAAATGAGACCGAAAATGTAGAATATGCACACACACTCTATAACCTGACTATGGAGGAGAAAGTGGAACCATACAAAGAGCACATACAAGTAAATGGACATGACATTGAATTCGAAATTGACACTGGAACAGACATTGACGATAATTACTGAGGACACGTACCAAAAGATGGGGGGGAGGAAGACTCCAACACACACATGTGAAACTATACACCTACACCAAAGACAAGGTGGGAGTGTTAGGGAAACTGCAGGTGCAAGTCAGCTACAGAGGGTAAAGGGAGAGGGCCCAAAATCTCTTGGGCAGAAATTGGCTGAAAACAATTAAAATAGATTGGAGCACTGTATTTAGCCTGAGGTTAGGTACGCAGCAGGACTTAGAGCTACTCACAAGACATGAGGATGTTTTTAAGAAGGAACTGGGCACGTTAGTTGGGGCCTCAGCAAAAATCTATGTTGAGCAAGATGCCAAGCCAAGATATTTCAAAGCTCGATCACTGCCATATGCACTAAAAGACAAAGTTGAGGCTGAATTAGTAAGGCTGGAGAAGGAAGGCATTCTTGAACCCGTGAACTTTTCGGAGTGGGCCGCCCCCATTGTACCCATCATAAAACCGGACAAAACAACTACAATCTGTGGGTATTATAAAGTCACTGTAAACCCAGTGTCAAAATTAGATAACTACCTGATCCCGAAAACAGAGGACTTGTTAGCAGTATTGGGAGGTGGAAAAAAATTCACCGAACTGGACATGTCTCAAGCCTCCCAGCAACTCAGGTTGGATGAGGACTCAAAGAAGTTCACAACAATAAACACACATCGAGGACTATACCAGTACACAAGATTGCCGTATGGGGTGTCTTCGGCACCAGGCATTTTCCAGCGCACCATGGATGGTCTATTGCAAGGACTGCCTCAAGTAGTGGTGAGAGTGGACGACATCTTAGTGACAGGAAAGGATGATGCTAGCCACTTAAAAAATCTTGGAGTGGTGCTTGAGAGAATTGCAGCTGCAGGCCTTCGTTAGCGACGACAAAAATGTGTGTCCATGGCACCCGAGGTAGTGTATCTTGGTTACAAAATCAACTGCAACGGCATCCATCCAGTGGCGGACAATGTTGAAGCCAACTGACCAGACACAGTTTAAATCGTTCCTTGGAATGCTAAATTACTATCACAGATTCTTGCCAAACATATCCACCATCTTGGAGCCTTTCACGAACTGTTGAGAAAGGGAAATGCGTGGAAGTGGACCACAAATCAGAGTCGAGCATTCGAGGCAGCAAAAAAGTGTCTCCAATCTGATAAACTGATTGTCATCAAAGCTGATACACTTTGATGACGGAAATCCACTTTATCTGGCCTGTGATGCCTCGCCATGCCGTGTGGGGGCCGTTCTATCTCACCGTTTCCCAGATGGTTCAGAGAAGCCCATTGGATACATGTCCCGTTCACTAACACTGACTGAGAGGGGTTACTCTCAATTGTAAAAGGAGGCACTAGCCATCATGTTTGACCTAAAAAAATGTCATCAATACCTTTTCGGCAAGCACTGCACCATCGTCACAGATCACAAACCGCTGCTGGGTCTTTTGGGTGAGAGCAAAAGCATTCCACAGTTGGCGGCAGCCAGAATGCAGAGGTGGGCCTTGCTTTTGGCAGCTTATGAATACACCTCAGAAAACAAGGAAGGCTCGAAACATGGGAACGCTGATGCCTTAAGCCGACTCCCATTGCCAGCCATGCCCAGCAGTACACCATGCGAGGAAGAGGTAATAATACTGATGGAACACATGAATGGCACACCATTGCAAGCCAAGCAGATCCAGGACCGGACCAGACGACATCCAATTTTGTCCAGAGTGCAACAATGGCTGTTACATGGTTCCTGGCCCAAGGTATGTGCTGATCCACGAGTGAAGACAGCATGAGCTGAGTGTGGAGGATGGCTGCCTTCTGTGGGGGTTAAGGGTGGTAAAACCTCCTTCTTGTTATGGGACATTCATCGTCCACTGTTGCCATTTCTAATATAAAGTAGTGTAAAGTTCTTACTTATATCTGTCAGTAAACTCGCCATGAAAACACTAAAACATACCGGTGTAGTGATATACATTATTCACCCAAGGAACTTTAGTTATTAGAGAGTTCCAGTCAGATGGATTTTCACAGGACACATTTCCGATGTTGTTGTTTCCGGATGAGGAGATGCTGCACCATTATTGACTTAGGTAAAGTCTGAATGTCTTTGAAACAGTTAGCTCCACCTTTTGACACTTCTTCCACTCCCGTCCTTGCACGCCACACCGCTACAAGACGCTGCCGGAGGTGAGCCACGTAAATAAGACCGCCCATAAAATGGATCCGGAAGCGACTGTCAGAAAGCGGCTTGAGGATGATCTGTAAAACATAATCTATGCAACATTTTGACCAAAGAACCACCATTACATGTTATCAATCAATCAATCAATCAATGTTTATTTATATAGCCCTAAATCACAAGTGTCTCAAAGGGCTGTACAAGCCACAACGACATCCTCGGTACAGAGCCCACATACGGGCAAGGAAAAACTCACCCCAGTGGGATGTCGGTGAATGACTATGAGAAACCTTGGAGAGGACCGCATATGTGGGTAACCCCCCCCCTCTAGGGGAGACCGAAAGCAACGGATGTCGAGTGGGTCTGACATAACATTGTGAAAGTCCAGTCCACAGTGGATCCAACACATCAGCGGGAGTCCAGTCCACAGCGGGGCCAACAGGAAACCATCCCGAGCGGAGACGGGTCAGCAGCGCAGAGATGTCCCCAACCGATGCACGGGCTAGTGGTCCACCCGGGGTCCCGACTCTGGACAGCCAGCACTTCATCCATGGCCACCGGACCTATGCAACTCCCCCTCGCAAGGGACAGGGGAGAAGAGGAGAGAAGAAAAGAAACGGCAGATCAACTGGTCTAAAAAAGGGGGGGTCTATTTAAAGGCTAGATTATACAAATGAGTTTTAAGATGGGACTTAAATGCTTCTACTGAGGTAGCATCTCTAACTGTTACCGGGAGGGCATTCCAGAGTACTGGAGCCCGAATAGAAAACGCTCTATAGCCCGCAGACTTTTTTTTGGCTCTGGGAATCACTAATAAGCCGGAGTTCTTTGAACGCAGATTTCTTGACGGGACATATGGTACAATACAATCGGCGAGATAGGCTGGAGCTAAACCGTGTAGTATTTTATACGTAAGTATAAAATAAGTAAGTACGTATGTAGACCACAAGGAAGTGTTTTACATTAAAAAAAATAAAAAAATAATATGACTCCTTTAATGCGCCTTATAATCCGGTGCGCTTTATATATGAAAACAGATTTTAAAAAATAGTCCACTCATCGGCAGTGCGCCTTATAATCCGGTGCGCCCTATGGTCTGGAAAATACGGTACATGTCGTCTGCACCACTTTTGCACTTGTTATCAAATTGTGCACGCAATCTTAGTAGATCACCCGCAAAACACCAACTGTACTTGCGATGTTTTATTTTGCCGACGCTATTTAGCATTTATACTTGGATGTTAGTAGATCAGGCCTTAAAAAAATAAAATTTTCCCTTCAACACTTTTGTCACCCAGGACACAACGCAATTGCGAGACGATAAAGTGTCAGCTGAGCAGAGCTCAAATGGCCAACAGAGACAGGGTTGAGGGGGTTTAATTTGCAGAGCGCAGCAGCAAAAATGATGAAGAGTATGATCACAGTGATTGCACAGCAGGCCCGATACTCGCATATCTCCGCTGTGTTGACAGGAAACGACTTTTGAAAACAGCCGTCAGTTGTGCTTCGCAGACTATCAAAAGTTCTGCACGTGGATGTAAATGCCTTGTGTGTGTGTGCGAGGGGGAGTGCTTTTCATTATCAGAAGCAATGAAACATGGACGGTGTGATGGGGTGACACAAGACGAGGCTTGCGTAAGCGTTCTCTGAAGCGATGATTGACAGGAGGGGGGAAAAAAAGCCCATGCGGGGAATAAATGTGTAATTTCACCAGCGTTACAACATAACTACAGTAAGTAACTCTCTGCAGTGGGGAATAAAGACAAATAATGATTTGCAGAGGTAATTTCTCCCACTAAAGTGACCCCTGGTTGATCTTGAAGCCACAGGTCACTTGGGGCTAAACTTGTAAAGACACATTTATTTGGACATGTTGTACTATTGGTACAGTCACAGGCCAATTTGACCTTTTCGTGACCACACTGAGGACCATTTTAACACATTTCTTCTCGTCACTGATAGTTCACTCAGTTAGCCTCTGAGCAGCCAGAGTGGGTTTAATTCCTGCTGAGTGACTGAATGTGAATTTTTGTTGGTTTTCGGAGTGGCCGAGCAGCAACCCATAGGCGCCGATCCCATGGGTGCTTCGGGGCCCGAGCACCCACGAGCACCCACGTGGGATTGACGGCAACTTTCAATCTTTAAAATATATATATTTTTAAACAAATCGTGTTGTTATTGATTTTGTGGCGAGTTTGGTCCGTTTAACATGATGTAAAAGTCATGAATCATATAGTCTAGGATTAACAAAGCCCAACCAAGATTTTGTTGTGCCCGATAATGACCTAATGACACGAACATTTTGACTTTGAACACACTGCACATGAGCGAATGAACGTATACTTAGTCAACAGCCTTTTTGATTGATTGATTGAGACTTTTATTAGTAGATTGCACAGTACAGTACATATTCCATACAATTGACCACTAAATGGTAACACCCGAATAAGTTTTTCAACTTGTTTAAGTCGGGGTCCACGTTAATCAATTCACACAAAGGGTGGCAGTATGAACAATGCCAACACTGTCATAAACATGTGCCATATAGTGAAACCACACTAAACAACGATGACAAACACATTTTGGAAGAATATTTGCAGCAGAAAATTCCCAGAATTCCCTGCAGCACCAACTCTTCCGGGACGCTACAATGTAAACAAACGCCATTGGTGGATCTACACCTAACATCCACTGTAATGATACCACCTACAATCTAGTCGATACTACTATGATTACATCGATGTTTTTTAACATCACAAAATCTTCTTTTGTTTTTTTAAAATGTATATGATGTTTATAAACACAGGAAATATGTCCCTGGACACATGAGGACTTTGAATATGACCAATGTATGATCCTGTAACAGTGGCGTGCAGTCACTAGAGGCAGGGGAGGCTGGGGCCTCACCTGCCATCATGGAAAGAAAAAAAAAGAAAAAGAAAAAAATGTATCCAGTGATTATACTAAAGTTATTTTCCATTTAACTTCACCAGTTTTAGATTATTTTTATTTTTATTTTCACATTTGCCGTTCAAATACTGAGAAGAGACACTTGTGCCTCACCATGGATTGCGACTCGGCTAACTGCTGGCCTGCTGTGCAGTGACACCGTATTGCTATATGAATTATATTATACATTTCCATAGTTTAGTTAGCTGAGGTATATAATGTACAGTGTATTTTGTCAACAACTGTATGTGTGTAGCGTATTTTTAGTGCTGAGCGATCATAAATCTGCTGCGGAGACACACTGTGTGAGGCTCGTATCATAACCCCGCCTCCTGGTGCCGAGCACCTCCGCCGCAGAATGCACTGCCCGACGGGAGCACCGCGGCCACACCAACCAAAGCCCACACCCAAACCCTCCACGTGCAAGACCGAATCCACCCAAAAAAAGTCACTTAACAAGAAGCCAAAAAGTGCAAAAACAATAATGCTCGCGCTGCAGGAGCCGCGAACGACCGCAGGGACACAACATTAGGTACACCTGCACTGCAAGTTCATATGTTTTGAAATTTGACTGTGATGATGCAGTCGTGCCTCACCAGACATTAACCTCACCGCACGCCACTGTCCTGTAACTACTTGGTATCGGATTGATACCCACATTTGTGGTATCATCCAAAACTAATGTAAGGTATCAAACAACAGAAGAATAAGTGATAATTACATTTTAACAGAAGTGTAGATACAACATGTTGAAACAGAACATAAGCAAATATTAACAGTAAATGAACAAGTAGATTAATAATTCATTTTCTACCACTTGTCCTTAATAGTGTTGACAAAATAATACAATATAAATGACACAATATGTTACTGCATACGTCAGCAGCTAAATTAGGAGCCTTTGTTTGTTTACTTACTACTAAAAGACAAGTTGTCTAGTATGTTCACTATTTTATTTAAGGACAAAATTGCAATAAGAAACATATGTTTAATATACCCTAAGATTTTTTTTGTTAAAATAAAGCCAATAATGAACATTTTTGTGGTCCCCTTTATTTAGAAAAGTACCCAAAAGTGCAGAAAAGTACCGAAATACTTTTGGTACCTGGTACCAAAATATTGGTATCGGGACAACTCTAATACACACACACACCGAGCACCCACTGGTGGAAATGTAGATCGGCGTCTATGATGCAACCTGTGATTGACGAGCGACTAGTCCAGCCTTTTGTGTCATTTAGGTTTTTGCTCTCCAAAATGCCAATATTGTGAAATGAGTGGCCAAAACCCCAACATTGTGCACTTAATGCCCCAACAAGGTGTTATTTCATTTTAGTTGAGCAGTAAATATATATATATATATATATATATATATATATATATATATATATATATATATATATATATATATATATATATATATATATATATATATACATATATATATATATATATATATATATATATATATATATATATATATGTGTATATGTATATATCTTGTAAAAAGAGCTCAGCAGCGCATGCACTTTTTGCGTCGGATGAAAAGAGCACAGCTCCCTCCCCCCATTCTCACCACATTCTACAGAGGCACTATAGAGAGCCTGCTGACCAACATCTGTCTGGACTGGAGCCTGCAATGCCTCGGAATGGAAGTCTCTCCAGAGAGTGGTGAGGACGGCGGAAAAGATCATCAGGACTCCTCTTCCTCCTATCCAGGAGATCGCAAAAAGCCGCTGTCTGACCAGGGCTCAGAAAATCTGCAAAGACTCCTCCCACCCCCACCAAGGACTGTTTTCACTGCTGGACTCTAGAAAGAGGTTCCGCAGCCTCCGAAGCAGAACCTCCAGGTTCTGTAACAGCTTCTTCCCTCGGGCCGTAAGACTCTTGAACGCATCATAATTATCCCCTCAACTCCCCCCAAAATGGATTAACTCGCTGGAATAAAAAAGACAATATAACATACATCCATAAACGTGGATGCATGTGAAAAAGTGCAATATATTTATCTGTACAGTAACCTATTTATTTATTTATATATGCACCTTATTGCTTTTTTATCCTGCACTTGAGCTTACGTAACAAAATGTCGTTCTTATCTGTACTGTAAAGTGCCAATTTGAATGACAATAAAAAGGAAGTCTAAGTCTAAGTCTAAGTCTATATTAAAAAAAAACAACAAAACAGGTCTCCTTAGATTCGGGGCTGCAAATTTCTCCCCCTGCTATTGGCTGACAACCAGTCCAGGGTGTACCCCACAACACCTGTGACCATAATGAGGACAAGCGATATAGAAAATAAATGAATGGATGGAGATTCCTAACCCAAGCAAATCATAGCTTTTCTTCCCATTACTCTCACACACAAGCACTCACGCATGCACATATTGTATACACACAAGGGTTGTACGGTATACCGGTACTAGTATAGTATCACGGTACTAAAGAATAAAAAACGGTACTATACTCGGGCATGACGTCACGTCGTGACGTTGCTGGTTTTATGAGCAGATGAGCATGTTAGGCAGCGCACAATCACGGAGTACTTACAAGCAAACACAGAGTGTAGACAGAAAAGGGAGAACGGACGCATTTTGGCCTAGAAATGAACGATAAAGGTGAAGATACAACACTGAAACGCCCTCAGGAAGAGGTGCTTTAAGTTTTGGCTAGCTCGCAAGCAGTGAACATTTGGGGCGGAATGGCGTAGTGGGTAGAGCGCCCGTGTCAGAAACCTGAGGGTTGCAGGTTCGCTCCCCGCCTCTTACCATGCCGTTGTGTCCTTGGGCAGGACACTTCACCCTTGCCCCCGGTGCCGCTCACACCGGTGAATGAATGTTGAATGAATGATAGGTGGTGGTCGGAGGGGCCGTAGGCGCAAATTGGCAGCCACGCTTCCGTCAGTCTACCCCAGGGCAGCTGTGGCTACGAAAGTAGCTTACCACCACCAGGTGTGAATGAATGATGGGTTTTTAACATGTAAAGCGACTTTGGGTACTTAGAAAAGCGCTATATAAATCCCAGTTATTATCCATCCGCAGGAGGATACAATAGCTCATCGTCGTCACCGCTAACAAAACTAGCGCTAACAAAACTAGCGCAATGTAAACAAATGCCATGACTGGATCTACACCTGACATCCACTGTAATGATACCAAGTACAATAGTGTATCTAGTCGATACTACTATGATTGAATCAATATTTTTTATCGTTACAAAATCTTTCTTCCATTTTTTAAAATGTATATTATGTTTATAAACTCACACATGAGGACTTTGAATATGACCAATGTATGATCCTGTAACGACTTGGTATCGGATCGATACCTAAATTTGTGGTATCATCCAAAACTAATGTACCGTATTTTTCGGACTATAAGTCGCAGTTTTTTTCATAGTTTGGCCGTGGGTGCGACGTATACTCCGGAGCGACTTATGTGTGAAATTATTAACACATTACCGTAAAATATCAAATGACATTATTTATCTAATTCGCGTGAGCGACGAAGCAAATGGCAGCCATCGTCACACACACGTCAGCAATCGTCACTCACACGCCAACCAATAAGAATTTGGCGGGCGCGGGTCATGGCAGAAGTGCATTGTGGGTTTTGGAATGCTAACTGCTATATGTTATACGCTACTGCCGGAGCTATTAAAAATGGATCACATCAACGTTGGCGGTAACTTATAAAAACTGAGAAGGACTGAACTAAAATGGCACCGAAAAGGAAATCATATACTGCAGATTACAAGCTGGACGTAGTGAAATATTCACCAGAAAACGGCGATTGAGCAGCAGAAAGAATGGACGCTAGCGGGGCATACCAGGAGCGACACCGAGGAGGAAGATTTCATGTTATTTAGCGATCGGGAGTGACAGATTGTTTGGTAAACGCATAGCATGTTCTATATGTTATAGTTATTTGAATGACTCTTACCATAATATGTTACGGTAACATACCAGGCACGTTCTCAGTTGGTTATTTATGCGTCATATAACGTACACTTATTCAGCCTGTTGTTCACTATTCTTTATTTATTTTGAATTGCCTTTCAAATGTCTATTCTTGGTGTTGGGTTTTATCTAATAAATTTCCCCCAAAAATGCGACTTATACTCCAGTGCGACGTATATATGTTTTTTTTCTTCTTTATTGTGCATTTTCGGCCGGTGCGACGTATACTCCGGAGTGACTTATAGTCCGAAAAATACGGTAAGTATCCAAACAACAGAAGAATAAGTGATTATTACATTTTAACATAAGTGTAGATAGAACATGTTAAAACAGAAAATAAGCAGATATTAACAGTGAATGTTAATATCTGTAGATTAATAAAGTAGATTAATAATTATTTTTTACAGCTTGTTTGCCTTTGTTTGTTTAGTTACTACTAAAAGACAAGTTGTCTTGTATGTTCACTATTTTATTTAAGGAAAAAATTGCAATAATAATCATATTTTTTTAATGTACCGTAAGATGTTTTTTAAATTAAAGCCAATAATGCAATTTTTTTAGTCCCCTTTATTCAGAAAAGTATCGAAAGGTATCGACAAGTATCGAAATACATTTTGGTACCGGTACCAAAATATTGGTATCGGGACAACCCTAATACACCACACATTTTAACCCAACAGAGTAGGCAGTAGGGGTTCTTAAGATGAAAAATTTTTACTTTTTAACTGTGTGGGTCACAATGGAACCAATAACAATAACATATTTGTGATCAATGAAGCAGCGTGTTGAACAGCAAATAAATATATATATATATATTTTTTAATTGTAATCTAATGTGTTTATAATGACTATTTTAAGACTCCAAGCAGTAATCAAATGACACCTGACCAGCCGTCTACTGCTCCAGCGTTGACGCTTGCCCGGGCGCCTACTGTTCCCATTTCACAGATGCACACTACGCCCCCTTCTTAAAGTTTCTTCTTTCTCCCATTTTGAGTTTGAGTTTGGGTTTATTTGGAACATGTATGCATAAAACATGATACATCACAATTTCCAGTTCCTCTATTCAACATTGTAGAGGTTGCCCTCTAGTGGGTTCTTCAGACCACCACAGACTGCCAGGAATTCAGGATATAACCCTGTTTTATTTTCCTTCAATGGTGCAAAGTCTTATGCTTTTCAGCACAGTGTCTTTTCTGCGTCCACGTCTCTCAGCAGCACCTCCAACTCCAACTCCACGGCTGCTGCTAATAAAGGCAGATAACAAGGCCCACCTGGGCCATTTACGCACCTGTCGCTGTCTTCGAGGCCGGCCCTGACACACCCCGTTCCGCGGCAGGCCCACAGGCCACGCCCCCCCTCCACACACCTCCACCGCCAGACGCAGGCCGGGAAGCCGTCCGGCCGTGCCGTGAGGGAGCGGGAGAGGAAGTCAGCCACGGCCATCTGCGCCCCCGGTCTGTGGATCACTCTGAAATTGTAGGGTTGTAAAGCTAGATACCAACAGGTGATCCGCGCGTTGGCATCCTTCATGCGGTGAAGCCACTTGAGGTCCGAGCAGAGGCTGAATGAGCGCCCCCGGATGGCGAGGCACTCCCTCTCCACTGTGCTGTACCTCGCCTCCTGATCGGAGAGCTTCTGGCTGATGTACAGAATGGGGCGGTCGACGTCCCCCACCTGCTGAGACAGAACAGCTCCCAGCCCTCTGCCCGACGCGTCAGCCTGCAGACAAAATGGGAGAGAAAAATGAGGCATGGGCAGGACCGGCTCCTCTCAGAGGGCCTTTTTCACCCTCTCAAATGCCTGCTGGCACTGCTCCATCCACTGGACCAGATCTGGAGCACCCTTTCGGGTGAGGTCAGTTAGTGGGCTGGTCAGGTCCGCAAACCGGGGGATAAACCTCCGGTAGTAACCTGCCAGACCCAAAAACTGCCTCGGCTCTTTTTTTTTCTTGGGGGTTGGGCAGGCTACAATTGCTGCTGTTTTATCTACCTGTGGGCGCACCTGCCCTCCTCCCAAGTGGATGCCTGGCCAATAGAATCGGACCATTACCCGATCGAGTGTCTTATCATACCCCATGTTGCCAGCCATGGGGTTGACGTGCGCTGCCTGGAAAATAATTTCCCGACGGCGTTTCGGCACCAACAACTGGGTGATTTTTTCTCCTCTTTGAGTGTCACGACTTACTCGGTATAATCTGTCCCTAATTATAGCAAAGTGCGGGAATACCCACGCTGACTGTCAATTGATATCACTTGGTCCCAGGCCGAGCGCAGAGTGTCATCCCGCGACTGCTCAAGGGGAAATCCTCCACGAGGTGCCATTGGGGGTTCGGGGGGGGTTTACCGCGAAGCCTCCGCCGGTTCCCCCTCGGCAGCGCCGGATGACCTTGCGCCGCCGCTGAGAACAGCGCAGACATCCCGTTTTCCTAACGACCGTGAACGCACCCCTGTGCACTGTTTCACTATGTCATGAAACCAGGCCCAATTCGTTCCTATAATTAAGGGGTGCGTGAGGTGCGCACTTACAGCAACTTCGACACTATATTTTTTCTTATTACACCAAATTTCCACTGGCACCACAGGGTACTCGTGCACATCCCCATGAACACATCTAATTTTCACCCGTGTTGCCTGCCTCAAAGCACGGGTCGAACCGGGTTCTGGTGGATCATGGACTGCTCGCAGTCCGAATCCACCATCGCCCGGTGTGTACTCCCTTGTATCCTTACCGGCATACAGTACGTCTCACCCGGGCTGGGGGAGGGCGCCGGAGGGCCGGGAACCCGGATCACCTGCCTCGCCCCCACCCGTGGAGGTCCTGACGCACACGATCGGGCTGCCCACACCTGCCCAGGCGTTTGAGGGGCCGTCTGTGCGGGAAGCACCGTACTCGCAGCAGCCGTGACCTGCGAAGAAGCACACACAAAAGAGACAGCTGCGCGCTCGCTCTGCACGGTGTTGGTGCTGGCCGCTAGGCTGCCTCCACGGTCGTCTCCCTTCGCGCCTCACGGTGCACCGCCAGGTGGTCCTCTGCGAGCGTCACCGCTGCTGTCAAGTCTTGGGGCCGGTGGTAACGAACCCAGGCCGCCGTCCGCGCTGGGATCTTCTCCAAGAACTGCTCCGTGACCAGCCACTCCATCATCTGGTCGTCGCCCTCCCTTGGCTGCAGCCAACGTGTCGCCGCGTCCCGGAGCTGCTGCAATAGCACGTACGGGCGGTCCTCTGTCCCCAGACGTAGCACCCGGAACCGGCGTCGGTGGTCCTCGGTGGTGCAACCAATCCGGTCCAGCACCGCCCTCCTTAGGTCCGGGAAGTGCATGCGGGAGGCCGCCGGTAGGCTAAGCGCCGCTCGCTGTGCCTCCCCCGCCACGCACATGCCTCCGCTGTGGCCACAAAAATGTCTATGAAGGCATGGGGGTCCTCTTCTTCCCTCATGCACTGTATGGAGACGGCCGCTGATGTTGGCGGTGCCGCTCCGGTCCGGTCCAGTCCGCCAGCGCCTGCAGGATTTTGCTCTGCTGGGCCACTTGTTGGCGGACCGCCTCCAGCTGTTGACAGTTGGCCACTGTCACCTCCGTGAGAGCGCTCAACAAAGCCGTCAGGGGGTCGGCTTCCATCTCCTTGCGTGGCCTGGCTTGCTGGGCGCCAATTGTAGAGGTTGCCCTTTAGTGGGTTATTCAGACCACCACAGACTGCCAGGAATTCAGGATATAACACTGTTTTATTTTCCTTCAATGGTGCAACGTCTTTTGCTTTTCAGCACAGTGTCTTTCTGCGTCCGCGTCTCTCAGCAGCACCTCCAACTCCAACTACTCGTTTCCTCACAACTGCTGCTAATAAAGGCGACAGGTGATTAGGTAACAAGGCCCACCTGGGCCATCTACGCACCTGTCGCTGTCTTCGAGGCCAGCCCTGACACACCCCGTTCGGCGGCAGGCCCGCAGGCCACGCCCCCCCTCCACAAACATGTTTGAAAAGGATTAGGAAGAAGCAGACTTTATTTAATCCTACCCCTTTTCCTTTATATAGCAGTTGCTAAAACTTTTGTTCACTTCCTGTTCTCACAATATACTCCATAAATAATAACATTAAAAATAAATAAATAATAATTACTGAAGTATATTATATTTCCTATAGTGGGATAAGTAAGATTATCTAGAAAATGAATGGATGGATGAAATAAATTCAGAATGTTAATCATGGTTATTCTTCTTTGTACTTTGTAAACACTTTAAGTTTAAAGAGTTTCTTGAAGTGGCTCATATTAGATTATGGGGTGGATTAAGATCCATCCCATAATCTAATTCCACATACTGATATACTAAAGGTCTTAAATGTTGTACGTACGTACATCCATCCATTCTTTTTCTACCGCTTGTCCCTTTTGGGGTCGCAGGGGGTGCTGGAGCCTATCTGTTTAAAATTAAATTTTTCTCTAAGATTATATTTCTCCTCTGTTTTTGTCAAACCATCTTTTTAATTTGTTCATTTCTTCTGTTATTATTTGCATTAGCTTCTGTGTGTTCTCTCCTGATGTATCATTCGCGAATAATGCTATTTAGAATTGTGGAAGTAAGGAAACAGGTTTGTAAATTTTAAAGTAGTGTTTTGTTTTTTGTTGTTGTTGTTTTGCCCTGATGCGGATTTCAGATCAGGGGAAGTTGTTGTGATTTTAGCAGCTCTTCAAGGCACTCGTGTAAAATTGATTGATTTCAATTGAAGACACTGTTTTAGTTAAAGAGCTCCAAACTAATTAAGCTTGTACATTGCATTGTACAACTGCATTTTAATCCAGTTATTTCCTTTAACAACATAACATTGTTGGACTAATATTGGACATAAAGAACTTACAAACCCTTTATTTATTGAATCACAAATATTGAATTTCAATGACTTAGTGCATTTGCAAACAGCTAAAATGATGTACAAAGCAAACTATAACCTGCTACTCAAGAATGTTCAACAATTCTTCTCAACAAAAAAAGGGGAGACATATAACCCATCCATCCATCCATCCATCTTCTTCCGCTTATCCGAGGTCGGGTCACGGGGGCAGCAGCCTAAGCAGGGAAGCCCAGACTTTCCTCACCCCTGCCACTTCATCCAGCTCTTCCCGGGGGATCCCAAGGCGTTCCCAGGCCAGCCGGGAGATATAGTCTTCCCAACGTGTCCTGGGTCTTCCCCGTGGCCTATACTGGTCGGACGTGCCCAAAACACCTGCCTAGGGAGGCGTTCGGGTGGCATCCCGACCAGATGCCCGAACCACCTCATCTGGCTCCTCTCGATGTGGAGGAGCAGCGGCTTTACTTTGAGCTCCCCCTGGATGGCAGAGCTTCTCACCCTATCTCTAAGGGAGAGCCCTGCCACCCGGCGGAGGAAACTCATTTCGGCCGCTTGTACCTGTTATCTTGTCCTTTCGGTCATAACCCAAAGCTCATGACCATAGGTGAGGATGGGAACGTAGATCGACCGGTAAAAATGAGAGCTTTGCCTTCCGGCTCAGCTCCTTCTTCACCACAACGGATCGATACAGCGTCCGCATTACTGAAGATGCCGCACCGATCCGCCTGTCGATCTCACGATCCACTCTTCCCTCACTCGCGAACAAGACTCCGAGGTACTTGAACTCCTTCACTTGGGGCAGGGTCTCCTCCGCAACCCGGAGATGGCACTCCACCCTTTTCCGGGCGAGAACCATGGACTCGGATTTGGAGGTGCTGATTCCCATCCCAGTCGCTTCACACTCGGCTGCAAACCGAGCCAGTGAGAGCTGAAGATCCTGGCCAGATGAAGTCATCAGGACCACATCATCTGCAAAAAGCAGAGACCTAATCCTGCAGCCACCTACAGCCACTAAACCGGATCCCCTCAACATCCTGACTGCGCCTAAAAAATTCTGTCCATAAAATTTATGAACAGAATCGTTGACAGAGAGCAGCCTTGGTGGAGTCCAACCCCCACTGGAAACATGTCCGACTTACTGCCGGCAATGCGGACCAAGCTCTGCCACAATCAGACAGGCCGTTTTAGTAACACTCTTGATGTGTGACTCAAACGAGAGAGTCAAGTCGAAGAGAATACCCAGATTATTTACCGAGTCGCCTTGTGTAATTGTTTGGTTGTCAAATGTTAAGGTGATATTAATAAATAGGTGTTGGTGTCTAGCAGGACCGATAATCAGCATTTCCGTTTTCTTAGCGTTGAGTTGCAAAAAGTTACCGGACATCCATTGTTTAATTTCATTAAGACACGCCTCCAGCTGACTACAATCTGGCATGTTAGTCGACTTTAGGGGCATGTAGAGTTGAGTGTCATCAGCATAACAGTAAAAGCTAACACCGTATGATGTCACCTAGCGGCAGCATGTAGATGTTGAAGAGTGCAGGGCCAAGAACCGAACCCTGGAGAACTACACATGTTACCTTAACATAGACCGAGGTCACATTGTTATGGGAGACGCACTGCATCCTGTCAGAGGATCGAGGGGTTGGTCTTTTGAGCAGAGGATGAATAACCGCTTTTTTGAATGTTAGGGGAACAGTGCCAGAGGAAAGTGATAAGTTTATAATACTTAGCACTGATGGACCTAATATTACAAAAAGCTCCTCGATAAGAGTTAAACCAAGACAAGGCTAAGTCTGACATACCAATACGTGTTTTGATACGCTCTAATAAAATATTATGATCGACGGTATCGAAAGGAGCGCTAAGATCAAGAAGCAGCAACATAGATGACGAATCAGAATCCATCGTTAGCAATAGATCATTAGTAATTTTTGCGAGGGCTGTCTCCGTAGAGTAATTTGCCCTGAAACCGGATTGAAAGGGTTCACAGAGATTGTTAGACGTTTAGCTGCTGTGCAACAATTTTTTCGAGGATTTTCGAAATAAACGGAAGGTGGGACACCGGCCAGTAGTTTACCATGAGGTCAGGATCGAGGCGTAGGTCTTTTGAGCAGAGGATGAATAACCGCTTTTTTGAATGTTAGGGGAACAGTGCCAGAGGAAAGTGATACGTTTATAATATTTAGCACTGATGGACCTAATATCAAGCTCCTTGATAAGTTTCCCAGGAAGTGGGTCAAGTAAACATGTTGTTTGTTTTATCCCATTTACACGCCGAAGCAATTCCTCTAATGTTATTTCATCAAAAAGAGAGAGACTATTTTGGAGGGCAATATCCGTCATATATACAGTCGTATCTGTGTTAATAGAAACCAGTTGTAGCTGGAATGTGTTGTCTTTAATCTCCTTTCTAATGACTTCAATTTTCTTATTAAAGAAATTCTTAAAGTCATCTGCCGAGTGGGTGGAGCTACTGGGAGGCATACCTTGTTGGGTTAGCGATGCTACTGTACTGACAAATATTTAGGATCATTTTTGTTGAGGCGGATGAGATTTGAGTAGTATTTAGCTTTAGCTAAGGTAAGCATGCGTTTATAAATTATTAAACTATCACTCCATGCTTGATGAAAACCTCAAGTTTAGTCGCGCGCCATTTGCGTTCCAGCTTTCTACATCCAATCCAATCCAATCCACATTATTTATATAGCACATTTAAACAAAAAAAATGTTTCCGAAGTGCTGCACAACAATATTAAAAACAGTATTCAAATATTATCCTTAGCTCAACCAATGACTGAATAAAAACAAAAAATAAATAAATCTAAAACCAATATAAAAATGATTAAAAACGATTTTAAAGGGTAAAACCAATTAAAACAGTAAATAGAAATCACAATTTTTAAAAAACACAGAGGACAACAGAGGACAGAGGACCACACAACTCACGTAGTGTTAAAAGCCAAAGAATAAAAGTGGGTCTTAAGACGAGACTTAAAACACTCCACTGTGGGAGCAGTTTGAACATGATACATTATTATATATATTATATATTATTCTACATGATAATTTAAGAGCTCTAGTTTCTTCTGTAAACCATAGGGTATGCCTTTTAGGGGCCCTTTTTAGCTTTAGCGGTGCTATACTATCAATGGTTTCGCGCAGGGCGTCGTTAAAGATGTTAGTGAGGTTATCAATAGAGCCCACATAATTTGGGAATGGTGCCATTACCGAAGGCAATAGGCCAGCAAGAGTCATCGTTGTAGCAGCATTAATGTTGCGGCTGCTAAAGCAGTTATTATTATTATTAGTTTGTTGACAATGAGTCAGAACTTCGAATTTATAAGGTAATGATCGGACATTACTTTAGTATACGTGAGTATCATAACTTTGGAGGTGGTAACACCCCTGACAAGCACTAGATCTATCGTATTACCGTTGCGATGCGTGGGTTCATTTATTATTAGTGTAAGACCACAGCTATCAATTATAGTCTGGAGCGCCACGCACGGAGGGTTCGATGGGGTATTCATATGGATATTAAAGTCCCCCATTATGATTATATTGTCGGCGTGCGTCACTAGATCAGTGACGAACTCTGAGAATTCACTGATAAAGTCCAAATAGGGCCCTGGGGTGTGGTAGATAACAGCCAGGTAGAGAGGTAGCGGTGCGACAGACCTCATAGTAAGCACCTCAAATGATTTATATTTATTACTTAGGTTAGGGGTAAGGTTAAGGTTTTCATTGTATATTAGTGCGACCCCCCCCCCCCCACCCCCACCCCTTTTAAAGGGACGGGCAATATGCTCATTCGTATAGTTAGGAGGAGATGCCTCATTCAGCGCAAAAAAATCGTCTGGTTTGAGCCAGGTTTAGCTGAGACCAATGATGTTAAGATTGTTGTCTCTAATGACCTCATTAACTAATAACATTTTGGGAGACAATGATCTTGTTTAAAAAGCCCATATTACAATGATCTTGTTTAAAAAGCCCATATTACAATGATCTTGTTTAAAAAGCCCATATTATAGGTAGGTGGGCTGTTTTGAGGAGTTTTTGTTAAAATTATCCGTAGTAGTAATATTAATAATGTTGCGTTTATTTTGCGTAGTGCGCTTTAAGTAATTTCGATCATATCTAGGAATTGATATGACGGGAATTTTTAGATTGTTTGCTTGGTGCTGCGATACACTGAACGCATCATAATTTTTCACGTCAGTAGAATGCATGTCCACTTCTGGCACAGTCACTGCAGAAAAAACATTATGTGAGTTGTGTATTATTCTAGGAGAAATGCTACGTGTGCAGGGATTTTCCAGCCTGGCGCTGGCTAGTTCTAGCTTAACTGACTCCTCACCTGGACTAACAGACTCTGTAATTGCCTGTGGCCGGGCTTACCCTAGTGTAGTTAGTCAAGTGTGACTAAAACAAAAATCTCTGTTCCTGGACAGGATGATGGCGCCTTCCTGGTTAGGGTGAAGGCCGTCTCTCATCAACAGGCCCAGTTTGCCCCAGAAAAAGGGCCAATTATCAATAAACGTTAGTCCCTGTTCTCTACAAAAACTAGCCAGCCACTTGTTAGGCGAGACTAATCTGCTATATCTCTCATCATTGCCTCTCCCAGGCAGGGGGTCAGAGACAAGTACTCGATGCCTGGACATCTTTCTAGCGAGATTACAAATCCTAGCTATGTTCCTCTTTGTAATATCTGACTGTCTCATCCTAGTGTCATTGGAGCCAACGTATACAACTATGTTCGCATAACTAGTGGTGTGATTAGCCTGTCGTATGTGTTTACTAGGCCTGTTGCGCGTTAGCTCCCTAAGATTAGCTTCAAAGTAAGTTTCTTACAAGTATCATCCCTGCAGGACGAGGAATAGCTAAACATGCTTCACTACACACTGTAGCCCACCGGTGTCACAATGTAAACAAACGCCATGGGTGGAGCTACACCTGACATCCACTGTAATGATATCAAGTAGTCGATACTACTATGATTACATCAATATTTTTTGGCATCACAACATCTTCTTTCGTTTAAAAAAATATATATATTCTGTTTATAAACTCAGGAAATATGTCCCTGGACACATGAGGACTTTGAATATGACCAATGTATGATCCTGTAGCTACTTGGTATCGGATCAATACCCAAATTTGTGGTATCATCCGAAACTAATGTAAAGTATCCAAACAACAGAAGATTACATTATTATTACATTTTAACAGAAGTGTAGATAGAACATGTTGAAAGAGAAAGTAAGCAGATATTAATTATTATTAGTTATTAATATACTTGTTCATTATATTAATAATTAATTTTCTACCACTTGTCTTTAATAATGTTGACAAAATAATAGAATGATAAATGACACAATATGTTACTGCATACATCAGCAGACTAAATTAGGAACCTTTGCTTGTTTACTTACTACTAAAAGCACACTTGCCAACCCTCTCGGTTTTACCGGGAGACTCCCAGAATTCAGCGCCTGTCCCGATAACCTCCCGGAAGAAATGTTCTCCCGATAAACTCACGGAATTCAGCCGGAGCTGGAGGCCACGCCCCCTCCAGCTCAATTTATTTTATTAATATGTATAATAAAATAAATATATATATATATATATACACTGGGGCGGTATAGCTCGGTTGGTAGAGCGGCCGTGCCAGCAACTTGAGGGTTGCAGGTTCGATCCCCGCTTCCGCCATCCTAGTCACTGCCGTTGTGTCCTTGGGCAAGACACTTTACCCACCTGCTCCCAGTGCCACCCACACTGGTTTGAATGTAACTTAGATATTGGGTTTCACTATGTAAAGCGCTTTGAGTCACTTGAGAAAAAGCGCTATATAAATGTAATTCACTTCACTTCACTACACTACCGTTCAAAAGTTTGGGGTCACCCAAACAATTTTGTGGAATAGCCTTCATTTCTAAGAACAAAAATAGACTGTCGAGTTTCAGATGAAAGTTCTCTTTTTCTGGCCATTTTGAGCGTTTAATTGACCCCACAAATGTGATGCTCCAGAAACTCAATCTGCTCAAAGGAAGGTCAGTTTTGTAGCTTCTGTAACGAGCTAAACTGTTTTCAGATGTGTGAAACAAAGGTTTTCTAATCATCAATTAGCCTTCTGAGCCAATGAGCAAACACATTGTACCATTAGAACACTGGAGTGATAGTTGCTGGAAATGGGCCTCTATACACCTATGTAGATATTGCACCAACAACCAGACATTTGCAGATAGAATTGTCATTTACCACATTAGCAATGTATAGGGTGTATTTCTTTAAAGTTAAGACTAGTTTAAAGTTATCTTCATTGAAAAGTACAGTGCTTTTCCTTCAAAAATAAGGACATTTCGATGTGACCCTAAACTTTTGAACGGTAGTGTGTATATATATATATATATATATATATATATATATATATATATATATATATATATATATATATATGTATATATATATAGCTAGAATTCACTGAAAGTCAAGTATTTCATACATATACATTTATATATATATATATATATATATATATATATATATATATATATATATATATATATATATATATATATATATATATATATATATATATATATATATATAGCTAGAATTCACTGAAAGTCAAGTATTTCATACATATACATTTATATATATATATATATATATATATATATATATATATATATATATATATATAATATATATATATATATATATATATATATATATAGCTAGAATTCACTGAAAGTCAAGTATTTCATACATATACATTTATATATATATATATATATATATATATATATATATATATATATATATATATATATATATATATATATATATATATATATAGCTAGAATTCACTGAAAGTCAAGTATTTCATACATATACATTTATATATATATATATATATATATATATATATATATATATATATATATATATATATATAGCTAGAATTCACTGAAAGTCAAGTATTTCATACATATACATTTATATATATATATATATATATATATATATATATACATTTATATATATATATATATATATATATATATATATATATATATATATATATATATATATATATATATATATATATATATATATATATATATATATGAAATACTCGAGTTGGTGAATTCTAGCTGTAAATATACTCCCCCCCTCTTAACGACGCCCCCAACCACGCCCCCACCCCACCCCCACCCCCGACCACGCCCCACCCCACCCCCACCTCCCGGAATCGGAGGTCTCAAGGTTGGCAAGTATGCTAAAAGACAAGTTGTCTCGTGTGTTCACTATTTTATTTAAGGACAAACTTGCAATAGGAAACATATTTTTAACGTACCCTAAGATTTTTTTGTTAAAATAAAGCCAATAATGCAATTTTTGGTGGTCCCCTTTATTTAGAAAAGTACCGAAAAGTATCGAAATAATCAGTGGGAGCTAAATATGGAGTACGGCGCCATGGGCACTTCACACCTGACCACTTGCAGCGCATGCGCAATGGTGTGATGGATCTCTCTCTCCCTCTCCCTCTCCCTCTCCCTCTCCCTCTCTCTAACTCTCTCTCCCCCCATGCTTGATAGCCAAGGAGCAGGTAGTGGAGGTTATGGGCGTGTGTGCGCAGGAACCAAAGCCAAAAGAGGAGAAGCACAGAGGCGGGATTGTTGTGTTTCTCGCGGAGCTTTCAGACTGAGGTGAGCGGCTCTGCACTTTGCGCCTCCTCCGAGTGCATTGGATGGATTTCTGACGAGTGGATGGGATGCCAGTTTATAGCATCGACCGAAAATTCCCTGACTCGTCCGGTAAGTGTGATGTTTTGTCCTGTGCACGACACACTAGTTGATGCCATCGCAGTTCCTGATGTGCAACATGTACTTTGTATACCTAGTCTTGTCCCGGTATCGATGTTTTAGTACCGGTACCGGTACAAAAATGTCTTTCGATACTTTTCTGTACTTTTCTACATAAGGGGTACCACAAAAAAATGTCATTATTGTCTTTATTTTAACAAAAAAATCTTAGGGTACATTAAATTTGTTATTGCAAGTTTGTTCTTAAATAAAATAGTGAACATACAAGACAACTTGTCTTTTAGTAGTAAGTAAACAAACAAAGGCTTCTAATTAGTCTGCTGCGTATGCAGTAACATATTGTGTCATTTATCATTCTATTATTTTGTCAACATTATAAAAGACCAGCTGTAAACAAATATTATTATTCTACTTGTTCATTTACTGTTAATATCTGCTTACTTTCTCTTTTAACATGTTCTATCTACACTTCTGTTAACATGTAATAATCACTCATTCTTCTGTTGTTTGATACTTTACATTAGTTTTGGATGATACCACAAATTTAGATATCGACCCGATACCAAGTAGTTACAGGATCATACATTGGTCATATTCAAAGTCCTCATGTGTCCAGGGACATATTTCCTGAGATTATAAGTGTAATATGCATTTTAAAAAAAAGGAAAAATTATTTTGTGACGATAAAAAATATCGATGTAATCAAAGTAGTATCGACTAGATACGCTATTGTACTTCGTATCGTTACAGTGGATGTCAGATGTAGATCAAGCTAGCATTCTGGGTGCTAGCTTGCTAGAAAATTAATTATTAATCTACTTGTTCAGTTACTGTTAATATCTGCTTACTTTCTCTTTTAACATGTTCTATCTACACTTCTGTTAACATGTAATAATCACTTATTCTTCTGTTGTTTGATACTTTACATTAGTTTTGGATGATACCACAAATTGGTTGGGGTGGGGGGCGTGGTTGGGGGCGTGGTTAAGAGGGGAAGAGTATATTTACAGCTAGAATTCACCAACTCGAGTATTTCATATATATATATATATATATATATATATATATATATATATATATATATATATATATATATATATATATATATATATATATATATATATACATATATATGTATATATATGTATGAAATACTTGACTTTCAGTGAATTCTAGCTATATATATATATATATTTATTTTATTATACATATAAATAAAATAAATACTTGAATTTCAGTGTTCCGGAGGCTATCCAGTAGATGGCAGTATTGTCCTGTTTAAGAGTGTCACAACATTGCTGTTTACGGCAGACAAACTGCTTTACGGTAGACGAAAACGTGACTGCTGTTGTTGTGTGTTGTTATTATAGAGTATAGAGCTGGTCCACAGTTCCACGACCAGGACAAAAACCACACTGTTCCTCCTGAATCCGAGGTTCGACTATCCGGCGTAGCCTCCTCTCCAGCACACCCGAATAGACCTTACCGGGAAGGCTGAGGAGTGTGATCCCACGATAGTTAGAACACACCCTCTGGTTCCCCTTCTTAAAGAGAGGAACCACCACCCCGGTCTGCCAATCCAGAGGTACCGCCCCGATGTCCACGCGATGCTGCAGAGTCTTGTCAACCAAGACAGCCCCACAGCATCCAGAGCCTTAAGGAACTCCGGGCGGATCTCATCCACCCCCGGGGCCTTGCCACCAAGGAGCTTTTTACTACCTCAGCAACCTCAGCCCCAGAAATAGGAGAGCCCACCACAGATTCCCCAGGCACTGCTTCCTCATAGGAAGACATGTTGGTGGGATTGAGGAGGTCTTCGAAGTATTCCCTCCACCGATCCACAACATCCGCAGTCGAGGTCAGCAGAACACCATCCTCACCATACACGGTGTCGATAGTGCACTGCTTCCCCTTCCTGAGGCGGCGGATGGTGGTCCAGAATCGCTTCGAAGCCGTCCGGAAGTCGTTTTCCATGGCTTCCCCGAACTCCTCCCATGTCCGAGTTTTTGCCTCCGCGACCGCCGAAGCCGCACACCGCTTGGCCTGTCGGTACCTGTCCGCTGCCTCAGGAGTCCTATGAGCCAAAAGAACCTGATAGGACTCCTTCTTCAGCTTGACGGCATCACTCACCGCCGGTGAGGCCACAGCTCCAATCAGCCGCCTCGACAATAGAGGCGCGGAACATGGTCCATTCAGACTCAATGTCCAGCACCTCCCTCGTGACATGTTCAAAGTTCTTCCGGAGGTGGGAATTGAAACTCTCTCTGACAGGAGACTCTGCCAGACATTCCCAGCAAACCCTCACAATGCGTTTGGGCCTGCCAGGTCTGTCCGGCATCCTCCCCCACCATCGCAGCCAACTCACCACCAGGTGGTGATCGGTAGAAAGCTCCGCCCCTCTCTTCACCCGAGTGTCCAAAACATGAGGCCGCAAATCCGACGACACAACTACAAAGTCGATCATGGAACTGCGGCCTAGGGTGTCCTGGTGCCAAGTGCACATATGGACACCCTTATGTTTGAACATGGTGTTCGTTATGGACAATCTGTGACGGGCACAAAAGTCCAATAACAAAACACCGCTCGGGTTCAGATCCGGGCGGCCATTCTTCCCAATCACGCTTCTCCAGGTTTCACTGTCGCTGCCAACATGACCGTTGAAGTCCCCCAGTAGAACGAGGGAATCACCCGGGGGAGCACTCTCAAGTACTCCCTCGAGCGAATCCAAAAAGGGTGGGTACTCAGAGCTGCGGTTTGGCGCGTAAGCTCAAACCACAGTCAGGACCCGTTCCCCCACCCGAAGGCGGAGGGAAGTTACCCTCTCGTCCACCGGGTTGAACTCCAACATGCAGGCTCTGAGCCGGGGGGCAACAAGAATTGCCAACCCAGCCCGTCGCCTCTCACTGCCGGCAACGCCAGAGTGGAAGAGAGTCCAGCCCCTCTCGAGAGAACTGGTTCCAGAGCCCTTGCTGTGCGTCGAAGTGAGTCCGACTATGTCTAGCCGGAACTTCTCCACCTCGCGCACTAGCTCAGGCTCCTTCCCCCCCAGCGAGGTGACGTTCCACGTCCCAAGACCTAGCTTCTGTAGCCGAGGATCGGACCGCCAAGTGCCCTGCCTTCGGCTTCCGCCCAGCTCACATCGCACCCGACCTCTTTGACCCCTGCTATGGGTGGTGAGCCCATTGGAGGGGGAACCCACGTTGCCTCTTCGGGCTGTGCCCGGCCGGGCCCCATGGGCACAGCCCCGGCCACCAGGCGCTCGCCATCGTGCCCCACCTCCGGGCCTGGCTCCTGAGGGGGGCCCCGGTGACCCGCGTCCGGGCGAGGGAAATCTGGGTCCATAGTTTTTATTTTTCATTGAGGTCTTCGAGCTGAAAAAAGTTTCTCAGTTTGAACATTAAATAGCTTGTCTTTGCAGTCTATTCAATTGAATATAGGTTGAATAGGATTTGCAAATATTTGTATTCTGTTTTTTTTTTTACGATTTGTAGAAGCTCTACACTGACTACTCTAAGTTATATCCCATATTTGTTTCAATGGTATTAACCCTTGAGAAGAAAGATCAAAATTGTTGCTAATATATGAGTGTTGGAGTCACTTTTGTGCATATGGGAAATCCAATCTCCACATTACACAACATAGTGACAAACTGGAGCAACTTTCAAGTTAAGCATCAGCTGAAAAGGGACAAGCCGTAGAATATGGATGGATGTTCCACAAAGTAAAAAAAACCATTTTACTTCACATTCTGTCATCTCTGCAGTAAGTAGTCGTCATGTGGATGTGACAATGTATGCAGATTGGCGAAGGAGGAGGTCTTCCCATTAGTCAGTAGCTAACAAGCCACATGTTCTACAGAAGGTGTTATTTCAAGTTAAACTAGGCCACATTCCTGTGCCTATTATAACACTTTAATTAAGTACATGACATGTTCATGGCTCACATGGATGTGAGTTGTAAAACACTATGTGTGTGTGTGTGTGTGTGTGTCTTGGTGGGGGTATATAAGGGTGTTTTTCAGGTGTCGTGGTGAATGATGGGTTTCATTTTCAAAGGGTTGCTCAAGTCCCAAGAGACACGGGGTATGATTTTGTTTGAGATATTCTTGGGACAGACAGAGAGTGGACACTTTGAGCCTGATCTACTAAAGGTTTGCGTGTACTAAAACACATGCAAACTTGATAGCTCACGCAAAACTGATGTACTAAGCCAGAGCTGGGCAAATATTTTGACTCGGGGCCCACATTGAGAGAAAAAATGTGTCTGGGGGGGCCAAGGTGAATGTGTGTATAAATTATATATACACATTTAGCTGTAAAAATCTGCTGTACAGTATGTGTGTTTGGGTCCTTTTTTTCCCAGGAACACTAATACCAAAAGTCACAATGTCCGATAGAGTTCTAAAAACGTTATGACAGACCAGCTCAAAAAAACGAATTGGAATTTTACAATTTTTTACTGTTTGGGACACCTAAAATGTACATTAAAATAAAGAAAGTGGGATTTACAGTATTAACTATGAACAATAAAACACTGAATATTAACAACATATGAACATCGCTCCTCTTTTACTTCTCAGACCAGCTACTCGATAGTTGTGTATCGTTTACAATCAAGCAGAACACAACAAAAATATTACAAACAGCAAAATATGAAGGCAAAGTGTAATAAACCCCTACAATATGATATATTATCACGTAAAAATCTGCTTCCGCATCTGATTGTGATACATGCGTTTCGAACTGGTTGCTCTGAAAACAAACCCCGCCCACTCTGCTTTGTTCCTCATTTGAGCTGCTGTGACGTAGATTACCGTAATAACTCCTATAACACCCATTGAAATACTTTCTATAGTTCAAGATTTACGGTAACTTAAAAACAGCGCTGCACATCATAATGGCGGCAACAGTTTTGATGTTAAAGGCCTAAAAAAATTATGTTGAACGTCCGGTGGGCCGGATTAAAAAGCTTAACGGGCCGTATGTGGCCCCCAGGCCTTAATTTGCCCAGATCTGTACTAAGGTCATGAGCACAGGATTGAGTCTCTTAAGTTAGCAAAATAAAGAGTCTGTCTGTCTGATCATCAGAACGGCCACAATAATGGGAGGAGAAAATGCAAATATAATCATTTAGCACGGGCAATTGGATTTATTAATGCTGAAACTGTTCTGCGGATGCTATTTTGCGTCTTTATTTAGCGTGTTTGAAAAGTATGTGCAGACTGACAGTGAGAAAGAAGGGGATCGAGCAGCAAAAACAGCTGGACAGAGAATCATTCAGCCGTGTTTGGCAAAATATCTGGAAATATGTCAGAAATTTAAAAAATAATAAACATATCGTCTACTCAGCAATGCAATTTTATAATTTTATAGCTGCTTAATGACTTAAGGGGTTGTTTAAAACAAATTCAATTGATGCGTTTCGGTGTATGCTGGCGTTTTTTCTTTAATGGTGTTTGTTTTTTCATTTATATGGAAACGTATTAAAAATAAACTTTGTGCAATATGCATTTTCCTGCGTTTGGATCATGAATGTTGTGATGGTCCACCGCACAGTCAGCGGTCTAAAAATAGCTTCTGTTTTCTAGATTGTGATTCAATATTTCAAAAAGAGTCCGTTTAACAATGCAAAACAGAACAGGTAGGAGCATGATGACATGAAAGCGGAGGGAAATGAGGGTTTCCATGGGCATGGGCACACTCAAAATCCTGATTTAAATAGGGCGGTCCGCACCGGTTTTCATTTGTAGTCTTAGTAGATCACATGCAGCACGCCCACGAATACACGCTGTTTTGTATTTGGAAATTAGTATGTCAGGACTTTGGTGTTCTCCTTAAATAAACTGAAATAACACATCAGACGTGTGAAAATCAAATCAAAACATCACCTAATACAATGTTGTGATTATTGGTATCGTTTCCACTATGGAGTCACTTTTTTAAAAACATTTTTTTTATGTCCTGTCCAGTTACTACAATCTGCTGTACAGATTTACTTTACAAAAGAGAAGTGTGGGATAATTCTCTTGTTGCCGTATTTGTATTTGACTTTATTCAACTGATTTATATTCATGTTTGACCAAGCTGGACCAGAGCAGGAGGGGATGGAAAGAAGAAAAAAAAGGAAGACAGAGGGGGAAATTTGCAGGGACAAGAAGGGGATAAGACAGAGAGACAACAACAACACACACAACAGAACAGCATCAATATGTACACATTTGATATGAAAAGAAGCAGTTAGTGAAGTAAATATTAATAACACAGAAATGACAATGAACATTATTACACTACAAATGGAGCAATACAAATACCAATAGAAATAGCACTATTGATAATGAATAATAACAATAATTACCTCTATAATTAACAATAAAATTGTTTCAATTGCAACAATACAATTCATGTAATGATAACTTGAATTACAAAAGAAAGCAGATACATGGAGGGGAAGAAAGAGAAGCGAACAGTATTATCCTTGTAGATTGTTATTGTAAAAATAGGTTAAGCTTTGTCAGTGTGCTGTGTTTTTTCTTCTTCTTTGGAGTCACTTTTTATGCTTGGCTTTTCTCATCGATGATTGTTTCCACTCTCAATGCCTTGTTAATCTGAATAACTTCACTCGATCACAGTATTCCTAATTCCATGTGCATGGGGAGAGAGTTCTGGTAACATGTGTGTTAGATAAATAGATAGAGAGATATTACTTTATTGATTCTTTCAGGAGAGTTCCCTCAGGAAAATACAAATTCCAGCAGCAGTGTACAGAATTGAGATCGAATTTAAAAAGTAAAGAGTAAATATCCATTTTATATCCATCCATTTTCTACCGCTTATTCCCTTCGGGGTCGCGGGGGTGCTGGAGCCTATCTCAGCTACAATCGGGCGGAAGGCGGGGTACACCCTGGACAAGTCGCCACCTCATCGCAGGGCCAACACAGATAGACAGACAACATTCAAACTCACATTCACACACTAGGGCAGGAGTGTCAAACGTACGGCCCGTGGGCCGGATCAGGCCCGCGGACAGGTTTTATCCGGCCCGCGGGATGAGTTTGCTAAGTATAAAAATGAACCAAAATTTTTGAATGAAAGAAACTGCTGTTCTAAATGTGTCCACTAGATGTCACAATAGCAATTATTTGCATCTTTGTAGATTATGCTACATATGTAAAAAAATAAAATAAACCACATGATGTTAGTGCACCAGTTAAGGAAAATGAGCAAACTTACATGAATGACATCCTGTAATTTGATTTTGATATAATTTTTTTATCGTAATAGATTGAAAATTAACACCAATGAGTTGACTGATGAACATTATCACATAATGTATTCAGAAAATATAAATAACGACAAATAAAGATAGAATACTATTAACCGCAACATGTAAGTGTAAAAAAAAACAAAAAAACATTATGATTTGTACATTTTCAGAATTTTCTTGTTCTATTTTTAAACAAAGAAAACAATCTGAATTTGTCTTTATTTTTAAGTTATCGTGCCGTGATTTTACCTGTCCGGCCCACCTGGGAGTAGATTTTTCTCCATGTGGCCCCCGATCTAAAATGAGTTTGACACCCTTGCACTAGGGCCAATTTAGTGTTGCCAATCAACCTATCCCCAGGTGCGTGCCTTTGGAGGTGGGAGGAAGCCGGAGTACCCGGAGGGTAAAAGTAAATAATGGGGGTATAAATGGAAATAAAATAGAACATATAACAATAAGAATAAAAATAAAAAGCAACAATAAGAATACAAATATAACAGCAAAAATGAGAATATAACAAGAGAAACTAGGCAGTAGTGACCATGTTTTTTTGTTTTGTTTTTTGTGTTGTGTAGTTCCTACCCCGTGTAAATTGGACAACTTTTTACTTTTTACCAAGCTATCAATGTTATACAAACAAAAAAAGTATCAATCCACCAACAAAGCTAAACTACCAAAAACACTTATTACTACGTCACATCATATCATCACTTTACAAACACGTTTGTTTATTCTTGTCTTTGACATTTCTCAGCTTAGTACTATGATCCAACGTTGCGAGTGAAATATTTCAAAAGATATGCAAATGCTTTATATTTAGCTGTAAGACACAGATGTAGCCTAAGGCTAATGAAATGCTGGTAATAACGTTAGAGGGGCCTAGATCAGGAATTATAATGCCACACCGATAAATCGGATAACATTAACAAATAGCTCCGATAACCTATATAAAAAAAGGGAACACTTCAATGAGGCAAGATTACCCATATTGTGCTGTAGGTGGTTTGGGGGTGAACAAATCAAGCGCTCCTATCTTGCAGGAGGTCCTAAACTTCCCCTGAGCGTACACCAGCTCACAGTGTAAACAAACACGGCGTCAGTGGAGTACGACTCCTTTACTCCTTCAGAGAAACACATCCCAAACACCAAATGCCCTGCAAACACTCAGCAAGGAGGGGATACAAAAACACCGGCTTCAAAACATCAAACGTCTCTAGCAACCCTGAAACACTGCCAGCATCCATGCCTCGGAAGCCCATGGAGACGCCTGCACTGGCAAAGAAGATACCCAAAGACGCCCGCAAAGAAAAGTCATTGGCCTTTCCCACCGCCGCTGGTCCGAAAAGTGCAAAAAGCCTGCAAGAGGCAACTCTAGGGACAAGTACTGTATTTTTCGGACTATAAGGCACACTTAAAGGCCTACTGAAACCCACTACTACCGACCACGCAGTCTGATAGTTTATATATCAATGATGAAATCTTAACATTATAACACATGCCAATACGGCCGGGTTAACTTATAAAGTGACATTTTAAATTTGCCGCTAAACTTCCGGTTCGAAACGCCTCTGAGGATGACGTATGCGCGTGACGTAGACCGGGGAACACGGGTATGCCTTCCACATTGAAGCCAATACGAAAAAGCTCTGTTTTCATTTCATAATTCCACAGTATTCTGGACATCTGTGTTGGTGAATCTGTTGCAATCATGTTCATTGCATTATGGAGAAGGAAGCTGAGCAAGCAAAGAAGAAAGTTGTCGGTGCGAAATGGACGTATTTTTCGAACGTAGTCAGCAACAACAGTACACAGCCGGCGCTTCTTTGTTTACATTCCCGAAAGATGCAGTCAAGATGGAAGAACTCGGATAACAGAGACTCTAACCAGGAGGACTTTTGACTTCGATACACAGACGCCTGTAGAGAACTGGGACAACACAGACTCTTACCAGGATTACTTTGATTTGGATGACAAAGACGCAGACGTGCTACTGTGAGTATGCAGCTTTGGCTTCTAAACATTTGATCGCTTGACCGTATGTGCGCAACTTTTTTTTGCGTATGTACGTAACTTTTTAAAAATATATAAGCTTTATGAACCTTGGGTTAGGTGAACGGTCTTTTGGGCTGAGTGATTGTGTGTGTTGATCAGGTGTTTGAATTGTATTGGCGTGTTCTATGGAGCTAGGAGTTAGCAGAGGAGCTAGGAGCTAGCGTAACAAACACGCAGGTGTTTTTATGCAGGATTAATTTGTGGCATATTAAATATAAGCCTGGTTGTGTTGTGGCTAATAGAGTATATATATGTCTTGTGTTTATTTACTGTTGTAGTCATTCCCAGCTGAATATCAGGTCACCCCCGGCTCTCACAGCATCTTCCCTATCTGAATAGCTTCAACTCCCCACTAGTCCTTCACTTGCACTTTACTCATCCACAAATCTTTCATCCTCGCTCAAATTAATGGGGAAATTGTGGCTTTCTCGGTCCGAATCTCTCTCACTTCATGCGGCCATCATTGTAAACAATAGGGAACTTTGCGTATATGTTCAACTGACTACGTCACGCTACTTCCGGTAGGGGCAAGCCTTTTTTTTATCAGATACCAAAAGTTGCAATCTTTATCGTCGTTGTTCTATACTAAATCCTTTCAGCAAAAATATGGCAATATCGCGAAATGATCAAGTATGACACATAGAATAGATCTGCTATCCCCGTTTAAATAAAAAAAATTCATTTCAGTAGGCCTTTAACTTAAAATCCTTTCATTTTCTCAAAACTCGACAGTGCGCCTTATGTACGGAATCATTTTGGTTGTGATTACCGACCTCAAAGCTATTTTATTTGGTACATGGTGAAATGATAAGTGTGACCAGCAGATGGCAGTCACACATAAGAGATACGTGTAGACTGCAATATGACTCAAGTAAACAACACCAAAAATGATATGTTCCATTGAAAATATAGAACATTACACACGGCGCTCAAAAATCTATCAAAATGTTTCAGTACTATTTGGTAAGCTATGAACGGCGTGGCGCTGTTGGGAGAGTGGCCGTGCCAGCAACCTGAGGATTCCTGGTTTGATCCCCAGCTTCTACCAACCTAGTCACGTCCGTTGTGTCCTTCAGCAAGACACTTTCACCGTTGCTCCTGATGGGTCGTGGTTAGCTGCCTTTCATGGCAACTCCCACCATCATTGTGTGAAGGTGTGTGTGAATGAGTGTGTGAAAGGGTGAATGTGGAAATAGTGTCAAAGCATTATGAGTACCTTGAAGGTAGAAAAGCGCTATACAAGTATAACCCCATTTACCATGAAGCCGCACCGCTTGATGGATTGTACTGTGCATTCACATACAAGTATTATTATGGTGTGTGTATAAGGTAAGACATATTACCTGGCGTTTTGTTTCGCAATATTATGCAAAAGCAACTTTTCTTATCTTCTGGTACCTGCTGATCTGTATTTGGGATCTGCATAAATCCTGAAAATATATAATCTTATAATCCTTATAATCCGGTGCGCCCTATGGTCCGGAAAATAAGGTACATATCTGAAATTTCCTTTTCCCGCCATTCTACTAACGTATAGTCGACTTTAAAGGCCTACTGAAACCCACTACTACCGACCACGCAGTCTGATAGTTTATATATCAATGATGAAATCTTAACATTGCAACACATGCCAATACGGCCGGGTTAATTTATAAAGTGCAATTTTAAATTTCCCGCCACACTTCCGGTTAAAAACGTTTTATTATGCTGACGTATGCGTGTGACGTCACGAGGACAAGGGAAGTATTCGGAGCCCGGAGAATCCTATACAACAAGCTCTGTTTTCATTTCATAATTCCACAGTATTCTGGACATCTGTGTTGGTGAATCTTTTGCAATTTGTTTAATGAACAATGGAGGCTGCAAAGAAGAACGTTGTAGGTGGGATCGATCGGTGTATTAGCGGCTGGCTGTAGCAACACAACAAGGACTTAGCAGGCGCCTAGCCGATGCTAGCCGCCAAACCCACGGATGAAGTCCTTCGTCGCGCCGTCGATCGCTGGAACGCAGGTGAGCACGGCTTTTGATGGGCAGATGAGGGCAGATGAGGGCTGGCTGGCGTAGGTGGAGCGCTAATGTTTTTATCATAGCTCTGTGAGGTCCGGTTGCTAAGTTGCTAAATTAGCCTTAGCGTCGTTAGCAACAGCATTGTTAAGCTTTACCAGGCTGAGAATTATTAACCGTGTAGTTACATGTACATGGTTTAATAGTATTGTTGATCTTCTGTCTATCCTTCCAGTCAGGGATTTATGTATTTTGTTTCTATCTGCATTTGAGAACGATGCTATCACGTTAGCTCAGTAGCTAAGTGTGTCACTGATGTATTGTCGTGGAGATAAAAGTCACTTTGAATGTCCATTTTGCGTGCTCGACTCTCATTTTCAAGAGGATATAGTATCCGAGGTGGTTTAAAATACAAATCCGTGATCCACAATAGAAAAAGGAGAAAGTGTGAAATCTAATGAACCCTTGTACCTAAGTTACGGTCAGAGCGAAAAAAAGATACGTCCTGCACTGCACTCTAGTCCTTCACTCTCACGTTCCTCATCCACGAATCTTTCATCCTCGCTCAAATTAATGGGGTAATCGTCGCTTTCTCGGTCCGAATCGCTCTCGCTGCTGGTGTAAACAATGGGGAAATGTGAGGAGCCCTTCAACCTGCGACGTCACGCTACTTCCGGTACAGGCAAGGCTTTTTTTATCGGCGACCAAAAGTTGCGAACTTTATCGTCGATGTTCTCTACTAAATCCTTTCAGCAAAAATATGGCAATATCACGAAATTATCAAGTATGACACATAGAATGGATCAGCTATCCCCATTTAAATAAAAAAAATTCATTTCAGTAGGCCTTTAAAATTTATCCTGAAACACTCGGGGAGCCAATGCAGAGATTTTAAAACTGGTGTAATGTGAGCCCTGAGGCAGATGGCTCATCTGAGGAACGTCATGCTAATCCGTAGCATGCATGTGGCATATCCAATTTGTATCAAGATAGCGTATTTTGAAAAGTGGAGCCTTAATTTGAGGCATTTTCTATCAGTCCTGCTTGCTTTGTTGGCATGGAAAATTGCAACATTACATAGAAACCAAAAAATACGCCTGTTTGCCTGCCAAGTGCTTGAGGTATAACAAAGGTATAGAAAGATGGTACCGTTTGATTTTATGTGAATCGTTACCCGATAGTGCTGAAAAAATTTGTCCTATAAAAGTACTGAATGTGTTACCCTTCCCTAAAAATGATATTGAGTCAGCCCAATGTTGCACCAACAGTCAACGAAAAGCTGGTGTGACTTAAAGGCCTACTGAAATGAATTTTTTTTATTTAAACGGGAATAGCAGATCCATTCTATGTGTCATACTTGATCATTTCGCGATATTGCCATATTTTTGCTGAAAGGATTTAGTAGAGAAAATCGACGATAAAGTTCGCAACTTTTGCTCGCTGATATAAAAAAGCCTTGCCTGTACCGGAAGTAGCGTGACGTCACAGGAGGTAATATTCCTCACAATTTTCCTTTGTTTACAATGGAGCGAGAGAGATTTGGAGCGACAAAGCGACGATTACCCCATTAATTTGAGCGAGGATGAAAGATTCGTGGATGAGGAACGTTAGAGTGAAAAACTAGAGGCAGTGCAGGACGTATGTTTTTTCGCTCTGACCGTAACTTAGGTACAAGCTGGCTCATTGGATTCCACACTCTCTCCTTTTTCTATTGTGGATCACGGATTTGTATTTTAAACCACCTCGGATACTATATCCTCTTGAAAATGAGAGTCGAGCACGCGAAATGGACATTCAAAGTGACTTTTATCTCCACGACAATACATCAGTGACACACTTAGCTACTGAGCTAACGTGATAGCATCGTGGTCCGGAAAATAAGGTACATATCTGAAATTTCCTTTTCCCGCCATTCTACTAACGTATAGTCGACTTTAAAGGCCTACTGAAACCCACTACTACCGACCACGCAGTCTGATAGTTTATATATCAATGATGAAATCTTAACATTGCAACACATGCCAATACGGCCGGGTTAATTTATAAAGTGCAATTTTAAATTTCCCGCCACACTTCCGGTTAAAAAACGTTTTATTATGCTGACGTATGCGTGTGACGTCACGAGGACAAGGGAAGTATTCGGAGCCCGGAGAATCCTATACAACAAGCTCTGTTTTCATTTCATAATTCCACAGTATTCTGGACATCTGTGTTGGTGAATCTTTTGCAATTTGTTTAATGAACAATGGAGGCTGCAAAGAAGAACGTTGTAGGTGGGATCGATCGGTGTATTAGCGGCTGGCTGTAGCAACACAACAAGGACTTAGCAGGCGCCTAGCCGATGCTAGCCGCCAAACCCACGGATGAAGTCCTTCGTCGCGCCGTCGATCGCTGGAACGCAGGTGAGCACGGCTTTTGATGGGCAGATGAGGGCAGATGAGGGCTGGCTGGCGTAGGTGGAGCGCTAATGTTTTTATCATAGCTCTGTGAGGTCCGGTTGCTAAGTTGCTAAATTAGCCTTAGCGTCGTTAGCAACAGCATTGTTAAGCTTTACCAGGCTGAGAATTATTAACCGTGTAGTTACATGTACATGGTTTAATAGAATTGTTGATCTTCTGTCTATCCTTCCAGTCAGGGATTTATGTATTTTGTTTCTATCTGCATTTGAGAACGATGCTATCACGTTAGCTCAGTAGCTAAGTGTGTCACCGATGTATTGTCGTGGAGATAAAAGTCACTTTGAATGTCCATTTCGCGTGCTCGACTCTCATTTTCAAGAGGATATAGTATCCGAGGTGGTTTAAAATACAAATCCGTGATCCACAATAGAAAAAGGAGAGAGTGTGGAATCCAATGAGCCAGCTTGTACCTAAGTTACGGTCAGAGCGAAAAAGATACGTCCTGCACTGCCTCTAGTTCTTCACTCTAACGTTCCTCATCCACGAATCTTTCATCCTCGCTCAAATTAATGGGGTAATCGTCGCTTTGTCGCTCCAAATCTCTCTCGCTCCATTGTAAACAAAGGAAAATTGTGAGGAATATTACCTCCTGTGACGTCACGCTACTTCCGGTACAGGCAAGGCTTTTTTTATATCAGCGAGCAAAAGTTGCGAACTTTATCGTCGATTTTCTCTACTAAATCCTTTCAGCAAAAATATGGCAATATCGCGAAATGATCAAGTATGACACATAGAATGGATCTGCTATTCCCGTTTAAATAAAAAAAATTCATTTCAGTAGGCCTTTAAGTCACACCAGCTTTTCGTTGACTGTTGGTGCAACATTGGGCTGACTCAATATCATTTTTAGGGAAGGGTAACACATTCAGTACTTTTATAGGACAAATTATTTCAGCACTATCGGGTAACGATTCACATAAAATCAAACGGCACCAAAAAAACAAAAACAAAAAAAAAAAACAAAACAAACAAAAAAAAAAAACGGTACCATCTTTCTATACCTTTGTTATACCTCAAGCACTTGGCAGGCAAACAGGCGTATTTTTTGGTTTCTATGTAATGTTGCAATTTTCCATGCCAACAAAGCAAGCAGGACTGATAGAAAATGCTTCAAATTAAGGCTCCACTTTTCAAAATACGCTATCTTGATACAAATTGGATATGCCACATGCATGCTACGGATTAGCATGACGTTCCTCAGATGAGCCATCTGCCTCAGGGCTCACATTACACCAGTTTTAAAATCTCTGCATTGGCTCCCCGAGTGTTTCAGGATAAATTTTAAAGGCCTACTGAAATTAATTTGTTTTTATTTAAACGGGGATGACTAGAGTGCAGTGCAGGACGTATCTTTTTTCGCTCTGACCGTAACTTAGGTACAAGGGTTCATTGGATTCCACACTTTCTCCTTTTTCTATTGTGGATCACAGATTTGTATTTTAAACCACCTCGGATACTATATCCTCTTGAAAATGAGAGTCAAGAATGCGAAATGGACATTCACAGTGACTTTTATCCCCACGACAATACATCGGTGAAGCACTTTAGCTATGGAGCTAACGTGATAGCATCGTGCTTAAATGCAGATAGAAACAAAATAAATAAGCCCCTGACTAGAAGGATAGACAGAAGATCAACAATACTACTATCAGGAGACACCGAACCAAACTCTGGACCTGTAACCACACGGTTAATGCTGTGCCGCCTGTCGAAGCCTAGCAATGCTGTTGCTAATGACGCCATTGAAGCTAACTTAGCTGCGGGACCTCGTCAGAGCTATGATAAAAACATTAGCGCTCCACCTACGCCAGCCCTCATCTGCTCATCAACACCCGTGCTCACCTGCGTTCCAGCGTTTCACCCGATCATCGATGCGGTCGGCGGCTAGCGTCGGATAGCGCGTCTGCTATCCAACTCAAAGTCCTCCTGGTTGTGTTGCTGCAGCCGGCCGCTAATACACCGATCCCACCTATAGCTTTCTTCTTTGCAGCCTTCATTGGTCATTAAACAAATTGCAAAATATTCACCAACACAGATGTCCAGAATACTGTGGAATTCTGCAATGAAAACAGAGCTGTTTGTATTGAGATTGACGTCACGCGCAAACGTCATCATATCGAAACGTTTTCAGGCTGAAGTTTGCCGGGAAATTTAAAATTGCACTTTATAAGTTAACCAGGCCG
Organism: Entelurus aequoreus; assembly: GCF_033978785.1. Lineage (NCBI taxonomy): Eukaryota > Metazoa > Chordata > Actinopteri > Syngnathiformes > Syngnathidae > Entelurus > Entelurus aequoreus. The sequence goes on along the minus strand of NC_084740.1, from coordinate 10,011,450 downwards.
TATTGGCATGTGTTGCAATGTTAAGATTTCATCATTGATTTATAAACTATCAGACTGCGTGGTCGGTAGTAGTTGGTTTCAGTAGGCCTTTAAGGTTATTCTTATGGTTTATAAATATTTTTATGGTATTGGGCCTTCTTATCTTTCAGATTTGCTTTTATCCAATGAACCTTCCCGGGCCCTGAGATCCTCCGGCACTCATATTGGCTTTTACTTGATATTAATTATTTTAACTTGCATTTTATTCTTCATCTCTACTCATGGTTCTTACTATTTTACAAGTTTTGTTATTGTTATTTTCCAACGTTCCTCAGATGAGCCATCTGCCTCAGGGGTTATCGGCCATGCTTGTGGGGCCACTTTTGTATCAGCGTCTTGGTGGCCATGGTCTGATGACCTCCTGGTGCAGATGGCTCCTGTGATAGTGTTTACTCACATGTCTCCTCTGTACTCAGCCATGCAATCATTGGTCCATATAGTTGCAAATGTGTGTATGTTGTGTGTGTGTGTTCGGTTTTTAACTTTGTAAAGCCCATTGCGTTGCATTTCTTTTATGTATGAAAAGCGCTTTATAAATAAAGTTTGATTGATTGATTGATTGATAGAGCGGCTGTGCCAGTTTTTCCTGGTTTGATCCCCGGTCGTGGTTTGGGCCTTGCATGGCAGCTCCCGCCATCAGTGTGTGAATGGGTGAATGTGGAAATAGTGTCAAAGCGCTTTGAGTACCTTGAAGGTAGAAAAGCGCTAAACAAGTATAACCCATTTATCATTTACCATCCGTATCCAACCCTTGCAGAAAACAATAAAAAGTGTGAAATTGCGACAAATATTAAACAAATAACAAATGAATGAAAAGCCTGAAATGTACATTTAATTTTTAAAATAATGAATTGCATTAAATGAAAAAAAAATGAATGTCACAACTTTTCCCCAGCATCTCTTAAGAGTTGAATTTATTAAGCTATAAACAAAGTAACAGTTTGTTTTGTCAAAAAACAATACAAATGTTTTGACGGCAAGTAGGCCAATTAGGACCAGTATCATTCCAGGCCATCTGTGTAATAAAGTTTGATGTGATACTTTAGACTTCTGCTGTCGCTTTGGAAGCAGTAGAGCAGTTGCGACAGCAGTGATATTGCAGTATAACTAATAACTTTCAATGACTACAAATGTGGAATATATTCTATTTCAGAAGCAAGTGCATGTATCAGAGTTGTCTGCAGTGCTTGTACAAACTTTACCGATTAGACGGTACAGTATTTATTTCAAAACATCAGTAACATTCTTTGGGAGTCCACTTCTAATTGTATTTGTTTGGTTAGCAAAAACTACAAAACCCGAAACCAGTGAAGTTGGCACGTTGTGTCATCGTAAACAAAAACAGAATACAATGATTTGCAAATCCTTTTCAACTTATATTGAATTGAATACACTGCAAAAACAAGATACTTAACGTTTAAAATGGTAAACTTGTTATTTTTTTGAAAATATTTGCTCATTTGGAATTTGATGCCTTCAACATGTTTCAAAAAAGCTGGCACGAGTGGCAAAAAAGACTGAGAAAGTTGAGGAATGCTCATCAAAAACTTATTTGGAACATCCCGCAGGTGAACAGGCTAATGGGAACAGGTGGGTACCATGATTGGGTATAAAAGTAGCTTCCATTAAATTCTCAGTCATTCACAAACAAGGATGGGGCGAGGGTCACCACTTTGTGAACAAATGCGTGAGCAAATTGTCGAACAGTTTAAGAACAACATTTCTCAACATGGATTTCACCATTTAAGGTCCGTAATATCATCAAAAGGTTCAGAGAATCTGGAGAAATCACTGCACGTAAGTGGCAATGCCTGTGACCTTCGATCCCTCAGGCGGTACTGCATCAAAAACCGACATCACCACATGGACTCAGGAACACTTCAGAAAACCACTGTCAGTAACTACAGTTTGTCGCTACATCTGTAAGTGCAAGGTAAAACTCTACTATGCAAAGCCAAAGCCATTTATCAACAACACCCAGAAACGCAGCCGGTTTCGCTGGGCCCGAGCTCATCTAAGATGGACTGATGCAAAGTGGAAAAGTGTTCTGTGGTCTGACAAGTCCACATTTCAAATTGTTTTTGGAAACTGTGGACGTTGTGTCTTCTGGACCAAAGAGGAAAAGAACCATCTGGACTGTTATAGGCGCAAAGTTCAAAAGCCAGCATCTGTGATGGTATGGGGGTGTATTAGTGCCCAAGGCATCATTAATGCCTGTACATACAGGTTTTGGAGCAACATATGTTGCCATCCAAGCAACGTCTTTTTCACGCCCCTGCTTATTTCAGCAAGACAATGCCAAGTCACGTGTTACAAAATCGTGGCTTCGTAGTAAAAGAGTGCGGGTACTAGACTGGCCTGCCCGTAGTCCAGACCTGTCTCCCATTGAAAATGTGTGGCGCATTATGAAGACTAAAATTCCACAACAAAGCGCTTTGAGTTCCTTAAAAAGGTAGAAAAGCGCTATACAAGTATATCCCATTTACCATTTTACAACCGAGACCCCGGACTGTTGAACAACTTAAGCTGTACATCAAGCAAGAATGGGAAAGAATTCCACCTGAAAAGCTTCAAAAATTGGTCTCCTCAGTTCCCAAACGTTTACCGAGTGTTGTTAAAAGGAAAGGCCATGTAACACAGTGGTAAAAATGCCCCTGTGCCAACTTTTTTGCAAAGTGTTGCTGCCATTAAATTGTAAGTTAATGATTATTTGCAAAAAAAAATTACGTTTCTTATCTTGTCTTTGCAGTCTATTCAATTGAATATAGGTTGAAAAGGATTTGCAAATCATTGTTTTCTGTTTTTATGTACGAATTACACAATGTGACAACTTCTCTGGTTTAGGGTTTTGTACAATTCCTATGCCAAAGTGTGTAGAAACATATTTGTAATGAGTATGGGCGGACATGCTTTAAATGTCCCATAAGATCCATACCTCGCATGCCTTAGCTCAGTGTGAGGTAGTCCACTTAAAGGTGATTTAGGGGCCTGTCATGGTCCCACTTGGTTTTTTACACCTCACCCGCCGCCTTCTCTCCGTCCTTGCCTTCCTTTCCTCACATTCTCTTGCTGGGTCTTTTACTTTTCTGTTTGTATAAACTTCATTGCAACTGCATTTCATTTCTTGGAACGCAATGAATCAGATTCAGCGGTGGTAAACAATGTGCGATGTACACCGTGGTTTTATTGCAGCGTGGGGGACGCCTGTCACTGTGATGTGTTTGCCTCCAGACAAGAAAATAATGTCCAAAGGAAGGATCGGACCACCGCCTCGCCCTGGAAGATTGCACAAAGTCGCATGTTTGAATTAAATTCCTGTTTTTCTGTCTTTTTCAACTGTTAAATGAAGGACACAACACAAAGTCTCCTGTTGCATGTAGTAATGATCATCACTATGGATGAGAAGTAAAAATCAGAAAAACTGTAAAAAAGTTGAGTCAATAACTGAAAACATCTATGGAATGTTTTAAAAGCCCACGGCACATTCTAAAAATACTATTAAAATAAACAAAAACATAACAAAAGTGAAATAAAAAAGCTTTAAAGGTTAAATGTAATTTAGAAAAAGTTGCAATGTTGACTAATAAAACAAAGCTGTTTTTTTTCTTTCAAACGGTCATTGCTCAAAACATAATATTGAATCAAAATCAATGTTATTATGAATTATTGACCTATCCAAGGTTCCGATTACTTCACATCAAATATTCCACTACGAAAAATATTTTTAGTGGAAGATTTTGCAAATTTGGTAAATAAATAACCCCAAAATGTATATTTTGTTGTTTTCTTACTGTACCGAAAATGAACCGAACCGTGACCTCTGAACCGAGGTACGTACCAAACCAAAATTTTTGTGTACCGTTACACCCCTAATATACATACATGCATACACATACGTACAGTATATATACATACACATACAAAAAAATACATACACATATGTGTATGTATGGATGATGTTTGATAAGAAATTATCGAGTTCGAGCCCATAATCGAATCCTCTTATCGAAACGATTCCTTATCGATTCTCTTATCGAATCCAGATAGGTTGTTGTATTTGGAAAAAAATACACAATATTTGGTTTAACAAAAGCTCACTTTTATTTTATAAGAAAAAAAATAAAAAAATAAATATTAACTGTTGTTACCCCCCTAAAAAAATAAAATAAAATAAATACATATTGACTGTTGTTACCCAAAGTATATTAAGTGGGATTTTTCAGAAAAACAAATATATACAGTAACACAAAAACAACCTGTCTGTGATCACTATAGGTGTATAAATAATAATATAGTGTTAAATAAAATCAGTCCCTTGGGCACAAAACTGAAAATAATACAGCTCTCCAAAAAGTGCACTTCTGCTGCTATTGGAACATCCTTCTGGTACAAGATGGCATATTTTGCGCGATGTGAACATTCGTGAACCGAAAAGGACGCACAAAGAGGCGTTCGTTAACGGAGGTTCCACTGTATTGAGCATGCAAACGTCAGCGAAGTGAGCTAAAAATGTACATAACAAACATAATAAAACATAGTTACGCAGTGACAGTACAAGAAGGAGAACACTGATATTCGCATCACATTAAAAAAGCAGCAATGTTGAATAGGATTTCAAATCTGCTCTGTTTGATACAACAGTACGTGTGTGTGTGTGTGTGTGTGTCAATGAGTGTGTGCGTTCATGCAAAGGGAACTATGAGGCTTTGTCTTTTGGTTGTGTGCTCCCATCCCTGCAAGCACAGGGAGAGACCTACCCATGTGCACACAAGGTCCTCATCACACCGCCTTGTAAAAGTGTGTATGGGCGTGTGTGTTTGTGAGAAAGAGAGAGAGAAAGTCCACAGGAGAGTGAGTGAGCAAAAAGGAGAGAGGAAGCATGGCTTTGAGGCCTCTGTGTGTGTGTGTGTGTGCAGAGATTGCACGAGTATGTGTTGAGGGATTAAGGATTAATTGCCTTCAAGAGATGTTGCATGAACTTTGTAAAGTTCTCACTTTGGTCCCAGACAGGGAAAACAAAGCTATTTAGTGCGCGCCGGAGGAAACTTGTTTTTTTTCCCACTGTCTTATTTCTCTGCCACGTGAGGGTAAGGAATTAAACTGTGTGAACTTTTTGTTTTTATGGCACCTTTTAAGAAATAACTCTGTATGTGCTTGTTTGCATCCCTGTAACGTGTGTTAACTCTTTACCTAAGAATTCAGTATGCAGTGGTATTTTACTTTGACGTGTGTTACTAATCTGTTCTAAAAGGTTAGACCAGTGTTTTTCAACCACTGTGCTGCGGTACACTCGTGTACTGTGAGATACAGTCTGGTGTTCCGTGGGCATACGGGCAACCCTCCCGTTTTTAGCGGGAGACTCCCGGTATTCAGCGCCTCTCCCGGTAACCTCCCGGCAGAAATTTTCTCCCGACAAACTCCCGGTATTCAGCCGGAGCTGGAGGCCACGCCCCCTCCAGCTCAATGCGGACCTGAGTGGGGACAGCCTGTTCTCACGTCCGCTTTCCCACAATATAAACAGCTTGCCTGCCCAATGACGTCATAACATCTACGGCTTTTAGAGAGTAGAGTGCACAACTGCGCACACAACAAGGAGACGAAGCAGAAGAACGAGGAAGTTACAGACATGGCGACGCCGTCGACGAGCAAGATGAAGAAATACGCTTGCAAGTTCCAAAACGAATGGAAACAAGAATTTCAGTTCATCCAGGACAGTTCGGGGTATGTAATTATGTTGCCTGTACATTTTGTTGAACAGACTTCTCCATTGAACACGGTGGCCGAGTCATGAACGGAGGAGAAGTTAAACAGGACAATACTGCCATCTACTGGATAGCCCCCGGAACACTGAAATTCAAGTATTTATTTTATTTATATGTATAATAAAATAAATATATATACATATATATATATATGTAGCTAGAATTCACTGAAAGTCAGGTATTTCATACATATATATATATATATATATATATATATATATATATATATATATATATATATATATATATATATATATATATATATATATATATATATATATATATATATAAATGAAATACTTGAGTTGGTGAATTCTAGCTGTAAATATACTCCCCTATTAACCACGCCCTTAACCACGCCCCCGACCGCCCCCAGGCCCCCCCACCTCCAGATATCAGAGGTCTCAAGGTTGGCAAGTATGTCCGTGGGAGATTATGTAATTTCACCTAGTTGGGTTAAAAATATTTTGTGCAAACCAGTAATTATAATCCGCAAATGTGCCATTGTTCAGTGTTTGTACTGTCTAGGATCGGTAGAGTAACCGTGTAATACTCTTCCATATCAGTAGGTGGCAGCAGGTAGCTAATTGCTTTGTAGATGTCGGGAACATGGTTTGTCGTGATCACAATATGCAGATGACAGTGGGAGGCAACGTGCAGGTAAAAAGGTATCTAATGCTTAAACCAAAAATAAACAAAAGGCATTAACGCTTAGGGATGGCTATGCAAAACGAAACTAAAACTGAACTGGCTGCAACGTAAACAAAAACAGAATGCTGGACAACAGCAAAGACTTACAGCGTGTGGAGCAGACGGCGTCCACAAAGTACATCCGTACATGACAATCAACAACAAAATAGGAGCGCAAGACAAGAACTAAAACACTACACACAGGAAAACACCAACAAACTCTAAACAAGTCACAGTGTAATGTGACAGGTCGTGACAGCACACCTACTTTGAGACAAGAGTTATAGTGATGCATGGTTGGTTATGGTTTGAATTCATATCCAACAATTGCGAGAACGACTTTTTACTGTCAAAAGTAATTGCTGAGTTAATTTTTTTTATATTTTCTGCTGGTGGTGTGCCTCCGGATTTTTTCAATGAAAAAAAATTGTCCTCGGCTAAGAAAGGTTGAAAAACACTGGGTTAGACAAAGGCTCAATCATATGAAAAACAAAAATATTTTTCCCATAAAAAATAACGTACAGTACATCCAATAAATCTGTTCCAGTCACCAAGAATATTAACACAAAAAAACATTTATAGAGAACATTTTAGGGCTAAAATTATTAATTCATAAAATCTTTTTTTTTAAAAAGCTTTGATTACCGTATTCTTCGGACTATAAGGCACACTTAAAATCCTTTTCATTTTCTCAAAACTTGACAGTGCGACTTAAAACCCGGTGCGCCTAATGTACGGAATAATTCTGGTTTTGCTTACCGACCTCGAATCAATTTTATTTGGATGAGTGTGACCAGTAGATGGTAGTCAAACATAAGGTATACGTGTAGACTGCAATATGATGTCAATATGACTCAAGTAAACAACACCAACATTTTATATGTTCCATTGAAAATATAGGACATTACACACGGCGCTCTAAAAATCTATCAAAATGTTTTAGTACAACTTTGGTAAGCTATGAAGCCGCACTGCTTGATGGATTGTGGGTGCATTAAACTTACGAGTATTATTATGGTGTGTGTATAAGGTAAGACTGTGACACACACTGTGTTGCGGGGGTTCTTAAGGACAGACAGAACACGGCCAAGCCCAGTTTCCAGGTTACAGAATTAGTTTTATTTCTTTCAGTCTCTCTTTTTCTTCAGCACGCCAGCTGCTCCTGCCTTTCGGCTTTCCCTCCTCCCTTTCACGGTCACCAATGCTGCTAATAAAGAGACAGGTGATTAGATAACTCGTTCCAGCTGAGGTATCCACTCACCTGTCATCTGCTTCACAACCGGCTCCTGCACATGCCCTGCCTGCACATTATGTGGTGTTTTGTTTCGCAATATAATGCAAAAGCAACTTTTTTTTTACCTTCTAGTACAGGGGTGTCAAACTCATTTTAGATTGAGGGCCACATGGAGAAAAATCTACTCCCAAGTGGGCCGGACTAGTAAAATCACGACACAATAAATTAAAAATAAAGAAAACTTCAGATTGTTTTCTTTGTTTAATAATAGAACAAGCACATTCTGAAAATGTTCAAATCATAATGTTTTTTTTACACTTGCATGTTGCGGTTAATAGTATTCTATCTTTATTTGTCGTTATTTAAATTTTCTAAATAAATTATGTGATAATGTTCATCTGTCAACTCATTGGTGGCAATTTTCAATCTATCAAGATAAAAATCAAATTATAGGATGTTATTTATGTAGTTTGCTCATTTTCCTCGACTGGTGCATTAACATGCGTTTTTTAAAATGTATCATTATTTTTTTTTTCCATATGTAGCATCTTCTACAAAGATACAAAGAATTGCTATTGCGACATCTAGTGGACACATTTAGAACAGCAGTTTCTTTCATTCAAAAATTTTGGCTCATTTTTATACTTAGCTAACTCATCCCTCGGGCCGGATAAAACCTGTTCGCTGGCCTGATCCGGCCCTCGGGCCTTACGTTTGACACCCCTGTTCTAGTACCTGCTGATCTGTATTTGAGATCTGCATAAGTCCTAAAAAATTGCGCGCATCCGCCTTTGTAGTCCGTGCCGACTCCGTAGTCGGTAAGCTTCTTCTTTTTCACTATCTTCTTGTTAAGGGACATTCATCCTTCGCTGTTGCAATTTCTAATATAAAGTACTGTAAAGTTCTTACATCAGTAAACTCGCCATGAAAGCGCTAAAACATACCGGTGCAGTGAGTTTACATTATTCACCCAAGGAACTTTAGTTATTAGAGAGTTCCGGTCGGACGTTTTTTCACGGGACACAGGCGTTGTTGTTGCACCAGTGAGCCACGGATGGATGCTGCTCCGTTATTGATTGAAGTAAAGTCTGAATGTCATTGAAACGGTTAGCTCCATCTTTTGACACTTCTTCCACTCCCATCCTTGCACGCTACACCGCTACAACAAAGATGACGGGGAGAAGATGCTGCTGAAGGTGAGCCACGTAAATAAGACCGCCCACAAAACGGCGCATCCTGATGCGACTGTCAGAAAGCGGCTTGAAGATGATCTATGCAACATTTTGACCAAAGAACCACCATTACATGTTATGTAGACCACAAGGAAGTCTTTTACATTTAGAAAAATGTACGGATGTAGTTACAACAAACTGTAGTTACTGACAATGGTTTTCTGAAGTGTTCCTGAGCCCATGTGGTGATATCCTTTACACACTGATGTCGCTTTTTGATGCAGTATCTCCTGAGGGTTTCAAGATCACGGACATTCAACGTTACGTGCAGTGACTTCTCCAGATTCTCGGAACCTTTTGATGATATTACGGACCGTAGATGGCGAAATTCCTTGGAATAGCTTGTTGAGAAATGTTATTCCTAAACTGTTCGACAATTTGCTAACGCATTTGTTTACAAAGTGGTGACCCTTGCCCCACCCTTGTTTCTGAATGACTGAGCATTTCATTAAAACTTGCTTTTATACCCAATCATGGCACCCACCTGTTCCCAATTAGCCTGTTCACCTGTGGGATGTTCCAAATAAGTGTTTGATGAGCATTCCTCAACTTTCTCAGTCTTTTTTGCCACTTGTGCCAGCTTTTTGAAACATGTCGCAGGCATCAAATTCCAAATGAGCTAATATTTGCAAAAAATAACAAAGTTGACCATTTTAAACGTTAAGTATCTTGTCAATGCAGTGTATTCAATTGAATATAGGTTGAAAAGGATTTGGAAATCATTGTATTCTGTTTTTATTTACTATTTACACAAAAAGCCAACTTCCCTGGTTTTGGGTTTTGTATATTAATGAACCCTTAACATCACTTTTACTAAAGAGTTTTTTTGGTGAACAAGGCAATGAGCAGAAATGGAGGACCGGAGTGGAAAGCCACGCAAACATCATGTTCGTTCTTTACTACAAGTTCTTTCTTGAATTTAATAGTGTCTCTCACTTTCAAAGTGATATCACTTGCAACTTTCCTGCAACAATGGTGTGGGATTGTTTATTTGGGCTCTTGATCACGTGGAATTGAACATGGGCAGATGGACTCGTTTGTTACTTGTTACAACCGCACACAAAAATGTATGCAAACATCTTGGTAAAACGTTGAAGTAGAAAATGTACTTTTACGTAAACTAAAAGAATATGCTTCTCTATGCTGCAGAAAGGCTAGCAACGAGTGACACGGGGCCTAATTACTAAGATCCCCCAAAACAAGCACAAAATTGAGTGTACAAACTACAAAATTGTGCATCCATGACATCATGCTCCAACGTTGTCTGGAGGATACGTAACTTTAATCCACCCCACCTTGTCTGGGCTATACAGAAGCACGATCTAGACAACAGAAGGTGGACTCTGGGGTGCGGCGATAAATGCGATGGTGCGCTCGGACAGGGGTGTCAAACTCATTTTAGCTCAAGGGCTGCATGGGGGAAAATGAATTAAAATCTATTAAAATCATGACATTAAAACTAAAAAATAAAGACAACTTCAGATTGTTTTCTTTGTCTTACTTTGGCCAAAAATAGAATAAACACATTCTGAAAATATTACAATACAAATATAGAAAAAAATACCGGCAGCGGTAAAGGTTAGATCCATGAAGGAAAGAAGAAAGTGAATGAACTGATTACATTTACATATACATAAAAAATAGTTTTCTTTTGTTTTATTTTTTTTTTAATGAATTAAGTAACGTTTATGACAACCGTTTTCCAAAACACAATATAGAATGGGAGCTATAACAGTATAATGCATACATTTATCATTTGTTTTCAAAACGCTTACAAAAAAGTGGGAATCCAAAAATTTACTGTGGGACCCCATGACTTGATGGGGTACCCATCCATCCATCCATCCATCTTCTTCCGCTTATCCGAGGTCGGGTCGCGGGGGCCGCAGCCTAAGCAGGGAAGCCCAGACTTCCCTCTCCCCAGCCACTTCGTCCAGCTCCTCCCGGGGGATCCCGAGGCGTTCCCAGGCCAGCCGGGAGACATAGTCTTCCCAACGTGTCCTGGGTCTTCCCCGTGGCCTCCTACTGGTCGGAAGTGCCCTAAACACCTCCCTAGGGAGGCGTTCGGGTGGCATCCTGACCAGATGCCCGAACCACCTCATCTGGCTCCTCTCGATGTGGAGGAGCAGCGGCTTTACTTTGAGCTCCCCCCGGATGACAGAGCTTCTCACCCTATGTCTAAGGCAGGGGTGGGCAATTAATTTTTACCGGGGGCCGCATGAGCAACCCGAGCACTGCTGGAGGGCCACATCGACAATATTTCAATTAAATTTTGCTCAATATTATTTTTGATATATACCGTAAGATAAATAATAATAATAATAATTAATAATAATAGTAATACTTCAACATAGTGTATGTAACAGCATTCCATGACTAATATAAATAAATTAACATTAATAATAAATGACAGTAAAATAAGCACACGTATGACTGAGGAGTCATAGTGTAACTTTGTGTGATGTTTGAGTTGTCCGACTTTTTGTGTGGCCATAAACGCAGCAGTGGTTTACTGGTATGCGTGTTGGTGACAGATGACAAGTTGGTTTTGGCCTGGTTTGTACGGCAGAAAATGACTAGTTTTTTGAGATAGAAGTGTTTTACTCATGTTTTTGGTGTGGTTATGGCCGAATATAAACAGTTTTGCTCAATAAAGTGATGGATATAATTCCTGGCCTCGAAGCATCTCGATAGACGTTAAAATAATTGAACGGTGTTCAATTGAACGGTGTTGACGAACACCGTTAGGGCCGCTTGTTGTCACTGTCACTCAAAGTTGCATTGCAAAATTACATAGAATAAATATGTTTATTTTGTTTAGAATTCAGATGGGATTTGATTTGGTGCGCGGCATATATTTGCTGCGCGCAGCAGACGCTTGAGCCTTGACTTTGACACATGGGCGCTAGGATGATCCAGAGGCAAAACGTTTTTTCACCACTGAAAAAAGTAAAAGCCATTAAAAAATGCCAACAGACATCAAAACGAATCAATTACATTTGTTTTAATCAGCGCCTTAAGTCACCTAGCGGTTCTAAGGAGGGACGGCGTGGCGAAGTTGGGAGAGTGGCCGTGCCAGCAATCTGAGGGTTACTGGTTCAATCCCCACCTTCTACCATCCTAGTCACGTCCGTTGTGTCCTTGAGCAAGACACTTCATCCTGATGGGCCTGGTTAGCGCCGTGCATGGCAGCTCCCGCCATCAGTGTGTGAATGTGTGTGTGTGAATGGGTGAATGTGGAAATAGTGTCAAAGCGCTTTGAGTTCCTTAAAAAAAGGTAGAAAAGCAAGTACAACCCATTTACCATTCTAACAATATAAAATGTGATTGCTGAATAGACGATGTGTCTAATGTTTTTATTACAGTCCAAACATGTTGACACAGACACACACACACACACACACACACACACACACACAAACACACACATTCAGAGGATAATCTCCCCATCATTTATCATTGCATTGATGTCCTCCTTTTTTATAGCCATTTGTGCGTAACTGTGCAAGTTTGCACGTGTTAAGGTTGTAATGTTATGCAAATTTTATATGAACATTATTGTCAGCAAAATGATTACTCTTATCACGGTTTTGTTGAATGTGCTCAAAAAGTACACGTTGGAATTTTTTGAACAGGTTCTAATTTTTATTTTTATAACAAATATAAATAGACACACAATATTATGTTATTATATTTCTTGCCAGAATGAACATTAAATATTGTGTTGGCTTCTTAAAAGCCATATTATTTTTGGGGGTATTTAAATATATTTATCTATGACAGGGGTCGGCAACCTTTACCACTCAAAGAGCCATTTTGGCAAGTTTCACAAATTAAAGAAAGTAATGGGAGCCACAAAAAAAAAATTTAAATTTAAAATGAAAAACACCGCATACAAAGCTTAAATGCTTTGTGCTATGTTAACCAGGGGTCTCCGACACACGCACCGGCACGCACTTTAATGTGGAAATTTGATGTTAGTGCAGCCCGCGAGTTTTGAATGAATGGCGCTTGATAGCGTCATACTTGCCAACCCTCTCATTTTTCCCGGGAGACTCCCGAATATCAGAGCGTGATGACACTGCATTTGGCGCCCTCTACAGCCCGCCCTAACGGTGTACCTGCTCAACCACACGTAGAATGCAATTTCAGCTTGCTCACGTAAGTGACAGCAAGGCGTACTAACTCAGCAGCCACACATCTTACACTGACGGTGCCAATACCCAGAATCCCATGCAGCCCTAACTCTTCCGCTCAACCAACGCACGGAGAGGGGGGGGGGGGGGAGAGGTTGATGTGTGGGGGGATTTGGTGGTAGCGGGGGGGTGTATAATGTAGACCGGAAGAGTTAGGGCTGCATGGGATTCTGGGTAATGGTTGTGTTGTGTTTATGTTGTGTTACGGTGGGATGTTCTCCAGAAATGTGTTTTTCATTCTTTTTTGGTGTGGGTTCACAGTGTGGCGCATATTTGTAACGTAACAATGTTAAAGTTGTTTGATACGGCTACCGTCAGTGTAAGCTGTGTGGCTGATGAGTAAGTATGCTTTGCTGTCTCCTGTGTGTGCAAGTAATAACAACATGCGACATGTGGCTGGACTGGCACGCTGTATGTAAATGCTATAGAGGACAATTACTGCAGTGCAATTAGGGCACGCCCTTTATTTAGTAATTAGAGTGTAAATAGGATTATTTTTTCCCTGGGAGTAATCTATGAGAGACACTGAGATCCATAAGTCTCCTGGGAAAATCGGGGGGGTCGGCATGTATGTGGCTGAGCCGCATCAGAGTGGTCAAGGAGCCGCATGCGGCTCCGGAGCCGCGGGTTGTCGACCCCTGATCTATGACATTTGTGATATTAATGTGTCCTGCATTCATGTTAGCATTCAGCCAGCCATTAGCGCGCTAGCTGCTTCTCCGGGAAATGAGCAGTATCATTTTGGGAGTAGTAATCTTTTTTTCCACAATAATTAAAAATTGAAGGGGTAATAATAAATGTCAATAATTTTACCGCAGTTTATCATTACAATGGTAACAGTTACACGTGCTAAATATCTATGCACAAACAGCAGCTGCAAACAATTTCAGGCTAAAAGATCACATTGCGAGCGCTAAATCAGTGTTTTTAAACCACTGTGCTGCGGCACACTAGCCGTGAGATACAGTCTGGTGTGCCGTGGGTTAAAAATATTTTTTGCAAACCAGTAATTATAGTCTGCAAATTAATGTGTTGTTGTTGAGTGATGTCTGTACTGTAATACTCTTCCATATCAGTAGGTGGCAGCTAGTAGCTAATTGCTTTGTAGATGTCGGAAACAGCGGGAGGCAGCGTGCAGGTAAAAAGGTGGCTAATACTTAAACCAAAAATAAACAAAAGGTGAGTGCCCCTAAGAAAAGGCATTGAAGCTTAGGGAAGGCTATGCAGAACGAAACTAAAACCGAACAGGCTGCAAAGTAAATAAAAACAGAATGCTGGACGACAGCAAAGACGGCATCCACAATGTACTTCCGAACATGACATGACAATCAACAATGTCCACACAAAGAAGGATAAAAACAACTGAAATATTCTTGATTGCCAAAACAAAGTAGATGCGGGAAATATCGCTCAAAAGAAGGCATGAAACTGCTACAGGAAAATACCAAAAAAAAGAGAAAAAGCCAGCAAAATAGGAGCGCAAGACAAGAACTAAAACACTACACACAGGAAAACACCAAAAACCTCCAAATAAGTCACGGCGTGATGTGACAGGTCGTGACACTACACCTACTTTGAGACAAGAGCTATAGTGATGCATGGTTGGTTATGCTTTAAAGTCATACCCAACAATTGCGACAACGACTTTTTATTGTCTACTGAGTTTTGTTTTTTAATGATTTCTTCTGGTGGTGTGCCTCCGGATTTTTTCAAGGCAAAAAATGTGCCTTGGCTCAAAAAAGGTTGAAAAACACTGCACTAAATGATTACATTTGCATGTAATTAGTTGTTCGGATTAGTTGACTAATCAAAAGATTAGTGGTTAGTGGTCGCACTAGTCAAAACATGTGCCATTGTTATTGTTGTTGGTGGCATTGTTATTAAAGCCTAAAGTTTGATCCGATCAATTGAACTGATTAGAAATTTCTCGCACAACACCCATTGTATCTTAAGGGTGATTAGCCAAATCACTACAAAAATTGATACACACCTTTTGGGGACTGACAAGCATATTTGTGTAAAATTTGTTTTAAAACTGACCGACAAGCTTTCCTTCAAATAAAGTCAAAGCAGATGACTAACATTGTTGAATAATATTCTTCAGGTGATTCCATACAGTTATCAGCAGAAGGAGACCCAATGACAATGACCGACAACACCCCCCCCAAGTCGGCCAAGAAACCCCACTGGACCACCCTGGAGATCGGCCTAATCACGGTCGTCTCCTTATTCTTCATTGTCATCATGGCCCTCGTCATTTTCTATGCCACACAGAGGACCGGTGAGTGTTTAAATGTGAAAACAAGGTTATGTGGGAGCAGGTCTTTGGTTTTGGTTTCCACCTCTTACCAACAAAGGGTGAAGTCAACCCTTTAGAGCTTTCAGGGTCCGCCTCACTTCGACTTAGTGTGCACAGACCCTCACTTCCAGCTGAGGGCATGGTTGAAGGCACAAATGGAGGTGTTCGGTGAAGAGCGGTGACTTGTGTTGCTGTGCGGAACTTAATCAGGACACCGTCAAAGCATGAAAGTAAGACTGAGCCGTGAAAGAGGATTTTAGAGTTGTTCGTATTGTTAGAATTACCAAAAAAAAACCCAACACATTTTATTATCCATTTTATCTTATAAACACTGTTTAAAGGCCTACTGAAACCCACTACTACCAACCACGCAGTCTGATAGTTTATATATCAATGATGAAATCTTAACATTATAACACATGCCAATACGGCCGGGTTAACTTATAAAGTGACATTTTAAATTTGCCGCTAAACTTCCGGTTCGAAACGCCTCTGAGGATGACGTATGCGCGTGACGTGGCCCGGCGAACACGGGTATGCCTTCCACATTGAAGCCAATACGAAAAAGCTCTGTTTTCATTTCATAATTCCACAGTATTCTGGACATCTGTGTTCGTGAATCTGTTGCAATCATGTTCATTGCATTATGGAGAAGGAAGCTGAGCAAGCAAAGAAGAAAGTTGTCGGTGCGAAATGGACGTATTTTTCGAACGTAGTCAGCAACAACAGTACACAGCCGGCGCTTCTTTGTTTACATTCCCGAAAGATGCAGTCAAGATGGAAGAACTCGGATAACAGAGACTCTAACCAGGAGGACTTTTGACTTCGATACACAGACGCCTGTAGAGAACTGGGACAACACAGACTCTTACCAGGATTACTTTGATTTGGATGACAAAGACGCAGACGTGCTACTGTGAGTATGCAGCTTTGGCTTCTAAACATTTGATCGCTTGACCGTATGTGCGCAACTTTTTTTTGCGTATGTACGTAACTTTTTTTGAAATATATAAGCTTTATGAACCTTGGGTTAGGTGAACGGTCTTTTGGGCTGAGTGATTGTGTGTGTTGATCAGGTGTTTGAATTGTATTGGCGTGTTCTATGGAGCTAGGAGCTAGCAGAGGAGCTAGGAGCTAGCGTAACAAACACGCAGGTGTTTTTATGCAGAATTAATTTGTGGCATATTAAATATAAGCCTGGTTGTGTTGTGGCTAATAGAGTATATATATGTCTTGTGTTTATTTACTGTTGTAGTCATTCCCAGCTGAATATCAGGTCACCCCCGGCTCTCACAGCATCTTCCCTATCTGAATAGCTTCAACTCCCCACTAGTCCTTCACTTGCACTTTACTCATCCACAAATCTTTCATCCTCGCTCAAATTAATGGGGAAATTGTCGCTTTCTCGGTCCGAATCTCTCTCACTTCATGCGGCCATCATTGTAAACAATAGGGAACTTTGCGTATATGTTCAACTGACTACGTCACGCTACTTCCGGTAGGGGCAAGCCTTTTTTTATCAGATACCAAAAGTTGCAATCTTTATCGTCGTTGTTCTATACTAAATCCTTTCAGCAAAAATATGACAATATCGCGAAATGATCAAGTATGACACATAGAATGGATCTGCTATCCCCGTTTAAATTAAAAAAAATAATTTCAGTAGGCCTTTAATCTACAGCAGGCCTGGGCAAATATTTTGCCTCGGGGGGCCAAATTTTGAGAAAAAAATGTGTCTGGGGGCCGGTACCTCTATTTTTAAGAACACTAATACAAAACCACACAATAATGTCTGATTGGAAGCTAAAAACGTTATGACAGACCGCCTTAAAAAACGGAATGGCATTTTTTTTTTTTACTGAATGAGACACCCAGAATGTACATGAAAATAAAGAATGTGGGATTTAAAATATTAACTATATGAACGATAAAACACTGAATATTGACAACATATGAACGTCACACCCCCTCTTGTTCAACATATTTTACAATCAAGCGAAACGCAACAAAAATGCAACAAACACAGCGCAATATGAACGTGGAGGGTAAAAAAAACAAAACACCTACAATCTGATATATCTGATATATCACTAAGCTTTAGAGCTTTGTTGTAAAAATCTCCTTCCGCGTCTGTCCCTGACACCCGCATTTCAGGCTGGCCGCTCTGGAAACACTCTGTGGAAACGCTCCTCACCCACACTGCTTGGTGCCTGTCTGAGCTGCTGTGACTTGAGTTTGAGTTTATTTGGATGATACATCACAATTTCCAGTTTCTTTATTCAACATGTTCGAAAAGGAGTATGAAGAAGCAGAGCTTATTTAATCCTACCCCTTTTCCTTTACATAACAGTTGCTAAAACTTTTGTTCACTTCCTGTTCTCAATTTATTCACAATATACTCCATAAGTAATCACAATGAAAATAAATAAATAATACTCGATGAAGTAAGTTACATTTCATATGGTGAGATGGTAAGATTATCTAGAAAATGAACGGATGGAGGAGATACATTCAGAATGTTTATCATGGTTCTTCTTCTTTGTACTTTGTAAACACTTTAAGTTTAAAGAGTTTCTTGAAGTGGATCATATTAGTACATGGTTTGATTTCTTTGCTTAATCCATTCCATCATTTAATTCCACATACTGATATACTGAATGTACGGGACAATGCACCTTATAATCCGGTGCGCCATATTGTCCGTAAAATACGGTAGGCATTCTAGGCTTCAACAATCACAAAAAAAGCCCGCAAATTCCTGGGGGTGACACATTATTACACAACTGACCCTTCGTCATATTATTGTTACTATTGTTTACCAACAAACTAATGGAAAACCTGCTTTGGAATCAGAGGTCGAAAGGACTAGCTGATATTTTAGTTTGGCTTTTGTAGAATTTCTTTTTAAAATGGTTTTAATGCATACTTGCCAACCTTGAGACCTCCAATATCGGGAGGTGGGAGGGGGGCTTGGTCGGGGGGGGGGGGGAATTCACCAACTCGAGTATTTCATATATATATATACATATATATATATATATATATATACATATATATATATATATATATATATATATATATATATATATATATATATATATATATATATATATATATATATATAAATATATATATATATATATATATATATATATATATATATATATATATATGTATATATATATATATATATATATATATATATATATATATATATATATATATATATATATATATATATATATATATATATATGTGTGTATGAAATACTTGACTTTCAGTGAATTCTAGCTATATATATATATATATATATATATATATATATATATATATATATATATATATATATATATATATATATATATATATATATATATATATATTTATTTTATTTACATAAAATAAATACTTGAATTTCAGTGTTCCGGTGGCTATCCATTAGATGGCAGTATTGTCCTGTTTAACTTCTCCGTTCATGATGAGTATATCATTTCGGCCACCGTGTTCAATGGATAAGTCTGTTCTACATATTTACAGGCAACATACACCTTCCCCTTCGAACGTCTCCTTGTTGTGTGCGCAGTTGTGCACTCTGCTCTCTAAAAGCCCTAGATGTTATGACGTCATTGGGCAGGCAAGCTGTTTATATTGTGGGAAAGCGGATGTAAGAACAGGCTGTCCCCACTCAGGTCCGCATTGAGCTGGAGGGGGCGTGGCCTCCAGCTCCGGCTGAATACCGGGAGTTTGTCGGGAGAGGCGCTGAATACCGGGATTCTCCCGCTAAAAACGGGAGGGTTGGCAAGTATGTTTTAATGACAAAAAAGCTTGTCAGAAAGCAATAATATTGAGTAAAGAACTGCATTTGCATTTTTCTGTCAACATTGAAATACATTTATCAGAAAATACAATACAGGCTAAAAGTTTGGACACACCTTCTCCTCATTCACTGCGTTTTCTTTATTTTCATGACTATTTACATTGTATATTGTCACTGAAGGCATCAAAACTATGACACCTGTGAAGTGAAAACCATTTCAGGTGACTACCTCTTGAAGCTCATTGAGAGAATGCCAAGAGTGTGCAAAGCAGTAATCAGAGCAAAGGGTCGCTATTTTGAAGAAATAGAATATAAAACATGTTTTCGGTTATTTCACCTTTTTTTGTTAAGTACATAACTCCACTTGTTCATTCATAGTTTTGATGCCTTCAGTGACAATCTACAATGTAAATAGTCATGCAAATAAAGAAATCCCATTGAATGAGAAGGTGTGTCCAAACTTGTATCGTATGTAATGCCTTATTGTTGCACATTATTTCCAGGCTTTTGCCACTTTTGCGGACCGCAGCTTATTTTTTATTGACCCCTGACACATTCTCAAAACAAGTCCCGCATTGGAACATTAAACACACACACAAAAAAAAAATGCTAATGGCCAAAGTCCATGGGAATTGGAATTAACAACCACAATGGCCGACAATCTGTGCAATGCTAAATTTTCGAGTGCGCGAAAGCCCTCAAAAAGGTTTTAATTCACCGAAAAATAGTAATATTAATAAGGAGTAATACAAAGAAGAACTTTAATATCTCAAAAGGGTTAGATTAGATCTCACTAATTTTCTTTGTCACCAACGACACAAAGGTAAGATGTGCATTAAGGCTGAAACGACGCGTCGACGTAGTCGACGTCATCGGTTATGTAAATACGTCGACGCCGTTTTTGTGCGTCGACGCGTCGCATAATTACGTCACACTACCGTCATGGCGGAGCGCAAAGCAGACTGTGCAAGCGAGGGGAAAAACGCACGCCAAAAGTCGTCAAAAGTGTGGGAGTATTTCAATACACAGCCTAATAATGTTGTTGTACGCACACTGTGTCGAGCGTAAATGGCCTATCATAGCAGCACAACGGCTATGAACGAACATTTGAAAAGAAAACCATCAACCATCAACTAGTCAATCGTCCGCGTTAGCATACGTTGTCATCATTACACAAAAACATGAATGTGTCATTTGTATCTGCTAGGGGTGTAACGTTATGTGTTTTGTATTGAACCGTTTCGGTACGGGGCTTTCGGTTCGGTACGGGGTTGTACCGAACGAGTTTCTAAGCTAAAGCTAACTTTAGCTGCTAAAGTCTTAACAAGCTGCTTTGCTCCTTCTGCTTCTGTCTCAGCACGCAGCATTGTCCCACCCATACAACCATCTGATTGGTACACACGCAGCATTGTCCCACCCACACAACCATCTGATTGGTACACACGCAGCATTGTCCCACCCATACAACCATCTGATTGGTACACACGCAGCATTGTCCCACCCACACAACCATCTGATTGGTACACACGCAGCATTGTCCCACCCACACAACCATCTGATTGGTACACACGCAGCATTGTCCCACCCACACAACCATCTGATTGGTACACACGCAGCATTGTCCCACCCATACAACCATCTGATTGGTACACACGCAGCATTGTCCCACCCACACAACCATCTGATTGGTACACACGAAGCATTATCAGCCAATCAGCAGTGCGTATTCAGAGCGCATGTAGTCAGCGCTTCAGCGTGGAGCAGATAGGTGTTTAGCAGGTGAGCATCGGGCAGTGGACTCTCCCCAAATGATAATAAACACCTCCCAGTCAACTACTAGTAACATCACTATGAGCCCGTTGACCTACTAGAAATTTAAACTGCAGCTCAGCTCACTCGCAGTCCTGGTTTGAGGTGAAGGCTAATTACCTCTCAGTTCCAGCCACATCGACCCCTTCTGAGCGCCTATTTTCAGCTGCTGGGAATATTGTAAACAAGAAAAGAACCAGAGCATGTAGACATGCTAACCTTTCTTCATTACAACTGTTAGTCACTCACTGGAATGAGTAGAATTGGTTATTGTGTACTGTGTTGGACTGGATGTTTATTTTGCACATTTTAAAAGCAATACTTAATGTTTACAGTCCTCCAGAATATTTAGATTGGCACTTTTTTGTATTGATGTTTATCTTTATTTTTGCACATTTTAGCAAATAAGCAATACTTTCACTTTTGTTGAAATGTTTACACTTTTGTTAGAGAATATTTCGTTTTGCACTTTTTTGTATTGGATGTTTATCTTTATTTTTGCACATTTTAAAGCAAAATAAGCAATACTTTTACTTTTGAAATGCTTATACTATTGCAGAATATTAAGATTTGCACTGGATGTTTACTTTTATATTTGCACATTAAAAAGCAAATAAGCTACTTTTAATTTTGTTAAATGTTAAAAGTTTTAAATGTTTACATTGTTACAGAATATTTTGTCATGTTGTTGTCAATGTTGACTGAGTGGCCATACTTTTTTTTTTGTAAATAAAAGCCATGCCTTTTGAAAAAACTGGCCTACTTTTATTTGTTCATCTTCATTTTAAATAAAATAAAATAAAAAATAATCGGTAAAAGGAAAAATAATCTATAGACGAATCGAAAAAATAATCTATAGATTAACCGATTAATCGAAAAAATAATCTATAGATTAATCGATAGAAAAATAATCGTTAGCTGCAGCCTTAATGTGCATGTTTTGTTCAGATTGTTAGCATATGTTGATTGACCCACATTGTATTGGTTTTAGTATCTTTAATGTACAAAATGTATCGATGTTGGACCCCTCTGGTATATTCCTTTATCTCTGTCTATAGGGAGTACTTTTACTTTGGATCAATGCCAGGATTTACACTGCAGGTCTAAGTGCTCAACTCCCATTTAATGCAAATATCTGATTTTATAGTGAATTTAAATGTATTTTTAGTAACCCACATCCTTTATTACTGTCTTTATATAAAACCCAGAACCAGTGAAGTTGGCACGTTGTGTAAATGGTAGGGGTGTAACAGTACGTGTATTTGTATTGAACCATTTCGGTACGGGGGTTCCGGTTCGGTTCGGAGGTGTACCGAACGAGTTTCCACACGGACATATTAAGTAGCGTAACGTACGTTGTGTACACAATACAACACACGGCATGCTAGCAGCTAACGGGTTACGATAAACTGACCATACGTCCTCTTTTCACCGGACATGTCCTCTTTTGCAGAGCTGTCAGGGTGGAGTTTCTTAAATGCCTCAAACGTTTGAGTTAGGGTTGCGTGTATTTTCAATGTACGTTCAGGGTTAAGAAGGGGTTGAAAACAAAACAAATTGTGCGTGCAGCAGCATTCGTGAGGGAGGGGCAGAGACAGAGAGAGCGAGAGAGTTATGATAAACGCGCATGTGTCGTTTTATCCATAGATTTATCAGATTTAATTTTTTATTATCTATAGCAGGGGTGTCAAAAGTGTGCCCCGGAGGCCATTTGCGGCCCACAGCTAATGTTTTAAAGGCCCACGGCACATTCTAAAAATACTATTAAAATAAACAAAAACATAACATTGAATCAAAATCAATGTTATTATGAATTATTGACCTATCCAAGGTTCTGATTACTTCACATCAAATATTCCACTAAGAAAAATATTTTTAGTGGAAGATTTTGCAAATTTGGTAAATAAATAACCCAAAAATGTATATTTTGTTGTTTTCTTACTGTACCGAAAATGAACCGAACCGTGACCTCTAAACCGTGGTACGCGCTGAACCGAAATTGTTGTGTACCGTTACACCCCTAGTAAACGGTGAATAAAAACAGAATACAATGATTTGCAAATCCTTTTCAACCTATATTCAATTGAATAGACTGCAAAGACAAAATACTTAACGTTCGAACGGGTAAACTTTGTCATTTTTGCAAATATTAGCTCATTTAGAATTTGATCACTGCAACATGTTTCAAAAAAGCTGGCACAAGTGCCAAAAAGACTGAGAACATTGAGGAATGCTCATCAAACACTTATTTAGAACATCCCACAGGTGAACAGGCTAATTGGGAACAGGTGGGTGCCATGATTGGGTATAAAAGCAAGTTTTAATGAAATGCTCAGTCATTCAGAAACAAGGATGGGGCAAGGGTCACCACTTTGTAAACAAATGCGTGAGCAAATTGTCGAACAGTTTAAGAACAACATTTCTCAACGAGCAAATGCAAGGAATTTAGGGATTTCACCAAAACGTTCAGAGAATCTGGAGAAATCACTGCACGTAAGCGGCAATGCCCGTGACCTTAGATCCCTCAGACGGTACTGCATCAAAAACCGACATCAGTGTGTAAAGGATATCACCACATGGGCTCAGGAACACTTGAAAAAACCACTGACAGTAACTACAGTTTGTCGCTACATCTGTAAGTGCAAGTTAAAACTCTACGATGCAAAGCGAAAGCCATTTATCAACAACACCCAGAAACGCCGCCGGCTTTGCTGAGCCCGAGTTCATCTAAGATGAACTGTTATCAAAGGTGGTTATCAAAAACAGTATACCGGTAATATACAGTATTTCAAAGGGTTCATTTATGCATATCCAGATACTGCATACATTATGCAGAGACAGAAGCTGCTAGGTTGTACCCAGCTGGGATAGGCTCCAGCCCCCCGGCAGCCCCTGTAAATGGATGGATGGATATCCTTAGTACATTATCTTTGGCTGCCCTGCACAAAAAAAAAAAAAAGAAGATGTTTGTGGAGCGTGCACGCATTTTGAAAGTCATTAAACTGGCAGCATGTGTGTTGAGTTTGATGAGGGTCAGAAGTTTAGCACACAAAGGGATTTATATTTCATACGTATTTTACATAATGAATCATAACTGCAAATATTTACTGTGATTTATTTTGTCTTCTCCTCTAGAAGAAATCTGCACTACAGCTGACTGTACTCAGTCAGGTAAGCACTGTTTGTCTTCTTTGTGTGTTATTCTGAGGCATGGCTTTTGAGAGAAGGGGAGAATGACTGACATAAAATGACTTCAAACATAATTTCATAAATTGCCACTTCAGTCATGCTGCACAGAAACAAATTGATTTTAATCTCACCTCAGACTACATTTAATAACATGGTAATTCATTGCTGTATTCTGTAATTCCAGCCTGTAAATTTGGATATATTTCTGTAGATTAATGACCTACTTCTGTCACATTTGACTGACAACCACCGTCATGAGAGATCCCTCTGCAGCCTCTCAAAAAATAAAACCACATCCCAATGCATGCTCAAAAACAACCAAACAACTGTCTTAATTGGCGAATGAGCTTCATCCGCTGTTTTGTTCAGGTTATTTATCTATGGCAGGTTGAAAGGGATAGTTTATTTTGAAGTCTACTTGTGTATGCATGTTATTCACTATACCACTAGAGTGTGAAACATTGTGTTTGTGTGCCATGCGGCCTCAGGAAACGATGGCGGCTCGCCTCACTGACTTGGACAACTTGGACAAATATCAGGTTGGGGGTTAAACGAGAGGATTGCTCCTTTGTTTTTGTTGTTGAAAGAGCCATATTGGACCAAAAATACAAAAAACATATCTGTCTGGAGCCGCAAAAAAATTAAAAGCCGTATATATGTCTTTTAATAAAGGCAACACATGACATAAGTGTCTATATTAGCTATATTAGCCTACTATCAAAATGACTATGTGTTGCAGGATGAAGCAAATCTTCGTTGACAGAAATGTTGAAATGTAATATTTTTTCTACACATTTTTTCCAACATCAGAAACCATTAGTAAATCAGAGGCTACTCAGAAGGTGAGATAACTCCTGGAAATTACTGGCTTTTAATGGCCAAAGGTATAGATGTGTGTGTCCAAGTTAAAGGAAATGGCAGGCTGTCTTCTTCTAATAGATTTATTACAATCTTTGGCAAGCTAGGTGATGTTTGCTGTGGTCTGGAACAACATGCACACAAACAACTATCTGAAATGCAGTCAATATTACATACAGATAATGTGTCATGAGACATTTAAAACAAAAATGTATACAAAGAGGATAAAAGTAAAGGATATTAAATGAGCTCAAATATAGCTACAAATGAGGCATCATGATGTTAGCATTGATTAGCTTGCAGTCGTGCACTGCAAGCTGATTAGCACTCCAACAAGTCAATAACATCAACAAAGCGCACCTTTGTGCATTCACGCACAGCATGCAACTTTTGGTGGACAAAATGAGACAAAGAAGGAGTGGAAGATTTTACATGTAAACAAACTGTTGCGTCACAGTCCACACAATGCTGAGTTCAAGAACCACTAACATTAGTAGGACAAAACGATGTTCACCAAATACTCTCATCAATGAAGCATACACACAAACATATTAAACAGTGGGCGTTCTAACAATTGGGAAGGTTTGTGTCATGTTTGTCCTCAAACAAAAAAAAACATACTCAAACAAAACAAAAAAAAATTCCCCCCCATCTTTTTCCATTTTCAATCCTTTTTTAAAAATGCTCGAAGTTGGTAGAGTGGCCGGGCCAGCAATCGGAGGGTTGCTGGTTACTGGGGTTCAATCCCCACCTTCTACCATCCTAGTCACGTCCGTTGTGTCCTTGGGCAAGACACTTCACCCTTGCTCCTGATGGCTGCTGGATAGCGCCTTGCATGGCAGCTCCCTCCATCAGTGTGTGAATGTGTGTGTGAATGTGGAAATAGTGTCAAAGCGCTTTGAGTACCTTGAAGGTAGAAAAGCGCTATACAAGTATAACCCATTTATCATTTATTAATCATGCGGCTCGAGAGCCGCGGGGTGCTTACCCCCGGTTGAGAACAATGAGCTTTTTCTCAGGGAATGTGATGCTTAAGGGCCCGAAAATACAGATTTTCTGGATCAGATTTTGTGGCGTTTTTTGCTCACAAGGGATGGTACCTGTCACATTTGAATAAAGTACACATATAATGAGCAGTTTATATTAGTGATATTTCAACTTGAAACTAGTTCATCTGTATTGTTATTAAATATGGTACCTATTTGCAAGTAGCAGTAATGTTAACAATGTATGCAGTACCATCCTTTGAAAATGGTAATGTTAACATTTGAAAACATATTTGTTATCCTAGATGGGGCAATTTGGTTTTTTTTGGGTCTTGTATCACTGGACAAACACAAATTCCTACCAAGGCCACCTTTGGGGACATATGGCAAAAAAAACTTGAGGGCACACCACTTTCTGAATGTTTTTTTTACAAACCCCGAAACCAGTGAAGTTGGCACGTTTTGTAAATCGTAAATAAAAACAGAATACAAAGATTTGCAAATCATTTTCGACTTATATTCAATTGAATAGACTGCAAAGACAAGATAAAAAAAACCTAAATTTTTTGCAAATATTAGCTCATTTCAAAAAAGCTGGCACAAGTGGCAAAAAAGACTGAGAAAGTTGAGGAATGCAAACACTTATTTGGAACATCCCACAGGTGAACAGGCTAATTGGGAACAGGTGGGTGACATGATTGGGTATAAAAGCAGCTACCGTGAAATGTTCAGTCATTCACAAGCAAGGATGGGGCGAGGGTCACCACTTTGAGAACAAATGCGCGAGCAAATTGTCCAGTGTGTAAGGGATATCACCACATGGGCTCAGGAACACTTTGGAAAACCACTATCGGTAAATACAGTTTGTCGCTACATCTGTAAGTGCAAGTTAAAACTCTACTATGCAAATGTATCAACAACACCCAGAAATGCCGCCGCTTCATTGATGCAAAGTGGAAAAGTGTTTTGTGGTCTGACGAGTCCACATTTCAAATTGTTTTTGGAAACTGTGGACGTTGTGTCCTCCGGAACAAAGAGGAAAAGAACCATCCGGATTGTTATAGGCACAAAGTTCAAAAGCCAGCATCTGTGATGGTATGGTGGGGGTATTAGTGGCCAAGGCATGGGTAACTTACACATCTGTGAAGGCACCATTAATGCTGAAAGGTACATACAGGTTTTGGAGCAACATATGTTGCCATCCAAGCAACGTTATCATGGACGCCCCTGCTTATTACAGCACGGCAATACCAAGCGACGTGTTACAGGCAGGCCAGATCTGTCTCCTATTGAAAATGTGTGGCGCATTATGAAGCCTAAAATACGACAACGGAGTTGTTGAACAACTTAAGCTGTACATCAAGCAAGAATGGGAAAGAATTCCACCTGAAAAGCTTCAAAAATGGGTCTCCTCAGTTCCCAAATGTTTACTGAGTGTTGAAAAGGAAAGGCCATGTAACACAGTGGTAAAAATGCCCTTGTGTCAACTTTTTTGCAATTTGTTGCTGCCATTAAATTATAAGTTAATGATTATTTGCACACACAAAAAAAAAGTTTCTCAGTTAGAACATTAAATATCTTGTCTTTGTAGCCTATTCCATTGAATGTAAGTTGAAAAGGTTTTGCAAATCATTGTACCGTATTTCCTTGAATTGGCGCAGGGAATATAGTATTCGCACGTCTAGAATTACTGCCGGGTCAAACTCGTTCCTCAAAATAATTAACGCATGCTTGGCCTTATCGCCGGTTTATTATTGAAGCCGGATCAAATTCGTTTCGCAAAATATTAATTTTATTATCGCATGTCTATAATTTTCACCGGGTCAAACTCGTTTCGCAAAATATTTAGCATATGGCTAGAACTTCCACCGGGTCAAATTCGTTACGTCACGAGTGACGCATCTGTCCTCATTTTCAAAATGGAGGAAGCTGCTTTCAGTAGTTTACAATCGCACAAAGGAAAACAGATAAAGAGCTATTCAGTAGGATTTAAGGTCCAAGCTATTGAATACCGGTACAGTATGTTAAAGAGAACAGTAAGCAGCTATGTTTTATTAATATACCGTAGCTGCGTGTGTGAAATACTGTATAAGTCATTAAATGACTCCCGCCTCCTGGTGGTAGAGGGCGCTGCCGCGCTAGTGATCCTTCTTGCGACTTCCGGTACTGCAGAAGAAGTGAACACACGCAGCAAGAGATTTTTTTCTCTTCCTTTTAACAAGGAGGGTATCTAAAATAAAACAGTTTTCTAAACTGGACTTTCAATGGAAGCAGGAGGTAATAATTAAAGGAATATCTCCATCGAGACAGAGACTTTTAAAACGGAAAAAAGAAAATAATGAAGACTTCTATCTATAAACAAGTTATCGATGCTTTTGGTCAGAAGGAGCTGCAAATGGACTCCATTTATAAGTACAGGTAAGACCATAATAACGTTTTTTTTTAATTAAATGTGCTTTTCATGATGGTATGCTTACATCACACTCAAAGCGCACGTCTACATTTTATGGATTCCTCTTGGGAAACGCCGGAGTGAGAAGAGGTTTTAAAATAATTAGCGCATGCACGGCCATCCCGCCGGTTTCCGGTAAACGCAGGAGTGACAGGAGGTTTTAAATTAATTAACACCCCTGCGGCTATTCAAGGAAATACGGTATTCTGTTTTTATTTACGAATTACACAACGTGCCAACTTCACTGGTTTTGGGTTTTGTATAATCAACCAGGAGAAGTAATACACTTTTGTCAGAAACATTCAGTCGAAATGGGGACATGTGTATGATGAAGTAACATGGGGCAGTGTACACATTTACACACAGATTGAGGGGAGGGTACACACACTCACACACACATTTTTTAAAAAGTCACTTTTTGAGGGACTTTGGTGTTTTGTATCTTTATCGAGAACATGTTCCACCTTAAAGCGAGTGGAATGCACAGGGAGTCTCACTGCCTGTTCACTTTGTTCTGTTCAAGGACAAAACACGATGAGTACACCCTGTGTTTTTTTTTTCTATCTTTGCAAATACACATCACATTTTCTCGGGTTTTGATGATAACAAGAGGTGCCAGGAACGAGAGTGTGGACGAATGTGTGTGTGTGTGTCCGAAACACCCCGGTCAGTAAAATGTTGGTTTCATTGGATAATTCCCAAACAACTCCGCCAGTGAGAGGCAGCAAGGTGGACACTATCATGTGTGTAGAAGGACCATCTAGAACAGGGGTGTCAAACTATTTTTAGATCGGGGGCCACATGGAGAAAAATCTACTCCCAGGTGGGCCGGACAGGTAAAATCACGGCACGATAACTTAAAAATAAAGACAAATTCAGATTGTTTTCTTTGTTTAAAAATAGAACAAGAAAATTCTGAAAATGTACAAATCATAATGTTTTTTTGTTTTTTTTTACACTTACATGTTGCGGTTAATAGTATTCTATCTTTATTTGTCGTTATTTATATTTTCTGAATACATTATGTGATAATGTTCATCAGTCAACTCATTGGTGTTAATTTTCAATCTATTACGATAACAAAATTATATCAAAATCAAATTACAGGATGTCATTCATGTAAGTTTGCTCATTTTCCTTAACTGGTGCACTAACATCATGTGGTTTATTTTATTTTTTTTTACATATGTAGCATAATCTACAAAGATGCAAATAATTGCTATTGTGACATCTAGTGGACACATTTAGAACAGCAGTTTCTTTCATTCAAAAATTTTGGTTCATTTTTATACTTAGCAAACTCATCCCGCGGGCCGGATAAAACCTGTCCACGGGCCTGATCCGGCCCACGGGCATTATGTTTGACACCACTGATCCAGAAAGACAACGCCAGACCTTGTAGGGCACGGTCTTCTCTCCGCAACAGTATTGCTACTGTTTGTGCTGAATCCATTAGTAGAAAAGATTATAAATCTTCAGTTCTAGAGTCCTCGCCTCATTCAGACAAGCCATTAGAACAAAAAAAACCTATGGGGATTTTGTCCTAAAAAGGGAAGATCCGAACATTATAGAGAAAAGGTAATTGGAACTGTTATGGGGCTGTCATTTTTGTCCCCAATTGGAAAGCTGTGTGTGTATTCTGAAAAACTCAGGACTGTAAATTATACTAAATAAAATTATACTTTGTTGGTTTTTCTGCATTTGTTTTACTTTTGAGTAAAATTTTTTAATTTTTTCAAGGTTCATCTTATTTAATATGCTTTGTTGTTCACTCAAAAATGTTAATACAATTAATATTTAGTTCATTTAGTTTTTTGTACAGATGCTTAAAAAAACTGTTAGGTAAAACCAATACAACAAAACTGTGATATTAATCGAGATCACATGCATAAGTTAATTGTGCACACCATGGGGGGAGGGGGGGACTGGAAGCTGTCTTGCTTTGGCAGCACCATTTTTTTGCTCCCCCGAAATAAAGTTAAAAAACTGGTAAAATATGAGAAGGGAAAGAAGTGCTCAAAAGAGAGAATCCTGAGGAAATCGGGTGGGTATGATCTCAGCCTTTTAATAACGCGTTTTCATTGCAATATGTAATAGAACAGAGGTGTCAAAGTTGTTTTCACAGAGGGCCACATTGCAGTCATGTTTGGGCCGCTTCTAACAATTAATACTATAATTACACCATTTTTTAAATGTATTTTATTAGTAGATTAAAAAAAAACTAAAATGTAAAAAAAACATCGTAAATTGCAATAATTTCTGCTCAAAATGTAGTGTATATTACTGTAAATTGAAACACAGTACTGCTGTTTTTATGGTAAAAAAACAAGGCCGCTCAGTTGCCAGAATTTTACTGTAAAATTTACATTTGTTTTTTTACTGTAAATTTTAAAAAAAATGCAATTTTACAGTAACATTTTGGCACCTGAGCTGCCAGTTTGTTTGTTGTTGTTCTCTTACCGCAAATCAGCAACTGTAGATTTTTCGGTGTATTACTGTAAATGCTAAAACGGCATCAGAGTTTATTACAGTAAAAAAAAGTACTGTGTATTTCATTTAGAGAATAATGCTGTAAAAACCACAGTACATTTCACAATGTTACCATAAAATATATTGCTACTTTTACATTGCACAGTTTGATGGATACCTTGCTTTGAAATCATTATTATTAGTATTTATTTCTATTTAAAAAAATGGTTTGAATGTTTGATAATATAATTTTGCATAATTAAACAATAGTAGTTAACATCATTTGCGATTTTTTTTTGTCCCAAAATATTAGTATTTATTTCTATTTAAAAAATGGTTTGAATGTTTGATAATATAATTTTGCATAATTAAACAATAGTAGTTAACATCATTTGCGATTTTTTTTGTCCCAAAATATTAGTATTTATTTCTATTTAAAAAATTGTTTGAATGTTTGATAATATAATTTTGCATAATTAAACAATAGTAGTTAACATCATTTGCGATTTTTTTTTGTCCCAAAATATTAGTATTTATTTCTATTTAAAAAATGGTTTGAATGTTTGATAATATAATTTTGCATAATTAAACAATAGTAGTTAACATCATTTGCGATTTTTTTTTTGTCCCAAAATATTAGTATTTATTTCTATTTAAAAAATGGTTTGAATGTTTGATCATATAATTTTGCATAATTAAACAATAGTAGTTAACATCATTTGCGATTTTTTTTGGTCCCAAAATAGAAAGAAAGAATACATTTAGTAAGAAAAGTTACAGTACATTATTGATACATATTATTTCCAGGCTTTCGAGGGCCAAATAAAATGATGTGGCGGGCCAAATCTGGCCCCCGCGCCTTGAGTTTGACACATGTGTAATAGATCATTGGGGAAAAAAAAATCACGGTTTGTCAAAACTGATTTTTTGCTTATCAAATCAGTAAGAACAATCTTTCAACATGCAGCACAATGTTATCCTTCTAAAGACAGATTTGATTTGACATGCTGCCACAGCTCTATCATCATCAAGTCAAATATTTCTACCGTACTATTTCCTCCTGGCTGACAGTAAGTCCTCTGTCTATTACATGACAGCGGCTCGCCTGCTCCAGAACATGGACACCAGCACGGATCCTTGCGACAACTTTTACCAGTACGCTTGCGGCGGCTGGCTCAAAAAGAACCTCATCCCAGATACCAGCTCAAGATACGGCACCTTTGACGTCTTACGGGAGGAACTGCAGGTCATTCTTAAAGGTCAGCGTCTGCTCACATACCCTGCTAACACACGCACGCCAACACAAAGGCCAACCGTCTTGAGGCATCTTGGACAAAATGTAGTGCACTACTTGTTCTCAACCAGCAGAGGCGCCGTTGTTTTTGTATCTTGAAGAATCAAATCAGCTTTGTGCTACATCCTTACATACCTCCACAATAGTTCCTCTGCTCCCTAAAACGCTGATTTAGTATTTAGTGTGATGCCCATCCATATTCTTGGGCTTATACAGTCATGGTCAAAAGTTTACATACACTTGTAAAGAACATAATGTCATGGCTGTCTTGAGTTTCCAATAATGTCTACAACTCTTATTTTTTGTGATAGAGTGATTGGAGCACATACTTGTTGGTCACAAAATACACTCATGAAGTTTGGTTCTTTTATGAATTTATTATGGGTCTACTGAAAATTTGATCAAATCTGCTGGGTCAAAAGTATACATACAGCAATGTTAATATTTGGTTACATGTCCCTTGGCAAGTTTCACTGCAATAAGGCACTTTTGGTAGCCATCCACAAGCTTCTGGTTAAAATTTTCACCACCTCTCTTGACAAAATTGGTGCAGTTCAGCTAAATGTATTGGTTTTCTGACATGGACTTGTTTCTTCACCAAACAGCGACATTTTTGTTTCATCTGAGACCACATGGACCTTTGTCCATGTGGTCTCAGATGAAACAAACATTTCTGGAGGAAAGTTCTGTGCTCGGATGAAAAAAATTGAGCTGTTTGGCCACAATACCCAGCAATATGTTTGGAGGAGAAAAGGCGAGGCCTTTAATCCCAGGAACACCATTCCGACCGTCAAGCATGGTGGTGGTAGTTTTATGCTCTGGGCCTGTTTTGCTACCAATGGAACTGGTGCTTTACAGAGAGTAAATGGGACAATGAAAAAGGAGGATTACCTCCAAATTCTTCAGGACAACCTAAAACAGGGGTGTCAAACTCATTTTAGATCGGGGGCCACATGGAGAAAAATCTACTCCCAAATGGGCCGGACTAGTAAAATCACAGCACGATAACTTAAATATAAAGACAACTTCAGATCTTTTTCTTTGTTTAAAAAAAAATAAAACAAGCACATTCTGAAATTGTACAAATCATAATATTGTTGTTGTTTTTTTTACACTTACATGTTGCAGTTAATAGTATTCTATCTTTATATGTCGTTATTTATATTTTCTGAATAAATTATGTGACAATGTTCATCAGTCAACTCATTGGTGTTAATTTTCAATCTATCAAAATAAAAAAAATATATGAAAATGTTTGTTATTTATGTAGTTTGATCATTTTCCTCGACTGATGTACTAACATCATGTTGTTTATTTTGTACATATGTAGCATCATCTACAATGATACAAAGAATTGCTATTGCGACATCCAGTGGACACATTTAGAACAGCAGTTTCTTTCATTCAAAAGGTTCAGATTAATTTTTATACTTAGCAAACCTGTTCGCGGGCCTGATCCGGCCCTCGGGCCGTACGTTTGACGCCCCTGACCTAAAATCATCAGCACGGAGATTGGGTTTTGGGCGCAGTTGGGTGTTCCAACAGGACAATGACCCCAAACACACGTTAAAAGTGGTAAAGGAATGGCTACATCAGGCTAGAATTAAGGTTTTAGAATGGCCTTCCCAAAGTCCTGACTTAAACGTGTGGACAATGCTGAAGAAACAAGTCCATGTCCGAAAACCAGCAAATTTAGCTGAACTGCACCAATTTTGTCAAGAGGAGTGGTCAAAAATTCAACCAGAAGCTTGTGGATGGCTACCAAAAGCGCCTTATTGCAGTGAAACTTGCCAAGGGACATGTAACCAAATATTAACATTACTGTATGTATACTTTTGACCCAGCAGATTTGGCCACATTTTCAGTAGACCCACAATAAATTAATAAAATAACCAAACTTCATGAATATTTTTTGTGATGTTATGTGCTCCAATTTCTCTATCACAAAAAAAATAACAGTTGTAGAAATGATTGGAAACTCAAGACAGCCATGACATTATGTCCTTTACAAGTGTATGTCAACTTTTGACCACGACTGTATCATATTCAGTGCTGGATTATGATAGTCAGTAGTAATTGCTAAAAGAAAAAACTACACAACAGCATCATTCCCTGAGTTTTTCATTCAAAAAACCCAACGAACAAGAAATGACTAGCAGATGTGTCATTATCTCACATGACAGTTGCCATTAGTTCTTGTATTTTGTCTTATTTCCTGTCCAGCGTTCTCAATTTTTTTTTTCACTTTGTGTTTGCCTCCATTTGCCACAACTCCTCTGGTCTAAGCGCTGGCTTCCACAACAGTCCCTGATTGGCATTCCGGACACACCTGTCGCTGGTTGCCAATCAGGATGCTTCTTATGAGGACAGGGCTGGATCATTTTGCTCTATATTGCCTACCGTATGTTCCGGATCATAGGGCGCACCGGATTATAAGGCGCACTGACGATGAAATGTCTATTTTGGATCTTTTTTCATATTTAAAGGCCTACTGAAACCCACTACTACCGACCACGCAGTCTGATAGTTTATATATCAATGATGAAATCTTAACATTATAACACATGCCAATACGGCCGGGTTAACTTATAAAGTGACATTTTAAATTTGCCGCTAAACTTCCGGTTCGAAACGCCTCTGAGGATGCCGTATGCGCGTGACGTAACCCGGGGAACACGGGTATGCCTTCCACATTGAAGCCAATACGAAAAAGCTCTGTTTTCATTTCATAATTCCACAGTATTCTGGACATCTGTGTTCGTGAATCTGTTCCAATCATGTTCATTGCATTATGGAGAAGGAAGCTGAGCAAGCAAAGAAGAAAGTTGTCGGTGCGAAATGGACGTATTTTTCGAACGTAGTCAGCAACAACAGTACACAGCCGGCGCTTCTTTGTTTACATTCCCGGAAGATGCAGTCAAGATGGAAGAACTCGGATAACAGAGACTCTAACCAGGAGGACTTTTGACTTCGATACACAGACGCCTGTAGAGAACTGGGACAACACAGACTCTTACCAGGATTACTTTGATTTGGATGACAAAGACGCAGACGTGCTACTGTGAGTATGCAGCTTTGGCTTCTAAACATTTGATCGCTTGACCGTATGTGCGCAACTTTTTTTTGCGTATGTACGTAACTTTTTAAAAATATATAAGCTTTATGAACCTTGGGTTAGGTGAACGGTATCGCGAAATGATCAAGTATGACACATAGAATAGATCTGCTATCCCCGTTTAAATAAAAAAAATTCATTTCAGTAGGCCTTTAATATAAATGTTTAATGTTAGTGCGGCCCGCAAGTTTTATATGAACGGCGCTTGACAGCGCTGTGTGCGGAGCTGAAGCATTCTTGCCAACCCTCCCAATTTTCACCCATCAACAATTCTGAGGACATCAATATTGAGCCAACAATACTGAGGACAACAATATTGAGGGCACGAGGTTTAGCGTCCACTTTTTCTCCATTCAAGCAATGTGCCTGCACAGTCACATGTTATACGCGGCTTCAACAGACACACGTCAGCGACTGCAAGGCATACTTGTTCAACAGCCACACATGTCACACTGAGGGTGGCCGTATAAAAAAAAACTTTAACAACGTTACAAATATGCGCCACAATGTGAACCCACACCAAAAAAGAATGACAAACACATTTTGGGAGAACATCCTCACGTAACACAACATAAACACAACAGAACAAATACCCAGAATTCCTTGTAGCCCTAACTCTTCCGCGCTACAAGGAATCTACCAATCATGGTGTGGTATATGGCTCTCGAGGGCCGAACATTGACGTTCGCACTCTTCCTCCCTCCCTCCCTCGCTCTCTCTTGCTCTCTCTCGCTGTAAACTCCACAGCGAGCCCCCCCAAACCCCCCCACCCCCGCCCCCTCCCGTTGGCTCCAGACAGAGACGATTTTTGTTATTTGGGTCCAAAATACCCCTGCGTTAGTGGAAAAGCGGCAAATGAGTGAAAGCGAGAGAAACGTTGCCATGGAGACGAGGGTTGTCTTACGTGCTGCAGTCACACGGCGACACCTGTCCGTCAGTAATAAAGTCTGCGATAACCTGGACCAATTGCAAACCGTTATTTGTTTTTTTTATTGTTTAATTTGCATTGCCTCACATGATGAACACTACATATATTTTTATATGACGCCATATACTGTAACACTCACAGCCGTCACTTTTTCCCGGTACTTTCCGCCGACCGCCGTGTTGCTGTGGGGAGGAAAAGCATAAACATTATAAACAAAGAGAAGTCATGTCAGGTGTCAGGTAATAGGCAGATGTCATCTATTGCTGTATGGCGAGTGATTATACAGCTGGGTGGAGTGTGGAATGAAGGAGTTCTTGAATCGCACAGTGCGGGAAGGGAGTTGAAGGAGCCTGTTGGAGTATGAACTCCGCTGTGCCTTAATTGTCAGATGGAGGTGTCATGGCGAGTTTACTGACAGATTTAAGTAAGAACTTTACACTACTTTATATTAGAAATGGCAACAGCGGAGGATGAATGTCCCATAACAAAAAGATACAGAAAAAGAAGAAGCTTGTCGACTACGGTGTCGGCACGGACTACAAAGGCGGACATGCGCAATTTTTCAAGACTTATGCAGATCCCAAATACAGATCAGCAGGTATCAGAAGGTAAGAAAAGTTGCTTTTGCATAATATTGCGAAACAAAACGCCAGATAATATTTCTTACCTTATACACACACCATAATAATACTCCTATGTTGAAGCACAGTACAATCCATCAAGCGTTGCGGCTTCATAGCTTACCAAAGTCATACTAAAACATTTTGATCGATTTTTGAGCGCCGTGTGTAATGTTCTATATTTTCAATGGAACATATACAATGTTGGTAATGTTTATTTGAGTCATATTGCATTCTACAGTTATCTCTTATGTGTGACTGCCATTATATTGCAGTCTGTATCTCTGACATGTGACTGCCATCTACTGGTCACACTTGTTTTTTTTTTGTTTTTGTTTTTTTTGTTTTTTTTTGTCCTGTCCAGCTTCTGAGGCAAATCATATATTTGATGTAGATGCCCATATCGGCTGTTCAGATTTACTTTACAAAAGAGAAGTGTAGGATACTTCTCTTGTTGCCTTATTTGTATTTGACTTTATTAAATGTATTTATATTATCATTTGGTGCAGCCGGGCCGGAGCAGGAGGGGACAGAAAGAGAAAAAAAGGAAGACAGAGGGGGAAATTGTGGGGACAAGAGGGGGATTAGACAGAGAGACAAAAACAACAACAGCAAATACAACAACAACAACAACAACAACAACAACAATAGAGCAACATCAGCAAATACGACATGTACAAATATAATGGTAAAAGTAATAGCAAATAAGCAGTTAGCAAAAATAAAAAATAATATAGAAATGACAATGAGCATTATTGCACTACAAATGGAACAATACAAATACCAATAGAAATAGCGCTATTGATAATGAACAATACCAATACTTTACCTTTATTATCAACAATACAGTTGTTCAAATGCAACAATACATATACGTAATGATAACTTGAGATACAAAAGAATGCAGAAAAATGGAGGGGAAGAGAGAGAAGCAACCTACATTAACCTTGTAGATTGTTATAGTAACAATAGGTTAAGCTTTGTCAGTGTGCCATGTGTTATACCCAGTTTAAACTAGGGCAACAACATTAATATATGTTTGATGAAACGTGATTATATGCATGAGTGTATGTATGCATCTGTACTTGTATATGTACAGTATGTGTATATGTGTTTGTACACTGAATGTATATGTACAGAATGTGTATAAGTGTTTGTACAGTGAGTGTATATGTACAGTATGTGTATGTGTATGTTTGTATAATGAATGTTTTTGATTGATTGATCGAGACTTTTATTAGTAGGTTGCACAGTGAAGTACATATTCCGTACAATTGACCACTAAATGGTAACACCCGAATAAGTTTTTCAACTTGTTTAAGTCTGGGTCCACTTAAATTGATTCATGATACAGATATATACTATCATATATGCTATCATCATAATAGAGTCATCACACAAGATAATCACATTGAATTATTTACATTATTTACAATCAGGGGTGTGGGGGGGGGGGGGGAGGAGGATATGGACATCAAGTAGTGGACATAGAGAGAGAGAGAGAGAGAGAGAGAGAGAGAGAGAGAGAGAGAGAGAGAGAGAGAGAGAGAGAGAGGGAGAGATCAGAAGGCATAAGAAAAAGTATCTGCATTTGATTGTTTACATTTGATTATTAGCAATCCGGGGAGGGTGTTAGTTTAGGGTTGTAGCTGCCTGGAGGTGAACTTTTATTGCGGTTTTGAAGGAGGATAGAGATGCCCTTTCTTTTATACCTGTTGGGAGTGCATTCCACATTGATGTGGCATAGAAAGAGAATGAGTTAAGACCTTTGTTAGTTCGGAATCTGGGTTTAACGTGGTTAGTGGAGCTCCCCCTGGTGTTGTGGTTATGGCGGTCATTTACGTTAAGGGAGTAGTTTGACATGTACTTCGGTATCAGGGAGGTGTAGCGGATTTTATAGACTAGGCTCAGTGCAAGTTGTTTAACTCTGTCCTCCACCTTGAGCCAGCCCACTTTAGAGAAGTGGGTAGGAGTGAGGTGGGATCTGGGGTGGAGGTCTAGAAGTAATCTGACTAGCTTGTTCTGAGATGTTTGGAGTTTAGATTTGAGGGTTTTGGAGGTGCTGGGGTACCAGGAGGTGCATGCGTAATCGAAAAAGGGTTGAACGAGAGTTCCCGCCAGAATCCTCAAGGTGCTTTTGTTGACCAGAGAGGAAATTCTGTAGAGAAATCTCGTTCGTTGGTTAACCTTTTTGATTACCTTGGTTGCCATTTTATCACAGGAAAGGTTAGCCTCTAGAATGGAACCTAGGTAGGTGACCTCATCTTTCCTGGTGATAACAATGTCACCTACTTTTATGGTGAAGTCATTGACTTTCTTAAGTTTGATGTGGGACCCAAACAGAATGGATTCTGTTTTACCCAAGTGTATGGATAGCTTGTTGTCAGCGAGCCAGGTGCAAGTTCTACAGAGCTCAGCACTGAGGATTTTCTCCACCTGTGACTTGTCCTTGCCGGATACCAGCAAGGCAGAGTCATCCGCAAACAAAAACAATTCACAGTCGCATGCCGATGACATGTCGTTTATGTATATTAGGAACAGTGAAGGTCCCAATATACTGCCTTGGGGGACTCCACAGCTCACCGAGAGGGGGGGGGACACGGTGCCGTTCACCTCTACCACCTGCTCCCTCCCCTCCAAGTAAGATTGCATCCAGCTCCGTAACTAATAATAATTTAAAAAAAACAAAAACAATACAATAAAATAAAATAAGTAAATAATAATAAATAAATAAAAATAATATATTTTTTAAATTTTTTAAAAATAATAATATTAAATGAATAAAAGCCTGGCAGGCCACCAGACCGCAGTCCCCGCAATCCGCGCCGGCCGACGAGGCAATGAGGGGTGCGCCGAACCCCAACCCCCATGCATGTGTACAAGGCCCCCAGAGTGTCTACTGTGAAGTAAAAATTAGGAGGTCAGCCATTACAGCCGACCTCCAGTCCCTATTGATTTGTGTACTGTAGCGTGAGTGAGATATGTATGCTTGTGGAAACTAATAATGCGATTAAAATTGGGGGAAATCAAGGTCATGGTGGGTCCCAACCAAGCCGAGCCCCCCAAATCCCAAGTGTCTAATATGCAGCTAAGATTGAGGGATGGACGAGCAGGGGACAAGACAGGAGGACTGGAGCCCCATAGGAGGCATCCTCATCCCCCCGCCATGCCTCCCCGCAGGACAATCCCCCAAAGTCTTATATATGTGTGACTGTGTGTGCTATAAGTAGGAGAAGTAGAGGGCCCGGACATCCCCCCCCCAGTCCATGTGGCCGGCAACCAGGAACTACGGCCAGGAGGCCGCCCCCCCCACGGCCAGTGACCCACACAAGACCACTTTAGCGTGACGCCACGCGAGCCCAGCAACCAAACGCAGAAAAACTGCACAGCCCCCATGCCTAATGCAAACACCGCATCCCGGCCACCCACACAGCAACGCGCCCATACGAGTCCCGGCCAGGGGATGGCGCCCCCCAACGGGGGAAGAAGCCAATGCATCCCGTCCGCACGTCAGCCCCCAAACCGGCCGGCAAGCCAACGCCAGTCAGCCCCCACAACCCTTCAAGCGCACAGATACCAGCCACAGTCCCCCAACCACTCCAACCCAACACAGCGATGCCGACCGCTGGTAGCACCACAGCAACCATCATCACCACCACCGCCCGTCCGCAGTACAAACACCCGCGGTCTCCGAAACCAAAACAAAAAAGCGACCGACCCCGTAAACCACAACAACGCACACCCCCGGCTACCACCGAGGCCGCCAACCCACCTACCCCAACTCATCCACAGCCAGGCCAATCGATCCACCGGGCATCCACACCCATACAAACACCTACACATACATACACACATACACATTTATATACATATATACACACATATACACATGCATGCATATACATATACACACACACACACACACACACATATATACACATTAATACACCTACATACATATACTGTGCATATGCACACATATACACATACATACACACAAAAAAAATAAAAATAAAAATAAACCCTTTAAATAAAATAAAATAAATAAAAATAAACAAGAGGCCTGGTCGCCAACAGTGCCCAGCTGGTCACACTTATCATTACACCATGTACCAAATACAATAGCTTCAAGGTCGGTAAGCAAAACCAGAATTATTCCTTACATTAGGTGCACCAGGTTTTAAGGCGCACTGTCGAGTTTTGAGGGAAAACAATTATTAATAGTCCGGAAAATATGGTATTTACTCTTTGTGCACTTTTAGGCTGCACATAGTAGTTTTTTGTGCTACCTGCGTTTTCTCTGGTAGAATGGGCTTCTTCCTGAACTTGCCTACCATCTTCGCATCCAGGGGTCCAGACAAACACCAGAACGTAACAAAATGTATAACCTGGCCA
Source organism: Entelurus aequoreus (assembly GCF_033978785.1). NCBI lineage: Eukaryota > Metazoa > Chordata > Actinopteri > Syngnathiformes > Syngnathidae > Entelurus > Entelurus aequoreus. The sequence goes on along the minus strand of NC_084740.1, from coordinate 9,970,066 downwards.
AAACAATATCATATTGATCAGAGTATATAAGACATCCCTTAATATAAGACAACCCCTTCTTTTTAAAGACACAATCAAGCGACAAAAGTTAAGTTCATTACAATTATCATATTTCAGTAACCATATTTTGATGACACTTAATGGTCACCATTATCTTAAAATAGGCACCATAACTTCTCCCGTGTTGTTTGATAAGGGTTTGTACAACCACACCCTGGTATGAACCAAACCAGGTTGACAAAATCATTCAGGGGATGGGTCTCGGTCTGCTTGCAAGTGAACTCTGTTACGGTTTCTGTTCACAATTATAGCAAAGGAATGCACAAATGACAAATATATAAGAGAAAAAAAACAGGCAACTGCCGGATGATTGGCACGTATAAACTGCTTGACCTCGAACATATGTCTTTTTCAATTGCTTTTATATTTGGGTCAAAACCTTGCTGCGCTTGCTAGATTGTTGACATTTTTATTTGAGTTGTCAACATTTCTATTGAGTCACTTGATTCATTTTTATTATCTGTGTAATCTACACGCACACACCGGTGGTATGTGGTCTACCTCAGTGGTTGGTGCCTGCTCTTTATTTCCATATAAAACACATCTGGTTCGACAGTATGCATCGAGGGAGAGACGGAGTAACGGAGGAAGTGGCTCTCTGAAACAACCACTACCAAAGTCCAAATGGTGGTTGCTTGGTTTTCGTAAGTGATCGGTTAAGATCAGGAAAAAAAATCTAATAGTACAGAAACGGAAGCATTTTTTTCCCTTAAGGATAGAAGGGTAATATGGGAAATTAATCTGTTCCAGACATCCATTTTTTAGAGAATAATTAGAAAATAGAAAATAATGCAATATGCATATAAATGAAAAATTAAATGGATACATGAACATTTAGCATCACTTTTACTTTTATTGAAGACTTTTGTTTGTAAAGATGGGTCACGTTGCAGTCAGGGCTTCCTTCAGTAAATATAAATGCAGGGCTCGAATTTAACCACGGCAACTGCAATTCTATTTGGTACATGCTGTAATGATAAGTGTGACCAGTAGATGGCAGTCATACATAAGAGATACGTGTAGACTGGAAGATGACGCCAGTAAACAACACCAAAACTTGAAATGTTCCATTGCGAATATAGAACATCACACACGGTGCTCAAAAATCTGTCAAAAATGTTTTAGTACGACTTCGGTAAGCTATGAAGCCGCACCGCTTGATTGTTTGTCTGCACATTAAACATACAAGTATTATTATGGTGTGTGTATAAGGTAAGACATATTATCTGGCGTTTTGTTTCGCAATATTATGAAAAACCAACTTTTCTTACCTTCCGGTGCCTGCTGATTTGTATTTGGGATCTGTATAGGTCCTGAAAATGTGCACGCACCCGCAATTGTAGTCCATGCCGACACCGTAGTCATAAGCTTCTTCTTTTTCTCTATCTTCTTGTTATGGGACATTCATCCTCCACTGTTGCAATTTCTAATAAAAAGTAACGTGAAGTTCTTACTTATATCTGTCAGTAAACTCGCCATGAAAGCGCTAAAACATACCGGTGTAGTGAGTTTAAATTATTCACCCAAGGAACACGGGACACCTTGTTGTTGTTTCCGGATGAAGAGATGCTGCTCCGTTATTGATTATTAATCATTAAAACAGATAGCTCCATCTTTTGACACTTCTTCCACACCCGTCCTTGCACGCTACACCGCTACAACAAAGATGACGGGGAGAAGACGCTGCCGAAGGTTTTGATTGATTGATTGAGACTTTTATTAGTAGGTTGCACAGTGAAGTACATATTCCGTACAATTGACCACTAAATGGTAACACCCGAATAAGTTTTTCAACTTGTTTAAGTCGGGGTCCACTTAAATTGATTCATGATACAGATATATACTATCATATATACTATCATCATAATACAGTCATCACACAAGATCATCACATTGAATTATTTACATTATTTACAATCAGGAGTGTGGAGGGGGGGTGGGGTGGGGGGGGTGGGGCGGGGGGGGGGGATATGGACATCAAGTAGTGGACATAGAGAGAGAGAGAGAGAGAGAGAGAGAGAGAGAGAGAGAGAGAGAGAGAGAGAGAGATCAGAAGGCATAAGAAAAAGAATCTGCATTTGATTATTAGCAATCCGGGGAGGGTGTTAGTTTAGGGTTGTAGCTGCCTGGAGGTGAACTTTTATAGCGGTTTTGAAGGAGGATAGAGATGCCCTTTCTTTTATACCTGTTGGGAGCGCATTCCACATTGATGTGGCATAGAAAGAGAATGAGTTAAGACCTTTGTTAGTTCGGAATCTGGGTTTAACGTGGTTAGTGGAGCACCCCCTGGTGTTGTGGTTATGGCGGTCATTTACGTTAAGGAAGTAGTTTGACATGTACTTCGGTATCAGGGAGGTGTAGCGGATTTTATAGACTAGGCAGAGCCTAGGTGAGCCACGTAAATAAGACCGCCCACAAAACGGCGCATCCTGAAGAGACTGTCAGAAAGCGCCTTAAAGATGATCTGTAAAACATCATCTATGCAACATTTTGACCAAAGAACCACCATTACATGTAGACCACAAGTTTTTACATTTAGAAAAAAATCATAGAATTACCCCTTCAATGCGCCCTATAATCCGGTGCGATTTTTGTATGAAAAAAGACCTGACTAGACCCGCTCATCGGCAGTGTGCCTTTTAATCTGGTGCACCTTATGGTCTGAAAAATACGGTACTAAGCCAAATTAAGGGCTTTGACACAACTTAGAGGGAGGAGGGAATAGGAGAGCCACACTTTTGTACTTTGCTTGCAATTTTGTTTTTGGCTCCCCAACGCAACAAAACGGGGCATACTGCTGGCATTTTTCTTGAAAACCCAAAAGTGGGGCAGACGAAAACTAAAGTACCACTTTTGGTCTGCAGCAGCATTTAAAGCTGGGACCATGTGGTGGCTCTCAAGCCAAGTTAAAGACGGGGTTAAAACATAACGAAGGAAAATAGGATAAGGCTCAGATTAAATGTAACTGAAGCAGTCGTCATTTCAGGAACTGCTACTTCGTAGATGTCAAAGATGCCAAGAGAGTTTGGCCCCGATTCTGATCCCCTGACAGAGTCCGCCAGTACTGGCCGGATCAGTGTCAGCACAAGTTATACAAACAGGGTCAAGTTGCATTCTTTCTAACCTTCTGACGTACTTGACTTGTACTGTAATGAGAGGTTCATTGGAGCTGCATCAAGGTTCACTTTGTGATTTTGGTCCAACATCCAATGTAGGGATCCTGGACTACCTGCTGGAGAAATAGAAACGTTTGTACTATTTTGACACTTTTAACAGAATTGAGCAATTTCAAGACTCGTCAGGTGTATTGGTATCTCGTCGACTGGTCGCATGATTATATCAGAAGAATTTGCAGCATGTCAGACATTTGCTCAGCTGTGACAGCCATCTTGCAAAGTTAAAATAGAGTTACCGTATTTTCCGGACCATAGGGCGCACCGGATTATAGGGGGCATTAAAGGGTCATATTTGTATTTATCTTTTTCTAAATGTAAAACACTTCCTTGTGGTCTACATAACATGTGATGGTGGTTCTTTGGTCAAAACGTTGCATGATTATGTTTTACAGATCATCTTCAAGCCGCTTTCTGACAGTCGCTTCAGGATGCACCGTTTTGTGGGCGGTCTTATTTACGTGGCTCACCTTCGGCAGCGTCTTTTCTCCGTCATTTTCGTTATAGCGTGCAAGGACGGGAGTGGAAGAAGTGTCAAAAGATGGAGCTAACTGTTTTAATGACATTCAGACTTAACTTGAATCAATAACGGAGCAGCATCTCCTCATCCGTGGCTCACTAGTGCAACAACGCCGGAAATGTGTCCCGTGAAAAACCGTCCAACTCTCTAAAAAGTAAAGTTCCTTGGGTGAATAATGTAAACAAACTACACTGGTAGTTTTTAGCGCTTTCATGGCGAGTTTATTGACATACTGTATATAAGTAAGAACAGCAGAGGGTGAATGTCCCATAACAAGAAGATAGAGAAAAAGAAGAAGCTTAGCGACTACGGTGTCGGCACAGACTACAAAGGTGGATGCGCGGACATTTTCAGTACTTATGCAGATCCCAAATACAGATCAGCAGGTACCAGAAGGTAAGAAAAGTTGCTTTTGCATAACATTGCGAAGCAAAAGGCCAGATAATATGTCTTACCTTATACACACACAACAATAATACTCCTATGTTGAAGCAAAGTACAATCCATCAAGCGGTGCGGCTTCATAGCTTACCAAAGTCATACTAACTAATTTTGATAGATTTTTGAGCGCCGTGTGTAATGTCCTATATTTTCAATGGAACATATAACATTTTGGTGTTGTTTACTTGAGTCATATGGCAGTCTACACATATCTCTTATGTGTGACTGCCATCATATTGCAGTCTACACATATCTCTTATGTGTGACTGCCATCATTTGCAGTCCACACATATCTCTTATGTGTGACTGCCATCGACTGGTCACACTTATCATCTCACCGTGTACCAATTAAAATAGTTTCAAGGTCGGTAAGCACAACCAAAATTAATACGTACATTAGGCGCACTGTCGAGTTTTGAGAAAATGAAATGATTTGAAGTGCGCCTTATAGTCCGAAAAATACGGTACAACTCGATTTTATAAACTCTGTCTCGTGGATGACCAGCAGCCTATAAACTGCTGTGTTTGTATATGTGCCCCTGTCACTTTGTCACTTTTTAAGACAGATGAAAGGACAGATGATGAAGAGAAGCACATTGCTTTGTTGCGCCGCTCTGTATTATGTGTTCAGCTCTCAGCTTTATTTTTATTTTTCATACCCAGTGTGAGGACAATATTGCAGACACCCTTAATGATAACATCCTTTCCTCAGATGGCGCTTGAAAGTGCAATTGATAATTCGTAGTGTCGTTATAAAAAGTGCACAATTTGAATTCTGGGTCTCTCCTCTCCATCAATAATTTGCTGCAGGATGAGATGTAATGGCTCACAAGGGCAGTCTATTTAGTGTTATACATGTGTACAAATTCTGCATGTTAAATAGGTTTTAGTATTTTGTTTTCGGAACTACTATGCATTTGATCACGTTGCGTTAGTGTTGTTTGGCTTTCATATTTTAAAGGCCTACTGAAACCCACTACTACCGACCACGCAGTCTGATAGTTTATATATCAATGATGAAATCTTAACATTATAACACATGCCAATACGGCCGGGTTAACTTATAAAGTGACATTTTAAATTTGCCGCTAAACTTCCGGTTCGAAACGCCTCTGAGGATGACGTATGCGCGTGACGTAGCCCGGCGAACACGGGTATGCCTTCCACATTGAAGCCAATACGAAAAAGCTCTGTTTTCATTTCATAATTCCACAGTATTCTGGACATCTGTGTTCGTGAATCTGTTTCAATCATGTTCATTGCATTATGAAGAAGGAAGCTGAGCAAGCAAAGAAGAAAGTTGTCGGTGCGAAATGGACGTATTTTTCGAACGTAGTCAGCCACAACAGTACACAGCCGGCGGTTCTTTGTTTACATTCCCGAAAGATGCAGTCAAGATGGAAGAACTCGGATAACAGAGACTCTAACCAGGAGGACTTTTGACTTCGATACACAGACGCCTGTAGACAACTGGGACAACACAGACTCTTACCAGGATTACTTTGATTTGGATGACAAAGACGCAGACGTGCTACTGTGAGTATGCAGCTTTGGCTTCTAAACATTTGATCGCTTGACCGTATGTGCGCAACTTTTTTTTGCGTATGTACGTAACTTTTTTAAAATATATAAGCTTTATGAACCTTGGGTTAGGTGAACGGTCTTTTGGGCTGAGTGATTGTGTGTGTTGATCAGGTGTTTGAATTGTATTGGCGTGTTCTATGGAGCTAGGAGCTAGCATAGGAGCTAGGAGCTAGCATAACACGTACCGTACCGTACGTGCGCGTCACGTACGTAACTTTTTAAAAATATATAAGCTTTATGAACCTTGGGTTAGGTGAACGGTCTTTTGGGCTGAGTGATTGTGTGTGTTGATCAGGTGTTTGAATTGTATTGGCGTGTTCTATGGAGCTAGGAGCTAGCAGAGGAGCTAGGAGCTAGCATAACAAACACGCAGGTGTTTTTATGCAGGATTAATTTGTGGCATGTTAAATATAAGCCTGGTTGTGTTGTGGCTAATAGAGTATATATATGTCTTGTGTTTATTTACTGTTGTAGTCATTCCCAGCTGAATATCAGGTCACCCCCGGCTCTCACAGCATCTTCCCTATCTGAATAGCTTCAACTCCCCACTAGTCCTTCACTTGCACTTTACTCATCCACAAATCTTTCATCCTCGCTCAAATTAATGGGGAAATTGTCGCTTTCTCGGTCCGAATCTCTCTCACTTCATGCGGCCATCATTGTAAACAATAGGGAACTTTGCGTATATGTTCAACTGACTACGTCACGCTACTTCCGGTAGGGGCAAGCCTTTTTTTTATCAGATACCAAAAGTTGCAATCTTTATCGTCGTTGTTCTATACTAAATCCTTTCAGCAAAAATATGGCAATATCGCGAAATGATCAAGTATGACACATAGAATAGATCTGCTATCCCCGTTTAAATAAAAAAAATTCATTTCAGTAGGCCTTTAAAGTATGTTGCAAGTTCACTGCTTTTACATTTCGTAATTGTTGAAACACTGTAAATGATATTGATGTTCATATTTCTAGCACACTAATCAGTCAGCAGTTCAAATCCACATGCACCATTCCTTAGAGCTGTCTTGTAAACACACGTCTGGTTTTATTTTTGTGTGAATTGGCTAAGATTATGCTTGTACATCACTCAAAGATACCTCAGATCTGCTGAAGTCCTGCTGGTGGACAGATCTCCTTTCTTGCTAACAGCTAGAGGGGCCTGGAAACACCTGGATAGTGCAGAGCTGGAGGCGGCATGACAGTAAAGAGTTGGCTGGCAAATGCCTCGGATTGTTCTCGTCGTCTGTTTCAACGGCATTGATGATCCTGGCCAAGAGACCTTTGACAGATGCATTCCACTAAGAAATAAAAGGCCACAAAAATAGTATAAAAAAAACCCTAATAAAATTACCACCTAATAATAAAGAATGTCATTAAAAATATACATTTTATTTTATTTTCTAAATTATATTTATTAAACAAAAAATATGTACCGTATTTTCCGGACCATAGGGCACACTGGATTATAAGGCGCACTGCCGATAAATGGTCCATTTTAGATATTTTTTCATATATAAGGCGCACCGGATTATAAGGCGCATTGAAGGAGTCATATTAATATTATTATTATTATATTTTTCTAAATGTAAAACACTTCCTTGTGGTCTACATAACGTGTAATAGTGGTTCTTTGGTCAAAATGTTGCATAGATTATGTTTTACAGATCATCTTTAAGGCGCTTTCTGACAGTCGCTTCAGGATGCGCCGTTTTGTGGGCGGTCTTATTTACGTGGCTCACCTTCGGCAGCGTCTTTTCTCCGTCATCTTTGTTGTAGTGGTGTAGCGTGCAAGGACGGGGGTGGAAGAAGTGTCAAAAGATGGAGCTAACTGTTTTAATGACATTCAGACTTTACTTCAATCAATAACGGAGCAGCATCTCCTCATCCGTGGCTCACTAGTGCAACAACAAGGCCGGAAATGGGTCCCCGTGAAAAACTTTCCGACCGGAACTCTCTAATAACTAAAGTTCCTTGGGTGAATAAAGTGAACTCACTACACCTGTATGTTTTAGCGCTTTCATGGTGAGTCTACTGATGGATATAAGTAAGAACTTTACACTCTTTGTATTAGTCAAGTCAAGTCAAGTCAAGTCAAGTCAACTTTATTTATGTAGCACATTTTCAACAACTTTTTAGATTGCACCAAAGTGCTTTACAGGTTAAAAAAGCATGGAGCAAACAAAAAACAAAAAAAACAACAACAACAACAAAAAAAAAAACTAAGCAAAACAAAAAAAACAAACAAAGAACATAAACAATGAGTGTGCTAAACAAGATAATGCAAATGCAATACGGTAAAAGGGGTCGAATAAAAAGTTTTAAAAATTTGCAGAATAAAAAAATACAGATCAGCAGGTACCAGAAGGTAAGAAAAGTTGCTTTTGCATGATATTGTGAAACAAAACGTCAGGTAATGTCTTACCTTATACGCACACCATAATAATACTCGTATGTTGAAGCACATCAAGCGGTGTGGCTTCATAGCTTACCAAAGTCGTACTCAAACACGTTGATAGATTTTTGACCGCCGTGCCGTGTGTAATGTTCTATATTTTCAAAGGAATATATAAAATGTTGATGTTATTTACTTGAGTCATATTGCCATCATAGTGCAGTCTACACGTATCTCTTATGTTAGACTGTCATCTACTGGTCAGACTTACCATTACACCATGTACCAAATAAAATTGCTTCGAGGTCGGTAAGCAAAAAAAGAAAAAAAAAAAATTTAAGTGCGCCTTATAGTCCAGAAAATACGGTAATATATAAACTAATAATGATAATAAATAAATAATGCTTAAAAATGATTTATTTATATTTAATATTATGCTTGAATACTATATTTCACGATGGAATGAATGAATTATTTCACTTTTTTTTTTTTTAAGATTTCATGTGTATCTGGCGACCGATTGGCCACGGATTGTTCTCGCCGCCTGTTTCAACGGCATTAATGATCTTGGCCTAGAAACCTTTGACAGATGCATTCCACTAAGAAATGAAAGGCCATCAAATTTCTGGCTGAAACTATTTATTTCTAGATCCCCAGATGACAAGCGACAAGCAGCTAATTATGTGTCTCCATACACAGTGTGGAGACACTTCTAAAAGCTAATAATAATCTCCTCCATTACAGCAAATAAACTGCATTTCTTAGTATCTTAAGTATCATTATAAAGTAGGACGAGGCTTAACATGTTAAAGTTAAAGTTAAAGTACCAATGATTGTCACACACACACTAGGTGTGGTGAAATTAACCTCTGCATTTGACTCATCCCCTTGGTCACCCCCTGGGAGGTGAGGGGAGCAGTGAGCAGCAACGGTGGCAATCTACACGGCAGGAGCAGGCATGCTAATAATTAGTAAATAAATTAGCTTTAACACCAATACATATGTGCTTAGTAAACTTTATAAAGTGTAGATGGAACCGTGTTGCAGTAGTAAGTAAGGAGAGGTAAACAAAAAATTAAATCGTTGTCAGCATTGTCACAGTCACATGACATACAGTACAGGCCAAAAGTTTGGACACAACTTCTCATTCAATGCATTTTTATTATTTTCATGACTATTTACATTGTAGATTGTCACTGAAGGCATCAGAACTATGAATGAACACATGTGGAGTTATGTACTTAACAAAAAAGGTGAAATAACTGAAAACATGTTTTATATTCTAAGTTCTTCAAAATAGCCACCTTGTTCTGATTACTGCTTTGCAGACTCTTGGCATTCTCTCGATGAGCTTCAAGAGGTAGTCACCTGAAATGGTTTTCACTTCCCAAGTGTGCTTGAAGCTCATCAGAGAATGCCAAGAGTGTGCAAAGCAGTAATGAGAGCAAAAGGTGGCTATTTGAGGAAACTAGAATATAAAACGTGTTTTCCAGTTATTTCACCTTTTTTTGTTAAGTACATAACTCCACATGTGTTCATTCATTGATGCCTTCAGTGACAATCTACAATAGTCATTAAATAAGAAAACACATTGATTGAGAAGGGTGTGTCCAAAGTTTGGCCCGTACTGTATAGCGGAGGTGGATCGATCCATGAATTGGTGGCTGCGATACTATGGGCACTACCAGTTTATATATATATATATTGTATACATATATGTGTATATATGTATACATGTGTGTATACATGTGTATACTGTGTATATATAACGTATACATGTGTGTATATATGTATGTACAGTGTATATATATATATATACATATATATAATACATACAAACACATATAATATCATATATATATATATATATATAATATATATATATATATAGTATATATATATACTATATATATATATATAATATACTATATACTATATACTATATATATATATATATATATATATATATATATATAATATATATATACATATATATATACATATATATATATATATATATATATATATAATATATATATATATATATATATATATATATATATATATATATACATATATATATAATATATATATATATATATATATATTATATACTATATATATATATAAATATATATATATATATATATTATATATATATTATATATATACATACATATATATATATATATGTATGCATAGATAGATATACCGGCCCCCCGACACATTTTTTTTCTCTACATTTGGCCCCCCGAGTCAAAATAATTGCCCAGACCTGCCTGCCCTAATGTCTTCCACAATGGAGTTTTATTAAGCCAAGTTAATTGATCATTAAAATATGAATCCAGGGATGTTCCAACAGAGTTTTATGCAGCCAGTACAAATTATCCATGAGAGCGGTCGTCCGATACCAACAGTGAGTTCTATTGACAGTTTAACAATATCACTACTATATTTATACTAGTTGCTTATTCTCTTTTTTGTATACAATGTTTTAAACAAAATAAAGTCAATTGTACACAATAACTAAACAAAAGCAAAAACTGCAATCTTTTACTCATTTAAACCTTAAAAATATTGAGAAAATAAAAATATTGACCTAATCATACAAGTATTTATATATATATATATATATATATATATATATATATATATATATATATATATATATATATATATATATATATATATATATATATATATATATATACATACCAGTGGCGTGCAGTCACTAGAGGCAGGGGAGGCCATCATGGAAAGAAAAAAAAAAGTAAAAAGAAATTTTTTTTATTAAATTGTTATATGTATCCAGTGATTATACTAAAGTTATTTTCCATTTAACTTCACCAGTTTTAGATTATTTTATTCTTATTTTCACATTTGCCGTTCAAATACTGAGAAGAGACGGTGCGGTGATCAGCAGCCAGTTGAGGCACGCCACTGATTTGTGCTCAACATGGATTGTGCGCAATGACTCGGCTAACTGCTGGCCTGCTGTGCAGTGAGACTGTATTGCTATATGAATTATATTATACATTTCCATAGTTTAGTTAGCTGAGGTATATAATGTACAGTGTATTTTGTCAACAACTGTATGTGTGTAACGTATTTCTTGTGCTGAGCGATCATAAAACTGGAGGCTCGTCTCATAACCCCGCCTCCTGGTGCCAAGCACTTCCGCCGCAGAATGCACCGCCCGACGGGAGCGCCACACCAACCAAAGCCCACACCCAAACCCTCCACGTGCAAGACCGAATCCACCCAAAAAAAGTCACTTAATAAGAAGCCAAAAAGTGCAAAAACAACAATGCTCGCGCGGCGCGCCGGAGGAGCCGTGAACAGGGACACAACTTTAGGTACACCTGCAGAATGCAGCGCGGATTTCATATTTCATTCATTCACAACTCTTCCAACACGAACACCACTGCTCCCTCACTTATAAGTAAAGGTAAGACCATAATAACATTTTTTTTTTTATTAAATGTGCTTTTTTGTGTGCTACAGTTTGTAAGTGTAAAGTTAAAGTTAAGTATACCAATGATTGTCACACACACACTAGGTGTGGTGAATTTGTCCTCTGCATTTGACCCATCCCCTTGTTCACCCCCTGGGAGGTGAGGGGAGCAGTGGCAGCAGCGGCGCCGTGCCTGGGAATAATTTTTGGTGATTTAACCCCAATTCCAACCCTTGATGCTGAGTGCCAAGCAGGGAAGAATGCTAGTATGAGCTTTTAACATAACCCATTATCTGCTGCCAATCAAATGGTGAATAAGATACTCTTTAGGGTTCATATGTTTGTAAATCTGACTGTGATGAAGTCAGTGCCTCACCTGACATGAACCTCACCGCACGCCACTGATATATACACATATATATATATATATACACACATATATATATATATATATATATAGTATATATATATATATATATATATATATATATATATAATATATATATATATATATATATATAAGAAATACTTGAAAATATATACACCGCTACCCACCTCAACCCCCACCCTCATTTCCCAAATTCGGAGGTCTCAAGGTTGGCAAGTATGATCCTGATTGTTACAGGCGTAAAGTTCAAAAGCCAGCATCTGTGATGGTACGGGGGTGTATTAGTGCCCAAGGCATGGGTAACTTACACATCTGTGAAGGCACCATTAATGCCATTTACACTTCTAAACGAAACTCATGGTCATTGACCATCGGTTTCTGCCTTTTCCCGCAAGGGGGCGAAAAAATGACAGTGGTTCAATTCACAGACGACTTAATGTAAGGCAACAACTCGCCGCGGGCCAATCTTATTGTCAAAATCGTGATGTCTCGCGGGCGCACTGCTAACTCCGGTGGGCTAAATAGTACAACATCAATATGTATGACCCAAAATCCAAACAACTTGTCCCATTCATGTATAAATTAACTTTAACCAACAAATAAAGTCAAGACAACACCTCCTGCTTATTGAACTTTTGGCCTTAATATTTATGCTAAGTCCGGCGCATTTACACTGTTTATTCAAGTGTTGATTAATGTGCACTGTCCCAATTAAATAAATGAAATATGAAATATGAACTGTGTGGACACTATAAACACATTCAAGTCCTATATATATATATATATATATATATATTATATATATATATATATATATATATATATATATATATATATATATATATATATATATATATATATATATATATATATTATATATATATATATATATATATATAATATATATATAATTTAAAATTACACATACACTACAGGCCAAAAGTTTAAACACACCTTCTCATTCACAAGACAACTGATGGTCCCCAACCCCATTGATGAAGCAAGAAATTCCACTAATCAAACCTGATAAGGCACACCTGTGAAGTGAAAACCATTTCAGGTGACTACTTCTTGAAGCTCATCAGGAGAATGCCAAGAGTGTGCAAAGCAGTAATCAGAGCAAAGGGTGGCACTTTTGAAGAAACTAGAATATAAAACATGTTTTCAGTTATTTCACCTTTTTTTGTTAAGTACATAACTCCACATGTGTTCATTAATAGTTTTGATGCCTTCAGTGACAATCTATAATGTAAATAGTCATGAAAATAAAGAAAACACATTGAATGAAAATGTGTGTCCAAACTTTTGGCCTGTACTGTATATATAAATTCACTAAAATGCATCAGTGATATGCAAAATACTCTCTCCACACTTCCCCATGTTTGGTGCATTTAGCTGCTATACTTGTGACTGAAAACATTTTAAAGAGGTCGTCAGGGAAGTGAACAAGATATGAGTCAAACTTTCACATACTCTTAATATTCAGTGGTTTATTGCTTTGTCGTCAGGTTCTGATGTGGGGACTGGGACGGGACTGGGTCTTCAAGTTGAAGTAATTGAACTTGCGTGTTGTTGTTTAGTCTGCTATAGCTTGCGTTAATCAATGTGAGCCGTAGTTTAGACGCCTCTGGCCTCGATAAATAAAAAATGCATGCGATACAAGAGTTGGAGTCTTAGGAGGCCTCACATAGTGCTCACACTTTCAAGAGAGTGATATACAGTCTAATAAAACATTATACTGGCTACATGCCAAGAGATGTTACAACCCAAAATCATTGTCTACAAACTCTCCAAAATCAATGTTTTCCTCTTCCTGTGAAGTCAAACAAGAGAACAAACGGGGTCATCTAGACACATTTCACCAGTGATTTTGCAACAGTTCATATTTGCTAATGTGCTGGTCAACAGCAGTGGTATTATATGTGAATATTTCATACATAAATTCTCAGTTTTTCCCTTTAAAGGCCTACTGAAACCCACTACTACCGACCACGCAGTCTGATAGTTTATATATCAATGATGAAATCTTAACATTATAACACATGCCAATACGGCCGGGTTAACTTATAAAGTGACATTTTAAATTTGCCGCTAAACTTCCGGTTCGAAACGCCTCTGAGGATGACGTATGCGCGTGACGTAGACCGGCGAACACGGGTATGCCTTCCACATTGAAGCCAATACGAAAAAGCTCTGTTTTCATTTCATAATTCCACAGTATTCTGGACATCTGTGTTCGTGAATCTGTTTCAATCATGTTCATTGCATTATGGAGAAGGAAGCTGAGCAAGCAAAGAAGAAAGTTGTCGGTGCGAAATGGACGTATTTTTCGAACGTAGTCAGCCACAACAGTACACAGCCGGCGCTTCTTTGTTTACATTCCCGAAAGATGCAATCAAGATGGAAGAACTCGGATAACAGAGACTCTAACCAGGAGGACTTTTGACTTCGATACACAGACGCCTGTAGACAACTGGGACAACACAGACTCTTACCAGGATTACTTTGATTTGGATGACAAAGACGCAGACGTGCTACTGTGAGTATGCAGCTTTGGCTTCTAAACATTTGATCACTTGACCGTATGTGCGCAACTTTTTTTTGCGTATGTACGTAACTTTTTAAAAATATATAAGCTTTATGAACCTTGGGTTAGGTGAACGGTCTTTTGGGCTGAGTGATTGTGTGTGTTGATCAGGTGTTTGAATTGTATTGGCGTGTTCTATGGAGCTAGGAGCTAGCATAGGAGCTAGGAGCTAGCATAACACGTACCGTACCGTACGTGCGCGTCACGTACGTAACTTTTTAAAAATATATAAGCTTTATGAACCTTGGGTTAGGTGAACGGTCTTTTGGGCTGAGTGATTGTGTGTATTGATCAGGTGTTTGATATGTATTGGCGTGTTCTATGGAGCTAGGAGCTAGCAGAGGAGCTAGGAGCTAGCATAACAAACACGCAGGTGTTTTTATGCAGGATTAATTTGTGGCATGTTAAATATAAGCCTGGTTGTGTTGTGGCTAATAGAGTATATATATGTCTTGTGTTTATTTACTGTTGTAGTCATTCCCAGCTGAATATCAGGTCACCCCCGGCTCTCACAGCATCTTCCCTATCTGAATAGCTTCAACTCCCCACTAGTCCTTCACTTGCACTTTACTCATCCACAAATCTTTCATCCTCGCTCAAATTATTGGGGAAATTGTTGCTTTCTCGGTCCGAATCTCTCTCACTTCATGCGGCCATCATTGTAAACAATAGGGAACTTTGCGTATATGTTCAACTGACTACGTCACGCTACTTCCGGTAGGGGCAAGCCTTTTTTTTATCAGATACCAAAAGTTGCAATCTTTATCGTCGTTGTTCTATACTAAATCCTTTCAGCAAAAATATGGCAATATCGCGAAATGATCAAGTATGACACATAGAATAGATCTGCTATCCCCGTTTAAATTAAAAAAAATCATTTCAGTAGGCCTTTAACAGGGGTTAAAGGGAGTCATACCAAAGACTATAAAAATGGGACCCATTACCTCCCTGCTTGGCACTGGAATTGGGGGTTAAATCACCAAAAAGGATTCCCGGGCATGGCCACCGCTGCTGCTCACTGCTCCCCTCACCTCCCAGGGGGTGAACAAGGGGATGGGTCAAATGCAGAGGACACATTTCACCACACCTAGTGTGTGTGTGTGACAATCATTGGTACTTTAACTTTAACTTAAAAAACAAATACTTGTTACATAAACTGTTCATGCCATTATTGAACTGTTTTTAAATTAGCTGTTGTATTGCTTTACGTGACATATTATGGATATTGCATGTTCATCAGGAAGAACAATTTGTGGTTCTGTTTACATATAATCCATCATATTGTATCTCCAGTTTGAGCTTGCTACTAAATCGAGGGTTCGATTCTCCCTTTGGGCATCTCTGTAGTTTGCATTTTGTGTAATGTTCTATATTTTCACTGGGACATATCACATTTTGGCGTTGTTTACTTGAGTCATATTGCAGTCTACATGTATCTCTTATGTGTGACTGCCATCATAGTGCAGTCTACACGTACACTATATTGCCAAAAGTATTTGGCCACCTGCCTTGACTCACATATGAACATGAAGTGCCATCCCATTCCTAAACCATAGGGTTCAATATGACGTCGGTCCACCTTTTGCAGCTATTACAGCTTCAAATCTTCTGGGAAGGCTGTCCACAAGGTTGCGAAGTGTGTAATTAGGAATTTTCAACCATTCCTCCAAAAGCGCATTGGTGAGGTCACACACCGATGTTGGTCGAGAAGGCCTGTCTCTCAGTCTCCGTTCTAATTGATCCCAAAGGTGTTCTATCGGGTTCAGGTCAGGACTCTGTGCAGGCCAGTCAAGTTCATCTACACCACACTCTGTCATCCATGTCTTTATGGACCTTGCTTTGTGCACAGTCATGTTGGAAGAGGAAGGGGCCCGCTCCAAACTGTATCCCACAAAGTTGGGAGCATTGAATTGTCCAAAATATTTTGATAACCTGGAGCATTGAAAGTTCCTTTTACTGGAAATAAGGGGCCAAGCCCAACTCCTGAAAAACAACCCCACACCATAATTCCTCCGCTGACCCCTCTCTGTCAGTTTACGTGGCCTACCACTTCGCGGCTGAGTTGCTGTTGTTCCCAAACTCTTCCATTTTCTTATAATAAAGCCGACAGTTGACTTTGGAATATTTAGGAGCGAGGAAATTTCACGACTGGATTTGTTGCACAGGGGGCATCCTGTTCCACGCCGGAAATCACTGAGCTCCTGAGAGCGGCCCACTCTTTCACAAATGTTTTTGGAAACAATCTCCATGCCTAAGTGCTTGATTGTATACACCTGTGGCCGGGCCAAGTGATTACGACCTCTGATTCTGATCATTTCGATGGGTGGCCAAATACTTTTGGCAATATAGTGTATGTCTTATGTGTGACTGCCATCTACTGGTCACACTTATCATTTCACCATGTACCAAATAAAATAGCTTTGAGGTCGGTAAGCACAACAAAACTTGTTCCGTTTATTAGGCGGGTTATATACTGTTTGAGCTTGCTTCTAAATCGAGGGTTCAATTCTCCCTTTGGGCATCTCTGTGTAGTTTGCATTTTCTCTTTGTGCTTTCCTTTGGGGTTCACGTTCCAAGTATATAATTTTAAATTATTTGACTGGCTGAATGGATTGTGTGACAAAAATCACCAATGCCTCAAAGGAACATAAAAACACATTCTCTCGCGGCCTTGCTGTAGTTAAACTCTCGCAGCAGGCGGTGACTAATCCAATCACAAACACGATCTGTGGCCTTTTTGCTGAAAGCACCCTGTAAAGCAGGGGTGGGCAATTAATTTTTACCGGGGGCCGCATGAGCTACCCGAGCACTGCTTGAGGGCCACATCCACAATATTTCAATTAAATTTTGCTCAATATTATTTTTGATATATACCGTAAGATAAATAATAATAATAATAATAATTAATAATAATAGTAATACTTCAACATAGTGTGTGTAACAGCATTCCATGACTAATATAAATAAATTAACATTAATAATAAATGACAGTAAAATAAGCACACGTATGACTGAAGAGTCATAGTGTAACTTTGTGTGATGTTTGAGTTGTCCGACTTTTTGTGTGGCCATAAACGCACCAGTGGCTTAGTGGTATGCGTGTTGGTGACAGATGACAAGTTGCTTTTGGCCTGGTTTGTACGGCAGAAAATGACTAGTTTTTCCAGATAGAAGTGTTTTACTCATGTTTTTGGTGTGGTTATGTCCGAATATAAACAGTTTTGCTCAATAAAGTGATGGATATAATTCCTGTCCTCGAAGCATCTCGATAGACGTTACAATAATTGAACGGTGTTCAATTGAACGGTGTTGACGAACACCGTTAGGGCCGCTTGTTGTCACTGTCACTCAAAGTTGCATTGCAAAATTACATAGAATAAATATGTTTATTTTGTTTAGAATTCAGATGGGATTTGATTTGGTGCGCGGCATATATTTGCTGCGCGCAGCGGACGCTTGAGCAGTGCGCAATTGCGCAGGCGCGCACCTTAGAGGGAACGTTGCTTGGCAGTCCATGTCTTGTTGGAAACACGCCATTCCTCATCAACTTTTCTCTTTTTAGTGTCTCGGGTGTAAAGCGTGCATCACTTGTCGCTGCATGTGCACCTTCACTCGCAGGTTACACACGCCCATAAATAATACTTTTCAAAATAAAAGCAGCACAGTTGTATTGCGCGCACGACATAGATGTTTTTTCAACTTTATTTTGTAATTTGCGATCGCAGCTGTTCACATTCGCTCACAATCACGCACACGCATACGTCCACACGGAAGTAATACAAATAACGATTTTCAAAACAAAAGCAGCACCGTTGTATTGCACACTCGACATAGATACTTTTTAAAATTTATTTTGTAATTTATAATTGGCCTCACGCGGGCCGGACAGGGACGCACAAAGGGCCGGATGTGGCCCGCGGGCCGCAGAATGCCCAGGTCTGCTGTAAAGGCTCCCTATCTGCCGAGCATTAAATGAGTGCATAAATTGTGCAAATGGAATGATCCAGGGAAAAATTCAACTAAGTTAAGCAAAATGAAAATAATTGAAAGTTTGAATTGGATATTGGATTTAATTTAGGGCTTCTTTAAAGCTGCAGGAGGAAATTAGTCTGGAATGGATGAATTATGCAATGTCTGTATTTAGTAGACAATTTGTGAATGGATTAGTGCAATTGTCTGCGGAAGTCACCGTGGTGTTCTATGTGGCGGTGACCTCCCTATGACATGGCTGATGCTGTCTGGTGCATGGAGGAGTGTTTCCCATCACTGGGCTGTGTTATTGACAAGCTGTCCTCTCATCGCTGTTGTTCTTCAAAAGTTGCACTCCGGTGGGAGTTTCTGTCCAATTCAGCATTTTAGGGAAATGTTGCTGCAGCAAAACTTGTTCTTGCAAGAACTTAAATATAAATTGCGCACAGAGCGAAGAACTGCAGTCATGGTTTTTCCAGAGTCAACATTCAGAAAGGTTTCTACCGTATTTTTCGGACCGTAAGGTGCACCGGATTAAAAGGCGCACTGCCAATGAGCGGGTCTATTCAGGTCTTTTTTTCATACAAAAGGCGCACCAGATTATAAGGCGCATTAAAAGGCCTACTGAAATGAATTTTTTTTATTTAAACGGGGATAGCAGATCTATTCTATGTGTCATACTTGATCATTTCGCGATATTGCCATATTTTTGCTGAAAGGATTTAGTATAGAACAACGACGATAAAGATTGCAACTTTTGGTATCTGATAAAAAAAAGGCTTGCCCCTACCGGAAGTAGCGTGACGTAGTCAGTTGAACATATACGCAAAGTTCCCTATTGTTTACAATGATGGCCGCATGAAGTGAGAGAGATTCGGACCGAGAAAGCGACAATTTCCCCATTAATTTGAGCGAGGATGAAAGATTTGTGGATGAGTAAAGTGCAAGTGAAGGACTAGTGGGGAGTTGAAGCTATTCAGATAGGGAAGATGCTGTGAGAGCCGGGGGTGACCTGATATTCAGCTGGGAATGACTACAACAGTAAATAAACACAAGACATATATATACTCTATTAGCCACAACACAACCAGGCTTATATTTAATATGCCACAAATTAATCCTGCATAAAAACACCTGCGTGTTTGTTATGCTAGCTCCTAGCTCCTCTGCTAGCTCCTAGCTCCATAGAACACGCCAATGCAATTCAAACACCTGATCAACACACACAATCACTCAGCCCAAAAGACCGTTTACCTAACCCAAGGTTCATAAAGCTTATATATTTTTAAAAAGTTACGTACGTGACGCGCACATACGGTCAAGTTATCAAATGTTTAGCAGCCAAGGCTGCATACTCACGGTACCTGATATTCAGCTGGGAATGACTACAACAGTAAATAAACACAAGACATATATTTACTCTATTAGCTACAACACAACCAGGCTTATATTTAATATGCCACAAATTAATCCTGCATAATAACACCTGCGTGTTTGTTATGCTAGCTCCTAGCTCCTCTGCTAGCTCCTAGCTCCATAGAACACGCCAATACAATTCAAACACCTGATCAACACACACAATCACTCAGCCCAAAAGACCGTTCACCTAACCCAAGGTTCATAAAGCTTATATATTTTTTAAAAGTTACGTACGTGACGCGCACGTACGGTACGGTACGTGTTATGCTAGCTCCTAGCTCCTATGCTAGCTCCTAGCTCCATAGAACACGCCAATACAATTCAAACACCTGATCAACACACACAATCACTCAGCCCAAAAGACCGTTCACCTAACCCAAGGTTCATAAAGCTTATATATTTTAAAAAAGTGACGTACATACGCAAAAAAAAGTTGCGCACATACGGTCAAGCGATCAAATGTTTAGAAGCCAAAGCTGCATACTCACAGTAGCACGTCTGCGTCTTTGTCATCCAAATCAAAGTAATCCTGGTAAGAGTCTGTGTTGTCCCAGTTCTCTACAGGCGTCTGTGTATCGAAGTCAAAAGTCCTCCTGGTTAGAGTCTCTGTTATCCGAGTTCTTCCATCTTGACTGCATCTTTCGGGAATGTAAACAAAGAAGCGCCGGCTGTGTACTGTTGTTGCTGACTACGTTCGAAAAATACGTCCATTTCGCACCGACAACTTTCTTCTTTGCTTGCTCAGCTTCCTTCTCCATAATGCAATGAACATGATTGCAACAGATTCACGAACACAGATGTCCAGAATACTGTGGAATTATGAAATGAAAACAGAGCTTTTTCGTATTGGCTTCAATGTGGAAGGCATACCCGTGTTCGCCGGGTTACGTCACGCGCATACGTCATCCTCAGAGGCGTTTCGAACCGGAAGTTTAGCGGCAAATTTAAAATGTCACTTTATAAGTTAACCCGGCCGTATTGGCATGTGTTATAATGTTAAGATTTCATCATTGATATATAAACTATCAGACTGCGTGGTCGGTAGTAGTGGGTTTCAGTAGGCCTTTAAAGGGGTCATATTATGACTTTTTTCTTAATTGAAAACATTTCCTTGTGGTCTACATAACATGTAATGGTGGTTCTTTGGTCAAAATGTTGCATAAATTATGTTTTACAGGTCATTTTCAAGCCGCTTTCTGACAGTCGCTTCAGGATGCGCCGTTTTGTGGGCGGTCTTATTTACGTGGCTCACCTTCGACAGCGTCTTTTCCCCGTCATCTTTGTTGTAGCGGTGTAGCGTGCAAGGACGGGAGTGGAAGAAGTGTCAAAACATAGAGCTAACTTTCAGACTTTACTTCAATCAATAACAGAGCAGCATCTCCTCATCCATGGCTCACTAGTGCAACAACAATGCCGTAAATGTGTCCCGTGAAAAATCGTCCGACTGGAACCCTCTAATAACTAAAGTTCCGTGGGTGAATTATGTAAACCCAATACAGTTTTTAGTGTTTTGATAGCTAGTCTACTGACAGATATAAGCAAGAACTTTACGCTACTTTATGTTAGAAATGGCAACAGCGCAAGATGAATGCCACATAAGAAGGTAGAGAAAAAGAAAAAGCTTACGACTACGGTGTCGACACGGACTACAATGGCGGAAGCACGCACATTTTCAGGACTTAAGCAGATCCCAAATACACATCAGCAGGTACCAGAAGGTAAGAAAAGTTGGTTTTGCATAATATTGCGAAACAAAACGCCAGGTAATATGTCTGCTAATTGGTGCCATTTTGCAGTCCTTATACACGCACTATAATAATACTTGTATGTTTAAAGGCCTACTGAAACCCACTACTACCGACCACGCAGTCTGATAGTTTATATATCAATGATGAAATCTTAACATTATAACACATGCCAATACGGCCGGGTTAACTTATAAAGTGACATTTTAAATTTGCCGCTAAACTTCCGGTTCGAAACGCCTCTGAGGATGACGTATGCGCGTGACGTAGACCGGCGAACACGGGTATGCCTTCCACATTGAAGCCAATACGAAAAAGCTCTGTTTTTATTTCATAATTCCACAGTATTCTGGACATCTGTGTTCGTGAATCTGTTGCGATCAATTTCATTGCATTATGGAGAAGGAAGCTGAGCAAGCAAAGAAGAAAGTTGTCGGTGCGAAATGGACGTATTTTTCGAACGTAGTCAGCAACAACAGTACACAGCCGGCGCTTCTTTGTTTACATTCCCGGAAGATGCAGTCAAGATGGAAGAACTCGGATAACAGAGACTCTAACCAGGAGGACTTTTGACTTCGATACACAGACGCCTGTAGAGAACTGGGACAACACAGACTCTTACCAGGATTACTTTGATTTGGATGACAAAGACGCAGACGTGCTACTGTGAGTATGCAGCTTTGGCTTCTAAACATTTGATCGCTTGACCGTATGTGCGCAACTTTTTTTTGCGTATGTACGTAACTTTTTAAAAATATATAAGCTTTATGAACCTTGGGTTAGGTGAACGGTCTTTTGGGCTGAGTGATTGTGTGTGTTGATCAGGTGTTTGAATTGTATTGGCGTGTTCTATGGAGCTAGGAGCTAGCAGAGGAGCTAGGAGCTAGCGTAACAAACACGCAGGTGTTTTTATGCAGGATTAATTTGTGGCATATTAAATATAAGCCTGGTTGTGTTGTGGCTAATAGAGTATATATATGTCTTGTGTTTATTTACTGTTGTAGTCATTCCCAGCTGAATATCAGGTCACCCCCGGCTCTCACAGCATCTTCCCTATCTGAATAGCTTCAACTCCCCACTAGTCCTTCACTTGCACTTTACTCATCCACAAATCTTTCATCCTCGCTCAAATTAATGGGGAAATTGTCGCTTTCTCGGTCCGAATCTCTCTCACTTCATGCGGCCATCATTGTAAACAATAGGGAACTTTGCGTATATGTTCAACTGACTACGTCACGCTACTTCCGGTAGGGGCAAGCCTTTTTTTATCAGATACCAAAAGTTGCAATCTTTATCGTCGTTGTTCTATACTAAATCCTTTCAGCAAAAATATGGCAATATCGCACAATGATCAAGTATGACACATAGCCTTTAAAGGCCTACTGAAATGCGATTTTCTTATTTAAACGGGGATAGCAGGTCCATTCTATATGTCATACTTGATCATTTCGCGATATTGCCATATTTTTGCTGAAAGGATTTAGTAGAGAACATCGACGATAAAGTTCGCAACTTTTGGTCGCTGGTAGAAAAGCCTTGCCTGTACCGGAAGTAGCGTGACGTCACCGGTTGTGGAGCTCCTCACATCCGCACATTGTTTACAATCATGGCCACCAGCAGCGAGAGCGATTTGGACCGAGAAAGCGACGATTTCCCCATTAATTTGAGCGAGGATGAAAGATTCGTGGATGAGGAAAGTGAGAGTGAAGGACTAGAGGGCAGTGGAAGCGATTCAGATAGGGAAGATGTTGTGAGAGGCGGGTGGGACCTGATATTCAGCTGGGAATGACTAAAACAGTAAATAAACACAAGACATATATATACTCTATTAGCCACAACACAACCAGGCTTATATTTAATATGCCACAAATTAATCCCGCATAACAAACACCTCCCCCCTCCCGTCCATATAACCCGCCAATACAACTCAAACACCCGCACAACACACTCAATCCCACAGCCCAAAGTACCGTTCACCTCCCCAAAGTTCATACAGCACATATATTTCCCCAAATTCTCCAAAGTTACGTACGTGACATGCACATAGCGGCACGCACGTACGGGCAAGCGATCAAATGTTTGGAAGCCGCAGCTGCGTACTCACGGTACCGCGTATCCAACTCAAAGTCCTCCTGGTAAGAGTCTCTGTTGTCCCAGTTCTCCACAGGCCAATGGTAAAGCTTGACTGTCATTTTTCGGTAATGTAAACAATGAAACACCGGCTCCGTGTTTGTGTTGCTGCAGCCGGCCGCTAATACACCGCTTCCCACCTACAGCTTTCTTCTTTGCTGTCTCCATTGTTCATTGAACAAATTGCAAAAGATTCACCAACACAGATGTCCAGAATACTGTGGAATTTTGCGATGAAAACAGACGACTTAATAGCTGGCCACAATGCTGTCCCAAAATGTCCGCGCAAACGTCATCATACCGAGACGTTTTCAGCAGGATATTTCGCGGGAAATTTAAAATTGCACTTTACTAATCTAACCCTGCCGTATTGGCATGTGTTGCAATGTTAAGATTTCATCATTGATATATAAACTATCAGACTGCATGGTCGGTAGTAGTGGCTTTCAGTAGGCCTTTAATGCGCTGACATTCCATCAAGTCGTGCGGCTTCATAGCTTACCGAAGTCGTACTAAAAACATTGACATATTTTTGAGCACTGTGTGTTATAGAACATTTAAAGTTTTGGTGTTGTTTCCTGGCGTCATCTTGCAGTCTACACGTATCTCTTATGTATGACTGCCATCTACTGGTCACACTTATCATTTCACCATGTACCAAATAAAATTGCTTCAAAGTCAGTAAGCACAACCAGAATTATGCCGGGTTATAAGGCACACTGTCGATTTTTGAGAAAAGGAAAGGTTTTTAGGTGCGCCTTATAGTCCGAAAAATATGGTTGTCAATTTTACAGGAATGCATCAGACAAAGAGAATCAACAAAAATATTTCTCTTTAAACGACCCCAGTGCATAATGATTCAAATGTAGAAATCTAAGAAGCACATCTAAAATATAGTGTCTTAAAAGCCCACAACCAACTTTGTTGCGTGAATGAATGTCCCAGATGATAGTGTTTTGATGTTTTGATGCTTGAGACAAGGGCGGCATGTTATGTTTTAAAAGCAAGGAGCTGGATGGACATGACAAATACTTTTTCAATGCAATTACGGAAAGTTTTGGATAGTTCCTTTTAATTTGATCTACAAAACCCAAAACCAGTGAAGTTGGCACGTTGTGTAATTCGTAAATAAAAACAGAATACAATGATTTGCAAATCCTTTTCAACCTATAGACTGCAAAGACAATATATTAAATGTTCAAACTTAGATACTTAATATTTTTTTGCAAATAATCATTAACTTAGAATTTAATGGCAGCAACACGTTGCTAAAAAGTTGTCACAGGGGCATTTTTATCACTGTGTTACATGGCCTTTTCTTTTAACAACACTCAGTAAACGTTTGGGATCTGAGGAGACCAATTTTTGAAGGTTTTCAGGTGGAATTATTTCCCATTCTTGCTTGATGTACAGCTTAAGTTGTTCAACAGTCTAGGGTCTTCACCACACATTTTCAATGGGAGACACATTTTCAATGGACTACAGGCAGGCCAGTCTAGTACCCGCACTCTTTTACTGTGAAGCATTGTCTTGCTGAAAATAAGCAGGGGCGTCCATGATAACGTTGCTTGGATGGCAACATATGTTGCTCCAAAACCTGTATGTAACTTTTAGCATTAATGGTGCCTTCACAGATGTGTAATTTACCCATGCCTTGGGCACTAATACACCCCCATACCATCACAGATGCTGGCTTTTGAACTTTGCGCCTATAACAATCCGGATGGTTTTTTTCCTCTTTGTTCAGGAGGACAAGACGTCCACAGTTTCCAAAAACAATTTGAAATGTGGACTAGTCAGACCACAGAACACTTTTCCACTTTGCATCTATCCATCCTACAAGCTACGCCCCAACGAAGCTGGCGGCGTTCCTGGGTGTTGTTGATAAATGGCTTTCACTTTGCATAGTAGAGTTTTAACTTGCACTTACAGATGTAGCCACAAACTGTAGTTACTGAGTTGCTTAGTGGCTTTCTGAAGTGTTCCTGAGCCCATGTGGTGATATCCTTTACACACTGATGTTGCTTTTTGATGCAGTGCCACCTGAGGGATCGCAGGTCTGTATTTTCGTCGCTTACGTGCAGGGATTTCTACAATTTCGACAATTTGCTCATGCATTTGGTCACAAAGTTGTGACCCTCGCCCCATCCTTGTTTGTGAATAACTGAGTGGAACATGGAAGCAGCTTTTATACCCAATCATGGCAACCACTTGTTCCCAATTAGCCTGTTCACCTGTGGAATGTTCCAAATAAGTGTTTGATGAGCATTCCTCAACTTTCTCAGTCTTTTTTGCCACTTGTGCCAGCTTTTTTGAAACATGTTGCAGGCAGCAAATTCCAAATGACTAATATTTGCAAAAAATAACGTTTTCCAGTTCGAACGTTAAGTATCTTGTCTTTGCAGTCTATTCAATTGAATATATGTTAAAAAGGATTTGCAAATCATTGTATTCCGTTTTTATTTATGATTTACACAATGTGCCAACTTCACTGGTTTTGGGTTTTGTAAAATGACGGAGCAACAAATGTGTCCCTGCACACAACAGGGGTGGCGTGGCTCCAGAAACTTGAGGGTTCCTGGTTCTAATCCAGCTTCTGCCATCCAAGTCACTGTCGTTGTGTCTTTGGGCACGGAACTTTACGCACCTTGCACCCAGCGACTCCCACCCTGGTATAAATGTAGCTTAATGTAGACCAGGGGTGTCCAAACTTTTTCCACTGAGGGCCGCACACTGAAAAATCAAAGCAAGCGGGGGCCATTTTGATATTTTTTATTTTAAAAACCAATACAATATATGTATTAAAAATATACATTTAGGCCTCCACTCAGGCTTGATACCGGGGACTCCAAAGGGTTTAGGTTAAAAAATTAAAAAAAAATGTCATTTAGTATTATTATTATTCAAAGTTTAAATATCTAGATCAGGGGTCACCGACCTTTTTGAAACCAAGAGCTACTTCTTGGGTACTGATTAATGCGAAGGGCTACCAGTTTGATACACACTTAAATAAATTGCCAGAAATAGCCAATTTGCTCAATTTACCTTTAACTCTATGTTATTATTAATAATTAATGATATTTACACTTAATTGAATGGTTTAAAAGAGGAGAAAACACAAAAAAATGACAATTACATTTTGAAACATAGTCTATCTTCAATTTCGACTCTTTAAAATTCAAAATTCAACCGAAAAAAAGAAGAGAAAAACTAGCTAATTCGAATCTTTTTGAAAAAATAAAAAATAATAATTTATGGAACATCATTAGTAATTTTTCCTGATTAAGATTAATTTTAGAATTTTGATGACATGTTTTAAATAGGTTAAAATCCAATCTGCGCTTTGTTAGAATATATAACAAATTGGACCAAGCTATATTTCTAACGAAGACAAATCATTATTTCTTCTAGATTTTCCAGAACAACATTTTTTCAAAGAAATTCAAAAGACTTTGAAATAAGATTTAAATTTGATTCTACAGATTTTCTAGATTTGCCAGAATAATTTTTTTTGAATTTTAATCATAATAAGTTTGAAGAAATATTTCACAAATATTCTTCGTCGAAAAAACAGAAGCTAAAATGAAGAATTAAATTAAAATGTAATTATTATTCTTTACAATAAAAAATAAATTTACTTGAACATTGGTTTAAATTGTCAGGAAAGAAGAGGAAGGAATTTAAAAGGTAAAAAGGTATATGTGTTTAAAAATCCTAAAATCATTTTTAAGGTTGTATTTTTTCTCTAAAATTGTCTTTCTGAAAGTGATAAGAAGCAAAGAAAAAAAAATAATGAATTTATTTAAACAAGTGAAGACCAAGTCTTTAAAATATTTTGTTGGATTTTCAAATTCTATTTGAGTTTTGTCTCTCTTAGAATTAAAAATGTCGAGCAAAGCGAGATCAGCTTGCTGGTAAATAAATGACATTTAAAAAAATAGAGGCAGCTCACTGGTAAGTGCTGCTATTTCAGCTATTTTTAGAACAGGCCAGCGGGCTACTCATCTGGTCCTTACGGGCTACCTGGTGCCCGCGGGCACCGCGTTTGTGACCCCTGATCTAGATCAACATTAGGTATATCTGTCAATATAACATTTTTTTTTTTAGATTTAAGTTGTATGCCCTTTTTGTCAAAGAAAACCCAGTTTTTTATGGAAAAAACAAAAAATATGAAATATTTTCCCCCAATAACATTTTAAAGTGGAACATTTCAGATTATATAATAATTGGAGCTCATAACATAACTCATAAAAACATTGATTTTAATTTATTATTATTTTTTGAGCAATGACACTTAAATGATAAATGAGTTATACTTGTAAAGCGCTTTTCTACCTTCAAGGTACTCAAAGCGCTTTGACACTATTTCACACACACATTCACACACTGATGGCGGGAGCTGCCATGCAAGGCGCTGACCAGCAGCCATCAGGAGCAAGGGTGAAGTGTCTTGCCCAAGGACACAACGGACGTGACTAGGATGGTAGAAGGTGGGGATTGAACCCCAGTAACCAGCAACCCTCCGATTGCTGGCATGGCCACTCTACCAACTTCGCCACGCCGTCCCCACTTAAAAAAAAAAAAAAAGTAACACTAAAATTATTGGGGATCCAAAAGGGTCCTGCTCAGTAAAGTGTTAAAAAATAAATCGTAATTTTTTTTTAAACTGTTAACACAATAGTCTCGAGCTCAACTTCAGATCTATCCGTCAATTATAACTTGTATTGTTGTTTATTATGTTCCTTGTTTGTTCATTTTAGGCCCTTCTTTGAAAAAAAAAAAAAACATAGTTTTTTATATGGCAAACACAAAATATGCAACATTTCCCCCGAAAAATAGCTCAAAGTGGAATATTTAATGTGACCTAATTGGAGCCTTGAGTAGGTCAATAATTCATAATAACGATGTTTTTGATTCATTATTATGTTTTAAAGAAAGAAACAGCCTGCATGACAGCTTAGTGTTATTAGAGTCAACATAGCAACATTTTATGGTCACCTGTTTACTCTTTTATACCACTTTTTATGTTTTTTATTTTTTTTAATCGTATTTTTAGAATGTGCCGTGGGGCCATTAAAAAATTACCTGCGGGACGCAAATGGCCCCCGGGCCGCACTTTACACATCCCTGATGTAGACGATGGGTTTACTTTTGTAAAGTGCTTTAAGTCACTAGAGGAAAAAGTGCTATATAATTATAATTTACTTCACAACAGACACACAAGTAATTTGGCACATTATTGCGACATTACATTGTCATCCTGTTGTTTAAATTGTGCTTTTTTAGTCTTGTTACTCTCACGGACCTCATACGTTTATTTAGCAGCCCCAGTGAGAAAACTTGTTGACGTAGTTTGTCTCTTCATGTATGAACAGTAATGATCACGCTTGTGCCCAATTTTGAGATGATCTGTTATTATTAAACAAAACGAAGCACATTTTTTTACCAATATGTGTATACATTTACATTTATTTTGGCTTAGATATTTACCAAAATAAAGTATACAATTAAAAAATATGTGCATCTAAATAGGTGTCTATGTATAGGCCTGGGCCGATAATAATAATGATAATAATACATTTATTGTGTAAAGGTGCCTTTCAAGGCACTCAAGGTTGCCATACATCACATAAAAGCCGCATAATAAATACAAATTAAAGCAAAGCAACAATTAAAAACAGACATTTGTGTCAGGCATAGGCCTGCATTTACCTTTTGCTGGATGATATATTGTCGCACATATTGTTAGGTGTCTTATTAGTATATTTTCACCATTGTACCACTGATGGATGGGTGGAGCAGCGCCAGAAGGGTCTGTGGTGAAAATAAAATGTTGTTGTACTTGTGCATCATCACAGATGCTGTGACAATAAAGTTCCTTCCATCCTTCTAAATAAGTAAACAAACACTACATATGAAATTGACACTTAATCTGTGTTAGAAAAAAAATACACTTTAAAAATATTTAACATCTTGAAGCACATTTTTTTTCCTCAGTGGTAAAAATTGGGTTGGGTGGTTTGTTTTGTTGTCTTTTTGTTGCCATCTCTTTCCAACATACGTGGCATACTGCCTCATTGACGGGCTCATCTTCAATCTTTCAAACAATCAATCAATCACTCGATGTTAACCCTCTTGCACACTGTTTGAAAGCGAGTGGCAACAAGAACAACATGACAATTTGTTGATGATGACAAAGTTATCAAGTTTGTTTTCATTTATTGTTCAAGTAATTGATTTATTGACTATTTGCCCGGGCCTATGTACTCGCCTGAATGTTTTTGCAGTTGTGGATGGCTGATTTAGAGTCTATAATAAACACGAAATGCATCTTTCATGGACTGTCAGAAGAATTTGGAGGACCAGTAGAAAACCCACACAATGAAAACAGGCACATATGTCATCACGCTAGTAAAACATATTTATGTCTTTCAATTACATTTATTTTGAACTGCCGCAGTAGTACAAAACCCAAAACCAGTGAAATTGGCACGTAAATAAAAACAGAATGCAATGATTTGCTACTCCTTTTCAACCTATATTCAATTGAATAGACTGCAAAGACAAGATACTTAACGTTCGAACTGGTAAACTTTGTTATTTTTTGCAAACATTAGCTCATTTGGAATTTGATGCCTGCAACATGTTTCAAAAAAGCTGGAACAAGTGGCAAAAAAGACTGAGAAAGTTGAGGAATGCTCATCAAACACTTATTTGGAACAATCCACAGGTGAACAGGCTAATTGGGAACAGGTGGGTGCCATGATTGGGTATAAAAGCAGCTTCCATGAAATGCTCAGTCATTCACAAACAAGGGATGGGGCGAGGGTCACCACTTTGTGAACAAATGCGTGAGCAAATTGTCGAACAGTTTAAGAACAACATTTCTCAACGAGCTATTGCAAGGAATTTAGGGATTTCACCATCTACGGTCCGTAATATCATCAAAAGGTTCAGAAAATCTGGAGAAATCACTGCACCTAGGCGGCATGGCCAAAAACCAACATTGAATGCTTGGATTCCTCAGGCGGTACTGCAACAAAAAGTAACATCAGTGTGTCAAGGATATAATCACATGGGCTCAGGAACACTTCAGAAAACCACTGTCAGTTGGTCGCTACATTTGTAAGTGCAAGTTAAAACTCTACTATGCAAAGCGAAAGCCATTTATCAACAACACCCAGAAACACCGCCGGCTTCGCTGGGCCCAAGCTCATTTAAGATGGATTGATGCAAAGTGGAAAAGTGTTCTGTGGTACGACGAGTCCACATTTCAAATTGTTTTTGGAAACTGTGGACGTCGTGTCCTCCGGACCAAAGAGGAAAAGAACCAATTTATTTACAATTTACACAACGTGCCAATTTCACTGGTTTTGGGTTTTGTAAATGAGGCCACCATTTTATGGATTTTTTAACATTCACATGTAAGGGTGACCCCAAAAGAACAAAACCCATAAAATGATTTGACATCCTAAAAATGTCAGCAGAATGTGTCCCATAATTTCCCGGAATTTCAGTTATCTCAGTCACTTTTGATAAAATCATCCTCTTTCCAATATGATTGTGTCGTAGGCAAAACTTTCACATGTAGCGCAAAATTGTCAATTACTTGGAACACATTCCGCTTTGGGGATTTTCGTGATCTTTGCTGTGATTGCTACCTTTCATTCCAATCATTCCTGAACAGAAGTTTGTTTGCAATGCCATGGCGCCCATTTGGGGCATATTTTGGAAGAACATGAGTTTCATGCAAAGTGACATAACTGATTGGACGCACACTGAAGTTTAACTCTTAGGAGACAAAGGCTGGCTGTTTTTGTCCTTTCCGTAAATGTTTGCTGTATTTTGGCCATAATTTGTGTTGTGTTAATTAATCATGATATTTTTCCTAAGACAGTTTTTTTTCATGTTAAATTTTAAGATTCCAATGTCCGATTCTTTCACAGGTGTACAACAACACAAGTTACCTAATTCATTATCTAACTTAGGTGACAAGTGAGGTTTTCCATATAGATATTAGGAGGTATTTGATTGAACATTTTTGCTTCTTCAATGTCTGTCATACAGGATGAACCAGAAAAAAACCCCATAACCCATAAGAATAGTGTTAAATCTTACAAAGGTCATAAAATTCATTAACATGAACCCTTCGGAGATTTTAGATTTTAATTACCCGTATTTTCCGAACCATAGGGCACACAGGATTATAAGGCGCACTGCTGATGAGCGGGTCTAGTCAGGTTTTTTTTCATACAAAAGGCGCATAGGGCACATTAAAAAGGGTCATATAATTTTTTTATTTTTTTTCTAAATGTAAAAGACTTCCTTGTGGTCTACATAACATGTAATGGTGGTTCTTTGGTCAAAATGTTGCATAGATTATGTTTTACAGATCATCTTCAAGCCGCTTTCTGACAGTTGCTTCAGGATGCGCCGTTTTGCGGGCGGTCGTATTTACGTGGCTCACCTTCGGCAGCGTCTTTTCTCCGTCATCTTTGTTGTAGCGGTGTAGCGTGCAAGGACGGGAGTGGAAGAAGTGTCAAAAGATGGAGCTAACTGTTCTAATGACATTTAGACTTTACTTCAATCAATAACGGAGCAGCATCTCCTCATCCGGAAGCAACAACACCGGAAATGTGTCCCGTGAAAAAACGTCCGACCAGAACTCTCTGATTAACTAAAGTTCCTTGAGTGAATAATGTAAACTCACTACACCGGTATGTTTTAGCGCTTTCATGGCGAGTTTACTGACAAATATAAGTAAGAACTTTACACTACTTTATATAAGAAATGGCAACAGCGGAGGATGAATGTCCCTTAACAAGAAGATAAGAGAAAAAGAAGAAGCTTATCAACTATGGTGTCACCACGGACTACAAAGGCAGACACGCGCACATTTTTAGGACTAATGCAGATCCCAAATACAGATCAGCAGGTACCAGAAGGTAAGAAACGTTTCTTTTGCATAATATTGCGAAAGAAAACGCCAGATAATACGTTTGTATGTCTTACCTTATACACACACCATAATAATACTCGTATGTTGACGCACAATACAGTCCATCAAGCGGTGCGGCTTCATAGCTTACCAAAGTCAAACTAAAACATTCTGTGTAATGTTCTATATTTTCAATGGAACATATAAAATGTTGGTGTTTACTTGAGTCATATTGCAGTCTACACGTATCTCTTGTGTGACTGCCATCTACTGGTCACACTTATCATTACACCATGTACCAAATAAAATAGCTTCGAGGTCGGTAAGCACAACCAAAATTATTCCGTACATTAGGTGCACCGGGTTATAAGGCGCACTGTCGATTTTTGAGAAAATGGAAGGATTTTAAGTGCGCCTTACAGTTCGAAAAATACGGTAAGCTGGGATAGACTCCTGGATACCTGTAAGTCTAAACATGGCAAGTGGTCGGAAATAAACAAATCACATGTTTGCCAATCTAAACAGTGATATTTTAGGAAAAAAAAAACCATTCCATGTTTGATCTTTTTGTTTAGTACTAAAGTTAATTGAAAAATCGGGGCAAAAAGGAAACAAAAAATAATGAATGAATCCTACATTTTTTTACACCCTTCAAAAACTTTAAGGACTTTCATGTCCTTTAAAGATCATTCAAATGTCTTGATTTTTTTTTTAATTATCTGAACCTTTGTAGGATTTAATAAAGCATTTTGGGGTCACCCTGTATGACACAAACATTAAAGAAGAAGACACTTTCAAGCAAATACCTCCTAAAATACCTTTATGAAAACTCTTCCTTGTCACTTAATTTCAATATTGAATTAATCTTCATGTTTTGATAGTCCAGCCCTTTGTGACTTTACAAGATCAACATGCTGGAGTGCTTGCGACTCAACAAAGTGCTTTTGGATTCCAGAAGATCACATTGCATCACATGTCTAAAACTCCATCTCAGCTATAAATAACGATGGACGAGACATCCCTACTGAATATGCATATGTATTTTAGGGGTGACGGGTTACCATTAAAGCAGTTTTTTAACCTAAATACATTTTAGAATAAGCCCCTCTTAGCGCTAACTACACGAATGTTCATGTTAAATGAGCATAGATGGGCTTGAGACTTCCATTTGCCAGTCAGATAACAGTACCCATGGTTTTGAAAAAATAGGACAATCAATCAATCAATCAATGTTTACTTATATAGCCCTAAATCACGAGTGTCTCAAAGGGCTGCACAAGCCACAACGACATCCTCGGCTCAGATCCCACATCAGGGCAAGAAAAAACTCAACCCAATGGGATGACAATGAGAAACCTTGGAGGGGACCGCAGATGTGGGGTGGGGTGTGGTGGGGCGAGGGGCGACCCCCCCCAGACGACACATTTGGTACACTGCAAAAAAAGAGCTGACAAAACTTAAAGGCCTACTGAAAGCCACTACTACCGACCACGCAGTCTGATAGTTTATATATCAATGATGAAATCTTAACATTGCAACACATGCCAATACGGCCGGGTTAGATTACTAAAGTGCAATTTTAAATTTCCCGCAAAATATCCTGCTGAAAACGTCTCGGTATGATGACGTCTGCGCGTGACGTCACGGATTGTAGAGGACATTTTGGGACAGCATTGTGGCCAGCTATTAAGTCGTCTGTTTTCATCGCAAAATTCCACAGTATTCTGGACATCTGTGTTGGTGAATTTTTTGCAATTTGTTCAATGAACAATGGAGACAGCAAAGAAGAAAGCTGTAGGTGGGAAGCGGTGTATTAGCGGCCGGCTGCAGCAACACAAACACGTAGCCGGTGTTTCATGGTTTACATTCCCGAAAGATGACAGTCAAGCTTTACCATTGGCCTGTGGAGAACTGGGACAACAGAGACTCTTACCAGAAGGACTTTGAGTTGGATACACAGACGCGGTACCGCAGCTGCGGCTTCCAAACATTTGATCGCTTGCCCGTACGTGCATGCCGCTATGTGCATATCACGTACGTAACTTTGGAGACTTTGGGGAAATATATGTGCTGTATGAACTTTGGGGAGGTGAACGGTACTTTGGGCTGTGGGATTGAGTGTGTTGTGCAGGTGTTTGAGTTGTATTGGCGGGTTATATGGACGGGAGGGGGGAGGTGTTTGTTATGCGGGATTAATTTGTGGCATATTAAATATAAGCCTGGTTGTGTTGTGGCTAATAGAGTATATATATGTCTTGTGTTTATTTACTGTTTTAGTCATTCCCAGCTGAATATCAGGTCCCACCCGCCTCTCACAGCATCTTCCCTATCTGAATCGCTTCCACTGCCCTCTAGTCCTTCACTCTCACTTTCCTCATCCACGAATCTTTCATCCTCGCTCAAATTAATGGGGAAATCGTCGCTTTCTCGATCCGAATCGCTCTCGCTGCTGGTGGCCATGATTGTAAACAATGTGCAGATGTGAGGAGCTCCACAACCTGTGACGTCACGCTCATATCGTCTGCTACTTCCGGTACAGGCAAGGCTTTTTTTATCAGCGACCAAAAGTTGCAAACTTTATCGTCGATGTTCTCTACTAAATCCTTTCAGCAATAATATGGCAATTTCGCGAAATGATCAAGTATGACACATAAAATGGACCTGCTATCCCCGTTTAAATAAGAAAATCGCATTTCAGTAGGCCTTTAAGATAAGAAAATTAGATTTTATGAAAAATATACGAAAACCAGTGGAATTACCTGTCCATGAAGCTAGTTAATTTTACTTGATAAGACATCCTAAATTGACATGTGTACATCTCAAAATTTGCAGGACTTTTAAGGTCAAAATAAGTATTTTATTCTGAAAACTAGTGCTGGGCGATATACTCGATATATCGCGGGTTTGTCTCTGTGCGATATAGAAAATTACTATATTGTGATATTCGAGTATACGTTCTCACGCAGTTGCTTTTAGCTGCAGGGCATTAAACTGCATGCATTTCTCACTCTTTCCTGTCTCTCCTTCTCACAGAGACTTAATCCTCCTGTTGTCCTCGGGTCATTTTGACCCGCCACTGTGTTAAAAACCAAAAAAAAATCCCCTAAATGATATTTTTTTAACTTGAAATTGTATGACTTTTCCTAGATTGGCACCAACAGTAGAAAAGGGAAATGTTGCTTTTATTCACATTTCCATGTAAGCTGTACAAAAAAATTTACAAAGGTGGTCTTCGGGTCAAAATGACCCGTGAGTCACAAAGTGTTGAAATCAAAGTCACAGAGTTATTTATACATCACAGAATGTTACAATGTTTTAGTTGTTGTAGCTCTTTTTCTGTGGATTTCCAGAGATTATAAAGGTGCTGCAGATCACAGGGCCCCGAATTCTGTCTGTGCTGAAGCCATGAGTGTGCGTTATACCGCTGAAGAGGCTCTACAGCTGATTTTTTCAGATGTCCAGCAAGACAACTCTGATTCAGAAGAGGAAGTGGAGGATGTATCAGAAGAAGAAGATGGGGAGGAATACAATCCAGAGCATGATGAATCATCTTCAGAAGAAGAAAACCCTGAAGCTGAAAGAGAGACTTTCCTTTCAAAAAATGGTAAAAATAACATGGTCCTCAGCAGCATATGACCATCAAGGCAGGCATACAGAACAAAACATCATAAAGATGACCCCATGACCCACAAGGTATGCCGTTTCTCATGCCCATGACATTGTCTCTACATTCTACCTATTTATCACACCAGCAATTGAAAAATTAATCCTGGAGATGACAAATTTGGAGGGTTTTCGCAAATATGGAGACAGCTGGAAAAAGATGGATGAGACTGACCTGCAGGCCTACTTAGGGCTGCTAATCTTAGCCGGTGTATACAGGTCCCGAGGTGAGGCTGCAACTAGTCTATGGGATGCAGAGAGTGGAAGGCCAATTTTCCAAGCCACAATGCCACTCAAACTCTTTCACACCTACTCAAGACTGATAAGATTTGATGACCGTGAGTCAAGACCAGCAAGACGTGTGACAGACAAACTTGCAGCCATAAGAGAGGTCTGGGACAATGTAGTTCTTCTGAGCACACTGCACACAGATGGTGACGTTAGCGATCGTGAGGACAGGAAGCCAGTCATCAGCCTAGAATACAACCGCAACAAGGGAGGTGTGGACAACCTAGATAAGGTGATTGGAACATACAGCTGCAGAAGGATGACTGCCCGCTGGCCCCTGGTCATCTTCCACAACATCATTGATGTTTCCTCCTACAATGCCTTTGTGATTTAGAGAGAGATCAACCCGACCTGGATGTCTCAAGCAGAACAAGGGGGGGGGGGGGGGGGGGGGGGGGGGGGTGAAGCTGGGAAAGGCACTTGTAATTCCACTCATTGAAAGAAGGAAGCATGTCCCACGCACAGAAGCCTCAGCAGCAGTTGTAAAAGCTATTCAGAGTGCAGGAGCTCCTGATCAACCTGAGGATCCAGCTACCACAGCCACTTCCCCAGCTAGGGCAAGTAAGAGGAAGAGATGTCAGTTCTGCCCTCAAAAGAAGGACTGTAAAACAAATACTGTGTGCTGCAGGTGTAAGAAATATATCTGCAAAGGCTGCGCACTTGCATACTGCCCTACAACGGCCAATTAGGGTTAGTTAATTAGTTGAATGGGTTATGTTATTTTTCATATTTTTGTATTGTACATTGTCTTCAATTGTTCACTGGAGAAAGAAAAGAAAGAAACTGAGTCATTGGGTTGAATAAAATGCATTCAAAACGCACATTTGTTTGCTTTTCTTAAGCTATAGAAATGAAGTGAAGAGGGAAAACTCAGTTATTCACACATTTTGTGGTGAATGACAAGTTGTTTCTTCAAGCAAGATGAAATTTGGTGTTTAAATTCAATTAAGCAGCTTATATTAGGGGTTGAGTGAAGGTGGGTCATTTTGACCCCGAGGACACGGGGTGTATACAGGAAATGAGGACAACACAAGGGTTAAAACGAGCGCACCTTCTTACATACGTCAAATACTGTCACATGAGCAACGTCACACGCTCCCGCAGAGCAGACAGGTAGCGACATGGTAACGTTAGCTGTGATGCTAACAGCTAACGGTGTGGTTTGAATGGTAATACGAGAGAAAGAAGGTGGGAGTCTGGTAACAAATGGAGGAATAATTAATTCCCAAGAAAAACAGCACGGGGTCCATCGTCTGGCGGTGGTTTGGCTTCAAGCGGGAATATGTCTTTACATGTCAACATCTCCGTTCGGTGCCACACCAACTAAATGCCGAAGCAACTATTTCCACATCAACACCGTAGGACATATACTATTTGATATGCAGCTCATTTTTATGTGACACTTATTGAAATATCTTGTGTGTCATCATGCACAAAAGTGAGCTGTATTTGTTTTAAACTATTGTAGTGGCGTTCTGTACAAAAAGTGCACTTTAATTTAGTGTTGTTTTGAAATGTCATCTTAGTGACATCATTCACAAAAGTGCTTGTTTTAAAATGTCTCTGACAATCTTGCACTTTCTGTTTTGGAAATGACATGAATGTTTGTGCCACTGCTTAATAACTGTTTAATAAATACAGTTTTGCTAAATTGAGTTAGTTGTGATTTCCCTCTCTGCATGAAAGTTTAAAATGAGCATATATCAATGCAGTATGAACAAGAATGTTTTAATGTAGACCAGGGGTCTCAAACACGCGGCCCGCGGGCCAATTGTGGCCCGGGAGACGTTATTTTGCGGCCCCCACCTTAATATGAAAGTTTAATGTTAGTGCGGCCCGCGAGTTTTAAATGAATGGCGCTTGACAGCGTTGTGTGCGGAGCTGAAGAAATCTACCAATCACGTTGTGGTATGAGGCTCTCGACAATATCGAGGGCGTGCCGTGATGGCACTGTCATCAGTGTCCTCTAGAATCTGTCACCGCATCATCTTTTTCTCCATACTAACAGCGTGCCAGCCCAGACACATGTGGTATGAGGCTTCTAGAGACACACGCAGGTTATTGCAAGACATACTTGAGGAACAGCCATACATTTCACACTGAGGGTGGTCATATTTTATTTTATTTATATTTTAACACTGTTACAAATATGCGCCACACTGTGAACCCACACCAAACAAGAATGACAAACACATTTCGGGAGAACATCCGCACCTAAACACAACATAAACACAACAGAACAAATACCCAGAATCCTTTGCAGCCCTAACTCTTCCGGGCTACAAAAACACCCCCGCTACCCCTAACCCCGCCCAACTCAACCCCCCCCATCTCCCGAATTCGGAGGTCTCAAGGTTGGCAAGTATGCATTGATGTCACTTGCGTAATGCAAGCAGAGAAACATTTTGCCGCTTTTCTATGACACACGCTCTTCCTTCCTCCCTCCCTGCCTCCCTCCCTCGCCCGCCTGCTCGCTCCCGCCCCCGTTGTAAACAGTCCGGGCGGGGAAGACGAGCACTCCGCCGAAGGAGCGAGCGACAATACAAAAGTGTGGTGCACTGGACCCCAGCGCTGATACAGACGTGGTGATGTTAACCCGTTCGGGGCTAATTGTGCTACCGTAACTGTAAACTCCACCCCCCACCCTCCTCCCGTTGGCTCCAGACAGAGACGATTTTTGATGCAATATTTCTTTCACAGGGGCACCCCGACGTGTCTTATTTCATTTCATTTCATTTTTATTTATCTCCTTCATTGATGTGCATCTTTGATCGATAGACAATTATACCTCAATTTTTAAATTATACATTTACACACCAATGCCTGAGAAGGAGCAGGATGAAGAAAAATCTTATATTTTTCTGCCCCCTTCAACATAGTACGTAGTCTTACTTAATGATATCATATAAACAAACAATTACATCCAAATATAACGAAAACAAACAAAAAAACACAAGAAGTGCAAAACTTCATGATGTACAAAAAGAACAAAAAAAACAAAATAAGTAGTATACACCTCACAGGATGATACAAAACAAATACAAAACTAGGCAAAAAATAAGTAAAATAATAAATATAAAGCAAAATGTAAACAGTTATGGCTGTCCATATGATCTCATTGTTCTGTCCTTATATATTTTTTCAATTGGAATATATTTTTACAATCTTTTATCTCTTGTAAAGAGAATTCCATAGTTTAACCCCCACCACTGATATACACATTTGTTTTAAAGTTGTCCTTGAATACTGATGTTTGAAATGACCTTTTCTTCTATGCTCTTCATTCTCAGAAGTGATGACAAACATTTTTTGTAAATTTGCTGGTAATGTTTTACTTTTAGCCTTAAACATGACACATAATGTCTGTAACTTTACTAGCTCCTGTAGTTTCAATAAACCCGAATTAATAAATAATATGTTAGTGTGTTTTAAGTAATCTACTTTATGAATAATCCTTATAGCTCTTTTCTGTAGTTGATACAGAGAAAGTTGCGTTGCACAAGGAATATAATTTGAAACGTCATTATACAACTAGACATGCTGAGGAGTATGCAAAATACTAGGGGAGTGAACCGGGTTGCAAATTTTAAAACCAGTCTACTGAGGCAACAAGATTTCGTCAAGAAAGCAAGCGAAAAGAGCGATGCAGCAGTCAAAGCTAGCTACATGGTGAGTGAGATGGTTGCTAGGGCGGGAAAGCCATTCAAAGGAGGTGAATTCATTAAAAAGTGCATGTTAGATTTTTTTTAAGAAATCTTTTCTTGCGGCCCAGCCTCACCCAGTTTCTGCATCCAGTGGCCCCCAGGTAAATTGAGTTTGAGACCCCTGATGTAGACACATAGAATCATCATACTGCTGTGATTATATGTATCAAGGCTAAGGCAAAAATATCGAGATATATATCGTGTATCGCGATATGGCCTAAAAATATTGAGATATTAAAAAAATATTGCCATATTGCCCAGCCCTACTGAAAACCATCTATATTCAACTTGCAATTCTTAAAATAAGCATCATTGGGATGTTGCAGAATCTTCAAACACAATTTTCTACGTGAGAGGAAAGACCATGTTCTCAGTTTTAACGTCCATCCATCCATCTTCTTCTGCCTATCCAAGGTCGAGTCGCGGGGGCAGCAGCCTAAGCAGGGAAGCCCAGACTTCCCTCTCCCCAGCCACTTTGTCCAGATCCTCCCAAGGGATCCGGAGGAGTTCCCAGGCCAGCCGGGAGACATAGTCTTCCCAACATGTCCTGGGTCTTCCCCGTGGCCTACTACCGGTCGGACGTGCCCTAAACCTCTCCCTAGGGAGGCGTTCGGGTGGCATCCTGACCAGATGCCCGAACCACCTCATCTGGCTCCTCTCGATGTGGAGGAGCCGCAGCTTTACTTTGAGCTCCTCTTGGATGGCAGAGCTTCTCATCCTATAACTAAGGGAGAGCCCCGCCACCCGGCGGAGGAAACTAATTTCGGCCGCTTGTACCCGGGATCTTGTCCTTTCGGTCATAACCCAAAGCTCTTAGGTGAGGATAGGTGAGGATGGAAATGTAGATCGACCGGTAAATTGAGAGCTTTGCCTTCCGGCTCAGCTCCTTCTTCACCACAACGGATCGATACAGCGTCCGCATTACTGAAGACGCCGCACCGACTCCGAGGTACTTGAACTCCTTCCCATGGGGCAAGGTTTCCTCCCCAAACCGGAGATGGCATTCCACCCTTTTGGAGGTGCTGATTCCCATCCCAGTCGCTTCACACTCGAACCGATCAGTGAGAACTGGAGATCCTGGCCAGATGAAGCCATCAGGATCACAAAATCTGCAAAAAGCAGAAACCTAATCCTGCAGCCACCAAACCGGATCCCCTCAACACCCTGACTGCACCTAGAAATTATGTCCATAAAAGTTATGAACAGAATCAGTGACAAAATTTACTAAAAAAGACAAAATATAATTACCCATGCTAAAATTATGATTATTATGACAAAAGATAAGCACAGCTATTAAAACTAGGCACATTTCTAGAAACACAATTTTAAATGTTGCTAAGTGGCAAATAATTTGCAGTATACTTTCTGCAGATGAAGGTTTTGGTTGTCCTGTACGGATGTTCTTTGGACCTCACTGTCTTTCCTACAATGTGTCTATCAGGGCTCAGAGGCAGTGTATTGTGAAACCTGTGGACGACGTTAGCATTCGTTGTCACTCACTCATGTGCCGCTTTGCCTCATTGTTATCACTTTGGTCTGCTTGTTTTCAGGTGTTCTTGAAAAAAACGTGGAAGGAGAAGCAGAAGCTCTCACAAAGGCTAAGACCCTTTATAAATCCTGTACCAATGAGAGTGAGTAAGGAGCCTTCCAGTGATCTTAACTGAGTTTTTTTGCTGTTAAAAATTCAAAGTTATACAGTAAATTATAGGCATGAAGTCATGCATGTTAGGCTATTTTCAGACAATTGTTAATAGGTGTGCATAGGAATGTGAATGGTGGTTTGTCTGTGTGAACCAATGTACCGTATTTTTCGGACCATAGGGCGCAGCGGGTTAAAAGGGGCACTGCCGATGAGCGGGTCTATTCAGGTCTTTTTTCATACAAAAGGCGCACCGGATTATAAGGGGTCATATTATGATTTTTTTACATTTTAAATTAAATTTAAAACACTATCTTGTGGTCTACATAACATGTGATGGTGGTTATTTAGTCAAAGTGTTGCATAGATTATGTTTTACGGATCATCCTTAAGTAGCTTTCTGAGCGTGTCTTCAGGATGCGCAGTTTTGTGGGCGGTCTTATTTACGTGGCTCACCTTCGACAGCGTCTTTTCTCCGTCATCTTTGTTGTAGCGGTGTGGCATGCAAGGAGAGGAGTGGAAGAAGTGTCAAAAGATGGAGCTAACTGTTTTATTGACATTCATACTTTACTCAAATCAATAACAGAGCAGCATCTCCTCATCCGTGGCTCACTAGTGCAACAACAACGCCGGAAATGTGTCCCGTAAAAAACCGTAGGAAAAATGGCGAGTTTACTGACAGATATATTGTAAGTAAGAACTTTACACTACTTTATATTAGAAATGGCGACAGCAGAGGGTGAATGTCCCAT
The DNA here is from genome assembly GCF_033978785.1 of Entelurus aequoreus. Lineage (NCBI taxonomy): Eukaryota > Metazoa > Chordata > Actinopteri > Syngnathiformes > Syngnathidae > Entelurus > Entelurus aequoreus. The sequence continues at coordinate 9,927,220 of NC_084740.1, read as the reverse complement.
AACAAGAAGATAGAGAAAAAGAAGAAGCTTATCGACTACGGCGTCGTCACAGAGTACAAAGGCGGATGAGCGCACATTTTCAGGACTTATGCAGATCCCAAATACACATCAGCAGGTACCAGAAGGTAAGAAAAGTGGCTTTTGCATAGTGGTTAAAGGTAAATGGGTTATCTTGTATAGCGCTTTTCTACCTTCAAGGTACTCATAAGCGCTTTGACACTATTCACCCATTGACACACTGATGGCGGGAGCTGCCATGCAAGGCACTTACCACGACCCATCAGGAGCAAGGGTGAAGTGTCTTGCTCAAGGACACAACGGACTAGGTTGGTAGAAGGTGGGGATCGAACCTTATGTGCGCCTCATAGTCCGAAAAATACGGTAAGCTGGGATAGACTCCTGGATACCTGTAACCCTAAACGTGGCAAGTGGTCGGAAATAAACAAATATAATTTGCATCACTGCTATTTTCCAAGGTTTAATTGAGAAAAGAGGGGGTGTGCCTTTGCTCAAAATGCTTCCTGATGTGTTTGAGTGGCCAATGGCTGTAGACAACTGGGACACGGACTATGGTAAAAAAAAAAAAAAAAAAAACTTTTTAAATTCTGTTTTTGTGAAGCACATTCTATCCACAGATTTGGACATTTTCTAACTGTGTGTTTTTTTGGCAGGTGCAACATGGAGACTGGAGGACGTCATTGCTAAGTTGAATGTGAAATATAGACGTGAACTCTTGGTTGTCATGTTTGTCTCTACCGACGACAAGGACTCCAAGTCGCACATCATTCATGTAGGTGTGCAATAACTCTCGACTGTATTCTCTTTCCTCACTTTCAGATAAAATAAGAGCTCTGATAGCTCTGACATGTATAAATAAATGGGAGTGTTTTGGTTTTTGGCAGTTTGACCAGCAAAGCTTGGGCCTCTGGACCAGATCTCACTATGCTTGTAACGGTTCCTACGAAGAGGTGAGTGTAAAGTTTGTACGATAATTATTTATATTTTTATTTGCTGTCAAAGAGCAGCTTCATGTTCTCATTTTGGCCCGAGCCACTGACTTTGAGCCCTTTTTTTTTTATAAAGCCTGTAGTAAAGCTGTGAATGTTGGGCCTTTATTTTTCCGTCTAGCTGCTCAGGGTGAAAATCACCAACATGAATTTGCCATCTTTGGAAGTAGTATCCGAGCCAGAATGGCGGCAGTCAGAATGTCTATTCCGTTCAATAGCTGAGAGTCATCCTCTCAACCTTGTAGTGATGAAAGCAATTATCATTGTACAAGTATTGAATATGTCACTGTTTTTTAAATTATTTTCCTTCCTGCAGGCATTACATTCACACAGTTAAAGTGTTTTGAAAAAGTCCCTGCCTACATAACACTTTTTGCATTTCAGGACAGTCAGAAGCCTGGAATCAGCTAACTAAGCATACATTCTGACGCCTCTGTTTGTTAATTTAGTGACAAATTGGATTCACAGTACATGTGTGTGTACTGTAGTGGATTGTCCGAAGCTTAAGCAGGCAACAAAAGTAGTTTAGTACAACAAATTTATTTACCCATTATCAGAAGTGCAGGTTGAATTGAGTTGGTCGTGCAGACAAACCACAAGTTACTCCGGAGCAAACAAGACACACACAAGCCAAAATCACTCCCTCCTGGTCCGGACCAATATAAACAACTAATGCACGCGTGCTTTTGTGGAATCGGCCGTCTCATAACACACACACGCAGGTCATTCTTACTCATATAACGGCGATTAACCCGTTTAGCGGAGCATACCCTGCTTTTCCTTCCTGACCAACACGGATAACAGCCTAAGGCGCTGTAGAATCACCAGGAATCACCCCCCAATCCTACAGTACATCGTGTCTGGTCAGTCCATATAGTTTCACCAAGGCTCTACCATATGGAGCCCTTACTCTATCCATCTATACTGCAGCAAATTTCCAAATTCGTGACAACTTGCCTCAGTTGATCTCCTTTACCGGAGTCACTGAACGATCACCTTATATCAGGCTTTTTACCCGGCTGCAGCTTCCACATAGACAGATACATAGGACCTTCATAGACGTCATAAATTTGTGTGGGCCAAATGTCACACCAGTTTAGCCAACCTTGCCTTAAATTTCGCTGTGTCCAACTCCGGCTAACCATGTACTTGCAGAAAAAAGCATCCTCTGCCAACAACGACAGAGGATGAAGAGGTTAAAAGAAATTTTTCGTCTCACATCGTCTATGTTTCTACACTCCAAACCACCAAAATTCTATCAACAATCCCCATTTGTTAAAAACAAGAGATTACAAGTTTTCAACAAACACACAGACAAATGATCACATATAAAACAACTCAATCCAACCATAATTTACCCCATTCCAGGTTGTTTTTGGAGAACCTGACTAAACCTATCTTTTATCAAAAATAGATTCAGCAATTAGTCTTATCGATCCGGCTCTCTCCAGGCAGAAAATGTTTACACTTTAAGCAAAACGCTTACCTTGTATTAGATGCGCGCGTGCAGCACACTGTCTGCCTGACAGAGAGAGCGAGAGCGGCTGTCGACCTGTAGCTTCTAAACCATCCTGTTCGTGACGCCAATTTGTGTAGTGGATTGTCCGAAGCTTAAGCAGGCAACAAAAGTAGTTTAGTACAACAAATTTATTTACCCATTATCAGAAGTGCAGGTTGAATTGAGTTGGCCGTGCAGACAAACCACAAGTTACTCCGGAGCAAACAAGACACACACAAGCCAAAATCACTCCCGAGTTCCGGTCTTCTGCCATTTTTTATATGTCTGTTGTGCGTCATCGTTCCTTATCGAGTGCGTCAATTTCTTGTTTGCTTTTCCTATCTGTTCCATAACAACTCGAATCCTTTAGATAGTCAACACATTCTGTAGACAGGTTGGCACGACTTAATATTCACTTTTGTCCCACAACTGGTCCATTCAATGGCACAAAATACAAGAGTATTGAAAATGAGCGGACATTCTTAAAAGACAAGAAATATAGGTCAAAAGGTCAGAAATTCTACTACAGTACAAAACCCAAAACCAGTGAAGTTGGCATGTTGTGTAATTTGTAAATAAAAACAGAATACAATGATTTGCAAATCCTTTTCAACTTATATTCAATTGAATAGACTGCAAAGACTAGATATTTAACGTTCGAACTGAAAAACGTGTTTTTTTTTGCAAATAATCATTAACTTAGAATTTAGTGGCAGCAAAAAAGTTGGCACAAGGGCGTTTTTACCACTATTACATGGCCTTTCCTTTTAACAACACTCAGTAAACTTTTGGGAACTGAGGAGACCAATTTTGGAAGCTTTTCAGGTGGAATTCTTTCCCATTCTGGCTTGATGTACAGCTTAAGTTATTCAACAGTCCGGGGTCTCCGCTACATATGCGCCACACATTTTCAATGGGACACAGGTCTGGACTACAGGCAGGCCAGTCTAGTACCTGCACTCTTTTACTACAAAGCCACGCTGTTGTAACATGTGGCTTGGCATTGTCTAGCTGAAATAACAGGGGTGTACATGATAACGTTGCTTGGATGGCAACATACAGTATGTTGCTCCAAAACCTGTATGTACCTTTCAGCATGAATGGTGCCTTCACAGATAATGATAAATTATAAATGTGTAAGTTATCCATGCCTTGGGCACTAATATACCCCCATACCATCACAGATGCTGGCTTTTGAACTTTGCCCATATAAACAATCCAAGGTTATTTTCCTCTTTGGTCCGGAGGATACAACGTCCACAGTTTCCAAAAACAATTTGAAATGTGGACTAGTCAGACCACAGAACACTTTTACACTTTGCATCAGTCCATCTTAAATGAGCTTGGGCCCAGCAAAGCCGGCAGTGTTTCTGGGTGTTGTTGATAAATGGCTTTCGCTTTGGATAGTAGAGATTTAACTTGCACTTACAGATGTAGCGACAAACTGTAGTTACTGACAGTGGTTTTCTGAAGTGTTCCGGAGCCCATGTGGTGATATCCTTTACACACTGATGTCGCTTTTTGATGCAGTACCGCCTGAGGGATCGAAGATCCGTAATATTATCGCTTATGTGCATTGATTTCTCTAGATTCTCTGAACTCTTTGATATTACGAACCGTAGATGGTGAAATCCTTAAGTTCCTTGCAATAACTTGTTGACAAATGTTGTTCTTAAACTGTTAGACAATTTGCTCACACATTTGTTCACAAAGTGGTGACCCTCGCCCCATCCTTGTTTGTGAATGACTGAGCATTTCACGGAATCTGCTTTTATATCCAATCATGGCACCCACCTGTTCCCAATTAGCCTGTTCACCTGTGGGATGTTTCAAATAAGTGTTTGATGAGCATTCCTCAACTTTCTCAGTCTTTTTTGCCACTTGTGCCAGCTTTTTTGAAACATGTAGCAGGCATCAAATTCCAAATGATCCTATATTTGCAAAAATGATATAGTTTTCCAGTTCGAACGTTAAATATCTTGTATTTGCAGTCTATTCAACTGAATATAGCTTGAAAAGGATTAGCAAATCATTGTATTCTGTTTTTATTTACGATTTACACAACGTGCCAACTTAATTGGTTGTGGGTTTTGTAACAATTATTAGGAGGCAAAAACTGTGATTACAAAGCCAAAATGTCCAGTTGTGGGAATATTTCAACTTAAAATCGTAAGGATGATATGAACCCATCAACACAGATGAACAAGTGGAAATGCAGTGATAACGTAATGGCAACAAACAAAAAATACAAAGTCTGACCTAATTTTTCCAACTGGGAAAAAAATGCTCTGTAAAATTTATATTTATGTTAAAATTGTTGTTGACACAAATAAGAGTCCATTTTGTTTGTTTGTTTATGTAGGATAACAAAGTTATATCCCTTCCAATTACAGGACAATGGTAAACAATTCTACAGTAATGATAAATTAAAGTTTATATCATGTTTAATGGTTAGTTGCATTATTATCATGTATGATGATTACATTAGATTAAAAACAATGTAGTCTTTATCAAGTATTTATTCAGTTTAAAAGCATGATGTAGTGAAAAGATCTGAATCATGTACATAGTGTCATGTACATAGTGTACCCCCATTTTTTGTATATATTGTTTTTCAAATCACCTGACATGTATACTGTGTATATGTACATAATTTATCCATTTTTTTAACGTTATTTTTTATATATAAATGTTACAGGTTGTATATATTTCATTATTGAATGTATCAAATTTGATGAATATTTAATGGCCCACAATGGAAACAAGCCTTTTGGCTTTTTGTGCCATCCATTTGCCTTTTTAAAGGATTACATGGATTCAATTATTTAAGATGTCAATGAACTTCTCAATCAATCAATCAATCTATCTGCAAAATAAAGCCAAACATTTTTTAAAGTAAATTAATGCATATTGTTCTCATGTGTGGCACCTTGACACAATAATATGTTTATTTACAGTGTTAAAGTAACATATCATCCTTAACTAATTTTCACAGTTGTATGCATTTTTATGTGTAAAATATGAAAAAGGCAAAACGAATCACAATTGCGATTTCGGAGAGAAAATAGTTTTTTTCTTAAAATTGTGCAGCCGCTACCACCAAACCCCACCCACCTCAACCGACACACGGGGCCGGGGTGTATATTGTAGCCCGGAAGAGTTAGGGCTGCATGGGATTCTGGGTATTTGTTCTGTTGTGTTTATGTTGTGTTACCGTGCGAATGTTCTCCCGAAATGTGTTTGTCATTCTTGTTTGGTGTGGGCTCACAGTGTGGCGCATATTTGTAACAGTGTTAAAGTTGTTTATACGGTCACCCTCAGTGTGACCTGTATGGCTATTGATCAAGTATGTCTTGCAGTCACTTACGTGTGTGTACAGAAGCCAAATACAACATGTGACTGGGCTGGCACGCTGTTTGTACAGGTTGTAGAGAGCATTAAGGGCGCTAAAGGCAGTGCCATCACGGCACGCCCTTAATATTGTTGTGTGGGTTAAAATCGGCAGACATTCAAGGTAATGGTTGCCCTGAAATTCGGGAGTCTCCCGGAAAAATCGGGAGGGTTGGCAAGTATGACGCTGTCAAGTGGCATTCGTATAAAACTCAGACATGCGGCCCGAGGTGTCCGATACCTGCTCATTCAGCCAAGACACTGTGAAGCTTGTCCGTACCAGCGCACAGCACCAGCTCCGCAGCTCTGTCTCTTCATCCGCATCTCCTCCAGTCTTTCCAAACGGACTCTGGTGTGGCAGAGACCCAGCAGCTGGTCTCCGTGGCCAAAAAGGCTCATAGGAGGCAGATCCAGAAGCCCACAAAAAAGCACCGCAGAAATCACGAAAGTGCCACCCCCTTGTCACACAGTCCCAAAGGGTCCCCAACCAAAAGGCAAAAACATTACTTGAACTTGGGCTTTTACATTTCTCTTTTGATAGAAGCCATTGATCACATTTACACATCAGCAGCATGTTTGTCTGTGCTTAAAGGCCTACTGAAATTATTTTTTTTTATTTAAACGGGGATAGCAGATCTATTCTATGTGTCATACTTGATCATTTCGCGATATTGCCATATTTTTGCTGAAAGGATTTAGTATAGAACAACGACGATAAAGATTGCAACTTTTGGTATCTGATAAAAAAAAGGCTTGCCCCTACCGGAAGTAGCGTGACGTAGTCAGTTGAACATATACGCAAAGTTCCCTATTGTTTACAATGATGGCCGCATGAAGTGAGAGAGATTCGGACCGAGAAAGCGACAATTTCCCCATTAATTTGAGCGAGGATGAAAGATTTGTGGATGAGTAAAGTGCAAGTGAAGGACTAGTGGGGAGTTGAAGCTATTCAGATAGGGAAGATGCTGTGAGAGCCGGGGGTGACCTGATATTCAGCTGGGAATGACTACAACAGTAAATAAACACAAGACATATATATACTCTATTAGCCACAACACAACCAGGCTTATATTTAACATGCCACAAATTAATCCTGCATAAAAACACCTGCGTGTTTGTTACGCTAGCTCCTAGCTCCTCTGCTAGCTCCTAGCTCCATAGAACACGCCAATACAATTCAAACACCTGATCAACACACACAATCACTCAGCCCAAAAGACCGTTCACCTAACCCAAGGTTCATAAAGCTTATATATTTTTAAAAAGTTACGTACATACGCAAAAAAAAGTTGCGCACATACGGTCAAGCGATCAAATGTTTAGAAGCCAAAGCTGCATACTCACAGTAGCACGTCTGCGTCTTTGTCATCCAAATCAAAGTAATCCTGGTAAGAGTCTGTGTTGTCCCAGTTCTCTACAGGCGTCTGTGTATCGAAGTCAAAAGTCCTCCTGGTTAGAGTCTCTGTTATCCGAGTTCTTCCATCTTGACTGCATCTTTCGGGAATGTAAACAAAGAAGCGCCGGCTGTGTACTGTTGTTGCTGACTACGTTCGAAAAATACGTCCATTTCGCACCGACAACTTTCTTCTTTGCTTGCTCAGCTTCCTTCTCCATAATGCAATGAACATGATTGCAACAGATTCACGAACACAGATGTCCAGAATACTGTGGAATTATGAAATGAAAACAGAGCTTTTTCGTATTGGCTTCAATGTGGAAGGCATATCCGTGTTCCCCGGGCTACGTCACGCGCATACGTCATCCTCAGAGGCGTTTCGAACCGGAAGTTTAGCGGCAAATTTAAAATGTCACTTTATAAGTTAACCCGGCCGTATTGGCATGTGTTATAATGTTAAGATTTCATCATTGATATATAAACTATCAGACTGCGTGGTCGGTAGTAGTGGGTTTCAGTAGGCCTTTAACTTCGGTTTCAATCTGCTTGAACATGAATCAGTCGGCGGTCTTGTTCGCTTTCACTTCATGCAAAGCTACCAATATCACGGATGTGACTTGATTACTTCACAGGCATGTCAGGCCTACGAGCAGTTCATGTTTGACCTGGTAAAGCTGATCCGCACAGACCGGGGTCTGTCCTTCAACGAGACGCTGGTCAGAGAGGAAATGACGCGAGTAACCGACCTGGAACGAGACATTGCCAATGTAAGCGCCGCTCGTCACTCACACATGCCGATAGCAACTCCATTCTGGGAACAGATGGTTTCCAGCAGAAACGCTAACCTCATCCCCCAGTTTCGCACCACAGTGATCTTGTTTGTTAGCTACTTAAAGATGCTCTTTGAGTTTACCGATGCTGTGCACAGCAAGTTGTTGACCTGTCTGATCCTCTGATCCTTGCACTATTGATTTTAGCCAGATGTCAACAGATTTTTCACGTGAGTCAGTGTGTGCTGATCTACACTCCCACAGCTCGCTATTACACCACTGGCATTCACAAAGCCATCAGTTCTGACATCTACACACCTCAAGGACTCCAGAGATGTTTGTTGTTGCTGGACTTTCACAGGAGTTTTGCTCATGGGATAAACCAAGGAATACATTTTAACCTTTTTTACATTCTTCTTTAAGGCTATTGAGTCCGTGGAGTATCGCAGCGATCCAATGTTGCGTTACCACAAGATGGAACTTGGAGATATGAATGCCAATTTCACCCTTGAGGTTGAATCACAGGTAAACACCATTATTATAAAAAATAAAATAATTAAGGATGGGCGATATGGCGTTTTGTGATAGAGTGATTAGAGCACATACTTGTTGGTCACAAAAAACATTCATGAAGTTTGGTCCACAGAACTTTCCTCCAGAAGGTCTTATCTTTGTCCATGTGATGTCAGATGAAACTAAAATTTAGCTATTTGCCCACAATACCCAGCAATATGTTTGGAGGAGAAAAGGTGAGGCCTTTAATCCCAGGAACACCATTCCGACCGTCAAGCATGGTGGTGGTAGTAGTATTATGCTCTGGGCCTGTTTTGCTACCAATGGAACTGGTGCTTTACACAGAGTAAATGGGACAATGAAAAAGGAGGATTACCTCCAAATTCTTCAGGACAACCTAAAATCATCAGCCCGGAGGTTGGGTCTTGGGCACAGTTGGGTGTTCCAACAGGACAATGACCCTAAACACACCTCAAAAGTGGTAATGGAATGACTAAATCAGGCTAGAATTAAGGTTTTAGAATGGATTTCCCAAAGTCTTGACTTAAACGTGTGGACAATGCTGAAGAAACAAGTCCATGTCAGAAAACTAACAAATTTAGCTGAACTGCACCAATTTTGTCAAGAGGAGTGGTCAAAAATTCAACCAGAAGCTTGTGGATGGCTACCAAAAGCGCCTTATTGCAGTGAAACTTGCCAAGGGACATGTAACCAAATATTAACATTGCTGTATGTATACTTTTGACCCAGCAGATTTGGTCACATTTTCAGTAGACCCATAATAACTTAATAAAAGAACCAAACTTCATGAATGTTTTTTCCAATCACTCTATCACAAAAAAATAAGAATTGTAGAAATTATTGGAAACTCAAGACAGCCATGACATTATGTTCTTTACAAGTGTATGTAAACTTTTGGCCACGACTGTATATGTATTATCGCTAGGGATGATACTCGAAACCGGTTTTCCCGGTTGTTTGATAAGAAAAGAACCGAGTCCTCGGACTCGAATCCCCTTTTGAGAACCGGTACCCGTTATCGAGACCACTATAGTAAAGGAAAAGAGTTAATTCTTTATTCGAATCCCGTCCCGACCAGAAATGCTCCGTGGGACATCACAAGAAATGACGTCACGTAGCTCAGTCATTAGGCGCAGATAGCGAAAGCAGGAAAACAATGGACGGGAAAAAGCGCTCCAAGGTGTAATAAAGTTCAAAACAAAAGCTATAATCCATCGAATAACTTTACTGAGAGATTTTAGCAGGGTAAAACACATGACGGACACTTTTACGACCAACCGGAAACATAGCAACCAGGCTAGCAACGCACCTCCTTTACGGCAGCTGTCGCAACGTTCTTAAAACAACCGCAGCACATACATATATATATATACAACACATCTCCCTTTTTTAACTTTTGTTTTTCTTTCCTTGTAAACAAAACAAAATCACACTGTAGATGTGTTGTCTGTCTAATTATAAATAATGCAGACGAGGCGTGTTGGCTGAGTTCTTGACGTTTACTTTCACAGCGTGGCAACATGCAACACTTTTCGGGGCTACCGCGCGTGCTCGTAACTCCCGTTGCATGCTGGGTAGTGTAGTTGTTATATTCTCTAGCTCATAACATTTTTCCCCCATAAAGAAATAATGTTAACTCCATAAAGTGTATTTCTTTTTTTAGCTTTAACTTTTCATTTATTAGCATTGCAACCACATTTGCAAACAACTTTTCTCTTCATAGAATGTTATTTCAATAAAGAAATAAAGTGCAAAAATGTCAAAGCATCATAACAAACAGTTATGTCAAATAGCAGCAGAAGTGCACTTTTTGGAGAGCTGTATTATTTTCAGTTTTGTGCCCAAGGGACTGATTTTATTTAACACTATATTATTATTTATACACCTATAGTGATCACAGAGACAGGTTGTTTTTGTGTTACTGTATATATTTGTTTCTCTGAAAAATCCCACTTAATATACTTTGGGTAACAACAGTTAATATTTATTTATTTTATTTTATTTTTTTAGGTGGGTAACAGTCAATATTTATTTATTTATTAGATTTTATTTTTTTATTATATAATAAAAGTGAGCTTTTGTTAAACCAAATATTGTGTGTTTTTTTCCATATACAACACCCTATCTGGACTCGATAAGAGAATCGATAAGGAATCGGTTCGATAAGAGGATTCGATAATAGGCTCGAACTCGATAATTTCTTATCAAACATCATCCCTAATTATCGCGCAACCAAATTTTAAATGTATTGTCTTGGATGAATACCTTTCTATCCTCCTCTTAATGTATTATCTGTGCTGTCTTTGTCTTGAAGGTGTTCAACTGGTCTTATTTTGTGGCTAAAATAATGAATACCGTCAACATCACTGTGACTGACACAGAGAAGGTCATAAACTTCTGCCCCGAGTATTACAGAGGCCTTAAGATAATCTTGGCCAAATACACAAAGAGGTTTGTATCACAATAGTGAACAATTAACGAGCCATGTTTGTGTTTGTAATTGCAAACTACCGATTATTCGTAACTTTGCATTGAATGCTCTTCTTTTGTTCACAGGGATTTGCAGAACTACCTGGTGTGGCGTGTTGCTATGAACATGGTTATGCGCCTCAGTACAGCATACAGAGATACTGAAAAAGTATTCAGAAAGGTAAGACACAAAGACATTAAATCTACAACTCCAGGATTTAATGTCATCCATTTGTTTTCTACGATACTGGTCTTGTACAGAAGTTGTTCTTAACCTTTTTGACCGCTTTGAAAGTTTGAACTTTTTGTCTCAAAATATAAACACTGAACTAAAATTCTTATTTTTTATTTTAATCGTATATAGTAGGGTTGTACGGTATACCGGTATTGGTAAAGTACCGTGACACTAATTAATCACATTCGGTACTATACCGCCTCTAAAAGGTACCGGTCTACCACCCCCTCGACCCCCTGTCGTCGTCACGTCATGACATTGCTGGTTTTACGAGCAGAGGAGCATGTTCGGCAGCGCACAATCACAGAGTATTTACAAGCAGACTCAGTGTGTAGACAGAAAAGGGAAAATGGACACATTTTGGCTTAAAAACTAACGATAAAGGTGAAGTTATACCACTGAAACGCCCTCAGGAAGAGGTACTTTAAGACATCGCTAGCTAGCTAGCGGCTAAGGTTCATCCGCAGTCAGCAGTGTTTTAGCTACTTCTAAATCACTAATCCTCGCCTCCACGGCGTCATATAAAGTAAGTTTCTTACAAGTATCTTCCTGCAGGACGAAGAAGAGCTAAACATGCTTCACTACACACCGTAGCTCATCGGCGTCACAATGTAAACGAACGCCATTGGTGGATCTACACCTGACATCCACTGTAATGATACCAAGTACAGGAGCGTATCTAGTCGATACTACTATGATTACATCAATATTTTTTAGCATCAAAAAAGATTTTTTTCGTTAAAAAAAAAAGTATATTATGTTTCAAAAGTCAGGAAATATGTCCCTGGACACATGAGAACTTAAATTATGACCAATGTATGATCCTGTAACTACTTGGTATCGGATTGATACCTACATTTGTGGTATCATCCAAAACGAATGCAATGTATCCAAACAGAAGAGTAAGTGATTATTACATTTTAACAGAAGTGTAGATAGAACATGATGAAAGAGAAAGTAAGCAGATATTAACAGTAAATGAACAGGAAGATTAATCATTTATTTTCTACCGCTTGTCCTTAATAATGTTGACAAAATAATAGAATGAGAAATGACGCAATACGTTACTGCATATGTCAGCAGCTAAATTTGCTTACTACTAAAAGACAAGTTGTCTAGTATGTTCACTATTTTATTTAAGGACAAACTTGCAATAAGAAACATGTTTAATGTACCTTAAGATTTTTTTGTTAAAATAAAGCCAATAATGCATGTGGTTATAATAATGCAATAATTTTGTGGTCCCCTTTATTTAAAAAAGTATCGAAACACATTTCTGGTACCGGTACCAAAATATTGGTATTGGGACAAAGTAGCAAGTGATTCCCTGGCGCGGCCACCACTGCTGCTCACTGCTCCCCTCACCTCCCAGGGGGTGAGGGTGATGTGTGGTGAGAGGATAATCTCACCACACATAGGTACTTTAACTTTTAATTATATCTAACCTACTTACAGTTTATAATCTTGTCAAATAATACAAAATCATCTGTTATCATAAACATTTTTTTTTTTAATGGAAAAGATAAGTAGTAATCAAATATACTATATAAGAGGGGACTCTTAAATAACTGCCGAAAAATTATTTTACTTACAATTATTCTGTGCTAAAATTAAAACACTAAATTAATGATGAATATGTTTTATAACTGAACTGTTAATTAAATTAAAGTGCAACTGATGATACAGCTTCACCACTTTAGTCATAATTATTGTGCTTAAAAAAATGGGCCCTATGGTTAAGAAACATTGTTGTACAGGGTTGTGGTCTTTAATTGACGTTTTGGGATTGTGAGATCCAGATTTGTTGTCCCGGATTCATGGGACTGAATCCGGGTATGGACCCGTCTTGCAGAAAGGAGTCAATGCTAACTAACCACGGGCTGCTGTGTGTTACCAAATATAGTGTAGTTTTTTTTTCTTCGTTTTTTTTTTCTTTGAGTAATGCAGGTTGTAAAACAAATGAAGCATCCTCTCTCCAACAGGTCAGTCAGAGTTGACAGCCCAGGTACGCTAAATTCCCCAGCAGCTATGATTCGAAACATGAATCAATCAAAAAAATGGTGTGTTCAAAGATGGCCAAAGTTGTTGTCAATTGAATGTGTAATGGAGTGGAAATGATGTGTACACATGCTCTTCAAAAGAGAAGACAATCCCAGTACAGTGTGTGGTCCTTTAAGGTCTTTTTGACTCCTCTCGTCAAGAAAGTTTCTCCAGACCAGATTAAAAAATATATATATACCGTGTTTTTCGGATTATAAAGCACACTAAAATCCTTTTTTTCAGTGCGCCTAATGTAAGGAATAAGTTTGGTTGAGTTTACCGACCTCCATGTTATTTTATTTGGCACATGGTGTAATGATAAGTGTGACCAGTAGATGGCAATCACACATAAGAGATATGTGTAGTCTGCAATATGACTCAAGTAAACAACACCGATCTGTTCCATTGAAAATATAGAACATTACACACGGCGCTCAAAAATCTATCAATATGTTTTAGTACGACTTTGGTAAGCTATGAAGCCGCACCGCTTGATGTGCTTCAACATACGAGTATTATTATGGTGTGTGTATAAGGTAAGACATATTGTCTAGTGTTTTGTTTCACAATATTATGCAAAAGCAACTTTTCTTACCTTCTGGTACTCGCCGATGTGTATTTGAGATCTGCATAAGTCCTGAAAAATTGCGTGCGTCTGCCTTTGTAGTCTGTGACGACGCCGTAGTCAATAAGCTTCTTCTTCTTGTTAAGGGAATTTCATCCTCCGCTGTTGCCATTTCTAATATAAAGTAGTTTAAAGTTCTTACTTATATATGTCAGTAAACTCGCCATGAAAGCGCTAAAACATACCGGTGTAGTGAGTTGACATTATTCACCCAAGGAACTTTAGTTATTAGAGAGTTCAGGTTGGACGTTGTTCCACGGGGCACATTTCCGGTGTTGTTGTTTCCGGATGAGGAGATGCTTACCATTCATTGGCAGTGTGCCTTATAATCTGGTGCGCCCTATGGTCCGGAAAATACGGTATACACACTTTAGGAGCTTTAAATTAATACCTTTAAAAGGTAGCTTAAATGTTGCTATAGCAATGCAACCTACAAGTTACCTTGACGTCCGACATTAGTGGACCTTGAGGGATGGAAACAAACTGCTATTGTACACCTATTTCCTAGAGTTACTGACCTATAAGATTTACATTTGTAATCATCTGCATTTATAACAAGGTTGGCTTTGACTGCAGGGTTATTAAAATAATGATTATTATATAACTATGAATGGATGTGGACAAAAACATGATGATGTGCTGAGTGATTGGGACTATTCTCTTTCCCTACAGGTTCTGTATGGCGTGACATCAGAGGCAGTGGCGTGGCGATTTTGTACGGTTTATGTCAATAGTAACATGGATAATGCAGTGGGGCGACTGTATGTGCAAGAGGCCTTCTCCAAAAACAGCAAACAACTGGTTAGTACAGCAAGGCCATATACAGTGCACTGAGGTCTTGGGCCTAAACACATTTTGATATTATTATTATTATTTTGTATTTACCGTAATTTCCGGACTATAAGCCGCACCTGACTATAAGCCGCACCAGCTAAATTTAGGGGAAAATACAGATTGCTCCATATATAAGCCGCACCCGACTATAAGCCGCAGGGTTTTGATGTGTAATTACCGTAGTATATAGGGGTTCCTGCTACCACGGAGGGGATTGTCGGGACAGAGATGACTGTTTGGGAACGCAAAGCGTCCCATTTATTAACAATAAATCTTTCAATCATTCAATCAAACTTTCACATCTTTGACATGGCGAACAGCATTCGTGCAGAGTACAAATAATACAACGGTGCAAAGTAATACAAAGTGCTCGCCTGTACGTTATCAAAATAACCAGCCTACTGGTATATGAAAAGTCAGTCTTTAATCATTGTGTCATCGTCTTCCTCCTGTGTACTAAAACCACCGAAATCCTCTTCGTCGGTGTCGGAGAAGAACAGGCCGTATATAAGCCGCACCGTTATATAAGCCGCAGGGACCAGAACGAGGGGAAAAAGTAGCGGCTTATAGTCCGGAAATTACGGTATCCTTTTTAAGACAGCACACTAGTTGAGGCTCACAGCATCTCTGCCTGTTGCACCCAAGAAGTGTACTTTATCAACAATCAAATCCAAATAGAGCAGGGGTCGGCAACCCAACATGTTGAAAGAGCCATATTGGACCGAAATACAAAAAACAAATCTGTCTGGAGCCGCAAAAAGTCGAAAGCCTTATGTAAGTTTTATAATGAAGGCAACGCATTAAGTTAGTGTCTCAGAGGGTTAGATAACTCCTGGAAATTACTGGTTTAAAACTGCCAAAAGGTATAGATGTGGTGCCCAATTTTAAGAAAAGGACAGGCTTTCTTCTTCTAATGGATTTATTGCAATCTTTGCAAGCTCTGTAAAGTTTGTTGTGGTCTGGAACAACATGGCACACAATCAGAAATGCCGCCGATATTACATACAGATAATGTGTCATGAGACATGCAAATATACATTAAATACACAGAGGACAAAAGTAAAGGAAATTAAATGAACTCAAATATACCTACAAACGAGGCATAATGATGCAATATGTACACACAGCTAGCCTAAATAGCATGTTAGCATGGATTATTAGCACTCCACACATATCAACAACCTCAACAAAGCTCACCTTTGTGCATTCACGCACAGTATAAAACGTTTGGTGGACTAAATGAGACAAAGAAGGGGTGGCATAAAACACGTCTTTCTGTGGCAGCGACGGAGAAAGTTGTACATGTAAACAAACTACGATGAGCCTTTCTTTTGGAAAAATATGTTTGAAGAGAAATCATTTTTGTCAATGACATCATCAATGAGAATGGTAAGATTATGGAGTATGATGAATTTAGAACTATGTATGGTGATGCTTGTTCAAGCTTTTCATTTAATCAACTAACTGGCGCAATTGGGAAAACATGGAAACAAATAATTAATTATGGAACTACTAAATTATTAGTTTGTAAACCTCCAATAAGAAATTCTAGTTGGCAAAAAGCAACTAAAATAAATAGAAAAATATATATTTTTTATTTAATAAAGAAATCTCTGAAGGCTGCCCCATATAACAACAAATGGAAAATGGAAGGACTTTTTTGACTGCCCGTTGCCATGGGATGCAATATTCAAATGAATCTACAAAACTACTATCGATGTGCAAAATTGTTATTTTTAAATAAAAATTATTTATAACTTCTTACCCACCGGAAAAATGCTAAAACAATGGAATATGACAGAGTCAGATGATTGCCGATTTTGTTGTCAGGAGTCTGAATCCACCCTGCATTTGTTTTGGTATTGTCATATTGTGTCTTCCTTTTGGGTGGAAGTTAAAAAAATGTGTTTAAGGAATGGTTTGTTTATGAAGCTTGATGTGGTTACTGTTATTTTAGGAGAGTTCATTGACAGTCATGATTTAGTCAATTTAATTATAGTACTTGGTACAATGTTTATTTTTAAGGCCAAAAACAGATATTCACTTAGTATTACTTTCTTTAAAACATGTATTCAGTATTTTTTAACTTTAGAAAGTTATGATTGAAACCGATAATCATTCCAAAAAACAAAAAAAGATGGGAAGTCCTCAAGTGCTTATTTTGAAAATGTAATTTTGTTTATAGATCCTATGCAATCTGTTTTGTTCCCTAATTTTGAGTATACATAAATGCAGGTGTGTGTTACTCAGTGTTGGGACTAACGTGTTACTTTGTAACGTGTTACTGTAACGCCGTTAGTTTCGGCGGTGACTAGTAATCTATCGCGTTATTTTTTATATTCAGTAACTCAGTTACCGTTACTACATGATGCGCTACTGCGTTATTTTACGTTATTTTTTACGTAGTATCGGCTAGAAGCAGAAGATCTGAGTGTGTTTTATTACAGCGCTGGAGTGACGTGCTTCTGATACTTCCTCTGCGCTCTGTGTGTGTCAGTGTCTGGGTGTGGGAAGGGAGGGGAGGGGGGTGCGCAATACAACGTAAACCGTTGGCCAACCAAAAAGTAACCACAGAACACTGTGGTTACTTTTTGGTTGGCACTGAAATTCGGGAGGGTTGGCAAGTATGAGATATTATCACTTCTTTTCTTTTGTCGAGCACAAAGAAAATAACATTTTAGTTAAATGTAAGTTGTGTCTTGGATCAAAGATCCCGTCTACTGCCCAAAACAACAATTCAAATCTGCCTGGTTAGGCTTTGCGTATGTCACGTGTGCCTTCCTTAGGTGAAGCCAGGTTTAGAGCTATATTGTTGATTGATTGATTGATTGAAACTTTTAGTAGTAGATTGCACAGTACAGTACATATTCCGTACAATTGACCACTAAATGGTAACACCCCAATACGTTTTTCAACTTGTTTAAGTCGGGGTCCACTTAAATTGATTCATGATACAGATATATACTATCAAATATATACTAACATCATAATACATCACACAAGATAATCATCAGAGTATATACATTGAATTATTTACATTATTTAAAATCCGGGGTGTGGGATATGGAGGAGGAGGGGGGAGTTAGGTTTGGTTGATATCAACACTTCAGTCATCAACAATTGCATCATCAGAGAAATGGACATTGGAACAGTGTAGGACTGACTTGGTAGGATATGTACAGCAAGTAGTGGACACAGAGAGAGAGATCAGAAAGTATAAGAAAAAGTGTCTACATTTGATTATTAACAATCCGAAGAGGTATTATGTGGAAGGGAGGGTGTTAGTTTAGGGTTGTAGTTGCCTGGAGGTGTTCTTTTAGTGCAGTTTTGAAGGAGGATAGAGATGCCTTTTATTTTAAACCTGTTGGGAGTGCATACCATATTGATGTGGCATAGAAAGAGAAGGAGTTAAGACCTTTGTTAGTTCGGAATCTGGGTTTAACGTGGTGAGTGTTAGTGTTAGTGTTATTATGCTGTTTGTTACTTATGTATTAATGTATTTATTTTGAAACTGCTCTGTGACATGTGCTGTTGACCTCTTGGCCAGGTCACCCTTGTGAAAGAGATCTTGATCTCAATGGGTTTTCTTATCTGGTTAAATAAAGGTTCTATCTATTAAGTTCTATCTATGTATGTTATGTTGCAGCTATTTAAAATAGTTTTGTCAATTTGTTCTGGCCTGAAATAAATTGGCCCTTTAAACATATCTTTGTCTTTGTGTGTTGTATGTAGACCACATTGCTTAGCAGAGTTCAGTGATGCAAATGCATGTCAAGTTGATCAACACATTGTATTATTCTCCAGTGCAATAACAGTATTGAAATGAAGGCTAAAAGGGCACTAATGGGAGCTTAAAAAAAAAAAAGTAGAAGTAACTAAATAGTTACTTTTCACAGTAACGCATTACTTTTTGGTGTAAGTAACTGAGTTAGTAACTGAGTTACTTTTGAAATAAAGTAACTAGTAACTGTAACTAGTTACTGGTTTTCAGTAACTAACCCAACACTGGTGTTACTGAGCCAGACCTGGACATAATCTGGACTGGACCTGGTTTTAAGAACTCTTTAAACAATCTAAATTTCATTGACAACCTGGTCTGGTGAAGATAATGTCCTTTAGTTTTTTTAAATACATTTTCTTGAACAAAAAAGAAACCAAAATAAAATAAAAACAGTTCCATAGAAACTAGTAATTAATGAAAATGAATAAAATTAACTGTTAAAGGTTAGTACTATTAGTTTGCTTCACGGGACTGTATCCCTTGCAGACTGCTTTGATATATATTGTAGGAACCAGAATATTAATAACAGAAGGAAACAACCCTTTTGTGTGAATGAGTGTAAATGGGGGAGGGAGGGTTTTTGAGTTGGTGCACTAATTGTAAGTGTACCTTGTGTTTTTTATGTTGATTCAATAAAAAAACAAATAAAAAAAAAAACTAGGATGAGTTCAAGGACCGCCAAAATTAGTAGGACAAAACGGCGCTGGCCAAATACTCTCATCGGTGAAGCATAAACACAAACAGTGGGCTTTTTAACAATTAGGAAGGTTTGGGTTATGTTTGTCCTCCTACAAAAACATTATTAAAACAACAAATATATATTTCCCCCCCCCATTTTTTTACATTTTTGAAAAAGCTCCAGGGAGCCACTAGGGCGGTGCTAAAGAGCCGCATGCGGCTCGAGAGCCGCGGGTTGCTGACCCCCAAAATAGTGGATTATGCCCATCTCTCTCCACTGTGTGTCTAATGTGTACTTTTTCCTCACCCATGGTATAAATTGATTGATTGATTGAGAAGTTTATTGACATCTTAAAGAATTGAATCCATGTAATGCTTTAAAAAGGCAAATGGATGGCACAAAAAGCCAAAAGGCTTGTTTCCATTGTGGTCCATTAAATATTAATCACATTTGATACATTCAATAATAAGATATATAACCTGTAACATGTATATATAAATGATGTACACTACCGTTCAAAAGTTTGGGGTCACATTGAAATGTCCTTATTTTTGAAGGAAAAGCACTGTACTATTCAATGAAGATAACTTTAAACTAGTCTTAACTTTAAAGAAATACACTCTATACATTGCTAATGTGGTAAATGACTATTCTAGCTGCAAATGTCTGGTTTTTGGTGCAATATCTACATAGGTGTATAGAGGCCCATTTCCAGCAACTATCACTCCAGTGTTCTAATGGTACAATGTGTTTGCTCATTGGCTCAGAAGGCTAATTGATGATTAGAAAACCCTTGTGCAATCATGTTCACACATCTGAAAACAGTTTAGCTCGTTACAGAAGCTACAAAACTGACCTTCCTTTGAGCAGATTGAGTTTCTGGAGCATCACATTTGTGGGGTCAATTAAACGCTCAAAATGGCCAGAAAAAGAGAACTTTCATCTGAAACTCGACAGTCTATTCTTGTTCTTAGAAATGAAGGCTATTCCACAAAATTGTTTGGGTGACCCCAAACTTTTGAACGGTAGTGTACATATACACAGTATACATGTCAGGTGATTTGAAAAACAATATCTACAAAAAAATCAGTTTTTTTTTTTAATGTGTGGTTAAGTCAAATTGTGTACTCACATCTCTGTGTGTCTGTCTGTGACTGTGTGCTTTCGTCAAAAGGACATTTGTAAATCCCTGGCATCTCTTGGACCTTATCCAACTGTGTGTTTGTGCATGTGTGCGATTTCTTCTAGTTTGACCGCGTGTTTATACGGCCGTCCCTCAGTCAACTATATTGATTTCCCAACAGGTTCACGGTGTACTGAAACTCACACAATATAGTGCTGTACTGTAAAGTGAAATTTAGGGGCACTGCCGCGACACACACTTCATTTTAGTAGCAATGCACCCTAGTTGAAAACAGTAAAAAGAGTGGCATTTTGCTGCATGCTTGGAATGGTAAAAAGTAGCACCGTCTGGTGGACAAATATATAAATAAAGCTGGTACTCTAAATATAAATATTAATGGATTGCAATAGTTTGATGTTAACATGTCAATGGCTTTCAATGGTAAATGTTTGTTTTTTTTGTTGGGATCCAATGTGTTGTTTTTTGTCTAAATCAGGGGTCGGCAACCTTTACCACTCAAAGAGCCATTTTGGCAAGTTTCACAAATTAAAGAAAGTAATGGGAGCCACAAAAAAAAATTTTAAATTTAAAATGAAAAACACCGCATACAAAGCTTAAACGCTTTGTGCTATGTTAACTAGGGGTCTCCGACACACACACCGGCACGCACTTTAATGTGGAAATTTGATGTTAGTGCAGCCCGCGAGTTTTGAATGAATGGCGCTTGATAGCATCATACTTGCCAACCCTCTCATTTTTCCCGGGAGACTCCCGAATATCAGAGCGTGATAACACTGCATTTGGCGGCCTCTATAGTCTGCCCTAACAGTGTACCTGCTCGACCACACGTAGAATGCAGTTTCAGCTTGCTCACGTAAGTGACAGCAAGGCGTACTAACTCAGCAGCCACACATCTTACACTGACGGTACCAATACCCAGAATCCCATGCAGCCCTAACTCTTCCGCTCAACCAACGCACGGAGAGGGGGGGTTGATGTGTGGGGGGATTTGGTGGTAGCGGGGGTGTATAATGTAGACCGGAAGAGTTAGGGCTGCATGGGATTCTGGGTAATGGTTGTGTTGTGTTTATGTTGTGTTACGGTGAGATGTTCTCCAGAAATGTGTTTTTCATTCTTTTTTGGTGTGGGTTCACAGTGTGGCGCATATTTGTAACGTAACAATGTTAAAGTTGTTTGATACGGCTACCGTCAGTGTAAGCTGTGTGGCTGATGACTAAGTATGCTTTGCTGTCTCCTGTGTGTGCAAGTAATAACAACATGCGACATGTGGCTGGACTGGCACGCTGTATGTAAATGCTATAGAGAACAATTACTGCAGTGCAATTAGGGCACGCCCTTTATTTAGTAATTAGAGTGTAAATAGGATTATTTTTTCCCTGGGAGTAATCTATGAGGGACACTGAGATCCATAAATCTCCTGGGAAAATCGGGGGGGGGGTCGGCATGTATGTAGCTGAGCCGCATCAGAGTGGTCAAGGAGCCGCATGCGGCTCCGGAGCCGCGGGTTGCCGACCCCTGGTCTAAATAAATGATAAATGGGTTGTACTTGTATAGCGCTTTGACAGTATTTCCACATTCACCCATTCACACACACATTCATACACTGATGGCGGGAGCTGCCATGCAAGGCGCTAACCAGCAGCCATCAGCAGCAAGGGTGAAGTGTCTTGCACAAGGACACAATGGACGTGACTAGGATGGTAGAAGGTGGGGATTGAACCCCAGTAACCAGCAACCCTCTGATTGCTGGCACAGCCACTCTACCAACTTCGTCTAGCTTTGATATATACCTGATTTTAAGAACATATGGCAGTTTAAATGTATTTTCAATATGAATGGGTTAGCCGTGTTGTTGTTTGGTAGGGTCCACCCCTATCTTGGAAATCTAAGTCCTGCTTGGCAAATATACAAACCCCGTTTCCATATGAGTTGGGAAATTGTGTTAGATGTAAATATAAACGGAATACAATGATTTTCAAATCATTTTCAACCCATATTCAGTTGAATATGCTACAAAGACAACATATTTGATGTTCAAACTGATAAACATTTTTTTTTTTTTGCAAATAATCATTAACTTTTGAATTTGATGCCAGCAACATGTGACAAAGAAGTTGGGAAAGGTGGCAATAAATACTGATAAAGTTGAGGAATGCTCATCAAACACTTATTTGGAACATCCCACGGGTGAACAGGCAAATTGGGAACAGGTGGGTGCCATGATTGGGTATAAAAGTAGATTGCATGAAATGCTCAGTCATTCACAAACAAGGATGGGGCGAGGGTCACCACTTTGTCAACAAATGCGTGAGCAAATTGTTGAATAGTTTAAGAAAAACCTTTCTCAACCAGCTATTGCAAGGAATTTTGGGATTTCACCATCTACGGTCCGTAATATCATCAAAGGGTTCAGAGAATCTGGAGAAATCACTGCACGTAAGCAGCTAAGCCCATGGCCTTCGATCCCCTCAGCCTGTACTGCATCAACAAGCGACATCAGTGTGTAAAGGATATCACCACATGGGCTCAGGAACACTTCAGAAACCCACTGTCAGTAACTACAGTTGGTCGCTACATCTGTAAGTGCAAGTTAAAACTCTCCTATGCAAGGCGAAAACCGTTTATCAACAACACCCAGAAACGGCGTCAGCTTCACTGGGCCTGAGCTCATCTAAGATGGACTGATACAAAGTGGAAAAGTGTTCTGTGGTCTGACGAGTCCACATTTCAAATTGTTTTTGGAAACTGTGGACGTCGTGTCCTCCGGACCAAAGAGGAAAAGAACCATCCGGGTTGTTATAGGCGCAAAATTGAAAAGCCAGCATCTGTGATGGTATGGGGGTGTATTAGTGCCCAAGACATGGGTAACTTACACATCTGTGAAGGCGCCATTAATGCTGAAAGGTACATACAGGTTTTGGAGCAACATATGTTGCCATCCAAGCAACGTTACCATGGACGCCCCTGCTTATTTCAGCAAGACAATGCCAAGCACGGTATGGATGACCCGCCCATTTTCCAAGATGGCGCCAGTATGTGCTTTGGCCCGCCGTCTCTCGCTGTCAACTCTGTTCGTTTTTGTGTCGTTTGCGTCTATTTTCGTCTCTGTCAGCTCACTGCTTGTGTATGACCGCCAAACACTGTTGGATCTTTGCCCCTCTCCCACTGATATGGTCAACTTCGACGTTGGTTTTTCGACGTCCCAGTCAGCTTTTTCACCTGGCCGGATTCCTGCCTTCCTTTCCTGCCTCCTGGCTCCTCTCCCCCGGCGGAAGCGTCTCCGGCGCCGCGGTACACGTGGCGGCCAGCTGGTGAAAGTTAGGGCACTCCTGGCCCGGCTTCCCGTGGCTTCCCGAAGGAGGAATGGTGCGGTCTCCGGTCTCCTCCTGCACCCACGCTCGCTGGATCCCATCGGTTCCTGGCTTGTTCCTATCGTTGGTTTGGAGGAAGAGGCTTGCCGCCGTCGCTCCTGCTGTCCCCGCCCCCGGAGGCGCGGGCTGGATTCCCGGCACCTGCGGGCTGTGTGTCGGGCCCCACCCTGATTAGCTGCGGCCTTGGACGTGCTGGCCCCCGCCAGGTTCGGTCTTGTGAACGCAAGATCCTTGACAAACAAAACTTTTATCCTGAAGGATTTCTTCACTTCCCGCGGACATGACTTCCTCTGTGTGACGGAAACATGGCTGAGAGCCGGTGAGTCCGCCCCTCTTAAAGGCCTACTGAAATTAATTTTTTTTATTTAAACGGGGATAGCAGATCTATTCTATGTGTCATACTTGATCATTTCGCGATATTGCCATATTTTTGCTGAAAGGATTTAGTATAGAACAACGACGATAAAGATTGCAACTTTTGGTATCTGATAAAAAAAAGGCTTGCCCCTACCGGAAGTAGCGTGACGTAGTCAGTTGAACATATACGCAAAGTTCCCTATTGTTTACAATGATGGCCGCATGAAGTGAGAGAGATTCGGACCGAGAAAGCGACAATTTCCCCATTAATTTGAGCGAGGATGAAAGATTTGTGGATGAGTAAAGTGCAAGTGAAGGACTAGTGGGGAGTTGAAGCTATTCAGATAGGGAAGATGCTGTGAGAGCCGGGGGTGACCTGATATTCAGCTGGGAATGACTACAACAGTAAATAAACACAAGACATATATATACTCTATTAGCCACAACACAACCAGGCTTATATTTAATATGCCACAAATTAATCCTGCATAAAAACACCTGCGTGTTTGTTACGCTAGCTCCTAGCTCCTCTGCTAGCTCCTAGCTCCATAGAACACGCCGATACAATTCAAACACCTGATCAACACACACAATCACTCAGCCCAAAAGACCGTTCACCTAACCCAAGGTTCATAAAGCTTACATATTTTTAGAAAGTTACGTACATACGCAAAAAAAAGTTGCGCACATACGGTCAAGCGATCAAATGTTTAGAAGCCAAAGCTGCATACTCACAGTAGCACGTCTGCGTCTTTGTCATCCAAATCAAAGTAATCCTGGTAAGAGTCTGTGTTGTCCCAGTTCTCTACAGGCGTCTGTGTATGGAAGTCAAAAGTCCTCCTGGTTAGAGTCTCTGTTATCCGAGTTCTTCCATCTTGACTGCATCTTCCGGGAATGTAAACAAAGAAGCGCCGGCTGTGTACTGTTGTTGCTGACTACGTTCGAAAAATACGTCCATTTCGCACCGACAACTTTCTTCTTTGCTTGCTCAGCTTCCTTCTCCATAATGCAATGAACATGATTGAAACAGATTCACGAACACAGATGTCCAGAATACTGTGGAATTATGAAATGAAAACAGAGCTTTTTCGTATTGGCTTCAATGTGGAAGGCATACCCGTGTTCACCGGTCTACGTCACGCGCATACGTCATCCTCAGAGGCGTTTCGAACCGGAAGTTTAGCGGCAAATTTAAAATGTCACTTTATAAGTTAACCCGGCCGTATTGGCATGTGTTATAATGTTAAGATTTCATCATTGATATATAAACTATCAGACTGCGTGGTCGGTAGTAGTGGGTTTCAGTAGGCCTTTAATGAACTTCTGCCTCTGGAGTGTTCCTACTTTAATTCTCCGCGGTCGTCCGGTCGAAAACGAGGAGGATTAGCAGTCGTTTTTAAAAATGACTTTAAATGCCGTCAGTTCCGCCTGCAATCCTCCTTTTCAAGCTTCGAACTGTGCACGTTTGAACTGGGTCTTTCTGATGTCGTCCTGTGTGCCGTCGTCTATCGACCACCCAAGTACCACAAAGACTTTATAACGGACTTTTCTGAATTTCTGGCTGAAATCCTGCCCAAATATGATCGTGTTCTTATTGTGGGTGATTTTAATATTCACACCTGCTGTCCAGACGAGTCGCTTTCCAGGAGCTTCCTGAATGTAATTGACTCTTTTAACTTTGTACAGTTTGTGTGTGGTTCCGCACATGAACGCAGGCATACACTCGATTTAGTGCTTTCGTATGGTTTGTGTGTTTTTAATTTGGACATTTGCGACTCTGTGTTCTCTGATCATATGCCGATCCTGTTTGATATTCCCACTCAGTGTCCGGTTAAATTGTGCGCTCCGCCTCTTTGTGATGATAATTCTGCAGCCTCTGTATGTCTGAATACTGAAGAGTTGGTTTCTGGGTTCAACTCTATTTGTTTACAAACACTGGACACGATCGCTCCTTTCAAGTGCCGCCGCTCTAAAGCCACGGTTGAATGACGTCACTCGGGCTGCCAGGCGCAAGTGTAGGATGGCAGAGAGAAAATGGAAAAAAGACAGGCTGCATGTGTCCTTTGCCATTTTTAAAGAAAGCCTGTTTTCCTTTCAGATGACTGTAAAAGCAGAGATGAATATATATATATCTCAGATTATATCTTCTAACTGTAACAACCCCAGAGTTCTGTTCAAAACTATTAACACTGTCATTGATGCTCCCAAATCTGTTGGTTTTGATGTTTCTTTTGAATTCTGTGAAAATGGTCTCCATTTTTTCACCGACAAAATTGTGTCAACTAGAGCCAGTTTATCTCAGCCTTCATATGACCCTTCTGTTCCTCTGCATTTCTCTTCTGTTTTCCATCAGTTTGAGCCGGTGTCCTTTTCTTTTTTAAATGACACAGTTAGTCACATGAAGCCCTCTGGTTCTCCTGCAGATTCCCTCCCACCTCGCCTGTTTAAGGAGGTACTTGCTACTATTGGATCAAGTGTCTTTAACATTATCAATAGTAGCCTCTCTTCTGGAATAGTTCCAGTAGAGTTTAAACATGCAGTGGTACGACCTCTACTTAAAAAACCAAGCCTCGACCCTTCTCTCCTCTCTAACCTTAGACCTATCTCTAATCTTCCATACATTTCCAAAATATTAGAGAAGGTTGTCTACAGTCAGTTGTTGCCCTTCTTAGAGGATAATGGTATCACTGAGTTGTTCCAGTCCGGTTTTAAAGCCCTCCACAGCACAGAGTCAGCGCTTCTAAACGTTTTTAACGATATCCTCCTGTAAACTGATTCTGGTAAATATGTTGTCCTGGTGCTTTTAGATCTGTCTGCTGCGTTCGACACCGTCAAACACGCCACCTTAATCACTCGTCTTGAGAACTGTCTGGGCATTAAGGGCGCCGCCCTCAACTGGTTCCGGTCGTACCTAACCGACAGGAGTTTTTGTGTAAAAATAGACAGTTTTATGTCTTCCACAGCTCCTTTACCACATGGGGTTCCCCAGGGCTCAATCCTTGCCCCAATCCTATTTGCGCTTTACCTTCTCCCCCTTGGTTCTATTTTTCGGAAGTACGATATTGCATTTCATTTTTATGCAGATGATTGCCAGATTTATTTTCCCATGGCACAAAATAACACGGTTCAACGTCTTATTGACTGCCTGCACGACATCAAAGCCTGGCTTTCAGCTAACTTCCTGAGCCTAAATGAAGACAAAACAGAAGTTATGTTGTTCGGTCCAAGTCGCTCTCCCTCCCCCAACGTTGACCTCGGCACTCTGACCCCGTATCTCAGCGACTGTGTCACAAACCTGGCGGTAAAGTTCGACTCAGATTTTAAATTCGAAAAACAAATCAGCAGCGTCGTTCAAAAAAGCTTTTATCAATTACGCCAAATAGCGAAAGTGAAACCGCTTCTATCAGTACATGATCTCGAGAAATTAATCCACGCCTTTATCTCGACTCGTCTTGACTACTGCAATGCCCTGTATGTAGGCATTAGCCAGGCCTCCCTCGCCCGCCTGCAGCTCGTGCAGAACTCTGCTGCTCGTCTGCTAACACAGACCCGCAGACGTGAGCACATCACCCCTATATTAGCGGCCCTTCACTGGCTCCCTGTGCGTTACCGAATCAATTTTAAACTCCTTTTATTTGTTTTTAAATGTCTAAACAACCTCGCGCCAACATATCTCTCCGACCTCCTTCAGCCTTACTGCCCCACCCGATCCCTAAGATCAGCCGATCAGCTGTTACTGACGGTCCCTGACACAAGGCTGAAGCTTAGAGGTGACAGAGCTTTCGCTGCTGCTGCTCCCAAGCTCTGGAACGACCTACCTCTTAGTGTTAGACAAGCCTCCTCTCTTCCTGTTTTTAAATCTCTCTTAAAAACATACTTTTATTCCATGGCTTTTAACACTGAGTGAGATCCATCCTGCAATGGCGCCCCATAATACACCTGCTGTGAACCTGTTTTTATGTTTTATTTATTTTACTTATTTATTTTTTATCGTGTTCTGTTTGTGTTGTGTTTGCTCGGTTCTCGTATTATCTTTTAACCTGCCCATTGTACAGCACTTTGGTTACCCCTGTGGTAAATTTTAAATGTGCTTTATAAATAAAGTTGATTTGATTTCATTTGAAGCCACGTGTTACATCAACGTGGCTTCATAGTAAAAGAGTGCGGGTACTAGACTGGCCTGCCTGTAGTCCAGACCTGTCTCCCATTGAAAATGTGTGGCGCATTATGAAGCCTAAAATACCACAACGGAGACCCCCGGACTGTTGAACAACTTAAGCTGTACATCAAGCAAGAATGGGAAAGAATTCCACCTGAGAAGCTTAAAAAATGTGTCTCCTCAGTTTCCAAACGTTTACTGAGTGTTGTTAAAAGGAAAGGCCATGTAACACAGTGGTGAACATGCCCTTTCCCAACTACTTTGGCACGTGTTGCAGCCATGAAATTCTAAGTTAATTATTATTTGCAAAAAAAAAAATAAAGTTTATGAGTTTGAACATCAAATATCTTGTCTTTGTAGTGCATTCAATTGAATATGGGTTGAAAAGGATTTGCAAATCATTGTATTCCATTTATATTTACATCTAACACAATTTCCCAACTCATATAGAAACGGGGTTTGTATATTTATAAATCAACACAACATATCGATCGCCACAGCATAATGCTAAAAGAAAGTGGAACACATACTGCACTGTGATACATATAAAGGTACATTAGACTTCATTTATGCCAACAACCTGTGGAACATGCTAAAACAAAATATTGTTGTAGAAATCTACAATAAAGTGAAGCTGCAACATTGGAAGCGCAATGTACAAAACCCAAAAAACAGTGAAGTTGGCACGTTGTGTAAATGGTAAATAAAAACAGAATACAATGATTTGCAAATCCTTTTCAACTTATATTCAATTGAATATAAGTTGTTCGAACTGAGAAACGTACTTTTTTTTTGCAAAAAAGTTTGCACAGGGGCATTTTTACCACTGTGTTACATGGCCTTTCCTTTTAACAACACTCAGTAAACGTTTGGGAAGTGAGGAGACCAATTTTTGAAGATTTTCAAGTGGAATTATTTCCCATTCTTGCTTGATGTACAGCTTAAGTTGTTCAACAGTCCGGGGTCTCCGTTGTGGTATTTCACGCTTCATAATGACAGTGGTTTTCCGAAGTGTTCCTGAGCCCATGTGGAAGGGGTGTAACGGTACATGTATTTGTATTGAACCGTTTTGGTACAGGGGTTTCGGTTCGGTGCGGAGGAGTACCGAACGAGTTTCCACACGGACATATTAAGTAGCGTACTGCACGTTGTGTAAACAATACTCAAAATGCCGGACATTTGAGGCATTTAAGAAACTCCGCCCTGACAGCTCCGCAAAAGAGGACACGATATGACGTATGGTCAGTCTATCCTAGCCCGGTCGCTGCTAGCATGCTAGCAGCGACCGGGCTAGGATAGACTGACCATACGTCATATCGTGTCCTCTTTTGCGGAGCTGTCAGGGCGGAGTTTCTTAAATGCCTCAAATGTCCAGCATTTTGAGTTATGGTTGCGTGTATTAACAATGTACGTTCAGGGTTAAGAAGGGGTTAAAAAAAAAACAAATTGTGCACAGAGCAGCATTCGTGAGGGAGGGGCAGAGACAGAGAGAGCGAGATAGTTAGGATAAACGCGCATGCGTCGCCAGGCTCTGCTTTTTATCGATAGATTTATCAGATTACATTTTTTATTATCTATAGCAGGGGTGTCAAAAGTGTGCCCCGGAGGCCATTTGCGGCCCACAGCTAATGTTTTAAAGGCCCACGGCACATTCTAAAAATACTATTAAAATAAACAAAAACAAAAAAAGCTTAAAGGTTAAATGTAATTTAGAAAAAGTTGCAATGTTGACTAATAAAACAAAGCTGTTTTTTTTTTTCTTTCAAACTGTCATTGCTCAAAACATAATATTGAATCAAAATCTATTTTATTATGAATTATTGACCTATCCAAGGTTCCGATTACTTCACATCAAATATTCCACTAAGAAAAATATTTTTGGTGTAAGGTTTTGCAAATTTGGTAAATAAATAACCCAAAAAATTGTATTTTGTTGTTTTCTTACTGTACCGAAAATGAACCGAACCGTGACCTCTAAACCGAGGTACGTACCAAACCAAAATATTTGTGTACCGTTACACCCCTACCATGTGGTGATATCCTTTACACACTGATGTCGGTTTTTGATGCAATACCGCCTGAGGGATCGAAAGTCACGGGCATTCAATGTTGTTTTTTGGCCTTGCCGCTTACGTGCAGTGATTTCCCCAGATTCATCTGAACCTTTTGATGATATTACGGACCGTAGATGGTGAAATCCCTAAATTCCTTGCAATAGAAATGTTGTTCTTAAACTGTTCGACAATTTGCTCAGGCAAATGTTCACAAAGTGGTGACCCTCGCCTCCTTGTTTGTGAATGACTGAGCATTTCATGGAAGCTGCTTTTATACCCAATCATGGCACCCAGCTGTTCCCAATTAGAAGGAATCAACACTCCCAGGGCAGATAGTGTCGCAGTGAATACGGACCAGGGAACAGATCAAAAGCCAACCTCCACTGATGTAAACACACAATGCTTCCATTACTTCCCCTTGATTTTAATCAGCCTCGGAAAAATGTTGGGTCTTGTATAAATCTGCCGTTTTCTCTCTAAGCAGACTTCATGAGGAACACTAATAACAAAAGTCACAATGTTCTAAAAACGTTGTGACAGACCACCTAAAAAAAAAAAAACGGAATGGCATTTTAAAGCTTTTTACTGAATGGGACACCCAATATGTACTTGAAAATAAAGAAAGTGTGATTTAGGATATTAACTATGAACAATAAAACACTGAATATTAACAATGTATTTACTTACATAGCACAAAGGTTTGAACAGATCTGCCGTAAAGCAGCGACTTATCTTTGACTTTCTTTAGATGGAAGAGATGATCAAAGAGATTCAGGAAGTTTTCATCAGGAACCTCCACGAACTGACCTGGATGGATCCCGACACCAAGAAAGCAGCCGAGCAAAAGGTATCGATGACATTCACAGCGGTGTTTAGATTTAACATCATATAAGATTGTGAACATTTTACCTTTCAGGCTCGAGCGATCAAGGAACAAATTGGCTACTCTGAGGACATCATGGACGACAAATACCTCAATGACGAGTACAAAGATGTATGTGTCTATAACATATGTGATGTGTTGTATACAGCCGTGGTCAAACGTTTACATACACTTGTAAAGAACATAATGTCATGGCTGTCTTGAGTTTCCAATAATTTCTCCAACTCTTATTTTTTTGTGATAGAGTGATTGGAGCACATACTTGTTGGTCACAAAAAACATTCATGAAGTTTGGTTCTTTTCTGAATTTTTTATGGCCTCACCTTTTCTCCTCCAAACATATTGCTGGGTATTGTGGCCAAACAGCTACATTTTTGTTTCATCTGTGCTGGGTATTGTGGCCAAACAGCTACATTTTTGTTTCATCTGTGCTGGGTATTGTGGCCAAACAGCTCAATTTTTGTTTCATCTGACCACAGAACTTTCCTCCAGAAGGTCTTTACTTTGTCCATGTGATGTCAGACGAAACAAAAATTTAGCTGTTTGGCCACAAGAAGAGAAAGTCAAACACAAATACAAATAGACGGAATAGAAATTGAAAGAGTAAACTAAACCAAATTTCTAGGTATAATGATTGATGATAAATTGAACTGGAAATCTCACGTAAAAAATATACAACATAAAGTTGCAAGAAACACGTCAATAATGAATAAAGCAAAACATGTTCTAGACCAAAAATCCCTTCATATTCTCTACTGCTCACTAGTGTTACATATCTGAGCTACTGTGTAGAAATATGGGGAAATAATTACAAAAGTACACTTCATTCATTAACGGTGTTACAAAAAAGATCAGTTAGAATAATACATAATGTTGGATATAGAGAACATACAAACCCTTTATTTATTGAATCAAAAATACTGAAATTCCACGACATAGTGAATTTGCAAACAGCTAAAATTATGCACTAAGCAAACTATAACCTGCTACCCAAGAATATACAACAATTCTTCTCAAAAAAAGAGGAGAAATATAATCTTAGAGAAAAACGTAATTTAAAACATTTGTTTGCACGTACAACACTTAAGACCTTCAGTATATCAGTATGTGGAATTAAATTATGGAATGGATTAAGCAAAGCAATCAAACAATGTACTAATATGATACACTTCAAGAAACTCTTCAAACTCAAAGTGTTTACAA
Organism: Entelurus aequoreus; assembly: GCF_033978785.1. Taxonomy (NCBI): domain Eukaryota; kingdom Metazoa; phylum Chordata; class Actinopteri; order Syngnathiformes; family Syngnathidae; genus Entelurus; species Entelurus aequoreus. Next base: position 9,894,791 of record NC_084740.1, on the reverse strand, counting down.
AGTACAAAGAAGAAGAACCATGACAAACATTCTCAATTTATTTCATCCATCCATTCATTCATTCTTAAAGTAATCTTACTTATCTCATCATTTGAAATATGACTTACTTCACCAATTATTATTATTAAATTCTTACTATTATTTATTTATTTATTTTTATTGTAATTACTTATGGAGTTTATTGTGAAAAAATTGTGAACAGGAAGTGAACAAAAAGTTTTGCAACTGTTATGTAAAGAAAAGGGGTAGGATTAAATAAGCTCTGCTTCTTCCTACTCCTTTTCGAACATGTTGAAAAGAAACTGGAAATTGTGATGTATCATGTTGTATGCTTGCATGTTCGAAATAAACTCAAACTCAAACTCAAACAATACCCAGCAATATGTTTGGAGGAGAAAAGGTGAGGCCTTTAATCCCAGGAACACCATCCCTATCGTCAAGCATGGTGGTGGTAGTATTATGCTCCGGGCCTGTTTTGCTGCCAATGGAACTGGTGCTTTACAGAGAGTAAACGAGACAATGAAAAAGGAAGATTACCTCCAAAGTCTTCAGGACAACCTAAAATCATCAGCCCAGAGGTTGGGTCTTGGGCGCAGTTGGGTGTTCATTTCATTTTCATTTCATTTTCATTTTCATGTTTATTTCGAATATGTAGACAAAACAAAAACAACAAATTTTGAAAAAAAACAACAGAAAAGCCATTCAAGAATGAATAACAAAAACAACAATAATAATAATAATAATAGTAATAATAAAAAGCAAAAGAAACAAGAAATGAAAATAAACATTTAATGTAAACATATCCGAAAAGGAGTGAGAAGAAGTAAAAACTTATGTATTCCCACCCCTCTTATTACTTACTGTATGTTTAATAATAATAATAATAATAGTATATAAAAATGTTATGTCATATAAATACATATACACATATAAGTACGTACACATATATACATACATACACACATACATATATACATATATATATACACATATACATACACATACATGTACATCCACAACACACATTTAACAAGTAACTATGAATGTGACACAACAGCGTGTATACATAGTACACATATACATACACATACAAACCCACTGACTCTTAGTGCAGTTCACTATATCCTGTGAACAATATATTTTTGTACATTCTTTTAAAAACATTGATGCTTGGACTTTGCTTATGTACTTCGCTCAGATTGTTCCACAACTTGACACCTGTGATGGAAATGCGAAAACAGGACAATGACCCTAAACACACATCACAAGTGGTAAAGGAATGGCTAAATCAGGCTAGAATTAAGGTTTTAGAATGGCCTTCCCAAAGTCCTGACTTAAATGTGTGGACAATGCTGAAGAAAACCAACAAATTTAGCTGAACTGCACCAATTTTGTCAAAAGGAGTGGTCAAAAATTCAACCAGAAGCTTGTGGATGGCTACCAAAAGCGCCTTATTGCAGTGAAACTTGCCAAGGGACATGTAAGCAAATATTAACATTGCTGTCTGTATACTTTTGACCCAGCAGATTTGGTCAAATTTTCAGTAGACCCATAATAAACTCATAAAAGAACCAAACTTCATCAATGTTTTTTGTGGCCAACAACTATGTGCTCCAATCACTCTATCACAAAAAAATAAGAGTTGTAGAAATTATTGGAAACTCCAGACATCCATGACATTATGTCCTTTACAAGTGTATGTAAACTTGTTACCACGACTGTACATATCATTTATGTAACACGGTACACAATGACTGTATTGTAGCTAGAAACTCTCACTATAATGTTGGCTCTCTCTAATAATGCTGCGGCGATGATAGATCCATGACTGTTATCAGACTGATCTTCCTGCCTTGTTCTCTGGCTGTGTGTTGGTGTTAGCTGCACTACAGTGAGGAGGAGTTCTTTGAAAACAGCCTGCGTATCATGGAGTACATGCAAAGGAAACGCCTGGAGAAACTCAGGGAGAAAGTCAACAAAGACGAGTGAGAACCCATTAATTTTGTTTTACGATACACATTAAAGCAGTAGAATGTTTGGCAATGAACAAAAAACGATAACGGCGCTGAAAGGATCACGGCGCTCCACTAAAGCTAAATCATTCCAAATTTGGGATCAGAATTCACATTATGACGTTGTATTCGTGAAACAAACAAAGCAAATTACAAATAGGAGTTGTTATATCTAAAAGTTCTTGAAAGCACCATTTATTTTGTTTACAAAACGCTGTTGTCATACTGTATCAACAAGTGGCCAAAATGACTAAAACAGGGGTCGGCAACCCGCGGCTCTAGAGCCGCATGCGGCTCTTTAGCGCCGCCCTAGTGGCTCTCAGGAGCTTTTTTAAAAATGTATGAAAAATGGAAAAAGATGAGGAAAAAAAAAAAAGTTTTTGTTTTAATATGGTTTCCGTAGGAGGACAAACATGACGCAAACCTCCCTAATTGTTATAAAGCACACTGTTTATATTAAACATGCTTCACTGATTCGAGTATTTGGCGAGCGCCGTTTTGTCCTACTAATTTTGGCGGTCCTTGAACTCACCGTAGTTTGTTTAGAAGTATAACTTTCTCCGACTTTCTAGGACGTGTTTTATGCCACTTCTTTTTCTGTCTCACTCTGTCCACCAAACTTTTAACGTTGTGCGTGAAGGCACAAAGGTGAGTTTTGTTGATGTTATTGACTTGTGTGGAGTGCTGTTCAGACATATTTGGTCAGTGCGTGACTGCAAGCTAATCGATGCTAACATGCTATTTAGGCTAGCTATATGTACATATTGCAGCATTATGCCTCATTTGTAGCTATATTTGAGGTCATTTAGTTTCCTTTAAGTCATCTTAATTCAATTTATATCTCATGACACACTATCTGTATGTAATATGGCTTTTAATTTTTTGCGGCTCCATACAGATTTGTTTTTGTATTTTTGGTCCAATATGGCTCTTTCAACATTTTGGGTTGCCGACCCCTGGACTAACACAATGAGGTACTAAGTGTTCCATGAAAAGAACCACTAGTTTTATTACGTTAATAAAGTCAAATAGGACAGATAAAGGTGTTAGCAATGATGATGTTGCGTCATGTTAAAGTTAAAGTTAAAGTACTAATGATAGTCACGCACACACACACTAAGTGTGGTGAAATGTGTCCTCTGCATTTGACCCATCCCCTTGTTCACCCCCTGGGAGGTGAGGGGAGCAGTGAGCAGCAGCGGTGGCCGCGCCCGGGAATCATTTTGGTGATTTAACCCCCAATTACAACCGTTGATGCAGAGGAGGTAATGGGTCCCATTTTTATAGTCTTTGGTATGACTCGGCCAGGGTTTGAACTCACAACCTACCGATCTCAGGGCGGACACTCTAACCACAAGGCCACTGAGTAGGTGGCCTTGTTGCATGGCAAGTATTTGCAGAAAAATTATGCTGCGTTCCAGAATTCCCACACAGGAAACACTGGAACGCTGCTCATTGAGTACATCAATATTACCAAATGTTATGGTACATATGTGCACTGGCCAATTAGAAATGATAGGAACTGTATTTATCCCTACCTATCAGCACAATCGTTTTTGAATACAAAAATTCGATTTTTTTATTTACTACGGCAGTGTTTTTCAACCTTTTTTGAGCCAAGGTACATTTTTTGCGTTAAAAAAATGCGGAGGCACACCACCAGCAGAAATCATTAAAAACGAAACTCAGCTGACAGTAAAAAGTCGTTGTCGCAAGTGTTGGATATGAATTCAAAGCATAACCAAGCATGCATCACTATAGCTCTTGTCTCAAAGTAAGTGTACTGTCACCACCTGTCACATCACACTCTGACTTATTTGGAGTTTATTGCTGTTTTCCTGTGTGTAGTGTTTTAGTTCTTGTCTTGCGCTCCTATTTTGGTGGCTTTTTCTCTTTTTTTGGTATTTTCCTGTAGCAGTTTCATGTCTTCCTTTGAGCGATATTTCCCGCATCTACTTTGTTTTAGCAGTCAAGAACATTTCAGTTGTTTTTATCCTTCTCTGTGGGGACATTGTTGATTGTCATGTCATGTTCGGATGTACTTTGTGGACGCCGTCTTTGCTCCACGGTAAGTCTTTGCTGTCGTCCAGCATTCTGTTTTTGTTTACTTTGTAGCCAGTTCAGTTTTAGTTCCGTTATGCACAGCCTTCCCTAGGCTTCAATGCCTTTTCTTAGGGGCACTCACCTTTTGTTTATTTTTGGTTTAAGCATTAGACACCTTTTTACCTGCACGCTGCCTCCCGCTGTTTCCGACATCTACAAAGCAATTAGCTATCGGCTGCCACCTACTGATATGGAAGAGTATTACACGGTTACTCTGCCGAGCTCTAGACAGCACCGACACTCAACAACGGCACATCATTTGCAGATTATAATTACTGTTTTGCAAAAAATATTTTTAACCCAAATAGGTGAAATGAGATCATCTCGGAATCTCCATGTGGGCAATTGCCAACTTCCCAGCTGTCTGGATTGATGCATTCTCATTCAGTGCAACTAATGACAACATTGCAATGCAACATATGTTTCCTTCATATACTACAAAAACTAAGGCTGTCAAATTATTGTGTTTTTTATTTTTTAAATCAGATTAATCACGCTCTTGAATTGTGATTAATCATAGTTAATCCCAGGTTATTACTTGCTTGTATAATTACAATTTGCTTAAGAAATTAACCCAATATTTGGACACAAATGCAATTGTGTTGTTAAAATGTAATCCAGGAATGTTTTTTAAACGTTGTACTTAACTGCAAGTCATAGATTTGCTTAAAACCTGGTGACAGTTAGTAGAATAAGAATTAAGGGTAAGTGCACATTTTCAAAGTATTTGCAATAATAAAGCAAAACAAGTACACTAATAGATAAGATAATCAGTGATGGGCAAGTTACTTGGAAAATGTAGTAAGCTAAGCTACAAGTTACTCTCAATTAAATGAAGCTAAGCTACAGGGGAAACTATAGCCAGAGAATTGTAGAAAGCTAAATTACAATCTACACGGCAAAAGTAGGTCGCTATATCAACACTACATATATCTCAACTCAATGTACAATCTTCCACCAAACACATAGGCAGAGAGAATAAATGCTCAGTTTGAATGTTTATCATAATAAACACAAACTGGAAACATTTCCTCTGTCTGGATGTTTAACATTCATACCACGTACACAATGGGGAGAGTGGAAACACATTAAATCAAAGGTAGTTGAACAGTAATAATATCAAATAAACACCAACATATATACTCTATTGGAATGTAGACTTTTCAGCACAGGTTAAAATTACTGTTTTAGCAGAAACCACAAAGGCAAAATGACCATTTCAAGTGCAAAGCATTTGTCTCACATAAGACATAACCAAACTCCATCTTTACATGAACGGAAATCAATATTAGTGAACATATTTTCATGCCTGGACTGGAATGCTATGTAACTTTTATACTATTGTTAACAATGCAGGATTGACACTTTCCCATTGCCTCCCTGAGTGGTTTGCTCAGACAGCTCTGCACAGGCTGTCCAATTAGCCACAACAAAACACAACGTTTATAAAATGTTGAAAATAATGTTTATAAAATAAAAGTACCGGCCTATTGATCAAACCCTGGAGGAAACATTGTTATTTAAACAAGACTCTCGCTAATTTTCTGCCACCGCTGCTGGCATTGTTTGATCTTTCCTCTGATTGGCCCTAACCTTAGCCAATCGTGGCTCTTCATATGTAAACCAACCAATCATCATCTCAGGCAGAGCTGGGCAAATATTTTGACTCGGGGGGCCACATTTAGAGAAAAAAGTGTCTGGGGGGGGCAATGTGTATGTGTGTATGAATGATATATACACATTTAGCTGTAAAAATCTGCTGTACAGTATGTGTGTTTGGGTCCCTTTTTTTCAGGAACACTAATACCAAAAGTCACAATGTTCTAAAAATGTGATGACAGACCACCTAAAATAAAACGGAATGGAATTTTACAGTTCTTTACTGAATGGGACACCCAAAATGTACATGAAAATAAAAAAAGTGGGATTTACAATATTAACTATGAACAATGAAACACTGAATATTAACATATGAACATCGCCCATCTTTTACTTCTCAGACCAGCTCCTCGATAGTTGTGTATCTTTTACAATCAAGCAAAACACAACAGAAATATAAAAAAAACAGCAAAATATGAATGCAAAGTGTAACAAACACCTACAATATGTTATATTATCACGTAAAAATTTGCTTCATTTAAAAACAGCACTGTACATCATAATGGCGGCGACAGTTTAGATGTTAAAGGTCTAAAAAAATGATGTAGAACGTCCGGCAGGCCAGATTGAAAATCTTAACCGGGGGCCGTATTTTGCCCAGGTCTGATCTCAGGGCATTCAATCGATCACAACTGGACTGTTTGGTTTGTCTTAGAAGATGTTTCGCCTCTCATCCAAGTAGGCTTCATCAGTTCATACTCCAGTTCAGCCGCTAGACTAGATCCGACCAATCTAAGTCTAAGACTACATCTTACTGGATCTGACCAATCTAAGTTTATGAGTATGAACTGATGAAGCCTACTTGGATGAGAGACGAAACGTATTCTAAGGCAAACTAAACAGTCCGGTTGCGATCGATTGAATGCCCTGAGATTACAATGACCTGGATGAATGAGAATATCCACAGACAACCAATCATCATGGACCCTCTCCGTAATTTTTGGTGAGTTGTATCCCCTGCCGGGGGAGAGACAAGCAATAATGGATGTATTTGCAGTCAGTTTGACGTTTGTCGCTACAATGCCAACAAATTACCTCAGTTTTATCTAAAGTTCCATCGGAGTGGCCTCTCTCACTCATCTTTGCACCATGTAACAGGCACCAACTTCCAGGTTCAACATGTAGTGTTATTAATCCTTGTTCATTTATGATAATCTGATGTGTTTTTTTAATGAATCACGTGTTAACGTAAACTCAAACCTACAAGAACATAATGTCATGGCTGTCTTGAGGTTCCAATCATTTCTACAACTCTTATGTTTTTTGTGATAGAGTGATTGGAGCATATACTTGTATGTATCGTGGCTCAGTTTTTGTTTCATCTGACCACAGAACTTTCCTCCAGAAGGGCTTATCTTTGTCCATGTGATGTCAGACGAAACAAAAATGTTGCTGTTTGGCCACAAGCATGGTGGTGGTAGTATAATGCTCTGGGCCTGTTTTGCTGCCAATGGAACTGGTGCTTTACAGGGAGTAAATGGGACAATGAAAAAGGAGGATTACCTCCAAATTCTTCAGGACAACCTAAAATCATCAGCCCGTAGGTTGGGTCTTGGGCACAGTTGGGTGTTCCAACAGAACAATGACCCCAAACACACATCAAAAGTCGTAAAGGAATGACTAAATCAGGCTAGAATTAAGGTTTTAGAATGGCCTTCTCAAAGTCCTGACTTAAACGTGTGGACAATGCTGAAGAAACAAGTCCATGTCAGAAAACCAGCAAATTTACACTACCGTTCAAAAGTTTGGGGTCACATTGAAATGTCCTCATTTTTGAAGGAAAAGCACTGTACTTTTCAATGAAGATAACTTTAAACTAGTCTTAACTTTAAAGAAATACACTCTATACATTGCTAATGTGGTAAATGACTATTCTAGCTGCAAATGTCTGGTTTTTGGTGCAATATCTACATAGGTGTATAGAGGCCCATTTCCAGCAACTATCACTCCAGTGTTCTAATGGTACAATGTGTTTGCTCATTGGCTCAGAAGGCTAATTGATGATTAGAAAACCCTTGTGCAATCATGTTCACACATCTGAAAACAGTTTAGCTCGTTACAGAAGCTACAAAACTGACCTTCCTTTGAGCAGATTGAGTTTCTGGAGCATCACATTTGTGGGGTCAATTAAACGCTCAAAATGGCCAGAAAAAGAGAACGTTCATCTGAAACTCGACAGTCTATTCTTGTTCTTAGAAATGAAGGCAATTCCACAAAATTGTTTGGGTGACCCCAAACTTTTGAACGGTAGTGTAGCTGAACTGCACCAATTTTGTCAAGGTCAAAAATTCAACCAGAAGCTTGATAGAAGCTTGTGGATGGCTACCAAAAGTGCCTTATTGCAGTGAAACTTGCCAAGGGACATGTAACCAAATATTAACATTGCTGTATGCATACTTTTGACCCAGCAGATTTGGTCACATTCTCAGTAGACCCATAATAAATTCATAAAAGAACCAAACTTCATGAATGTTTTTTGTGACCAACAAGTACGTGCTTCAATCATTCTATCACACAAAAATAAGAGTTGTAGAAATAATTGGAAACTCAAGACAGCCATGACATTATGTTCTTCACAAGTGCAATATCAGTAGACTTCTTCTAGCACGTGAGGATAGTGTGTGAATACTAAGGTAAAAAGGCTAATTAACTCATTAATTGCAGTACAATGTCCTCAAAGACCCACTGTTTAATTGACCTCTTTTTCCAGGTGGGTTTCGGGAGCGGCTGTCATTAATGCTTTCTACTCAACTAGAATAAACCATATAGGTATTTCATATGTGCACACATCGACATACAGCATTGTCCATTTTTGGTTTTTCTTACTTTACAACCAATCTTTTCTGTCTTGCCTGTGGTTGCAGTATTCCCTGCTGGTATCCTGCAGCCACCGTTCTTCAGTCAAGGCCAGGCCAAATCTCTCAACTACGGAGGAATCGGCACAGTCATCGGTCATGAGATCACGCACGGCTTCGACAACACAGGTAGTTACCGCGTTACTCATACTAAGTCTTTGCATTCTATTCACGCAAACCTTTTGTAGCACATTTGTACGTACGCAATGTTTTACCTATCTCATAGGTAAGAAATATGACGAGAATGGCGACCTGAGGGACTGGTGGACACCCGACTCGGCTCAAAACTTCTTGGAACTGTCCAAGTGTATCGTGGATCAGTACAGCAACTTCACATGGGACCTGCTCAATGGACTTCACGTAAGTTCTGTTCATTCTTTAAGCAGCCTGCTTTTCTCACACTGCAGCAGACGTTCTATTTCACCATTTTTTTTACCCATCTCATCTCTGTCTCACCTCCTCTCTGCTTCAGGATTATTTTCTATTTTGTGTTGACAGATAAATCAGCACCTCCTCTCTCTTCACTCTCCTAATGTTTCTTTTATGCTCCTTTTTCTCGTATGTGCGGAAATACTGCATTTTCAAACACAACAACCTGTGTTGTTCCCTTCTACAGTTAAATGGTAACCTCACCCTGGGTGAGAACATTGCTGATAACGGTGGAATACGGCAGGCCTATCAGGTATGACAAAGACGTATTTAGTAATGCAGTCGCGATCAAAAGTTTACATACACTTGTAAAGAACATAATGTCATGGCTGTCTTGAGTTTCCAATAATTTCTACAACTCTTATTTTTGTGTGATAAGAGTGATTGGAACACATAGTTGTTGGTCACAAAAAACATTCATGAAGTTTGGTTCTTTTATGAAGTTATTATGGGTCTACTGAAAATGTGACCAAATCTGCTGGGTCAAAAGTATACATACAGTAATGTTAATATTTAGTTACATGTCCCTTGGCAAGTTTCACTGCAATAAGGCGCTTTTGGTAGCCATCCACAAGCTTCTGGTTGAATTTTTGACCACTCCTCTTGACAAAATTGGTGCAGTTCAGCTAAATTTGTTGGTTTTCTGACATGGACTTGTTTCTTCAGCATTGTCCACACGTTTAAGTCAGGACTTTGGGAAGGCCATTCTAAAACCTTAATTCTAACCTGATTTAGCCATTCCTCTACCACAGTGGTGTCAAACATACGGCCCGGGGGCCGGATCAGGCCCGCGAACAGGTTTTATCCGGCCCGCGGGGTGAGTTTGCTAAGTATAAAAATGAGCCGGAATTTTTAAATGAAAGAAACTGTTGTTCTAAATGTGTCCACTAGATGTCGCAATAGCAATTATTTTTATCTTTGTAGATGATGCTACATATGTTCAAAATAAACCACATGATGTTAGTGCATCAGTCGAGGAATATGAGCAAACTACATAAATAACATCCTGTAATTTGATTTTGATATTATTTTTTATCTTGATAGATTGAAAATTAACACCTATGAGTTGACTGATGAACATTATCACATCATTTCTTCAGAAAATATAAATAACGACAAATAAAGATAGAATACTACTAACCGCAACATGTAAGTGTAAAAAAAAACGACCCAACAACATTATAATTTGTACAATTTCAGAATGTGCTTGTTTTTTTTTTAAACAAAGAAAACAATCTGAAGTTGTCTTTATTTTTAAGTTATCGTGCCGTGATTTTACCATTCCGGCCCACTTGGGAGTAGATTTTTCTCCAGGTGGCCCCTGATCTAAAATGAGTTTGACACCCCTGCTTTACCACTTTTGACGTGTGTTTGGGGTCATTGTCCTGTTGGAACACCCAACAATTTGCCCAAGACCCAACCTCCGGGCTGATGATTTTAGGTTGTCCTGAAGAATTTGGAGGTAATCCACTTTTTTCAGTGTCCAATTTAAAGCACTAGTTCCATTGGCAGCAAAACAGGCCCGTAGCATAATACTACCACCACCATGCTTGACAATAGGGATGGTGTTCCTGGGATTAAAGGCCTCACCTTTTCTTCTCCAAACATATTGCTGGGTATTGTGGCCAAACAGCTACATTTTTGTTTCATCTGAGCACAGAACTTTCCTTCAGAAGGTCTTATCTTTGTCCGTGTGATGTCAGTATGAATGTATACTTTTGACCCAGCAGATTATGGTCACATTTTCAGAAGACCCATTATCCATCAATCAATCAATCAATCAATGTTTATTTATACAGCCCTAAATCACAAGTTTCTCAAAGGACTGCACAAGCCACAACGACATCCGCGGTCCAGAGCCCACACAAGGGCAAGGAAAAACTCACAACCCCAATGGGACGTCGATGTCAATGACTATGAGAAACCTTGGAGAGGACCGCATAATATTGTGAAAGTCCAGTCCAGTCCATAGTAGATCTAACATAATAGTGAGAGTCCAGTCCATAATGGGGCCAGCAGGAGACCATCTCAAGCGGAGACGGGTCAGCAGCGCAGAGATGTCCCCAACCGATTATAAATGCATAAAAGAACCAAACTTCATGAATGTTTTTTGTGGCCAACAAGTATGTGCTCCAATCACTCTATCACAAAAAAATAAGAGTTGTAGAAATGATTGGAAACTCAAGACAGCCATGACATTATGTCCTTTACAACTTTTGATCACGACTGTATGTCTTTCTTGAATTAACGGAGACATCAGGCAATTTAGTTGTCTAAACGAATATAGCGTTACATTACATACCACTTTTTTCTATTTGCAGGCCTACAAGAACTATGTGAGCAAACATGGGGAGGAGCCACGACTGCCAGGAATGAACCTTTCCCACGATCAACTCTTCTTCCTCAACTTTGCTCAGGTAGTGGATGATGGATGACAGTAGAATGGTGAAAGAATCAATATTTGACGTTTTAATAGGGCAGCTAAAAGTAAAGGGCATATACTGTATTTTTCTGACTACAAGGCGCACTTAAAATCCTTTCATTTCCTCAAAAATCGACAGTGCGCCTTATAACCCGGTGCGCCTAATGTACGGAATAATTCTGGTTGGGCTTACTGACCTCGAAGCAATTTTATTTGGTACATGGTGTAATGATAAGTGTGACCAGTAGATGGTAGTCACACATAAGAGATACGTGACTGCAATATGACGCCAGTAAACAACACCAAAACTTTAAATGTTCCATTGAAAATGAAGAACATTACACACGGCACTCAATAATCAGTCAAAATGTTTTAGTATGACTTTGAAGCCGCACCGCTTGATGGATTGTCGGCCCATTACGGCTACCATAGTCAGAGATACAAGTTTTACTATGGTGTGTGTGTAAGGACCGCAAAATGGCACCCATTAGCAGACATATTATTTGGTGTTTTGTTTCACAATATTATGCAAAACCAACTTTTCTTACCTTATGGTACCTGCTGATGTGTATTTGAGATCTGCATAAGTCCTGAAAATTTGCGCACGTCCGCCACTGTAGTCCGTTTCGACACCGTAGTCGATAAGCTTCGTCTTTTTCTCTATCTTCTTGTTATGGGACATTCACCCTCTGCTGTTGCCATTTCTAATATAAAGTAGTGTAAAGTTGTAACTTATATCTCGCTATGGAAGCGCTAAAAACTTACCGATGTAGTGAGTTTACATGATTCACCCAAGGAACTTTAGTTATTAGAGCAGGGGTGGGCAATTAATTTTCACCGGGGGCCGCATAAGCAACCCGAGCACTGCTGGAGGGCCACACGACAATATTTCAATTAAATTTTGCTCAATATTATTTTTGATATACCATAAGATAAATAATAATGATGATAATAATTAATAATAATAATAATAATAATAATTTCATTTAACCTAACTTAACTTTATACAAAAGCAGATTGCTTTTTAAGGTCACTTTATCCTGCATTATCCAACATTTTTCCCCATCAGATTTGGACAACCATCTGTTGTTAAAAATAGTTTTTAATCATATCTATTCTATATTGTTTTTTATATTGGTTTTATATGTAATTGTTTTTTTCTTTTTATTCAGTCATTGGTGGAGCTAAGGATAATATTTGAATATTGTTTGTAATATTGTTGTGCAGCACTTTGGAAACATTTTGTTGTTTAAATGTGCTATATAAATAAAGTGGATTGGATTGTCACACCTGCCAGCTTGTCCCAACACGCATTTACCTCTGTGAACAAGTCATTACCTGTGGTTGTCTCTTTAATTGACTGCATCAGAGCTCTCATCCAAAGTTAGCGAAAAACAGTCCTGTCTCCGGGCATTATCAGCGCAACAAAGTCCAATAAGCACTCCTTAATAAACTCTCCGTCAGAAAACGCCTTCCTTTTTCTGGCGCTTTTGTGAGAAATGACGAAACTTGTCCTGACGGCTGCATCTCTGGGGGTGTGAAATATGGCACAAAGTCCTTGTTGGGTTTGCAGTTTTACCATCAACGCATCAGCCTCCCTTGCGCGCGCTTCATCAGACACATCCCGGTATTTTCCCTCGTGTTTCTTCGTGTAGTGGCGATTAAAATGATATTTAAACACAGCAACCTGTGTACCACACATTAAGCACACGGCTTTACCATTAATTTATGTAAAGAAATACTTGGCAGTCCATCTCTTGTTGGAAACACGCCATTCCTCATCAACTTTTCTTTTTTTAGCGTCTCATCACTTGTCTCTATGCACCTTCACTCACAGGTTCCCTCCGGACATACGGCATAAATAACACATTTCAAAATAAAAGCAGCACAGTTGTATTGCGCGCACGACATAGATGTTTTTTAAACTTTATTTTGTAATTTGTAATTGCGCCGTTCAATTCACTCACAATCGCACACGCGCATACGTCCACACGGAAGTAATACAAATAACGCTTTTCAAAACAAAAGCAGCACTGTTGTATTGCACACTCGACATAGATACTTTTTTAAATTTATTTTGTAATTTATGATTGGCCTCACGCGGGCCGGACAGGGATGCGCAAAGGGCCGGATGCGGCCCGCGGGCCGTACAATGCCCAGGTCTGTATTAGAGGGTTCCGGTCGGACGGTTTTTCACAGGACACATTTCCGACGTTGTTGTTGCACTAGTGAGCCACGGATGAGGAGATGCTGCTCCGTTACTGATTGAAGTAAAGTCTGAATGTCATTAAAACAGTTAGCTCCATCTTTTGACACTTCTTCCACTCCCGTCCTTGCACGCTACACCGCTACAACAAAGATGGCGGAGAAAAGAGGCTGTCGAAGGTGAGCCACATGCCAATGTGGATGCACTGCACGACTGCTTCTAAAATGCCCATAAAAAGTGGTACATGTCGCTTGCATGTTTGAAAACATTACATAATGCCACATGTAGTAGCATGAAAACATGAATGTGGTGATGCCTCGCAATTTGTACACACAAAATCCTAATTTCAATAAGGCGGTCTGCAACGCTTTTCAATTGCACACGCAGTCTTAGTAAATCACACGCGACGTGCTCACTAGTAGTACACGCTAGGGTTGTACGGTATACCGGTACTAGTATAGTATCGCGGTACTAATGAATATAAATCAAAATCGGTACTATACTCTGTTTGAAAAGTACTGGTTCTGTCTCTGTGTTGGCCCTGCAATGAGGTGGCGACTTGTCCAGGGTGTACCCCGCCTTCTGTCCGAATGCAGCTGAGATAGGCTCCAGCACCCCCTGCGACCCCGAAACGGACAAGCGGTAGAAAATGGATGGGTTCCCAGTTGTATTTATTTTATTTTTTTAATTAAACGGGCATGACGGCGCGCCGTCACATTGTGACATTGCTGGTTTTACGAGCAGAGGAGCATGTTCGGCAGTGCACACACACACGGAGTACTTACAAGCAGACACAGTGTGTAGACAGAAAAGGGAGAACGGATGCATTTTGACTTAAAAACTGACGGTAAAGGTGAAGTTATAACACTGAAATGCCCTCAGAAAGAGGTGCTTTAAGACATGGCTAGCTAGTTATCGGCTAACATCCATTTGCAGTCGGCAGTGTTTTAGCTACTTCTAAATCACTAATCCTCGCCTCCATGGCGACAAATAAAGTACGTTTCTTACAAGTATCATCCCTGCAGGACGAGGAATAGCTGAACATGCTTCTCTACACTATGCAATAGCTCACCGGCGTCACCGCTAACAAAAGCTATCACAACTGAAAGTAAACAAATGCCATGGGTGGATCTACACCTGACATCCACTGTAGTGATACCAAGTACAGGAGCGTATCTAGTCGATACTACTATGACTACATCTATATTTTTATCGTCACAAAATCTTGTTTCCTTTTTTAAAAATTCATATTATGTTTATAAACTCAGGAAATACGTCCCTGGACACATGAGGACTTTGAATATGACCAATGTACAAACCCCGTTTCCATATGAGTTGGGAAATTGTGTTAGATGTAAATATAAACGGAATACAATGATTTGCAAATCATTTTCCACCCATATTCAGTTGAATATGCTACAAAGACAACATATTTGATGTTCAAACTGATAAACATTTTTTTTTTGCAAATAATCATTAACTTTAGAATTTGATGCCAGCAGCACGTGACGAAGAAGTTGGGAAAGGTGGCAATAAATACTGATAAAGTTGAGGAATGCTCATCAAACACTTATTTGGAACATCCCACAGGTGAACAGGCACATTGGGAACAGGTGGGTGCCATGATTGGGTATAAAAGTAGATTCCATGAAATGCTCAGTCATTCACAAACAAGGATGGGGCGAGGGTCACCAAATGCGTGAGCAAGTTGTTGAACAGTTTAAGAAAAACCTTTCTCAACCAGCTATTGCAAGGAATTTAGGGATTTCACCATCTACGGTCCTTAATATCATCAAAGGGTTCAGAGAATCTGCACGTAAGCAGCTAAGCCCGTGACCTTCGATCCCTCAGGCTGTACTGCATCAACAAGCGACATCTGTGTGTAAAGGATATCACCACTTCAGAAACCCACTGTCAGTAACTACAGTTGGTCGCTACATCTGTAAGTGCAAGTTAAAACTCTCCTATTCAAGGCGAAAACCGTTTATCAACAACACCCAGAAACGCCGTCAGCTTCGCTGGGCCTGAGCTCATCTAAGATGGACTGATACAAAGTGGAAAAGTGTTCTGTGGTCTGACGAGTCCACATTTCAAATTGCTTTTGGAAACTGCGGACGTCGTTTCCTCCGGACCAAAAAGGAAAAGAACCATCCGGATTGTTATAGGCGCAAAGTTGAAAAGCCAGCATCTGTGACGGTATGGGGGTGTGTTAGTGCCCAAGACATGGGTAACTTACACATCTGTGAAGGCGCCATTAATGCTGAAAGGTACATACAGGTTTTGGAGCAACATATGTTGCCATCCAAGCAACGTTACCATGGACGCCCCTGCTTATTTCAGCAAGACAATGCCAAGCCACGTGTTACATCAACGTGGCTTTATAGTAAAAGAGTGCGGGTACTAGACTGGCCTGCCTGTAGTCCAGACCTGTCTCCCATTGAAAATGTGTGGCACATTATGAAGCCTAAAATACCACAACGGAGACCCCCGGACTGTTGAACCACTTAAGCTGTACATCAAGCAAGAATGGGAAAGAATTCCACCTGAGAAGCTTAAAAAATGTGTCTCCTCAGTTCCCAAACGTTTACTGAGTGTTGTTAAAAGGAAAGGCCATGTAACACAGGGGTGAACATGCCCTTTCCCAACTACTTTGGCACGTGTTGCAGCCATGAAATCCTAAGTTAATTATTATTTTCAAAAAAAAAATTAAGTTTATGAGTTTGAACATCAAATATCTTGTCTTTGTAGTGCATTCAATTGAATATGGGTTGAAAAGGATTTGCAAATCACTGTATTCCGTTTATATTTACATCTAACACAATTTCCCAACTCATATGGAAACAGGGTTTGTATGATCCTGTAACTAGTTGGTATCGGATCGATACCTAAATGTGTGGTATCATCCAAAACTAATGTAAAATATCCAAACAGAAGAGTAAGTGATTATTACATTTTAACAGAAGTGTAGATAGAACATGTAAAAAGAGAAAGTCAGCAGATATTAACAGTAAATGAACAAGTGGATTAATAATTCATTTTTACAGCTTGTCCTTTATACTTTTGACAAAATTATCGAATGAGCAATGACACAATACGTTACTGCATACGTCAGCAGACTAATTAGGAGCCTTTCTTTGTTTACTTACTACTAAAAAGACAAGTTGTCTAGTATGTTCACTATTTTATTGAAGGACTTAATTGCAATAAGAAACATATGTTTAATGTACCCTAAGATTTTTTGTTAAAATAAAGCCAATAATGCAATTTTTTTTGTGGTCCCCTTTATGTAGAAAAGTACAAAAAATACATGTTGGTTCCGGTACCAAAATATTGGTAACCCTATTACACGCTATTTTAAAGATTGCTTATGCCGTTTCGCACGTGTTATTTGGATCTTAGTAAATCATGGCCATACTGTAGCTAACAACCTAATTCTATGAAGAAGGCAATTTTACTACCAGTGTTGGTAATAAAGGCGTTACGAGTATACCGTTGTTTCTTTTACTAACAAGTAATTGATTGATTACTGTTGCCGTCGTTGCAATGCCGTTGCCATTACTGAGAATGGGAAATGGCGCGTTGCTATACAGTTTGGGTAAATGAAGCGCAAAGTGTCTGGATTCGGCACTTATTCTCTGCATGCGGAGAGCAAAGGTGGGGATGATAAAATTATCGGCAGTAGTACACTCGACCCCCCACGCCCGCCAGCCCTCAATAAACCCGTGTCGACATACACAAAATCCAATCATATTGAATTTAATCTTATCGATGGTTGGGCCAAATTCGGAGTACATCCAATCACGGCTCTTTAATAGCGTCAAATATGAGAGAGTGGCGAATGAGGAATAGCAACCATGTAGAGCCAATCAGATAAATGTGTGGAATTGTTCCACGCCGTAATATGTGAACAGTAAAGAGGGCACCTTTTATTTTTGAAAGCATCAGCCGGTGAGTCATCATGACACCGACTGTAAGTTAGTATGTGTATTTGCTGCTTACCACACTCATAAACAAATTATGATGAAGCCATGCAACGTAACTCCGTTATATTCCTGCTTAGTCAGAGGCGGAGCATAACAATACTCCCAGCCGGGAGACATTGTCTTCCCAGCGTGTCCTGGGTCTTCCCCGTGGCCTCCTACCGGTCGGACGTGCCCTAAACACCTCCCTAGGGAGGCGTTCGGGTGGCATCCTGACCAGATGCCCGAACCACCTCATCTGGCTCCTCTCGATGTGGAGGAGCAGTGGCTTTACTTTGAGCTCCCCCCGGAGGGCAGAGCTTCTCACCCTATCTCTAAGGGAGAGCCCCGCCACCCGGCTTAGGAAACTCATTTCGGCCGCTTGTACCCGTGATCTTGTCCTTTCGGTCATAACCCAAAGCTCATGACCATAGGTGAGGATGGGAACGTAGATCGACCGGTAAATTGAGAGCTTTGCCTTCCGGCTCAGCTCCTTCTTCACCACAACGGATCGATACAGCGTCCGCATTACTGAAGACGCCGCACCGATCCGCCTGTCGATCTCACGATCCACTCTTCCCTCACTCGTGAACAAGACTCCGAGGTACTTGAACTCCTCCACTTGGGGCAGGGTCTCCTCCGCAACGCGGAGATGGCACTCCACCCTTTTCCGGGCGAGAACCATGGATTCGGACTTGGAGGTGCTGATTCTCATCCCAGTCGCTTCACACTCAGCTGCGAACCGATCCAGCGAGAGCTGAAGATCCTGGCCAGATGGAGAGGACCACATCATCTGCAAAAAGCAGAGACCTAATCCTGCAGCCACCAAACCAGATCCCCTCAACGCCTTGACTGCGCCTAGAAATTCTGTCCATAAAAGTTATGAACAGAATCGGTGACAAAGGGCAGCCTTGGCGGAGTCCAACTCTCACTGGAAACGTGTCCGACTTACTGCCGGCAATGCGGACCAAACTCTGGCACTGATCATACAGGGAGCGGACCGCCACAATCAGACAGTCCGATACCCCATACTCTCTGAGCACTCCCCACAGGACTTCCCGAGGGACACGGTCGAATGCCTTCTCCAAGTCCACAAAACACATGTAGACTGGTTGGGCAAACTCCCATGCACCCTCAAGGACCCTGCCGAGAGTATAGAGCTGGTCCACAGTTCCACGACCAGGACGAAAACCACACTGTTCCTCCTGAATCCGAGGTTCGACTATCCGGCGTAGCCTCCTCTCCAGCACACCTGAATTTTTTAATTGATATTATGTTTATATACTCAAGAATAACAACTTGGCATCGGATTGATACCCAAATGTGTGGTATCATCCTAAACTAATGTAAAGTATCCAAACAACAGAAGAATAAGTGATTATTACATTTTAACAGAAGTGTAGATAGAACATGTTAAAAGAGAATGTAAGCCGATTTTAACAGTAAATAAACATGTCGATTAATAATTCATTTTCTACCACTTGTCCTTAATAATTTTGACAGAATAATAGAGTGATAAATGACACAATATGTTACTGCATACGTCAGCAGCTAAATTAGGAGCCTTTGTTTGTTTACTTACTACTAAAAGAGAAGTTGTCTTGTATGTTCACTGTTTTATTTAAGGCAAAACTTGCAATAAGAAACATATGTTTAATGTACCGTAAGATTTTTTAGTTAAAACAAAGCCAATAATGCAATTTTTTGTGTTCCCCTTTATTTAGAAGAGAATCGAAATAATTTTGGTAACAGTACCAAAATATTGGTATCGGGACAACACTAGTCTAGTGTATAGAAAAACTCTATAAAAATTGAATCCATTATTATTATTATTATTATTATTATGGGCCTGTTGCAATGCAAGCGCCCATTGACATGCTGCTAAGCAGCAGTGAATGGGCTGCTTGCATGTTAAGTGACACAACCTAACTGTTAGCATGCTAACTTTTTGAGCTAGTTTTGCAACCGTTTACACCAGAGTCATATAACTTGGTATGTGACATTTGTTCACTGTTAGCATGCAAACGATAGCATGCTGGGAAGCTAACTTAAACATGCTAAGTTTTTCCGTCTAATTTTACACTTGTCTCTCTATTTTCTCTATAACTTGGTATATGACACATGCTAACTGTTATCATGCGAACATTGCACACATGCTAAATGTTAGCATTTTAATGTAAGCGCGCTAACGTTTTAGGCTAGCTGTGCAGCTCATTTTGTACAGTTACACCTAAAACTCTCGGATTCAGACACTCGGCACCATCTTAAAAGTACGGCGGCTTCCGGCGACCCCCGCCAGAGGTCCAGGGCACAGATAGCAGGCCCATCAATCATTTCCGCGGGAATTTATTATACATTAGGCTGCTAAGCAGGCTGTACTTATTTTCACCAATTGGTTGTAGTTATTTTTAGTCTCTGTTTTCTGATTGTACAATTTTCTAGTTACTATTATCGTTGACAAAAACTAGTTTGTTAAGAATGTTTTTGTATTATTCATAAGACTACTACTTTTCAGTTTTGTAAATATTGACTATTGTGTGTGAAGTTCTATTTAAGGTTACATTTCATTTAAGAATTAGGCCATTTTGTTAAGACAAATGTTGTGATGGTTGATAAAAAAAATATAGATAAAGGATACTTTATTTTATTTATTTCACTTGTGTTTTCTTTTGTACCACTTAAAGGCCAAATGCCACCATGTACCATATTGTTTGTTTTTTAAAAGGGTTTTGCTATGCATATCATATGGCACACTGAATAATATGGAGTTAGATGAATGCCAAATGTTTTAAAATACTGTATACAGTGTTTTTATTCTTCAGTTAAAATAAACATATTTGACATTAAAGATGTTGTCAAACGTAATAATAACGAAAAATAACTTCTCATTTGCAGCTTCCATTAAATGCTCAGTAAATCACAAACAAGGATGGGGAGAGGGTCACCTTTTTGTGAACAAATGCGTGAGCAAATTGTCAAACAGTTTAAGAACAACATTTCTCAACGAGCAATAGCAAGGAATTTAGGGATTTCACCATCTACAGTCTGTAATATCATCAAATGGTTCAGAGAATCTGGGGAAATCGCTGCACGTAAGCGATGATATTACGGACCTTCGATCCCTCAGGCGGGACTGCATCAGAAAGCGATATCACTGTGTAAAGGATATCACCACATGGGCTCAGGAACACTTCAGAAAACCACTGTCAGTAACTACAGTTTGTCGCTACATCTGTAAGTGCAAGTTAAAACTCTACTATGCAAAGCAAAAGCCATTCATCAACAACACCCAGAAACGCCGCCGGCTTCGCTGGGCCTGAGCTCATCTAAGATGGACTGATGCAAAGTGGAAAAGTGTTCTGTGGTCTGACAAGTCCACATCTCAAATTGTTTTTGGAAATTGCGGACGTTGTGTCCTCCGGACCAAAGAGGAAAAGAACCATCCGGATTGTTATAGGCGCAAAGTTCAAAAGCCAGCATCTGTGATGGTATGGGGTATTAGTATTAGTGCCCAAAGCATGGGTAACTTACACATCTGTGAAGGCACTATTAATACTGAAAGGTACATACAGGTTTTGGAGCAACATATGTTGCCATCCAAGCAACGTTATCATGGACGCCCCTGCTTATTTCAGCAAGACAATGTTAAGATGTACATCAAGCAAGAATGGGAAATAATTCCACCTGAAAAGCTTCAAAAATTGGTCTCGTCAGTTCCCAAACGTTTACTGAGTGTTGTTAAAAGGAAAGGTCATGTAACCAGTAGTAAAAATGCCCCTGTGCCAACTTTTTTGCAATGTGTTGCTGCCATTCAATTCTAAGTTAATGATTAATTGCCCCAAAAAATTAAGTTTCCCAGTTTGAACATTAATATCTTGTCTTTGCAGTCTATTCAATTGAATATAAGTTGAAAAGGATTTGCAAATCATTGTTTTCTGTTTTTATTTACGAATTACACAACGTGCCAACTTCACCGGGTTTGGGTTTTGTACAAGTGGTAAAGGGATGATAAGATATTTTTTTAGATGAGTGAATAATTACATTTTATTACAAAGGGAATGTAAAATTTGACCAGGCCATATACAGTACATACTGTATGTGTCTGTTTCAGGTGTGGTGTGGAACACAACGCCCAGAAGACGCTAAGAATTCCATGGAAAGTGAACACAGTCCAGGAAAATTCAGGTAATGTTTGGTGTGAACAAGGGTGCTGGTGCAAGGTCTAAATGATTACGTTTCCATGTGCTGAATTCAGTTCTTGTTGTAGCTGATGTCCGCTGAAATATTGATGAGAAATATTATGTCTGTAATGGCTATGCTAATGTTAAATGGCAGACAGCATCAAATAAATGATCTTAGATTGCGTTACGAACATGACACTTTTACCAAGAATGTCTCGTAATTGCTGAATTGGATGCAGATCCGAAACAAACACAGGTGGAGTTGTTTTAAAGGAATTTTCAAACGGAAAACTGGAAAAAAAAACTTTAGAATGTCTTTAAATTCATAAGTTAGCTCTGCGGATTGATGGAGGGAGTTTTAAGTCCGAAGGAAAAGACCGTTGGTGCCCCGATACAACTTGAAAAGAGGGGGGGTTGTATGTTGTGGTCTACTTAAAGGCCTACTGAAACCTAATACTACCGACCACGCAGTCTGATAGTTTATATATCAATGATGAAATCTTAACATTGCAACACATGCCAATACGGCCGGGTTAACTTATAAAGTGACTTTTAAAACTTCCCGGGAAATATCCGGCTGAAACGTCGCGGTATGATGACGTATGCGCGTGACGAAGTCAGAGTAACGGAAGTTATGGTACCCGTAGAATCCTATACAAAAAGCTCTGTTTTCATTTCATAATTCCACAGTATTTTGGACATCTTTTGCAATTTGTTTAATGAACAATGAAGGCTGCAAAGAAGACAGTTGTAGGTGGGATCGGTGTATTAGCAGCGGACTACAGCAACACAACCAGGAGGACTCTGTTGGAGCGCTAGCCGCGCTAGCCGCGCTAGCCGCGCTAGCCGCGCTAGCCGCCGACCTCACCTTGACTTCCTACGTCTCCGGGCCGCCAAACGCATCGGGTGAAGTCCTTCGTCCTTCTGCCGATCGCTGGAACGCAGGTGAGCACGGGTGTTGATGAGTAGATGAGGGCTGGCTGGCGTAGGTGGAGAGCTAATGTTTTTAGCATAGCTCTGTGAGGTCCCGTTGCTAAGTTGCTAAGTTAGCTTCAATGGCGTCGTTAGCACAGCATTGTTAACCTTCGCAAGCCTGGAAAGCATTAACCGTGTATTTACATGTCCACGGTTTAATAGTATTGTTGATTTTCTATCTATCCTTCCTTCTATCCTTTATTTTTTTGTTTCTATATGCAGTTAAAGCACGATGCTATCATGTTAGCTCGTAGCTAAAGCATTTCGCCGATATATTGTCGTGGAGATAAAAGGCACTGAATGTCCATTTTGCGTTCTCGACTCTCATTTTCAAGAGGATATAGTATCCGAGGTGGTTTAAAATACAAATCCGTGATCCACAATAAAAAAAGGAGAGTGTGGAATCCAATGAGCCAGCTTGTACCTAAGTTACGGTCAGAGCGAAAAAAGATACGTCCATCACTGTCTCTCAAGTCCTTCACTGTAACGTTCCTCATCTACGAATCTTTCATCCTCGCTCAAATTAATGGGGTAATCATCACTTTCTCGGTCCGAATCTCTCTCGCTCCATTGTAAACAATGGGGAATTGTGAGGAATACTAGCTCCTGTGACGTCACGCTACTTCCGGTACAGGCAAGGCTTTTTTTTATCAGCGAGCAAAAGTTGCGAACTTTATCGTCGATTTTCTCTATTAAATCCTTTCAGCAAAAATATGGCAATATCACGAAATGATTAAGTATGACACATAGAATGGATCTGCTATTCCCGTTTAAATAAAAAAAATCATTTCAGTAGGCCTTTAACATGTAATGGTGGTTCTTCGGTCAAAATTTTTCATAGATTACCGTATTTTCCGGAACATAGGGTGCACCGGATTATAAAGTGCACTGCCGATGAGCGGGTCTAGTCAGGTCTTTTTTCATACAAAAGGCGCACCGGATTATAGGGCGCATTAAAAGAGTCATATTATGATTTTTTTTCTAAATTTAAAACACTTCCTTGTGGTCTACATAACATGTAATGGTGGTTCTTTGGTCAAAATGTTGCATAGATAATGTTTTACAGATCATCTTCAAGTCGCTTTTGTCGGCGGTCTTATTTACGTGGCTCACCTTCGACAGCGTCTTCTCCCCGTCATCTCCACGGGAGTGGACGGAGTGTCAAAAGATGGAGCTAACTGTTTTAATGACATTCAGACTTTACTTCAATCAATAACGGAGCAGCATATCCTCATCCGTGGCTCACTAGTGACACTTCTTCCACTCCCGTCCTTGCACGCTACACCGCTACAACAAAGATGATGGGGAGAAGACGCTGCCAAAGGTGAGCCACGTAAATTAGACTGCCCACATCCTGAAGCGACTGTCAGAAAGCGACTCGAAGATGATCTGTAAAACATACTCTCTGCAACATTTTGACCAAAGAACCACCATTACATGTTATGTAAACCACAAGGAAGTGTTTTACATTTAGAAAAAAAATTATAATGACTCCTTCAATGCGCCTGATAATCCGGTGCGCCTTTTGTATGAAAATAAACCTGACTACACCCGCTCATCGGCAGTGCGCCTTATAATCCGGTGCGCCCTATGGTCCGGAAAACGTGGTAATTTATCGCGTGGAAACGTAGTCATTGACACTAACACAATATTTCACAATTCCCTTTAGGGTCTTGGGCTCTCTTCAGAATTTCCCTGAATTTGCCAAAGCGTTCAGCTGCAACAAGAGCAGCTACATGGTCCCTGACAACGTGTGCCAGCTGTGGTGATCCGCAAAGCTCTCAGACAATGTCTGACACTAAAACCCCCGCCCCTTTACTTGACTGTTGGGCGACGGGCGACAAGGAGGGAGTGGTAAGAGCTCTCACCCGGATTGAGCAGGACTATGTACTTCCTGAGAGAAAAGCAGCAGACTGTTCATCTACCACTCTTTCATCCAGTTAGCATCACTATTGTCTTCACTGAATGCAAACAATATTTTGTTCATTTTAGTTGTTCCTTATGTGTGAGTCTGCCAAGGAATGCTGTACTTGAGAGGTTGGAGGCGATCCAACCCACTGGCTGAAAAATACACCAAACACCCACTCACACACATAGCCATAGAGGGATGAACAACTGTACTGTATGTGGGACTGTCTTCAATGTACAAGCACACAGTCGTGGTCAAAAGTTTACATACACTTGTAAAGAACATAATGTCATGGCTGTCTTGAGTTTCCAATCATTTCTACAACTATTATTTTTTTGTGATAGAGTGATTGGAGCACATATTGTTGGTCACAAAAAACATTCATGAAGTTTGGTTCTTTTATGAATTTATTATGGGTCTACTGAAAATGTGACCAATTCTGCTGGGTCAAAAGTATACATACAGCAATGTTAATATTTGTTTACATGTCCCTTGGCAAGTTTCACTGCAATAAGGCGCTTTTGGTAGCCATCCACAAGCTTCTGGCAAGCATCTGGTTGAATTTTTGTTTCATCTGACCACAGAACTTTCCTCCGGAAGGTTTTATCTTTGACCATGTGATGTCAGATTAAACAAAAATTGAGCTGTTTGGCCACAATACCCAGCAAAATGTTTGGAGGAGAAAAGTTGAGGCCTTTAATCCCAGGAACACCATTCCTACCGCCAAGCATGGTGGTGGTAGTATTATGCTCTGGGCCTGTTTTGCTGCCAATGGAACTGGTGCTTTATGGAAAGTAAATGGGACAATGAAAAAAGAGGATTACCTCCAAATTCTTCAGGACAACCTAAAATCATCAGCTCGGATGTTGGGTCTTCGGCGCAGTTGGGTGTTCCAACAGGACAATGACCCCAAACGCTTGTCAAAAGTAGTAAAGGAATGGTATGTATGTGCTCCAATCACTCTATCACAAAAAAATAAGAGTTTTAGAAATTATTGAAAACTCAAGACAGCCATTATGTTCTTTACAAGTGTATGTAAACTTTTGACCACGACTGTACATACATTAGTTTAGGTACATTTTTACAGAAAGTATTTACTCGGGATTTACACAATGCTTCTCTATGTTTGACGTGAGCCAGCGTCAATGTGCGTCTGCTGTTCATTATCACTCAAAGAAATAAGCCAGCGGATGCTTTTTGCCTTTTTAAGATCTACTTACCAGTCATTGAGATGACAATCGCCAGACTCTGTGTACATGTCACGGTTGATAATTGCCAATGCCTTACATGACCTGTCTGCTGCACTTACAGTAGATCAGAGGCGCATTCTAATGGGGTACAATACAGCAGTTGAAAATCATAGTTACAGTAGGAAATACATTCATATGGCTCCATTCCTCGGTGGATCTCCCGTTAGAGCAGACCTGGGCAAATTAAGCGCGGGGGGGCCGCATGCATATGATATTCATATGTTGTCAATATTCAGTGTTTTATCGTTTATAGTTAAGCTTTTCAATCTGGCCCGCCGGACATTCCCCCAAAATCTTTAAGATGGAAACTGTAGCTGCCATTATGCCATTATACAAGGGCAGTCCATTGTGTAAACCAGACCTGGGCAAAATGCGGCCCGCGGGCCACATGCGGCCCATTAAGATTTTCAATCCGGCCCGCCGGACGTTCTACATCATTTTTTTAGACCTTTAACATCAAAACTGTTGCCGCCATTATAATGTGCAGTGATGTTTTCAAATGAGCGTAAGTCTTGAACTATAGAAAGTATTTCAATGGTTGGAATCTGCGCTCTTGCATGATATACTAGTTATAGTATTTTTCGGACTATAAGTCGCTCTGGAGTATACGTCGCACCGGCCGAAAATGCATAATAAAAAAGGAAAAAAACATATATAAGTCGCACTGGAGTATAAGTCGCATTTTTTGGGGAAATGTATTTGATAAAACCCAACACCAAGAATAGACATTTGGAAGGCAATTTAAAATAAATAAAGAATAGTGAACAACAGGCTGAATAAGTGTACGTTATATGACGCATAAATAACCAACTGAGAACGTGCCTGGTATGTTACCGTAACATATTATGGTAAGAGTCATTCAAATAACTATAACATATAGAACATGCTATACCAGGGGTCGGCAACCTTTACCACTCAAAGAGCCATTTTAACGAATTTCACAAATTAAAGAAAACAATGGGAGCCACAAAACTCTTTTGAAAATTTTAAATGATATAACACTGCATACAAAGCTTTTTTTGCTATGTTTTAACCAAGGGTCTCAGACACACGCCCCGCCCACACCTTAATATGAAATTTAATGATAGTGCGGCCCGCGAGTTTGTAATGAATGGCGCATGTAAATGTCATACTTGCCAATCTTCACAATTTTTCCGGGAGACTACCGAATTCCAGGGTGTGATGACACTGCTTTTAGCGCCCTCTACAGTATGCTCAAACAGCGCATTTGCTCGG
This sequence comes from Entelurus aequoreus, assembly GCF_033978785.1. NCBI lineage: Eukaryota > Metazoa > Chordata > Actinopteri > Syngnathiformes > Syngnathidae > Entelurus > Entelurus aequoreus. The sequence goes on along the minus strand of NC_084740.1, from coordinate 9,867,595 downwards.
GTACATGTTGAATGCAGCTTTGGCTTGCATACGTTAGAGACAGCAAGGCATACTTGTTCAACAGCCACACAGCTTACACTGACGGTGACCATATAAAACAACTTTAACACTGTTACGTTACAAATATGCGCCACACTGTGAACCCATACCAAAAAAGAATGACAAACACATTTCTGGAGAACATCCACACTGTAACACGACATAAACACAACACAACAAATACCCAGAATCCCATGCAGCCCTAACTCTTCCGGTCTACATTATACACCCCCGCTACCACCAAACCCCGCCCACCTCAACCGACGCACGGAGGGAGGGGGGGATTTATGTGTGGGGGGGTTTGGTGGTAGCTAGGGCTGCATGGGATTCTGGGTATTTGTTGTGTTGTGTTTATGTTGTGTTACGGTGCGGAGGTTCTCCAGAAATGTGTTTGTCATTCTTTTTTTGATGTGGGTTCACAGTGTGGCGCATATTTGTAACGTAACAGTGTTAAAGTTGTTTTATACGGTCACCGTCAGTGTAAGGTGTGTGGCTGTTGACCAAGTATGCCTTGTTGTCTTCAACGTGTGCAAGTATAAGCTTCCTACAACATGGCACGCCGATGGTGCTGGCTATTGAGGATGGTGCTGGCTATTGAGGATGATAAATGCAGTGCTCGTTTGTGCTGGTTATAGAGGACAATAAATGCAGTGCCATTAGAGCACACCCTTAATTTAGTTGTTAGGGGGAAAATTGGAGAATATTTGCCCCGGGAGATTTATAGTAAGGATGAGCGATACCACACTTTTAGGATTCGATACGATACCGATACTTTTTCTTGCATTTTCATCGATACCGATACCATTAATTTCTTATTGGCAATTTTTGTCAGTCAAAAATATTATTACTATTGTTATTATTTAACACAAATCACAAGACAAATACAGATAATTTATACCACATTTATTATGGTCAATATATAATAAAAGTAAAATTAAAATAACATAAATATGAAAAATAAATTAAATATAAACAAAAATATACACATTTTCACTTTTCTTATTTCTCAAAAAAAAAGTAACCAAAAACATCTGAAAGTGATGCTTGCACCCCCCACACGCTGTTTTTTGGTTTATATCGATACTTTTTTCAGAAAAGTGATGCCAAATGAGTAGCGTGTGAGTATCGATATATCGATACCACAGGATCGATACGCACATCCCTAATTTCTAGGAGAGGCACTGAGATCTGTAAGTCTCCTGGGAAAATCGGGAGGGTCGGCAGGTATACAGCTGAGCCGCATCAGAGTAAATAATGTAAATAATTCAATGTGATTATCTTGTGTGATGACTGTATTATGATGATAGTATATATGATAGTATATATCTGTATCATGAATCAATTTAAGTGGACCCCGACTTAAACAAGTTGAAAAACTTATTCGGGTGTTACCATTTAGTGGTCAATTGTACGGAATATGTACTTCACTGTGCAACCTACTAATAAAAGTCTCAATCAATCAATCAAAATCGCTAAATCCGATGAAATCTTATACGTCTAGTCTCTTACGTGAATGAGCTAAATAATATGATTTGATATATTACGGTAATGTGTTAATAATTTCACACATAAGTCGCTCCTGAGTATAAGTCGCACCCAAACTATGAAAAAAACTGCGACTTATAGTCCGAAAAATACGGTACTAGTGTTGTACCGATACCAAAAGGTATTTTGATACTTTTCGGTACTTTTCCGAATAAAGGGGACCACAAAAAATTGCATTATTGGCTTTATTTTAACAAAAAATCTGGCGGTACATTAAGCATATGTTTCTTATTGCAAGTTTGTCCTTAAATAAAATAGTGAACATACGAGACAACTTGTCTTTTAGTAGTAAGTAAGCAAACAAAGGCTCTTAATTAGTCTGCTGACGTATGCAGTAACATATTGTGTCATTTTCCATTCTATTATTTTGTCAAAATTATTAAGGACAAGTGGTAGAAAATGAATTATTAATCTACATGTTCATTACTGTTAATATCTGCTTACTTTCTCTTTTAACATGTTCTATCTACACTTCTGTTAAAATGTAAAAAATCACTTATTCTTCTGTTGTTTGATACTTTACATTAGTTTTGGATGATACCAAAAATGTAGGTATCAATCTGATACCAAGTAGTTACAGGATCATACATTGGTCAGTGCGTGGCGCTCCAAACCATAATTGATAGCTGTGGTCTTACACAAATAATACATGAACCCACGCATCGCAACGGTAATGCAATAGATCTAGTGCTTGTCAGGGGTGTCACCACCTCCAAAGTTATGATACTTCCATATACTAAAGTAATGTCCGATCATTACCTTATAAAATTTGAAGTTTTGACTCTTTGTCAACAAGCTAATAATAATAATAACTGCTATAGCGGCCGCAACATTAATGCTGCCACAACGATGACTCTTGCTGACCTACTGCCTTCGGTAATGGCACCATTCCCAAATTATGTCGGCTCTATTGATAACCTCACTAACAACTTGTTAGTTAGTTGTGGCTTGTACAGCCCTTTGAGACACTTGTGATTTAGGGCTATATAAATAAACATTGATTGACATTGATTGATATTCAAAGTCCTCATGTGTCCAGGGACTTATTTCCTGAGTTTATAAACATAATATAAATTTAAAAAAAACGAAAGAAGATGTGATGCCAAAAAATATCGACGTAATCATAGTAGTATCGACTAGATACGCTACTGTACTTGGCATCATTACAGTGGATGCCAGGTACTTTTCAGAGGCGGTATAGTACCGAATATGATTAATTAATATCGCGGTACTGTACTAATACCGGTAGACCGTACAACCCTATGGTAATCTAATTAGTTACTATGGTAATCCAAGTCACAGCAGCTCGGACGAGGCACCGAGCAGTGTGGGTGGGGAGCGTTTCCACAGAGTGTTTCCAGAGCGGCCAGCCTGAAAAGCGGGTGTCAGGGACAGACGCGGAAGGAGATTTCTACAACAAAGTTCTAAAGCTTAGTGATGTATCAGATATATCAGATTATAAGTGGTGTTTTTTTTTACTCTTCGCGTTCATATTTCGCTGTGTTTGTTGCATTTTTGTTGCGTTTCGCTTGATTGTAAAATATGTCGATGGAGAGGGGGTGTGACATTCATATATTGTTAATATTCAGTGTTTAATCATGCATAGTTGATATTGTAAATCCCACAATCTTTATTTTCATGTACATTCTGTGTGTGTCATTCAGGAAAAAAAGTTACAAATTCCGTTCTGTTTTTTAAGGCGGTCTGTCATAACGTTTTTAGCATTCAATCAGACATTATTGTGAGGTTTTGTATTGGTGTTCCTAAAAATAGATATACCGGCCCCCGGTCACATATTTTTCTCTAAATTTGGTCTCCCGAGTCAAAATAATTGCCCAGGCCTGCGTTAAAGGAAGGCAGGGGTGGGGTGGGGGGGGAATCATTGCAATGCAGTCTGCTGAAAATGATGGAAAGCGCCACTCTACTGTGGTCAAAGTTGAGTTTGTCACAAAACACATTTTTAGATATTATCTACTTCTATTACTCTACTGCCACCTGGCAGCTAAAGTGGATAGTGCAACCCCCCCCGGACTTGTCACATTTCATGTGTCGGGTAAACTGTGACGAATGGGGCCATATGAATCCCCTTCCTACTGTAAGTATTATTCTCTTTGTCTTACTGTATTGGCTCAATAGGCTGTCTCTCTGTCAGGTATGATACAACAGCGATTAAAAGGCAACATATGATTCAGAGAAGGTGTTTTCTTTGTAATGATAGCAAAGTCAGTGTTAGCTGAATTGGTTCATGAAGTAATTAAAGGTGACTTTATTTTGAAAAGGTGTGCACTGCAGCATTAAGATTTAGAATCCCATATTGGAAGTATTGCTATTTTATTATATATATATATTTTTTTTTTACAAAGTTGCCTTCTTTCTTTTGCAACTTTTCTGATTCCAATGTAAAAATGCTGCAATTTCAGGTAAGTCAAGTAATTGCAATGAATATTAGTGCATCAATAATGTTTAATCAGTTCATTTGTTGTTTTTCCATTATTTGTGTCTGTGTGCCAGCCTCTCTTCACATGTTGAACAATATAAAAGATATACCTCAGTTGCCTGTATTAATACATTTTGTAGTAATATCATAATCGTCTCCAGGAGCATTTTCTTCCCCTTTCAAAATAAAATATTTCAAATACCCTCAGGCAAGTGCTGTTACTACTATATATGTGTGTGGGTGCACACGCATCTGAACTTGGCTTCCTTTCATAAGATGATAATTATATAATGGCCATGGAATGTTAGAGTAGGGTGAGCTGCATGTGTCTGCCAAAAAGAATGTAGTGTGTTTTTTTTTTTCTTCCAGAAGATGAGCCCTTGACCTCATAAGGAATATGTTTACAGAAGAAAAGGATTTAAAAGAAGCACAAAATACAGTCTAATATTTCCCCTTGAGTTTGGGTTAGTGGTCATGCGGTCAGGTTGGATTGGATTACAAGGGAACTGCACTTTTTTGCAATTTTTCCTATCATTCAAAATCCTGACAAGAAAACCTGACTCTTTTTTTTCTGCATTCTACAAAACCCAAAACCAGTGAAGTTGGCACGCTGTGTAATATGGTAAATAAAAACAGAATACAATGATTTGTAAATCCTTTTCAACTTATATTCAATTGAATAGACTGCAAAGACAAAATATTTAATGTTCGAACTGAGAAAATTTGTGTTTTTTTTGGCAAATAATCATTAACTTAGAATTTAATGGCAGCAACACATTGAAAAAAGTTAGCACAGGGGCATTTTTACCACTGTGTTACATGGCCTTTCCTTTTAACAACATTCAGTAAACGTTTGGGAACTGAGGAGACCAAGTTTTGAAGCTTTTCAGGTGGAATTATTTCCCATTCTTGCTTGATGTACAGCTCAAGTTGTTCAACAGTCTCTGTTGTCATATTTTACGCTTTATATTGCGCCACACATTTTCACATCTGTGAAGGCCCCATTTATTTTGAAAGGTACATACAGGTTTTGGAGCAACATATGTTGCCATCCAAGGTATGTCTTTTTCATGGACGCTCCTGCTTATTTTAGCAAGACAGTGCCAAACCACGTGTTACAACAGCGTGGCTTCATAGTAAAAGAGTGCGGGTACTAGACTGGCCTGCCTTTAGTCCAAACCTTTCTCCCATTGAAAATGTGTGGCACATTATGAAGCCATGTAACACAGTGGTAAAAATGCCCCTGTGCCAACTTTTTTGCAATGTGTTGCTGCCATTAAATTCTAAGTTAATGATTATTTGCCAAAAAAAATGAATTTTCTCAGTTGGAACATTAAATATCTTGTCTTTGCAGTCTATTCAATTGAATATAAGTTTAAAATGATTTGTTTATTCTGTTTTTATTTACCAATTACACAACGTGCCAACTTCATCGGTTTTGGGTTTTGTAAATAAAACGTTTATGGAGGTCTTTGAAAGTTTTTAGAGCGCTTTATAGGCGCAATAGAGTAGCTACATTGTTAGCTGACTTGACTGGCAGCTAATGAGACAAAGATTTAACTCTTTAGCATGAATGCCAGACATCATGTTTGGAGGAAACGAGGGAGACCTGTCACGATGGAGGGAAAGATGAATGCAGAAATGTACAGAGACATCCTGAATGCCAAACATCATCCAACCCGATGGAACTTGAGAGGTGCCGCAAAGAGGAATGGGCAAAACTGCGCAAAGATTGGTGTGCCTAGCTTGTGGCAACGTATTCAAAGAGGTTTTAGGCGGTAATTTGTGCCAAAGATGCATCAACAAAGTATTGAGCAAAAACTGTGAATACTTACGTACAAGTGATTGTTAAGTTGTTTAGTCCTAATAAATTTGAAAAATGTATTTAAAAAAACTTGTATTGTCTGTAGAATTTTGGGGACAAAAAATAATTTAATACATTTTTGGATAAGGCTGTAACATAACAAAATGTGGAAACAACGCTGTGAATACTTTCCGGATGCACTCTATATGAAAGTTTAAAAAAATAACACATTAATTAGTTTGTCTAGTAATTAATTCAACTTATTAAAGAATAATTCCGTTCCGTTTTGGGAAAGTAACAAGTAACTGTAATTGAATACTTTTTTTAAGTACTTTTCCTCACATTATGGTACTGTAAGTAGGGTAGGGTTGGGGTTAAGTGTTAAAATTAGTGGTTGTGATCATAGTCAGTGGATAATTAATAATTGATTGGATTTATATAGCGCCTTTCTCAACACTCAAAGTGCTTTTTTGTGAAACCCACCATTCATTTGCATAGGGATTGGGTAGTGTTAAGTGGGTTAGGTTCAATTAGGATTAGAGGTATGTAGGTGTTAATGTTAGAGGTTATTAAAGCAGTTCTAAGTGATAGTGTTAGGGCAGGGGTCGGCAACAAAAATGTTGAAAGAGCCATATTGGACCAAAAAAAAATCAAAAAAATCTGGAGCCGCAAAAAATTAAAAGCCTTGTATAAGTGTTATAATGAAGACAACACATGACGTAAGTGTCTGTATTAGCTATTTTAGCCTACTATCAAAATGACTTTAAAAGTATTATACAAGTGTTATAATGAAGTCAAACATGACATAAGTGTCGATATCAGCTATTTTAGCCTACTATCAAAATAACTTTAAAAGTCTTATATACGTGTTATAATGAAGTCAACACATGACGTAAGTGTCTATATTAGTTATAATAGCCTACTATCAAAATGACTATGTGTCGCAGGCTGACACAAATCTTTGTTGACAGAAATGTTGAAATGTAATATTTATTCTACCCATTTTTACAACATTGGAAACCATTAGTAAAACTTCCTCAGAGAATGAGATAACTCCTGGAAATGACTGTCTTTGAATGGCCAAAGGTATAGATGTGTGTGTCCAAGTTAAAGGAAGCGGAAGGCTGTCGTCTTCTAATGGATTTACTAAAATCTATGCAAGCTGGGTAACGTTTGCTGTGGTCTGGAACAACATAGCACACAAACCACTATCGGAAATGCAGGCAATATTACGTACAGATAATGTGTCATGAGAAATGCAGACATAAATTAAATACACAGAGGACATAGGAAAATAAATTAGCTCAAATATAGCTACAAACAAGGCATAACGATGCAATATGTACATAAAGCTAGCCTAAATAGCATGTTAGCATCGATTAGTTGCAGCCATGCACTGACCAAATATGTCTGATAAGCACTCCGCACAAGTCAATAACGTCAACAATGCTCACCTTTGTGCATTCATGCACAGTATAAAAGGTTTGGTGGACAAAATGCATGAAATGTGTCTTTTTCTGGCATCTTGAACAAAGTTATGCATGTAAACAAACTACGGTGGACTAAGGACCGCCAAAATGAGGAGGACACAACGGTACTCGACAAATACTCTCATCAGAGACTCATGTGTAATATAAACAATGGGATTTCTAACAATTAAGGAGGTTTGTGTCATGTTGTCCTCCTACAGAAACCATATTAGAACAAAAACTCTCTAATATCATACATTTTTGAAAAAGCTCCAGGGAGTCACTAGAGCCGCAGGCTGCAGACCCCTGGGTTATAGCATGCACAGTCGGGTTTGCTGCGGTAAAGGTTAGTCGTTAGGGTTATTTCACCTTGCATGTGTGGGTGGGCGTGGGTTACTATGCATGTATGTATCTAAACATATAACATATGTCCTTCAAAATAAATGTTTTACCTAAAATCTGTTGCAACAGCAGTGCCGTGTGCGTCCGCAGAGACCTTGGCACTAATATCATTTGGCACTAATATAATTTTTTGTTATATATTCAAACTTTCTAATTTAATTTTTTACCTTTTTTTCTTCTTTTTTTTTATATACTTTTTTTCCCCTTTTTTTAATATACTTTACAAAATATATAAAACATTTTTTTAAAAAAGGTAAAAAATAAAAATAAAAATAGAAAGTTTAACAGATGTAAAGTACGTTATTATTATTATTATTATATAGCGAGGGTTCACACCGCCCACTCTGTTGGCACTCAAACCTCCTGTCACTGCATCCACACCAGCCAACATTACCACACCACTTCTGAGACGTGAACGCACACAGAGTGCTTTTCCCTGCAGAGGAGGTCCACACTGTAATTTGGATTTTTCAAAATAAAATGATGTAAATCTCAAAAGGATAATAAATTGCTCTGCCCCCCAAATACCTTAAAACTTTGTATTTTTCTGGTGTTTGCCCTTTGGTGACCCTGACAGTGCACTGCAAAAACTGAAATCTAAGTAAGATAATTCTTCTCACCAAGCAGATTTTATGTTAGAGTATTTTACTTGTTTTAAGGGTTTTGGTCCTAAATTATCTCAGTAAGATATTACAGCTTGTAGCTGAGATGTTATGACCTATATTGAGTAAAACATGCTTGAAACTAGAATATAAACTGTTGCAAAGCTGTGTCATCAACACTCACAAGTATAAAACTCATTTTTTAAAGTAATCATTTCTTATTTCAAGCATGAAAAAAAAAAAATCATGATTTTGACACAACTGTGTCTCATAATTAAAACAGATGACAGCCAAATGGCTGTTTTATTTTCAATGAAACAATAGAAAATACATACTCATATAGTAGTACACTTGGCACAGTACAGTAAACTGTCAGTTAATATTTAAACATTTAACATTTCTAACAATTTTGAACAGAAAAGGTTCATGCACATTCAGATAAATTCTTAAAAATTACAATTAAAAACATTTTGGCCGGGGGCCGGGCTGTATATATGCGGACTCATTGACTGAAAGAGCACGTACTTGGCACAATGATGTCATGCTATCGATGGAAAAATGCATTTTTAGACGCTAGGAGACCCCGAGATTAACAAGATGTTGCCGTGTTGCCTTTCCATTAAAAACAATAAATTAGTTTTTAGTATAAGTTTGCTGGTTTCAAGAAATGTAATGCCGAGCGCATTCCATTATGTCAAGATAATGGCACTAGCATTTACTTAATTTAAGAATGTTTTTCAACATATTGAGCAAAAAGGTCTCTTTTTTTTTCTACCAAGAAAAGTGCACTTGTTATTAGTGAGAATATACTTATTTTAAGGTATTTTTTGGTTCATTGAGGTTAGCTAATTTTACTTGTTTTGGAAAGTCTTGACAAGCCAAATTTTCTTGTTCTATTGGCAGATAATTTTGCTTAGTTCAAATAAAATACCCCTCATTTTTGTATTTTTTTTCCCTTGTTTTTGAACACTGACTTTTTGCAGTGTGTTACTTTTCATGTGTTCTCCGGAATGCACGGCGTGTGTACGCGTGTTAGTTTGTGAGGTGGGCAGGCGTCGCACTGTTATCTGCATTCATCTTCACACCCACACACCCACACCCACACACCCCCCCACACACACACACACATGCACACACACAGATGCTAATAATACACCGAGATTATAACGCTCATGAGTGCTTCATGTGAGATGAAACCACACTGATCCACTGTGAAGTGCTCTCACTGTCAAAGGTTGCTGACAACCAGCAATTCTGCTTTTGTGTGGGTTTAAATGGTCTCTCACTGGCCACAACACCAATACTCATCACTGCAAACTGTACCGCCGCAATAATAAACTGTTAAATGTAACTTTTTCCAATGTTCTGAATTTCTGTCAATCAGATTTAAAGAATTATTATCTTTGCATGCACTGTAAATAATGTTTACCCAATTCCATTTGCATGACTGGAATCGCCAACCACTAGGCCTAGCAACTAATCTGCGTTCAAAGAACTCCGGCTTATTAGTGATTCCCAGAGCCAAAAAAAGTCTGCGGGCTATAGAGCGTTTTCTATTCGGGCTCCAATACTCTGGAATGCCCTCCCAGTAACAGTTAGAGATGCTACCTCAGTAGAAGCATTTAAGTCCCATCTTAAAACTCATTTGTATAATCTAGCCTTTAAATAGACCCCCCTTTTTTAGACCAGTTGATCTGCCGTTTCTTTTCTTCTCTCCTCTTCTCCCCTGTCCCTTGCGAGGGGGAGTTGCATAGGTCCGGTGGCCATGGATGAAGTGCTGGCTGTCCAGAGTCGGGACCCCGGGTGGACCACTAGCCTGTGCATCGGTTGGGGACATCTCTGCGCTGCTGACCCGTCTCCGCTCGGGATGGTTTCCTGTTGGCCCCGCTGTGGACTGGACTCTCGTTGATGTGTTGGATCCACTGTGGACTGGACTTTCGCAATGTTATGTCAGACCCACTCGACATCCATTGCTTTCGGGGGTGGGGGGTTACCCACATATGCGGTCCTCTCCAAGGTTTCTCATAGTCATTCACCGACGTCCCACTGGGGTGAGTTTTTCCTTGCCCGTATGTGGGCTCTGTACCGAGGATGTCGTTGTGGCTTGTACAGCCCTTTGAGACACTTGTGATTTAGGGCTGTATAAATAAACATTGATTGATTGATTGATTGATATTGAGGGTCAAAAGAGACCGAATAAATTACAAACCCCAAAACCGTTGTGTAAATGGTAAATAAAAACAGAATACAATGATTTGGAAATCCTTTTCAACTTATATTCAATTGAATAGACTGCAAAGACAAGATATGTAACGTTCGAACTGGAAATCTTTGTTATTTTTTGCAAATATGACCTCATTTGGAATTTGATGCTTGCAACATTTTTTGCAAAAAAAGCTGGCACAAGTGACAAAAAAGACTGAGAAAGTTGAGGAATGCTCATCAAACACTTATTTGGAACATTCCACAGGTGAACAGGGTAATTGGGAACAGATGGGCGCAATGATTGGAGCAGCTTCAATGTAAATGCTCAGTTATTCACAAACAAGGATGGGGCGAGGGTCACCACTTTGTGAACAAATGCTTGAGCAAATTGTCCAACAGTTTAAGAACATTTCTCAATGAGCTATTGCAAGGAATTTAGGGATTTCACCATCTACGGTGTGTAATATCCAGTGTTGGGTTAGTTACTGAAAACCAGTAACTAGTTACAGTTACTAGTTACTACACCCCCAAGGCGCCGTTGCGCCCATTGCCACTCATGGAGGTCCCCTTCAAAATAATTGATATGGACCTCATCGGACCAATTCACCCGAGCACACATGGATATTGTTTTGTGCTAGTCCTGGTGGATTATGCAACTCTTTATTCCGAAGCAGTGCCGCTGCGCTCCATCTCTGCAAAGAATGTAGCATAAGCGCTGTTTCAGGTCATCTCCCGGGTCGGAATCCCGAAAGATATTCTGACTGACCAGGGCACGTCCTTTATGTCACGCACGATTAAGGAACTATACGGGTTACTGGGAATTAAAGCAATCCGCACCAGCGTGTACCACCCACAACCTGACGGGCTGGTGGAGCGGCTAAATAAAACGCTGAAAACCATGATCCATAAGTTTACGCACGAGGACAAACCAAATTGCGATAAATGGCTAGAGCCACTACTGCTTGCAATGTGGGAGGTACCCCAGTCCTCCACAGGATTCTCTCCTTTTGAATTATTATACGGCAGGAAGCCGCGCGGGGTTTTGGACGTAATTAAAGAAAGCTGGGAGGAGGGTCCAAGCTCCAGCAAAAACGGAATTCAATACTTTATGGACCTGCAAGCAAAACTCCACACGGTGGGGCACTTGTCACGTGAGAATTTGCTCCAGGCCCAAGAACGTCAACAGCGCTTGTATAACAGGGGGAATCAGCTCATAAAATTTTCACCGGGAGAAAAAGTGCTTCTATTAATTCCAACGTCCAGCTCGAAATTACTCGCCAGGTGGCAAGGATCCTTTGTGGTCACACGACAAGTGGGTGATGAAAAAAAAAAAAAACACACAGGCAGAGAACACCACAACTTGTATTACTTGTAAGCTTTTACATTGTTTTGTTTTACTTAGTTAATAAAAAAAAAAAATTATTTGCATTTTATTGGCATTTTTATTTACTACGACTATGTGGGATCTGAACCAAGGATGCCGTTGTGGCTTGTGCAGCCCTTTGAGACACTTGTGATTTAGGGCTATATAAATACACATTGATTGATTGATTGATTGACTTTAATTCAAAAGTAAATCAGTTACTAACTCAGTCACTTACACCAAAAAGTAATGCGTTACTGTGAAAAGTAACTATTTAGTTACTTCTTTTTTTCTTCTCCTTTTTTTTAAAGCTCCCATTAATGCCCTTTTAGCCTTCATTTCAGTGCTGTTATTGCACTGGAGAATAATACAATCTGTTGATCAACTTGACATGCATTTGCATCACTGAACTCTGCTAAGCAATGTGGTCTACATACAACACACAAAGACAAAGATATGTTTCAAAGGTCCAATTTGTTTCAGGCCAGAACAAATTGACAAAACTATTTTAAATAGCTGCAACATAACATACATAAGTAACAAACCGCATAATAACAACATGTCCCAATATAGCTGTAAACCTGGCTTCACCCAAGGAAGGCACACATGACATACACAAAGCCTAACCAGGCATTTTTTTCTCTCATGGAATTGTGAAATAAAATCATGTCTTCAGGAGATCAACACTGTACTGAATCCCTGAACACTCTACGCATTTCCCCACTTTTAGTTTAGAGATAAGGAAAGATTGGCCTGGCCCACTAGGATCCCTCGTTATGTTTGTGAACTTTATAGTCTATACATTTAGAGTGATGTGTTAATCAAACACTCTAGGAGTCTAGAATGAAAGAGTATATAAGAGAATTGACAGTGTGTGTACCTTCAGTGCTGAATGATGAGCAGAGGCAGAGTTTGGAGTGTCTTCTTTAGCTCGCTTTCCATGTTTATGTGCTCACTGTCCACTGTGTCCAAGAACTCGGAAAATGTTTTGGTGCCATTTGCCGTTTGACGCTGGTATCACGCTAATTAGCTGCCTGAAAGTGGGCGACTCCACTGTAGAAATACCACATATGCTGCAATGGCTCTATCAATGTTGTCCTGGCTAGCAGTCCCTCCGTTAAAATGCTTAGGTGGAGGTGAAGTGGCATCGGAGTCTGTGTCTCTCTTTACTAGCTTTGTGGAAGCATGTTGCTTTATTAGCTGTTTCAGCAGATTTGAATTGCTGTTTTGGGCAGTAGATGGGATCTTTGATCCAAGACACAACTTACATTTAACTAAAACGTTATTTTCTTTGTGCTCGACAAAAGAAAAGTAGTGAGAATATCTCCATGTTAAGAAACTCCACTGCGGCTCCGCCATGATGTCTTGTTAGTAAACACAGACTAGGGTTGCAACGGATCAAAAAACTCACGGTTCGGATCGTTTCTCGAATCAGAATCACGAATCGGATCATTTTTCGGATCAGCAAAAAAAAAAAAAAGACAAGGGAAATAAACAGAAGTGTCTTTTTGTTTCCTCCGCCGGGTGGCGGGGCTCTCCCTTAGAGATAGGGTGAGAAGCTCTGCCATCCGGGGGGAGCTCAAAGTAAAGCCGCTGCTCCTCCACATCGAGAGGAGCCAGATGAGGTGGTTCGGGCATCTGGTCAGGATGCCACCCAAACGCCTCCCTAGGGAGGTAATTAGGGCACGTCCAACCGGTAGGAGGCCGCGGGGAAGACCCAGGACACGTTGGGAAGACTATGTCTCCCGGCTGGCCTGGGAACGCCTCGGGATCCCCCGGGAGGAGCTGGACGAAGTGGCTGGGGAGAGGGAAGTCTGGGTTTCCCTGCTTAGGCTGCTGCCCCGTGACCCGACCTCGGATAAGCGGAAAAAGATGGATGGATGGATGGTCTTTTTGTTTATTAACACCTTTAAATTAAAATATACAAAATCAACTTAAAGTGCACAAGGCATAATATCTTCTTTTTAACATGTTTCATAGACATGAACATGTGGCAATAACATTTAATAAAAGCCACTATTACTGGAAAAAATAATGAAATTAGATTTAAATTCTTCGGTTCGTGACCTTCAGCTCTCACTGGATCGGTTCGCAGCCGAGTGTTCAGCGGCTGGAATGAAGATCAGCATATCCAAATCTGAGGCCATGGTTCTCAGCAGGAAACCGATGGTTTGTACAGTCCAGGTAGAGGACGAGACTCTGTCCCAGGTGGAGGAGTTTAAGTATCTCGGGGTCTTGTTCACGAGTGAGGGAAAGATGGAGAAGGAAATCAGCCGGAGAATCGGAGCAGCTGGGGCAGTATTGCAGTCTCTCTGCCGCACTGTTGTGACGAAACGAGAGCTGAGCCAGAGGCAAAGCTCTCGGTCTACCGAGCTATCTACATTCCTACTCTCACCTATGGTCATGAAGTGTGGGTCATGACCGAAAGAATAAGATTGCGGATACAAGCGGCCGAAATGAGTTTCCTCAGAAGGGTGGCTGGCATCTGCCTTAGAGATAGGGTGAGAAGTTCAGTCACCCGAGAGAGACTCGTAGTAGAGCCGCTGCTCCTTCGCTTGGAAAGGTGCCAGCTTAGGTGGTTCGGGCATCTCGTGCGGATACCTCACGAGTGTCTCCCTAGAGAGGTCCTTGTTGCACGTCCCAATGGGAGGAGACCCCGTGGCAGGCCAATGACCAGATGGGGGGATTACATCTCCTCTCTGGCCTGGGAACGCTTCGGGATTCCCCAGGAGGAAGTTGTTAATGTTTCACTGGAGAGGGAAGCCTGGGGGTCTCTGCTGGAGCTGTTGCCCCCGCGACCCGATTCCGGATAAGCGGTTGAAGATGGATCGATGGATTTAAGTTTATAATTTTTAAACAATATTATTTTTATTTACCTCAGCACAGTCTTCAGTGCCGTGACTGCTCACAATCTCAGTGGTGAGGTCACTGTATGTCCTCTGGCGTAGGGCAGGGTCCATGTGCGAAAGACACTTGAACCTGGTATCCAGGGCAGTAGAACTGTGAAGGTAGTCCTGTAGAGTAGGGGGTGAAGTGTATCTGGGATCTAGGTCCTCTCTAATGGCAGTCTTGACATCTCCAGTGATGGTGCTGTCTTCCACACTTCAGTGGCAGCATCATTGACACAGATGGTGAAGTTTCAGTGCTCAGTAGAGATGTAACAGTTTTGAGGGGTTTAAGCACCTGGAGGACCTCCTCTGTCACTCTCACATCATCATCAGACAGGGTGATGATGTCTTTGACATTTGTCTTCAGAGTCTTGTGGGTCAATGTATAGCTGCCTGCTGCTCCAACATATAAGTGGAGTTCCACCTTGTTGGGACATCATGTATGAGCTTATGAGTAAGCAGCTTTAGCATTTCTTGCTTTGTCTTAAGCACATGAGCAGTTGTTGTGCTTGGGTGGAAGTAGGAAACCACCTTCCTGATCCTACCAAGGAGGCGCTCCATCCTATTGACTGAGATGTGATGCCAAATTCACTACATGTGCAAAGCACCCTACCTGTGGTCCCAGTCCTGCCTCATTCACTGCATTTATTTGATTTTTGGCATTATCAGTTGTGACTGGGATTTTAATACTGAGCCTCTTTATTTTCTATTCCTCCTCTGCTTGGGTCAGTACCTGCGCAAGGTGACTCTCGTAGAGGGGGTGTGTCTTCTCATCTCCCAGTTTGCTGTGACGAAATGAGTGCTTATCGTCACATAGTTCCCCAGGACGTCCACCAGTCTGTCGTGAGCGCAACAGATGATGCTCGGGATACTTCATCCATGTCATGATCCGTGGTCCGGATGGATCATGTTTTTGTGTTTTCTGTTAGTTTTGGACTCATTTTGTTATTTGTTGTGCTCCTGTGAGTTTGTTTTGGTTGTCATGGTCACTCTTTGTGTGCACCTGTCTCTGATTAGTGCTCGCCCGCTCACCTGCTTCCCGAGCGCTAATCAGAGGCATTATTTAAGTTGCCTTTGCCAGTCACTCGTCCTGTTCTCATTGTGTTTGCTCCATGCACTTGTCACGTGAGTTTTTGAGTTCTAGTGTTCCTTGTCTTTTGCCTATGCTAAGTAATAGTTCCTTAACTTCCCGTGCGCTCGGCACGCATCCCTGTTGTTTTTGTTTATTGGATGATTTATGATAAATAAATCACTTCCTACCTTACGCCTTCGTCCGGAGCCGTTCCTTTGCATTGGGAGAACAACCGCGCAGCAAGCTGCGACCCCCCGACCGTGACAATCCACAACTTTTTTCTTCTCCTGCTCATAAAGATCTGGCACAATCTTAGATTGTGTGTGCCGATACGAAGATATTGATCCGAATGGATCACAGATCAATGTTGATCCGTTGCACCACTAACACAGACACGCCCCCTCCACTCCCCCCCACACCCACACCCAGACACATACAGAGCGCGCCTCTTTTCTTCTCCCGCTTGTGACAGAGGAAGAACCAGAAGGCCGACACTGCAACTTTCCAATAAAACACACTCAGATCTTCTGTTTCTAGCCGATACTACATAAAAAATAACGTAAAATAACGCAGTAACACATCATGTAGTAACGGTAACTGAGTTACTGAATATAAAAAATAACGTGTTAGTCCCAACACTGGTAATATCATCAAAAGGTTCAGAGAATCTGGAGAAATCACTGCAAGTAAGCGATAATATTACGGACCTTCGATCCCATAGGGGGTACTGCATCAACAAGCGACATCAGTGTGTAAAGGATATCACCACCTGGGCCCAGGAACACTTCAGAAAACCACTGTCAGTAACTACAATTTGTAGCTACAACTGTAAGTGAAAGTTAAAACTGTACTATGCAAAGCACAAGCCATTTATCAACAACACCCAGAAACACCGCCGGCTTCGCTGGGCCCGAGCTCATCTAAGATGGACTGATGCAAGGTGGAAAAGTCTTCTGTGGTCTGACGAGTCCACATTTCAAATTGTTTTTGGAAACTGTGGACGTCGTGTCCTCCGAACAAAGAGGAAAAGAACCATCCGGATTGTAATAGGCGCAAAGTTCAAAAGCCAGCATCTATGAGATTTGTTATTGACAAAACGCTTGTCTATTTAGCTATTATGGTCCCAGCACCTCAACCCCTAGTAAGAGGCAGTGGAATTTTAAAATTCCTTGGAGTAGCCCAGTCCATCGAGCTGGATTCGGCCGTGTATCTGGCAACCTCAGTCAGGGAGAGGGGGAGGGGACTACAGGATTTTAACCGTGATTGCAGTACCATTTCTGGCCATATTCTTACATATGGCTCCTTTAAAATTTTAAATAATTGGTTCATGGATTAAATAATTGAAGCCTGCCTCCCGCCCAAGTGTAGCCGGGATAGGCTCCAGTCACCCGCGACCCCGAGAGGGATAAGCGGTAGAAAATGGATGAATGTACTTTTACATTACATACATGAATGACACATTTAATGAGACATTCATGCATTTATTTACAATAGTAATTAATTAATGACACATCTAAGTAATTATTTAGATGTATTCATTTATTTAATTTGTCCCATTGGACCCCCCATAAGCAACAGGTCCATGGGCAGGGATATTAAAATGACACACAGCTATATTTAATTGTATTATCCCATTATAATTTAATTTTTACAAATAATTATGCAAAATGTTATGTATATGTATATCCAGTTTGAAAATTACTTGTCTTTATTAATTTAAAAATGATTAAGATTAAGATTAAAGTACCAATGATTGTCACACACACACTAGATGTGGTGAAATTTGTCCTCTGCATTTGTACAATGTATTTATTTTATGCCAGGATCACGTAGGTGTAAGTTGAGCATTTGATCACTATTGGCCAGAGCGTACATGAAGAGACAAACTATGTTAAAAAAAATAAATACAAAACCCTTCCGAGACGAATTAGAATAATGGGGAGACATGAAAGCAAAATTCAATTGAAGACATGACAGCAGCTACTTAAAATGTTTCGTTGTTTCCATGGCAATGTGCCAAACCACTTGTGTGTCTGTTGTCTTCGCTTTGTTGCAGTTTGTTGTTCGGTCAGTCATTTCTTTTTTTTTTATATTCAAGTTAAAAATAACTATTCAGAATATGCCATGATCAATAAACCCTGATGTTATCATCTTCTGTCTGAGGAACAATACCTCTGTCCATCACAAATTTGGCAGAGACGAGCACATTTGTGACATCAAAAGATGAGGAATCACAGTTTTATGCCACCGATAATGAATTCACCTGAAACATTCCTCGATAATATTCAATACATACTGTATAACATATTATATCATGTCCAGCCATTCATATTCATGTAAATATGTTTTGCACATTGTTCAAAGTTACTACCGTATTTTTCGGACTATAACAGTGCGCCTTATAACCCGGTGCGCCTAATGTACGGAATGAGATTGGTTGTGCTTACCGACCTCGAAGCTATTTTATTTAGTACATGGTGAAATGATAAGTGTGACCAGTAGATGGCAGTCACACATAAGAGATATGTGTAGACTGCAATAGGATGGCAATATGACTCAAGTAAACAACACCAACATTTTATATGTTCCATTGAAAATATAGAACATTACACACGGCGCTCAAAAATCTATCAACATGTTTTAGTGCGACTTTGGTAAGCTATGAAACCGCACCGCTTGATGGATTGTACTGTGCTTCAACAAATGAGTATTATTATGGTGTGTGTATAAGGTACCGTATTTTCCGCACCATAAGCCGCACCTAAAAACCACAATTTTTGTCAAAAGCAGACAGTGCGGCTAATAACCTTATATTTGGATTAATATTCATATTTATTTTCATAAGGTTTAGGTCTCGCAACTACGATAAACAGCCGCCATCTTTTTTCCCCGTAAAAGAGGAAGCGCTTCTTCTTCTACGGTAAGCAACCGCCCCCATAGAAGAGGAAGCGCTTCTTATTCTACTGTAAGCAACCGCCAAGGTGAGCACCCGCCCCCGTAGAAGAAGAAGCTCGCGGATATTTAATTTCATTTGTGTGTTTCTGTAAAGACAACAAAATGTCTCCTACTAAGAGACACGCGTACAAGGTTCCACTGACTTTTGATATTCATGTGAACCGCACTGTGGATACAACGGGAACACGTACGGTGAATATTCGCACCACAGGGAATGAGAAGTCGTCCTACTGTGGTTCTAGCTAGCCATGCTAACGGCCAGAAACTTCCGCCCACGGTGATATTCAAAAGGAAGACCTTGCCAAAAGAGAACTTTCCAGCCGGCGTCATCATAAAAGCTAACTCGAAGGGATGGATGGATGAAGAAAAGATGAGCGAGTGGTTGATAGACGTTTACGCGAAGACACCGGGTGACTTTTTTCACGCAGCTCTGTCCCTGTTGATCTATGACTGCATGCGCGCCCACATCATCGATGGTGTCAAAAAACAAGTGAAGCACACCGAAGAAGAATAATTCGAGGGATTTGTAGATGAGTAATAACTTCAGAAAGTAAGCTTTAAATGTTTATTTTGTGTGTTGTGTGACACTAACGTATGAGCAACGTTGAGTTATTGATGTTGCTATTGCTCTGCACTATTTTGAGTGTTACTATTTTTGTGATTGCACATTTGCACATTACATTTTGGGAGTGAACAGAGTTGTTAGAACGCTGGTTTGTAATATATTATTAAAGTTTGACTGACCTATCTGACTGTTTTGTTGACATTCCCTTTAGCGTAGCGTAGGTGCGGCTAATAGCACGGGGCGGCTAATAGGTAAACAAAGTTTTGAAATATGCCGTTCATTAAACGTGCGGCTAATAACACGGGGCGCCTTATGGTGCGGAAAATACGGTAAGACATTACCTGGCGTTTTGCTTCGCAATGTTATGCAAAAGCAACTTTTCTTTACCTTCTGGTACCTGTTGATGTGTATTTGGGATTTGCATAAGTCCTGAAAATTTGCACGCATTAGCCTTTGTAGTCTGTGGCGACACCGTAGTCGATAAGCTTCTTCTTTTGCTCTATCTTCTTGTTATGTCATCCTCCGCTGTTGCCATTTCTAATATAAAGTAGGGTAAACTTCTTACTTATATCTGTCAGTAAACTCGCCATGAAAGCGCTAAAACATACCGGTGTAGTGAGTTTACATTGTTCACCCAAGGAACTTTAGTTATTAGAGAGTTCCGATCGGACGCGTTGTTGTTGCACTAGTGCAGGGGTCGGCAACCCGCGGCTCCGGAGCCGCATGCGGCTCCTTGACCACTCTGATGCGGCTCAGCTACATACATGCCGACCCCCCCCCGATTTTCCCAGGAGATTTATGGATCTCAGTGTCTCTCATAGATTACTCCCAGGGAAAAAATAATCCTATTTACACCCTTATTACTAAATAAAGGGCGTGCCCTAATTGCACTGCAGTAATTGTCCTCTATAGCATTTACATACAGCGTGCCAGTCCAGCCACATGTTGCATGTTGTTATTACTTGCACACACAGGAGACAGCAAAGCATACTTACTCATCAGCCACACAGCTTACACTGACGGTAGCCGTATCAAACAACTTTAACATTGTTACGTTACAAATATGCGCCACACTGTGAACCCACACCAAAAAAGAATGAAAAACACATTTCTGGAGAACATCCCACCGTAACACAACATAAACACAACACAACCATTACCCAGAATCCCATGCAGCCCTAACTCTTCCGGTCTACATTATACACCCCCGCTACCACCAAATCCCCCTACACATCAACCCCCCCCTCTCTCCGTGCGTTGGTTGAGCGGAAGAGTTAGGGCTGCATGGGATTCTGGGTATTGGTACCGTCAGTGTAAGATGTGTGGCTGCTGAGCTAGTACGCCTTGCTGTCACTTACGTGAGCAAGCTGAAATTGCATTCTACGTGTGGTTGAGCAGGTACACTGTTAGGGCAGACTGTAGAGGGCGCCAAATGCAGTGTCATCACGCTCTGATATTCGGGAGTCTCCCGGGAAAAATGAGAGGGTTGGCAAGCATGACGCTATCAAGCGCCATTCATTCAAAACTCGCGGACTGCACTAACATCAAATTTCCACATTAAAGTGCGTGCCGGTGCGTGTGTTGGAGACCCCTGGTTAACATAGCACAAAGCATTTAAGCTTTGTATGCGGTGTTTTTCATTTTAAAAAAATTTTTGTGGCTCCCATTACTTTCTTTAATTTGTGAAACTTGCCAAAATGGCTCTTTGAGTGGTAAAGGTTGCCGACTCCTGCACTAGTGAGCCACGGATGAGGAGATGCTGCTCCGTTATTGATTGAAGTAAAGTCTGAATGTCATTAAAACAGTTAGCTCCATCTTTTGACACTTCTTCCACTCCCGTCCTTGCACGCTACAACGGTACAACAAAGATGACGGGCAGAAGACGCCGTCGAAGGTGAGCCACGTAAATAAGACCGCCCACAAAACGGCGCATCCTGAAGCGACTGTCAGAAAGCGGCTTGAAGATGATCTGTAAAACATCATCTATGCAACATTTTGACCAAAGAACCACCATTACATGTTATGTAGACCACAAGGAAGTGTTTTACATTTAGAAAAAATAATAATAATATGACCCCTTTAATGCGCCCTATAATCCAGTGCGCCCTACGATCCGGAAAATATGGTACATCCTATTGACTATATACTAAAATGTTCGCAAACCCCTGAATAGTGTTACTATTGAGGACTTGATAATATGTATGTATTTATTTGTACAACACACTCTTTGAGTTACTTTCTTTATAAATGCTTCTTTTTGTTGCCATCATCAATGTCTCCATCTCTCTGCCTCAGTAAAAGTAGTAAGTACACAGCGTGTACATCGCTGTGTACTTACTACTTTTACTGGGTAGAGCCTGTCGATTATATTCGTCACATAGCAGCAGGTTTGTGTATCGTTCTGACATTACTACCAGCGTGTAGATACAAACATTGACAATCTCCCCTGCTAATCATGACCACCCAGACAGGAACCGGACTATATGATCCTAGATCAGTTGGTCACTCACCTTTTTGAAGCCAAGATCTTGTCGTGTTTAGCCAGTGAATGCCATCCCACAGCAGTGTGTGAACAGTATGAGAAGGATGTCCCAGGCTGTTGTTGTTCCACACAGACACCTGTTGATTAAAAGAGTAAAATTGATTGGTTAGCATTTGTCTTTCTTGCTTCAAGCTTCATAACTATTACCGATAGATCAGTTGAACATTTCTTCTCATGTACAAAACCAGTGAAGTTGGCACGTTGTGTAAATCATGAATGAAAACAGAATACAATAATTTGCAAATCCTTTTCAACCTATATTCAATTGAATAGACTGCAAAGACAAGATATTTAATGTTCGAACTGGCAAACTTGGTTATTTTTTGCAAATATTAGCTCATTTGGAATTTGATGCCTGCAACATGTTTCAAAAAGCTGGCACAAGTGACAAACAAGACTGAGAAAGTTGAGGAATGCTCATCAAACACTTATTTGGAACATCCCACAGGTGAACAGGCTAATTGGGAACAGGTGGGTGCCATGATTGGGTATAAAAGCAGCTTCCATGAAACGCTCAGTCATTCACAAACAAGGATGGGGCGAGGGTCACCACTTTGTGAACAAATGCGTGAGCAAATTGTCCAACAGTTTAAGAACAACATTTCTCAACAAGCTATTGCAAGGAATTTAGGGATTTCACCATCTACAGTACGTAATATCATCAAACGGCTCGGAGAATCTGGAGAAATCACTGCGAATAAGCGATGATATAACAGACCTTCGATCCCTCAGGCGTTACTGCATCAAAAAGTGACATCAAGTGTAAAGGATATCACTACATGGGCTCAGGAACACTTCAGAAAACCACTGTCAGTAACTACAGTTTGTCGCTACATCTGTAAGTGCAAGTTAAAACTCTACTATGTAAAGCAAAAGCCATTCATCAACAACACCCAGAAATGCCGCCGGCTTTGCTGGGCCCGAGCTCATCTAAGATGGACTGATGCAAAGTGGAAAAGTGTTCTGTGGTCTGACGAGTCCACATTTCAAATTGTTTTTGGAACCTGTGGCCGTTGTGTCCTCCGGACCAAAGACGAAAATAACCATCCGGATTGTTATAGGTGCAAAGTTCAAAAGCCAGCATGTGTGATGGTATGGGGGTGTATTAGTGCCCAAGGCATGGGTAACTTACACATCTGTGAAGGCACCATTAATGCTAAAAGGTACATGCAGGTTTGTTGCCATCAAAGTGTCATGTCTGTGTTGATCATGTTTTTGTTTTGCTTGGTTTTTGGACACTTTTTAGTTCTTGTCTTCACTCCCTTGCTTTGTCACCATAGCAACCATTAGTTTCACCTGGTTCACATTGTCATGTCACGCACCTGTTCACGGTTAGTCACGCACCTGTTTTCACTTATCATGTCACTATATAAGCTTTTCTGTTTCTGTTGTTCGTCCTGGCGACATCACACCTTCTCCACACAAATTTATGCTCTGCACCTGTTTACCATAGTTCTTGTTTCATCTCATGCCAAGTAAGTTTTGATTTAATGTTTATAGTTTTTATGCCCAAGTGCATGTCTTTTGTTTCATAGCCAAGTTTGTTACCTCCTCTGTGAGCGCCTTTTGTTTATTCCTTTTTATTGTCCTTATATTAAATTATGTACTCACCTCCAAGCCGTGTCCAGTCAAGTTGCTTTGCACCTCGGAAAAACAATCCACACCAAGGACCAAGTCGTGACACAAAGCAACGTCTTATTCCTGGACGCCCCTGCTTATTTCAGCAAGACAATGCCAAGCCACATTCTGCACGTGTTACAACAGCGTGGCTTCATAGTAAAAGAGTGTGGGTACTAGACTGGCCTGCCTGTAGTCCAGACCTGTCTCCCATTGAAAATGTGTGGCACATTATGAAGCCTAAAATACCACAACGGAGACTGTTGAACAACTTAAGCTGTACATCAAGCAAGAATGGGAAAGAATTCCACCTGAAAAGCTTCAAAAATTGGTCTCCTCAGTTCCCGAACATTTACTGAGTTTTGTTCAAAGGAAAGGCCATGTAACACAGTGGTAAATATGCCCCTGCGCCAACTTTTTTGCAATGTGTTGCTGCCATTAAATTCTAAGTTAATGATTATTTGTAAACAAAAATCAAGTTTTTCAGTTCGAACATTAAGTATCTTCTATTTGCAGTCTATTCAATTGAATATAAGTTGAAAAGGATTTGCAAATCATTGTATTCTGTTTTTATTTACCATTTACACAACGTGCCAACTTCACTGGTTTTGTGTTAATATACAGTCTGCTACTGTATAGCTAGAACAGGGGTCGGCAACCCAAAATGTTGAAAGAGCCATATTGGAGCAAAAATACAAAAACAAATCTGTCTGGAGCCGCAACAAATTAGAAGCCATATTACAAACAGATAGTGTGTCATGAGATATACATTGAATTGAGATGACTTAAAGGAAACTAAATGAGCTCAAATATAGCTACAAATGAGGCATAATGATGCAATATGTACATATAGCTAGGCTAAATAGCATGTTAGCATCGATTAGCTTGCAGTCATGCAGTGACCAAATATGTCTGATTAGCACTCCACACAAGTCAATAACATCAACAAAACTCACCTTTGTGTATTCACGCACAACGTTAACAGTTTGGTGGACACAATGAGACAGAAAAAGAAGTGGCATAAAACACGTCCTAGAAAGTCGGAGAAAGTTATACATGGAAACAAACTAAAGGTGAGTTCAAGGACCGCCAAAATTAGTAGGACAAAACGGTGCTTGCCAAATACTCGAATCAGTGAAGCATGTTTAATACAAACAGAGTGCTTTATAACAATTAGGGAGGTTTGTGTCATGTTTGTCCTCCCACAGAAACCATATTAAAACAAAAAAAAAGGTTTTTTTTCCCCTCATCTTTTTCCATTTTTCATACATTTTTGAAAAAACTTCAGAGAGCCACTAGGGCGGCGCTAAAGAGCCACATGCGGCTCTAGAGCCGCGGGTTGCCGACCCCTGAGCTAGAACATGCCCTTGTCCATGAATGTAAAACAGTGTCATCCTGTGGCAGCTAAACATAACTACTATGCAATACTTTGCTGCATATTCTATTAATGACCTTTTTTTGCATTTGATCACCAACAGTCAATCCATGTTGTGTCCAACAGCGACAGCTGTATGCTTCAAAACATGACCATTTCCTGTTACGATCCGCTCGAGCAGCATGACTCATTCACCTCAAAGAAACTATCGTGTCAAATTAAGAGAATATTTCAGCACGCTGGCTACAAGAAGCATTTAAGACCAATCTACGTCAGTAGCACCGCATGCGGTCCTAATTATCCACTCTAAGGTCACCACCATGAGGAAGGTCAAAATGTGCAACTTGTTTATGTAATACTGTAGAAAATTCCATATATTCTTCACTCCAGATTCTCTAGAGCAGGGGTCACCAACCCGCGGTTCTCGAGCCGCACGTGGCTCTTTAGCGACGCCCTAGTACAGGGGTCACCAACCTTTTAGAAACCAAGAGCTACTTCTTGGGTACTGATTAATGCGAAGGGCTACCAGTTTGATACACGCTTAAATAAATTGCCAGAAATAGCCAATTTGCTCAATTGACCTTTAACTCTATGTTATTATTAATAATTAATGATATTGACACTTAATTGAACGGTTTAAAAGAGGAGAAAACACGAAAAAAATGACAATTAAATTTTGAAACATAGTTTATCTTCAATTTCGACTCTTTAACATTCAAAATTCAACCGAAAAAAAGAAGAGAAAAACTAGCTAATTCAAATCTTTTTGAAAAAATAAAAAAAATAATTTATGTAACATCATTAGTAATTTTTCCTGATTAAGATTAATTTTAGAATTTTGATGACATGTTTTAAATAGGTTAAAATCCAATCTGCACTTTGTTAGAATATATAACAAATTGGACCAAGCTATATTTCTAACAAAGACAAATCATTATTTTTTCTAGATTTTCCAGAACAAAAATTTTAAAAGAAATTCAAAAGACTTTGAAATAAGATTTAAATTTGATTCTACGGATTTTCTAGATTTGCCAGAATATTTTTTTTGAATTTTAATCATAATAAGTTTGAAGAAATATTTCACAAATATTCTTCGTGGAAAAAACAGAAGCTAAAATGAAGAATTGAATTAAAATGTATTTATTATTCTTTACAATAAAAAAAAAAAATACTTGAACATTGATTTAAATTGCCAGGAAAGAAGAGGAAGGAATTTAAAAGGTAAAAAGGTATATATGTTTAAAAATCCTAAAATCATTTTTAAGGTTGTATTTTTTCTCAAAAATTGTCTTTCTGAAAGTTATAAGAAGCAAAGTAAAAACATTAATGAATTTATTTAAACAAGTGAAGACCAAGTCTTTAAAATATTTTCTTGGATTTTCAAATTCTATTTGAGTTTTGTCTCTCTTAGAATTAAAAATGTCGGGCAAAGCGAGACCAGCTTGCTAGCAAATAAATAAAATTAAAAAAATCGAGGCAGCTCACTGGTAAGTGCTGCTATTTGAGCTATTTTTAGAACAGGCCAGCGGGCTACTCATCTGGTCCTTACGGGCTACCTGGTGCCCGCGGGCACCGCGTTGGTGACCCCTGCCCTAGTGGCTCCCTGGAGCATTTTTAAAAAAGGATTGAAAATGGAAAAAGATAGGGGGGAAATATTTTTTTTGTTTTGGTATGTTTTTGTTTGACACAAACCTTCCCAATTGTTAGAACTACCACTGTTTAATATGTTTGTGTGTATGCTTCACTGATGAGAGTATTTGGTGAACATCGTTTTGTCCTACTAATTTCGGCGGTTCTTGAACTCACCATAGTGTGGACTGTGACGCAACAGTTTGTTTACATGTAAAATCTTCCACTCCTTCTTTGTCTCATTTTGTCCACCAAACGTTTTATGCTGTGCGTGAATGCACAACGAGTGCTAATCAGGCTTATTTAGGCTAGCTGTATGTACATATTGCATCATTATGCCTCATTTGTAGGTATATCTGAGCTAATTTAAAATGTTTTACTTTAATCCTCTTTGTATATAATTTTGTTTTGCATGTGTCATGACACATTTCAGATAGTTGTTTGTGTGCCATGTTGTTCCAGACCACAGCAAACATTACCTAGCTTGCCAAAGATTGTAATAATGCTATTAAAATGAAGACAGCCCGCCGTTTCCTTTAACTTGGACACACACATCTATACCTTTGGCCATTAAAAGCCAGTAATTTCCAGGAGTTATCTCACCTTCTAAGTGGCCTCCGATTTACTAATGGTTTCTAATGTTGTAAAAATGTGTAGAATAAATATTAAATGTCAACATTTCTGTCAACGAAGATTTGCTTCAGTCTGCGACACATAGTCATTTTGATAGTAGGCTAATATCGACACTTACATCATGTGTTGCCTTCATTATAACACCTATATAAGACTTTTAAAGTCATTTTGATAGTTAAAGTTAAAGTACCAATGATTGTCACACACACACACTAGGTGTGGCGAAATTATTCTCTGCATTTGACCCATCACCCTTGATCACCCCCTGGGAGGTGAGGGGAGCAGTGAGCAGCAGCGGTGGCCGCGCCCGGGAATCATTTTTGGTGATTTAACCCCCAATTCCAACCCTTGATGCTGAGTGTCAAGCAGGGAGGTAATGGGTCCCATTTTTCATAGTCTTTGGTATGACTCGGCCAGGGTTTGAACTCCCGACCTACCGATCTCAGGGCGGACACTCTAACCACTAGGCCACTGAGCAGGTGGCAGTAGCAGTAGGCTAATATAACTAATATAGACACTTACACCATGTGTTGCCTTCCTTATAACACTTTTATAAGACTTTCAAAGTCATTTTGATAGTAGGCTAATATAGCTAATATCGACACTTACATCATGTGTTGCCTTCATTATAACACCTATATAAGACTTTTAAAGTCATTTTGATAGTAGGCTATTATATCTAATATAGACACTTACATCATGTGTTGCCTTCTATAAGACTTTTAAAGTAATTTTGATAGTAGGCTATTATAGCTAATATAGACACTTACGTTTGTACATCATATCATGTGTTACCTTCCTTATAACACTTATATAAGACTTTTAAAGTCATTTTGATAGTAGGCTAATATAGCTAATATAGACACTTACGTCACGTGTTGCCTTCATTATAAGACTTATATACGGCTTTTCATTTTTTGCGGCTCCAGACAGATTTCAGACAGAATAATTTCGCCACACCTCGTGTGTGTGTGCCAATCATTGGTACTTTAACTTTAACTTGAACTTTTAACTTGAACTTTTTAACTTTATTTGTTTTTTGTATTTTTGGTCCAATATGGCTCTTTCAACGTTTTGTGTGGCCGACCCCTGCACTAGGATAATAGAGACATCTACAAAACAAAATGCAATTTACTTAGCCATGAATATTAAATTTCTGCCAATTTAACATTACATTACCATATTTTCCCGACTATAGAGCGCACTAGTCCACAGGTATCAAACTCAAGGTCCGGGGGCCAGATCTGGCCCGCCACATCATTTTGAATGGCCTGTGAAAGCTTGGAAATAATATGCATCAATGAAGTATCAATCAATCAATCAATCAATGTTTATTTATATAGCCCTAAATCACAAGTGTCTCAAAGGGCTGTACAAGCCACAACGACATCCTCGGTACAGAGCCCACATACGGGCAAGGAAAAACTCACCCCAGTGGGACGTCGGTGAATGACTATGAGAAACCTTGGAGAGGACCGCATATGTGGGTAACCCCCCCCCCTCTAGGGGAGACCGAAAGCAACGGATGTCGAGTGGGTCTGACATAACATTGTGAAAGTCCAGTCCACAGTGGATCCAACACATCAGCGGGAGTCCAGTCCACAGCGGGGCCAACAGGAAACCATCCCGAGCGGAGACGGGTCAGCAGCGCAGAGATGTCCCCAACCGATGCACAGGCTAGTGGTCCACCCGGGGTCCCGGCTCTGGACAGCCAGCACTTCATCCATGGCCACCGGACCTATGCGACTCCCCCTCGCAAGGGACAGGGGAGAAGAGGAGAGAAGAAAAGAAACGGCAGATCAACTGGTCTAAAAAAGGGGGGGTCTATTTAAAGGCTAGATTATACAAATGAGTTTTAAGATGGGACTTAAATGCTTCTACTGAGGTAGCATCTCTAACTGTTACCGGGAGGGCATTCCAGAGTACTGGAGCCCGAATAGAAAACGCTCTATAGCCCGCAGACTTTTTTTTGGCTCTGGGAATCACTAATAAGCCGGAGTTCTTTGAACGCAGATTTCTTGTCGGGACATATGGTACAATACAATCGGCGAGATAGGCTGGAGCTAAACCGTGTAATATTTTATACGTAAGTAGTAAAACCTTAAAGTCGCATCTTAAGTGCACAGGAAGCCAGTGCAAGTGAGCCAGTATAGGCGTAATATGATCAAACTTTCTTGTTTTTGTCAAAAGCCTTGCAGCCGCATTTTGTACCAACTGTAATCTTTTAATGCTAGACATAGGGAGGCCCGAAAATAATACGTTACAGTAATCGAGACGAGACGTAACGAACGCATGAATAATGATCTCAGCGTCGCTAGTGGACAAGATGGAACGAATTTTAGCGATATTACGGAGATGAAAGAAGGCCGTTTTAGTAACACTCTTAATGTGCGACTCAAACGAGAGAGTTGGGTCGAAGATAATACCCAGATTCTTTACCGAGTCTCCTTGTTTAATTGTTTGGTTGTCAAATGTTAAGGTGGTATTATTAAATAGATGTTGGTGTCTAGCAGGACCGATAATCAGCATTTCCGTTTTCTTAGCGTTGAGTTGCAAAAAGTTAGCGGACATCCATTGTTTAATTTCATTAAGACACGCCTCCAGCTGACTACAGTCCGGCGTGTTGGTCAGCTTTAGGGGCATGTAGAGTTGAGTGTCATCAGCATAACAGTGAAAGCTAACACCGTACTTGCGTATGATGTCACCCAGCGGCAGCATGTAAATACTAAAGAGTGCAGGGCCAAGAACCGAACCCTGGGGAACTCCGCACGTTACCTTGACATAGTCCGAGGTCACATTGTTATGGGAGACGCACTGCATCCTGTCAGTAAGATAAGAGTTAAACCAAGACAAGGCTAAGTCTGACATACCAATACGTGTTTTGATACGCTCTAATAAAATATTATGATCGACGGTATCGAAAGCGGCGCTAAGATCAAGAAGCAGCAACATAGATGACGCATCAGAATCCATCGTTAGCAATAGATCATTAGTCATTTTTGCGAGGGCTGTCTCCGTAGAGTGATTTGCCCTGAAACCGGATTGAAAAGGTTCACAGAGATTGTTAGTCACTAAGTGTTCATTTAGCTGCTGTGCAACAGTTTTTTCGAGAATTTTGGAAATAAACGGAAGGTGGGAGACCGGTCGGTAGTTTACCATGAGGTCAGGATCGAGGTTAGGTCTTTTGAGCAGAGGATGAATAACCGCTTTTTTGAATGCTAGGGGAACAGTGCCGGAGGAAAGTGATAAGTTTATAATATTTAACACTGATGGACCTAATAATACAAACAGTTCCTTGATAAGTTTCCCAGGAAGTGGGTCAAGTAAACATGTTGTTTGTTTTATCCCACTTACACGCTGTAATAATTCCTCTAATGTTATTTCATCAAAAATAGAGAGACTATTTTGGAGGGCAGTGTCCGTCGTATATACAGTCGTATTTGTGTTAATAGAACCCAGTTGTAGCTGGGATGCGTTGTCTTTAATCTCCTTTCTAATGAGTTCAATTTTCTTATTAAAGAAATTCATAAAATCATCTGCCGAGTGGGTGGAGCTACTGGGAGGAGTCCCTTGTTGGGTTAGCGATGCTACTGTACTAAACAGAAATTTAGGATCGTTTTTGTTGAGGCGGATGAGATTTGAGTAGTATTTAGCTTTAGCTAAGGTAAGCATGCGTTTATAAGTTATTAAACTATCACTCCATGCTTGATGGAAAACCTCAAGTTTAGTCGCGCGCCATTTGCGTTCCAGTTTTCTACATGATAATTTATGAGCTCTAATTTCTTCTGTAAACCATGGGGTGCGCCTTTTAGGGGCCCTTTTTTGCTTTAGCGGTGCTATACTATCAATAATTTCGCGCAAGGCATCGTCAAAGTTGTTAGTGAGTTTATCAATAGAGCCGACATAATTTGGGAATGGTGCTATTACCGAAGGCAGTAGGTCAGCAAGAGTCATCGTTGTGGCAGCATTAATGTTGCGGCCGCTATAGCAGTTATTATTATTATTAGCTTGTTGACAAAGAGTCAAAACTTCAAATTTTATAAGGTAATGATCGGACATTACTTTAGTATATGGAAGTATCATAACTTTGGAGGTGGTGACACCCCTGACAAGCACTAGATCTATTGTATTACCGTTGCGATGCGTGGGTTCATGTATTATTTGTGTAAGACCACAGCTATCAATTATGGTTTGGAGCGCCACGCACTGAGGGTCCGATGGGGTATTCATATGGATATTAAAGTCCCCCATTATGATTATATTGTCGGCGTGCGTCACTAGATCAGCAACGAACTCTGAGAATTCACTGATAAAGTCCGAATAGGGCCCAGGGGGGCGGTAGATAACAGCCAGGTCGAGAGGTAGCGGTGTGACGGACCTCATAGTAAGCACCTCAAACGATTTATATTTATTATTTAGGTTAGGGGTAAGGTTGAAATTTTCATTGTATATTAGTGCGACACCCCCTCCCCTTTTAAGAGGGCGGGCAACATGCGCATTCGTATAGTTAGGAGGAGATGCCTCATTGAGCGCAAAAAATTCGTCCGGTTTGAGCCAGGTTTCGCTAAGACCAATGACGTTAAGATTGTTGTCTCTAATGACCTCATTAACCAATAACGCCTTGGGAGACAATGATCTTATGTTTAAAAAGCCCATATTATAGGTATTGGGCTGTTTTGACGAGTTTTTGTTAAGATTATCCGTAGTGGCAATATTAACAATGTTGCGTTTATTATGCGTAGTGCACTTTAAATAGTTTCGACCATATCTAGGAATTGATATGACGGGAATTTTCCGATTGTTTGCTTGGTGCTGCAATAGACTGGACATATCATAATTTGCCACCTCAGTAGAATGCATGTCCACCTCTGACACAGACACAACAGAAAAAACATTATGTGAATTGTGTATTATTCTAAGAGAATTGCTATGCGTACATGGATTATCCAGCCTGGCGCTGGCTAGTTCTAGCTTAACTGACTCCTCACCCGGACTAACAGACATTGTAATTGCCTGTGACCGGGCTTGCTCTAGTGTAGTCAGTCAAGTGAGACTTAAATAGTAGTCTATGTTTCTAGACAGGATGATGGCGCCTTCCTGGTTAGGGTGAAGGCCGTCTCTCATCAGCAAGCCTGGTTTGCCCCAGAAAGAGGGCCAGTTATCAATAAACGTTAGTCCCTGCGTCCTACAGTAGCTAGCCAACCACTTGTTAAGCGAGACTAATCTGCTATATCTCTCATCATTGCCTCTCGCAGGCAGGGGGCCAGAGACAATTACTCGATGCCTGGACATCTTTCTGGCGAGATCACAAGTCCTGGCTATGTTTCTCTTTGTAATCTCTGACTGTCTCATTCTAGTGTCATTGGAGCCAACGTGTACAACTATATTCGCATAATTAGTGGTGCGATTAGCCTGTCGTACGTGTTTACTAGGCCTGTTGCGAGTTAGCTCCCTAAGATTAGCTTCAATGTCAGGTGCTCTGGCCCCGGGGATACACTTTATTGTGGCTGGTTTGCTAAGCTTTATGTTTCGGGTGATGGAGTCCCCTATAACTAAGGTGTGGTGCCCGGTAGACTGGGGTGTAGGACTAGCTAAAGAGCTAAATCTATTATGCGTCTCAACCGGTACACCGTAGCTTGTAGGCCGCTTAGGACTGCTACAAGCTGGGCTAGTTAGCTCGCTACAGCTAACGCTAGCAGATGTGTCCGCAACATCTAAAGTTACGACATTACTCTGCTCTAACTGGTGGACACGGCCCTCTAGCAGAGCCAACCTCTCCGTGAGTATGGTGCAAGACGCACAGGAAGCCATTACTCACAGTGTTTTCTGTCACCGAGTGAAGTTCCTGCTGTCCTCAGGGAAGTGGTCGCGGTCTCAACAGCTCTTCTTTTCCTGCGACTTTTGAGCCACTCGTACGATGCCAAAGTGCGGGGACGTCAAGGCGAGCACATGTCACGGTCGCCGGTGAGGTCCGAGGTGTGTCTTCGCTTTGCCGCGGCCGCTTTTGGAAACTGGTCAACACACTCTCCCACTCGCATCCACTCAGCAAGTACTTTATCTTTATTTCTTTTTCTATTTTGACAGAAAAAAAGACATGTACGGCATGCAGTGGTATATCCTTTAAACTTTATTTGTCTAATAATGCAACAGATATTATTTTATCATACGTTAAAAACATTTTTGGGGTAAAAACATACACAAATATCAACTTAGCCTTATGATTTCAAAGCAAATTATGCATCAAATTGTACACTGTATACCTGACAATATATATATATATATATATTATATTATATATATATATATATATATATATATATATATATATATATATATATATATATATATATATATATATATATATATATATATATATATATATATATATATATATATATATATATATATATATATATCTTTAAACAGCTCGGTTTTAAGAATCCTACCGTAAGAAAAAAACGGTGGTACCATTTTTACATTTACAGTAATACACTGTGAAAACAGCAACCATATTTTTTATTTAAAAAACAAAAAAAATACGGCCTTTACATTATATATTTTTATTATACTTTTCAAAGGATTTCAGTGGCGTCCACAAGTGTTGGGAAAACTCCACATTCTATGACTGTCACACAGCCAAAAACAAAGGCGTCGTGGAAAAGTTCGCCTCATTAGTAATGAGCCTGTCTTCATTCACCTTTTAAGCCCGTTTTCCTCACTAATGAAGAGTGGGTGTGCTGTGATAATACAGATAAGAGGAACATAAAGCTGAAAAATACCACTTACAGTAAGCGCAAACAAAAGAATAGAGCCTAAAGACAATCCATCCATCCATCTTCTTCCGCTTATCCGAGGTCGGGTCGTGGGGGCAGCAGCCTAAGCAGGGAAGACCAGACTTCCCACTCCCCAGCCATTTTGTCCAGCTCCTCCCGGGGGATCCTAAAGCGTTCCTAGGCCAGCCGGGAGACATAGTCTTCCCAACGTGTCCTGGGTCTTCCCCGTGGCCTCCTACCGGTCGGACTTGCCCGAAACACCTCCCTAGGGAGGCGTTTTTTGGTCCCCTTTATTCAGAAAAGTACCAAAATACTTTTGGTACCGGTACCGGTACCAAAATATTGGTATCGGGATAACACTAATACACACACACTGAGCACCCACTGGCAGAAATGTAGATTGGTGCCTATACTACGCTCATCGCATGACTTGCCAATAGAGAGGATTAGTACGGGTTAATACCAGTAACATCCATCCATCCATCCATTTTCTACCGCTTATTCCCTTCAGGGTTGCGGGGGGCGCTGGAGCCTATCTCAGCTACAGTCGGGCGGAAGGCGGGGTACACCCTGGACAACATATTGGGGAAAATAAATGTGTGGCCAACTCTGCTCTTTTTTTTTTAGATAAAGACAATACCTTTCATTGGTTAAGACACACTGGAAAAATACATGTTGTGCAAGGTTGACACAAATGGTGTGAAAATGGTTTTATATTTGTATGTACACATTTTAACAGTTGAAAAATGGAAATAAGTATTTTTAAAATTTAAACACTGTTTTTGACATTTCCCACACTCTAAACTCCTATGGCATAAATGAAGCAACAAAAACAAAAAAAAACTGTAATCCAGTTGACAATTATTCCGGTCCGCTTGTGTTTTCTGCGGATGGATTTGAATTTACAATGGATCTTAAAGGCCTACTGAAAGCCACTACTACCGACCACGCAGCCTGATAGTTTATATATCAATGATGACATCTTAACATTGCAACACATGCCAATACGGCCGGGTTAACTTATAAAGTGACTTTTAAAACTTCCCGGGAAATATCCGGCTGAAACGTCGCGGTATGATGACGTATGCGCGTGACGAAGTCAGAGTAACGGAAGTTATGGTACCCGTAGAATCCTATACAAAAAGCTCTGTTTTCATTTCATAATTCCACAGTATTTTGGACATCTTTTGCAATTTCTTTAATGAACAATGAAGGCTGCAAAGAAGACAGTTGTAGGTGGGATCGGTGTATTAGCAGCGGACTACAGCAACACAACCAGGAGGACTTTGTTGGAGCGCTAGCCGCGCTAGCCGCGCTAGCCGCCGACCTCACCTTGACTTCCTACGTCTCCGGGCCGCCAAACGCATCGGGTGAAGTCCTTCGTCCTTCTGCCGATCGCTGGAACGCAGGTGAGCACGGGTGTTGGTGAGTAGATGAGGGCTGGCCGGCGTAGGTGGAGAGCTAATGTTTTTAGCATAGCTCTGTGAGGTCCCGTTGCTAAGTTGCTAAGTTAGCTTCAATGGCGTCGTTAGCACAGCATTGTTAACCTTCGCCAGCCTGGAATGCATTAATCGTGTATTTACATGTCCACGGTTTAATAGTATTGTTGATTTTCTATCTATCTTTCCTTCTATCCTTTATTTTTTTGTTTCTATATGCAGTTAAAGCACGATGCTATCACGTTAGCTCGTAGCTAAAGCATTTCGCCGATGTATTGTCGTGGAGATAAAAGGCACTGAATGTCCATTTTGCGTTCTCGACTCTCATTTTCAAGAGGATATAGTATCCGAGGTGGTTTAAAATACAAATCCGTGATCCACAATAAAAAAAGGAGAGTGTGGAATCCAATGAGCCAGCTTGTACCTAAGTTACGGTCAGAGCGAAAAAAGATACGTCCATCACTGTCTCTCAAGTCATTCACTGTAACGTTCCTCATCTACGAATCTTTCATCCTCGCTCAAATTAATGGGGTAATCATCACTTTCTCGGTCCGAATCTCTCTCGCTCCATTGTAAACAACGGGGAATTGTGAGGAATACTAGCTCCTGTGACGTCACGCTACTTCCGGTACAGGCAAGGCTTTTTTTTATCAGCGAGCAAAAGTTGCGAACTTTATCGTCGATTTTCTCTATTAAATCCTTTCAGCAAAAATATGGCAATATCGCAAAATGATCAAGTATGACACATAGAATGGATCTGCTATTCCCGTTTAAATAAAAAAAAAAATCATTTCAGTAGGCCTTTAAATAAGTACAAACAACGGCAAACAAAGCTGTGGTTACATTTCTTGCAATTTTGTTTGCTGATTTAGAAAAAAAAACACCAGTGGATGTCAAAAAACATTTTGTAACTAACTGATTGCTGCATTGCAGTGTTCTTATCAGAAGAGTACTTACCGTATTTTCCGGACTATAAGGTGCACTTAAAATCATTTTTTTCTCCTCAAAACTTGACAGTGCGCCTTATAACCCGGTGCACCTAATGTACGGCATAATTCTGGTTGTGCTTACCGACCTCGAAGCAATTGTATTTGGTACGTGGTGTAATGATAAGTGTGACCAGTAGATGGCAGTCAAACATAAGAGACAAAGCTTAACCTATTGTTACTATAACAATCTACAAGGTTAATGTAGGTTGCTTCTCTTTCTTCCCCTCCATTTTTCTGCATTCTTTCGTATCTCAAGTTATCATGACGTATATGTATTGTTGCATTTGAACAATTGTATTGTTGATAATAAAGGTAAAGTACTGGTATTGTTTATTATCAATAGCACTATTTCTATTGGTATTCATATTGCTCCATTTTTAGTGTAATAATGCTCATTGTCATTTCTGTATTTTTTAAAATTTTTTTCGCTAACTGCTTATTTGCTATTACTTTTACCATTATATTTGTACATGTCGTATTTGCTGATGTTGCTCTGTTGTTGTTGTTGTTGTTGTTGTTGTGTTTGCTGTTGTTGTTTTTGTCTCTCTGTCTAATCCCCCTCTTGTCCCCACAATTCCCCCCTCTGTCTTCCTTTTTCTCTCTTTCTATCCCCTCCTGCTCCGGCCCGGCTGCACCAAATGATAATATAAATACATTTAATAAAGTCAAAATACAATTAATGCAACAAGAGAAGTATCCTACACTTCTCTTTTGTAAAGTAAATCTGAACAGCCGATATGGGCATCTACATCTGCTATATGATTTGCCTGAGAAGCTGGGCAGGACATTATAAAAAAAACAAAAACAAAAAAAAAAACCAACAAACAAAAAAAAACATAAGAGATAATGTGTAGACTGCAATATGATGGCAATATGACTCAAGTAAACAACACCAACATTTTATATGTTCCATTGAAAATATAGAACATTACACACGGCGCTCAAAAATCTATCAATAGACCACAAGGAAGTGTTTTCAATTTAGAAAAAAATATATACACTATATTGCCAAAAGTATTTGGCCACCTGCCTTGACTCACATATGAACTTGAAGTGCCATCCCATTCCTAACCCACAGGGTTCAATATGATGTCGGTCCACCTTTTGCAGCTATTACAGCTACAACTCTTCTGGGAAGGCTGTCCACAAGGTTGCAGAGTGTGTTAATAGGAATTTTCGACCATTCTTCCAAAAGCGCATTGGTGAGGTCACACACTGATGTTGGTCGAGAAGGCCTGGCTCTAAGTCTCCGTTCTTAATTCATCCCAAAAGGTGTTCTATTGGGTGCAGGTCAGGACTCTGTGCAGGCCAGTCAAGTTCATCCACACCAGACTCTGTCATCCATGTCTTTATGAACTTTGTTTAGTGCGCTGGTGCACAGTCATGTTGGAAGAGGAAGGGGCCCGCTCCAAACTGTTCCCACAAGGTTGGGAGCATGGAATTGTCCAAAATGTTTTGGTATATTGGAGCATTCAAAGTTCCTTTCACTGGAACTAAGGGGCCAAGCCCAACTCCTGAAAAACAATCCTACACCATAATTCCTCCTGCACCAAATTTCACACCTGGCACAATGCAGTCCGAAGTGTACGGTTCTCCTGGCAACCTCCAAACCCAGACTCGTCCATCAGTTTGCCAGACGGAAAAGTGTGATTCATCACTCCAGAGAACGCGTCTCCACTGCTCTAGAGTCCAGTGGCGACGTGCTTTACACCACTGCATCCGATGCTTTGCATTGGACTTAGTGATGTATGACTTAGATACAGATGCTCGGCCATGGAAACCCATTCCATGAAGCTCTCTGCGTACTGTACGTGGGCTAATTGGAAGGTCACATGAAGTTTGGAGCTCTGTAGCAACTGACTGTGCAGAAAGTCGGCGACCTCTTTGCACTATGCGCTTCAGCATCCGCTGACCCCTCTGTCAGTTTACGTGGCCTACCACTTCTTGGCTGAGTTGCTGTTGTTCCCAAACTCTTCCATTTTCTTATAATAAAGCCGACAGTTGACTTTGGAATATTTAGGAGCGAGGAAATTTCACGACTGGATTTGTTGCACAGGTGGCATCCTATGACAGTTCCACGCTGGAAATCACTGAGCTCCCTATTCTTTCACAATTGTTTGTAGAAACAGTCTCCATGTCTAAGTGCTTGATTTTATACACCTGTGGCCCGGGCCAAGTGATTAGGACACCTAATCTGATCCTTTGGATGGGTGGCCCAATACTTTTGGCATTATAGTGTACATAGGACTCATTTCAATGCGCCCTATAATCCGGTGCGCCTTATATGTGAAAAAGGATCGACAATAGGCCATTCATCAGCAGTGCGCCTTATAATCCGGTGCGCCCTATGGTCCAGTAAATACGGTATGTCTGTGCACAATTTAAGGAGTAACCTCACTGCTGCTGCTATCTTTCTTCTGTCATCGCCTCCGTTCTGCCAAAGATATGAAAATAAACATGAATTATTGTTAAATATATATATATATATATATATATATATATATATATATATATATATATATATATATATATATATATATATATATACATATATATGTATATATGTATATATGTATATATATATATATATATATATATATATATATATATATATATATATATATATATATATATATATATATTTTTTTTTTTAATAATGTCCTGCCCAAATCATATAGCAGATGTAGATGCCCATATCGGCTGTTCAGATTTACTTTACAAAAGAGAAGTGTAGGATACTTCTCTTGTTGCCTTACTTGTATTTTGACTTTATTAAATGTATTTATATTATCATTTGGTGCAGCCGGGCCGGAGCAGGAGGGGATAGAAAGAGAGAAAAAGGAAGACAGAGGGGGGAATTGTGGGGACAAGAGGGGGATTAGACAGAGAGACAAAAACAACAACAGCAAACACAACAACAACAACAACAACAACAACAGAGCAACATCAGCAAATACGACATGCACAAATATGATGGTAAAAGTAATATCAAATAAGCAGTTAGCGAAAATTAAAAAAAAAAAAAAATACAGAAATGACAATGAGCATTATTACACTAAAAATGGAGCAATATGAATACCAATAGAAATAGTGCTATTGATAATAAACAACACCAGTACTTTACCTTTATTATCAACAATACAATTGTTCAAATGCAACAATACATATACGTAATGATAACTTGAGATAAGAAAGAATGCAGAAAAATGGAGGGGAAGAAAGAGAAGCAACCTTAACCTTGTAGATTGTTATAGTAACAATAGGTTAAGCTTTGTCAGTGTGCCATGTGTTATACCCTGTATATATATATATATATATATATATATATATATATATATATATATATATATATATATATATATATATATATATATATATATATATATATATATATATATATATATATATATATATATATACACTACCGTTCAAAAGTTTGGGGTCACCCAAACAATTTTGGAGAATAGCCTTCATTTCTAAGAACAAGAATAGACTGTCGAGTTTCAGATGAAAGTTCTCTTTTTCTGGCCATTTTGAGCGTTTAATTGACCCCACAAATGTGATGCTCCAGAAACTCAATCTGCTCAAAGGAAGGTCAGTTTTGTAGCTTCTGTAACGAGCTAAACTGTTTTCAGATGTGTGAACATGATTGCACAAGGGTTTTCTACTCATCAATTAGCCTTCCGAGCCAATGAGCAAACACATTGTACCATTAGAACACTGGAGTGATAGTTGCTGGAAATGGGCCTCTGTACACCTATGTAGGTATTGCACCAAAAACCAGACATTTGCAGCTAGAATAGTCATTTACCACATTAGCAATGTATAGAGTGTATTTCTTTAAAGTTAAGACTAGTTTAAAGTTATCTTCATTGAAAAGTACAGTGCTTTTCCGTCAAAAATAAGGACATTTCAATGTGACCCCAAACTTTTGAACGGTAGTGTATATATATATATATATATATATATATATATATATATATATATATATATATATATATATATATATATACACACAGATATCATCATATATCAACCCAAAATATAAAAAAATCTATTTTCTTAACAGAGCTAATATTTGTAGAGCAGTATATTATTACAAACAAACGTTGAAGTGAAATATACAATATGTATGAACTTGATACATCTTGGCTGAGGCAAGAATGAAGACATAATAAACAACAGCCCACAATCCATCCAACAATCAGCAGAACCGGAAAGAGTTTGCAGGACGAAGCCGTCAGGCTCCCAGCTGGAGATAAGAACATAAAGTCTGAGGGTTTTATGTCAGGGGGAGAGAGAAATATAAATATTGATGTTAGTGTCAAATCTTCTGTGTAGCCATGCTGCTCTCTTTCCTCTCCAACATCATCTCATCTTAACGAGCACATGGCCAGATTTCTAACGGGTTGACATTGGCATCTTGCATACTGGAGCGAAATCCAACCGCTCCACTTCCAACTGCATGTACTAGAGTTAGCCATGTGTAAAAATATATAGAAACCTAATCATTTTCTCTCTCTCATGTTTTGGAGTCTTTTTTCATTCCATTCTTTCCTCGGTGGATTTGATCCCAGCTGTGCTCGGCCTTGCTGGCTGTTTTCCCCAGGAGGATCAACTTCCAGCTGAGACGACCCAGTCTGTCTCCGCTGGGTATTTTTTTTTTTTCTAGTTTCAAAAAAGTTCAGTTTCAAAGCTTCCAAGACAAAAGGATACTTGCTTTGTAGATGTCCCGTATAATTCTCATTGACAAGGTGGACATGTTTCAATTAGAATCCCACCTGGGTGGGCCAGACCAGATGACAAGGTTTTAATGTACTGCTTTGGGTGCGTTTCTACCCACATTTTAACAGTGGTGTGCCGTTATGTTAGGCCTTCTCTGCTGGCCTAACATAACCAAAACTCATGATCATAATTGAGGATAAAAGTCATTTTTAATGCACTTTCCCTATATATCTAAAAGTATTCATATTCTCTTCATGTCATATTATGCTCCTTCCAGTGCTGTTGTTTTTAGTTTTAGTTTGTATCCAATCAGAATTCAGCTAGCTTATTATGTACCATGCTGTACCAAATCTGCCCGCATTGTTGATTCTTCAGAATCAACAATATTCAATATTCAATATTCAATATTCAATTGAATGCACCACAAAGACAAGATATTTGATGTTCAAACTCATAAACTTTATTTTTTTTTTGCAAATAATAATTAACTTAGAATTTCATGGCTGCAACACGTGACAAAGTAGTTGGGAAAGGGCATGTTCACCACTGTGTTACATGGCCTTTCCTTTTAACAACACTCAGTAAACGTTTGGAAACTGAGGAGACACATTTTTGAAGCTTCTCAGGTGGAATTCTTTCCCATTCTTGCTTGATGTACAGCTTAAGTTGTTCAACAGTCCGGGGGTCTCCGTTGTGGTATTTTAGGCTTCATAATGCGCCACACATTTTCAATAGGAGACAGGTCTGGACTACAGGCAGGCCAGGCTAGTACCCGCACTCTTTTACTATGAAGCCACGTTGATGTAACACGTGGCTTGGCATTGTCTTGCTGAAATAAGCAGGGGCGTCCATGGTAACGTTGCTTGGATGGCAACATATGCTGCTCCAAAACCTGTATGTACCTTTCAGCATTAATGGCGCCTTCACAGATGTGTAAGTTACCCATGTCTTGGGCACTAACACACCCCCATACCATCACACATGCTGGCTTTTCAACTTGGCGCCTATAATAATTCGGATGGTTATTTTCCTCTTTGGTCCGGAGGACACGAGGTCCACAGTTTCCAAAAACAATTTGAAATGTGGACTCGTCAGACCACAGAACACTTCTCCACTTTGTATCAGTCCATCTTAGATGAGCTCAGGCCCAGCGAAGCCGACGGCGTTTCTGGGTGTTGTTGATAAACGGTTTTCGCCTTGCATAGTAGAGTTTTAACTTGCACTTACAGATGTAGCGACCAACTGTAGTTACTGACAGTGGGTTTCTGAAGTGTTCCTGAGCCCATGTGGTGATATCCTTTACACACTGATGTCGCTTGTTGATGCAGTACAGCCTGAGGGATCGAAGGTCACGGGCTTAGCTGCTTATGATTTACAATATTAAAACATTACGTCATAAAACTAATGTACAGTAGTTGTTTGTCGTACATGCTATCGCATTGTTTTTTAAACCATTTTTTCAAAAAGTCATTTTTTGTTTTTAAAAGGCATGTTACACATGGAAATGGTGGTGTTTTGGGAGGGCCCAGTACAGGTTGAATGGATTTAAATGACAATTACTCAGTATGCTAATAAAATGTTAAACTAAACTCTATTTTTTTTAGTTTTTAATCTCAAAGTTCATTCAAAAGGTTCTGTGGATTGATGGAAGGAGTTTTAAATCCGAAGGAAAAGACAGTTCGTGCCCCGACTGATATCCAGATATTTGCTTTGCATAGTAGAGTTTTAACTTGCACTTACAGATGTAGCGACGAACTGTAATTACTGACAGTGGTTTTCTGAAGTGTTCCTGAGCCCATGTTGAACCCCCATCTTTTACACACCGATGTCGCTTTTTGATCGCCTGAGGGATCCAAGGTCCGTAATATCATCGCTTACGTGCAGTGATTTCTCCAGATTCTCTGAACCTTTTGATGATATTACGGACTGTAGATGGTGAAATCCCTAAATTCCTTGCAATAGCTCGTTGACAAATGTTGTTCTTAAACTGTTGGGCAATTTGCTCACGCATTTGTTCACAAAGTGGTGACCCTCGCCCCATCCTTGTTTGTGAATGACTGAGCATTTCATTGAAGCTGCTTTTATCAATCAATCAATCAATCAATGTTTATTTATATAGCCCTAAATCACAAGTGTCTCAAAGGGCTGTACAAGCCACAACGACATCCTCGGTACAGAGCCCACATACGGGCAAGGAAAACTCACCCCAGTGGGACGTCAATGTGAATGACTATGAGAAACCTTGGAGAGGACCGCATATGTGGGTAACCCCCCCTCTAGGGGAGACCGAAAGACCCAATCATGGCACCCACCTGTTCCCAATAAGCCTGTTCACCTGTGGGATGTTCCAAATAAGTGTTCGATGAGCATTCCTCAACTTTTTCAGTCTTGTTTGCCACTTGTGCAAGCTTTGTTAAAACATGTTGCAGGCATCAAATTCCATATGTGCTAATATTTGCAAAAAATAACAACGTTTTCCAGTCTATTCAATCGAATATAGGTTGTGTTCTGTTTTTATTTACCATTTACACAATGTGCCAACTTCACTGGTTATGGGGTTTGTACCTGCTTTATTATCTTTCATCTTATTCGTATTTTCTTAAGGAGTTCAAATTAAGCCAGCATTTTACATTTTCTCAGCTACCTTCTGAATTAAATGTGTGTTTTTTTCTACCACTGATGGACTTTAAAATGTTCTGTTCTATTAATTTGTGACCCAATTTAACAGTCTCCTCTTCATTACAATTGTTGCTGTTTTTATTGAATGGTATCTGCTTCCGGGTTCTATCCTGCGCGTTGAGACTGACGCATGCGTGATTTGAAGGGTCCTCTCCGTCCGCACTCGAGAGATCTGGTTTCCAATCGCATAATCCAGGTGTGCTAGTCCGACAAAAAACAAACACAATCAGGTTTAAGATGTTTCCATAGGTTGTAGGAAGCTTATTTAGAGCCAAACTATTTGAGAAATCTGACTAATTTAGTGCATGGACACGTATTGAATGACAAATGAGATTATTCCCGTAAATCAAAGAGAAGAAGCCTATAAATCTGATCAGTATTTACCAGAGCCGAACATTACTGTAGTTTACTGAACAGAACTGTACAAGGCTGTACTTACTACGTACTAACAGGCCTAAGCCTCCGTGACGCAATCAAACTTAGTCTGGAACAGTAAGCCAGAACTAACTAACATTGTGCCAAAAAAAAGAGGAACAAAACACACAAAGTACCACAGTAGCTACACAGAGAAAACAGTTTAATACATATATACACACATAGGACCATCATAACTTTGATGGATTGTTGATGTGTGAATTGACTGTCTTTCGTGTCGTTTGAATATGTAAGTTGTAAAACACGACGTCATACATGCTAAGGTAAAAAATATAGCCGTGAAAGTTTAATAATAAAATCCAGATAAACTAGATGAGGCAATTCCTGCAGAAATTGCGTGTGAATGCTCCAATGCTAAAGTTGAACTGAAATCCTGACAGAATGTAGTATAACTGTAAGAATAGTTTGAATGTTGGACTGGTTTGAATGTTGAAGAGTTTGAATTTCCAAGAAAAACGGAATTTGGTTTGGA
The DNA here is from genome assembly GCF_033978785.1 of Entelurus aequoreus. Classification (NCBI taxonomy): domain Eukaryota; kingdom Metazoa; phylum Chordata; class Actinopteri; order Syngnathiformes; family Syngnathidae; genus Entelurus; species Entelurus aequoreus. The sequence continues at coordinate 9,822,941 of NC_084740.1, read as the reverse complement.
ACTTGGGAAAGCGTTAGTTGGATGAGTGGAATGTGTTGAAGGTGGAATGGTTTGAATATGTTGAAAATGAAAAATGTTGTTCAACGACTCGAATGTTCTGAATGTTTTGAAATGGTTGATATTGGAATTTTTCAAATCGGTTGAGAAATGTTGACGTAGTAACATTTTTAATTGAGAAATGGTATGAAGGAATACCAGGAATTTTGAGAAAACCTGGATTTTTTGCAGTTCAAAAAAACAACTTTGTTTTTGGGACGGTTAAAATGGGTTGAAAATATGGAAGGAGTAGTCGCCAGAAAAAAGGGTCAAAAAAGGGTTTGGAAAAAAGGGAATTCTAGGAATGCCTGGAATTTTTTTGAACTTAGAAAAATGATAGTTTCAATTTTTAAGGTGTTTCCATAGGTCGTAGGAGGCTTATTTAGAGCCGAACTATTTGAGAAATCGGACTAATTTAGTGCATGGACACGTACTGAATGACAAATCAGATTATTCCCGTAAATCAAAGAGAAGAAGCCTATAAACCTGATCAGTATTTACCAGAGCCGAACATTACTGTAGATTACCAAACAGAACTATGTAAGACTGTACTTACTACGTACTAACAGGCCTAAGCCTCCGTGAAGCAATTCAATTTAGTCTGGAACAGTAAGCCGGAACTAACTAACATTGTGCCAAAAAAAAAAGAGGAACAAAACACACAAAGTACAACAGTACATTTGAATAAAGAGAAAAGAGTTTAATACATATATACACACACATAGGACCATCATAACTTTGATGGATTGTTGATGTGTGAATTGACTGTCTTTCGTGTCGTTTCAATATGTAAGTTGTAAAACCATACGTCATACATTCTAAGGTAAAAAAAATAAAGCGTGAAAGTTTAATAATAAGATCAAGATCAACTAGATGAGGCAATTCCTGAAGGAATTGCGTGTGAATGCTCCAATGCTGAAATTGAACTGAAATCCTGACAGAATGTAGTATGACTGTAAGAATAGTTTGAATGTTGGACTGGTTTGAATGTGAAAAGTTTGAATTTCCAGTAAAAACAGAATTTGGTTTGGAACTTGGGAAAGCGTTAGTTGGATTAGTGGAATGTGTTGAAGGTGGAATGGTTTGAATATGTTGAAAATGGAAAATGTTAAACGACTCAAATGTTCTGAATGTTTTGAAATGATTGATATTGGGATTTTTCAAATCGGTTGAGAAATGTTGAAGTAGTAACATTTTTACCTGAGAAATGGTATGAAGGAATACCAGGAATTTCGAGAAAACCGGGATTTTTTTGCAGTTAAAAAAAAAACATCGTCGTTTTTGGGACGGTTGAAATGGGTTGAAAATGTGGAAGGAGTAGTCGCCAGAAAAAAGGGTCAAAAAAGGGTTTGAAAAAAAGGGAATTCTAGGAATGCCTGGAATTTTTTTGAACTTAGAAAAATGATAGTTTTAATTTTTAAGGTGTTTCCATAGGTCGTAGGAGGCTTATTTAGAGCCAAACTATTTGAGAAATCGGACTAATTTAGTGCATGGACACGTACTGAATGACAGACTGCCATTAATCAGATTATTCCCGTAAATCAAAGAGAATTGATTGATTGATTGATTGAGACTTTTATTAGTAGGTTGCACAGTGAAGTACATATTCCGTACAATTGACCACTAAATGGTAACACCCGAATAAGTTTTTCAACTTGTTTAAGTCGGGGTCCACTTAAATTGATTCATGATACAGATATATACTATCATATATACTATCATCATAATACAGTCATCACACAAGATAATCACATTTAATTATTTACATTATTTACAATCAGGGGTGTGGAGGGAGGGGTGGTGGGGGGGGGGATATGGACATCAAGTAGTGGACATAGAGAGAGAGAGAGAGAGAGATCAGAAGGCATAAGAAAAAGAAAAAGTATCTGCATTTGATTGTTTACATTTGATTATTAGCAATCCGGGTAGGGTGTTAGTTTAGGGTTGTAGCTGCCTGGAGGTGAACTTTTATTGCGGTTTTGAAGGAGGATAGAGATGCCCTTTCTTTTATACCTGTTGGAAGCCTATAAACCTAATCAGTATTTACCAGAGCCAAACCCTATTGTACAAGACTGTTACTACGTACTAACAGGCCTAAGCCTCCGTGAAGCAATCAAATTTAGTCCGGAACAGTAAGCCAGAACTAACTAACATTAACACATAAAGTACAACAGTGGAGGACACCAAGAACAACGTGTTCAATTGCCCCAGTGAATAACCTTTGACTGTGGACCAAGCTGCATATTTTAGGTACACCAGTACAGATGACTATTTTACTATGCTTGGAGTAGTTAAACTCAACAGAGCTCATTACGCGAATGATTGAAATAAAAGTTGGGGGCTGTCATTTATTAACAAGGATCAGGTGGTTGAGAGACTAAAGGGAAAAAGAACAAAGAGAGGAGTGGAAAAGAGAAAACTCTTGTGGTATAATTGGGCAAACACCTGACAGTTCAACCCATGCAAATTTTTCTCAAATGGCTCTTGTCCTAATTGGGCTCTCTACTCAAAACCTCCTGATAATTGCACTTCAACAACACAAGAATCCTCCCATACAGTCGTCAAACATAGTCACGCACATTAGAGTTGTCCGTGCTAGAACTGTTCCCACGTAGCTCCATGGAATTGTTCAAAGGGGAATCTCCAGTACATAATAGTTGGACGTTAAAAATGTTAAAGGCTTCCTGAAACCTGACCTGTACTGTTAATAAAGTTTCTGCCAGGGATGACCAAACTTCACTAACCAATTCAACATCTACCGACGCCATAGATTGTGCCTATGCAAAAACTTAGTCAAAGACAACCATACTTTAATATAGAAAAGAGGAACATAATAAACACAGGAAGTGAAGTGGCTACCAGTAATTGCTGAGACATTGGAAATAGGATGGATTACCGTATTTTACGGACCGTAGGGCGCACTGCCGATGAGCGGGTCTAGTCAGGTCTATTTTCATACAAAAGGCGCACCGGATTATAAGGCGCATTAAAGGGGTAAAAAATGTTTTAAAAAATTCTGAACGGAAATCACTTCCTTGTGGTCTACATAACATGTAATGGTGGTTCTTTGGTCAAAATGTTGCAGAGAGTATGTTTTACAGATCATCTTCAAGCTGCTTTCTGACAGTCTCTTCAGGATGCGCCGTTTTGTGGGCGGTCTTATTTACGTGGCTCACCTTCGACAGCGTCTTCTCCCCGTCATCTTTGTTGTAGCGGTGTAGCGTGCAAGGACGGGAGTGGAAGAAGTGTCAAAAGATGGAGCTAACTGTTTTAATGACATTCAGACTTTACTTCAATCAATAACGGAGCAGCATCTCCTCATCCGTGGCTCACTAGTGCAACAACAAGGCCGGAAATGTGTCCCGTGAAAAAACCTGTCCGACCGGAACTCTCTAATAACTAAAGTTCCTTGGGTGAATAATGTCAACTCGCTACACCGGTATGTTTTAGCGATTTCATGGCAAGTTTACTGACAGGTATAAGTAAGAACTTTACACTACTTGATATTAGAAATGGCAATAGCAGAGGATGAATGACCCATAACAAGAAGATAGAGAAAAAGAAGAAGCTTATCGACTACAAAGGCGGAAGCACGCACATTTTCAGGACTTATGCAGATCCCAAATACAGATCAGCCGATTGCTTTTCCATAATATTGCGAAACAAAACGCCAGATAGTATGTCTTAACTTATATACACACACCATAATAATACTCGTATGCTAAAGCACAGTACAATCCATCAAGCGGTGCGGCTTCATAGCTTACCAAAGTCATACTAAAACATTTTGATAGATTTTTGAGTGCCGTGTGTAATGTTCTATATTTTCAATGGAACATATAACATTTTGGTGTTGTTTACTTGAGTCCTATTGCAGTCTACACGTATCTCTTATGTGTGACTGCCAACATATTGCAACCCACACGTATCTTTTATGTGTGACTGCCATCTACTGGTCACACATATCATTTCACCATGTACCAAATAAAATAGCTTCGAGGTCGGTAAGCACAACCAAAATTATTCCGTACATTAGACGGACTGGATTATAAGGCGCACTGTCGAGTTTTGAGACAATGAAAGGATTTTAAGTGTGCCTTACAGTCCGAAAAATACGGTAAATAAGTTATGCTTCTTCCCACTCCTTTTCGAATTGTGTTAACACATGAGGTTCTTGATGTCATTTTTTAAAGCTTTTTTGTAATAAACTCAACAATCATGTAATGTTCCGTAAAACATCTGGTTGGTCAACAAAACTAATGAAATGATTCGGTAAATTAGCAAATTAGCATTGTCATCTTTTTTGAAAACAATCTGTTCCAAGTTATATTTAATAATGGAAATGTCTATATTGCCACGTTTACAGCACAACGTATGCCTACCATTGTACTTTATTTGGTAATTGAATTCAAAATAGAACAATAGGTTTAATTTAGGTCAATTGGGCCAAGTATCATTATGATTAATTGGAATGTCCTACCATTAATCAGAAAGAAGAGTGGGCTACACATTTAAAAGTAATTAAAAACGGAGTAATTAAAGTACCATTCCTTGAGAGAGTTTAACCGCTAGGAGGATGACAAATCACTCGCTTCCTTCTGGGTAATCAATGAAAGCTTAATGCAGCTGCTGCAAGTTACATGACGTGACATCACTTTGCCTATTGTAGGCAAGAGCCTGTATGCTAAACCCTTTGGGCTACAAAATAATGCTAAGCCAGCTGCGTCCACAGGGGTAACTTCCGAAACCACTGCTTAATCAATATACCAAAACCAGTGAAATTGGCACGTTGTGTAATTTGTAAATAAAAACAGAATACAATGATTTGCAAATCCTTTTCAACTTCAATTGAATAGACTGCAAAGACAAGATATTTAATGTTCAAACTGAGAAACTAAATTTTTTTTGCAAATAATCATTCACTTGGAATTTAATGGCAGCAACACATTGCAAAAAAGTTGGCACAGGGGCTTGATGTACAGCTTAAATGGTTCAACAGTCCGGGGTCTCTGTTGTGGTATTTTAGGCTTTATAATGCGCCACACATTTTCAATGGGAGACAGGTCTGGACTACAGGCAGGCCAGTCTAATACCCACAATCTTTTACTATGAAGCCCTGCTGTTGTAACACGTGGCTTGGCAATGTCTTGCTGAAATAAGCAGGGGCGTCCATGATAACATTGTTGCTCCAAAACCTGTATGTACCTTTCAGCATTAACAGTGCCTTCACATATGTGTAAGTTACCCATACCTTGGGCACTAATACACCCCCATACCATCACAGATGCTGGCTTTTGAACTTTGCGCCTAGAACAATCCGGATAGGCCGGCGGCGTTTCTGGTTGTTGTAGATAAATGGCTTTCACTTTGCATAGTAGAGTTTTAAGTTGCACTTACAAGATGTAGCGACAAACTGTAGTTACTGACAGTGGTTTTCTGAAGTGTTCCTGTGCCCATGTGGTGATATCCTTTACACACTGATGTCGATTTTTGATGCAGTACTGTCTGATGGATCCAAAGTCCGCAATATCATCGCTTACATGCAGTGAATTCTCCAGATCCTCTGAACCTTTTGATTATATTACGGACCGTAGATGGTGAAATCCCTAAATTCCTTGCAATAGCTCGTTGAGAAATGTTCACAAAGTGGTGACCCTCGCCCCATCCTTGTTTGTGAATGACTGAGCATTTCATGGAAGCTGCTTTTATACCCAATCATGGCACCCACCTGTTCCCAAGTAGCCTGTTCACCTGTGGGATGTTCCAAATAAGTCTTTGATGAGCATCCCTTAAATTTGTCAGTCTTTTTTGCCACTTGTGCCAGCTTTTTTGAAACATGTTGCAGGCATCAAATTCCAAATGAGCTAATATTAGCAAAAAATAACAACGTTTTCCAGTTCAAACATTAAGTATCTTGTCTTTGCAGTCTATTCAATTGAATATAGGTTGAAAAAGATTTGGAAATCATTGTATTCTGTTTTTATTTAGGAATTACACAACGTGCCAACTTCACTGGTTTTGGGGTTTGTAGCTCAATCCAAATGCTAATAATACAGTAACATAAATAAGTGTAACAATGACCAATGACCAATGATTTCCAGTATAAGGAGAACAAACCTCATCTGTTATATAATTCTGTATACTGCAAATCGCTACTATAGCTTACTGAAGTTTGTGGTTTAAAATGAACATGTAAGAAGACATAGTCAAGCACAACCGCAGATCCCTTCCCCATGATCCCTTCCCCATCAACAACAATGCAAATCATGCAGACTTTGTGAAAGCCGACAACGATTACTTTGGGAATAGTTATAATTCAGAACCTGATATTGTTGATCCTGAATATAAGGAGGATGATCTGCAAGTTTAAAGGCCTACTGAAACCCACTACTACCGACCACGCAGTCTGATAGTTTATATATCAATGATGAAATCTTAACATTATAACACATGCCAATACGGCCGGGTTAACTTATAAAGTGACATTTTAAATTTGCCGCTAAACTTCCGGTTCGAAACGCCTCTGAGGATGACGTATGCGCGTGACGTAGCCCGGCGAACACGGGTATGCCTTCCACATTGAAGCCAATACGAAAAAGCTCTGTTTTCATTTCATAATTCCACAGTATTCTGGACATCTGTGTTCGTGAATCTGTTGCAATCATGTTCATTGCATTATGGAGAAGGAAGCTGAGCAAGCAAAGAAGAAAGTTGTCGGTGCGAAATGGACGTATTTTTCGAACGTAGTCAGCAACAACAGTACACAGCCGGCGCTTCTTTGTTTACATTCCCGAAAGATGCAGTCAAGATGGAAGAACTCGGATAACAGAGACTCTAACCAGGAGGACTTTTGACTTTGATACACAGACGCCTGTAGAGAACTGGGACAACACAGACTCTTACCAGGATTACTTTGATTTGGATGACAAAGACGCAGACGTGCTACTGTGAGTATGCAGCTTTGGCTTCTAAACATTTGATCGCTTGACCGTATGTGCGCAACTTTTTTTTGCGTATGTACGTCACTTTTTAAAAATATATAAGCTTTATGAACCTTGGGTTAGGTGAACGGTCTTTTGGGCTGAGTGATTGTGTGTGTTGATCAGGTGTTTGAATTGTATTGGCGTGTTCTATGGAGCTAGTAGCTAGCATAGGAGCTAGGAGCTAGCATAACACGTACCGTACCGTACGTGCGCGTCACGTACGTAACTTTTTAAAAATATATAAGCTTTATGAACCTTGGGTTAGGTGAACGGTCTTTTGGGCTGAGTGATTGTGTGTGTTGATCAGGTGTTTGAATTGTATTGGCGTGTTCTATGGAGCTAGGAGCTAGCAGAGGAGCTAGGAGCTAGCGTAACAAACACGCAGGTGTTTTTATGCAGGATTAATTTGTGGCATATTAAATATAAGCCTGGTTGTGTTGTGGCTAATAGAGTATATATATGTCTTGTGTTTATTTACTGTTGTAGTCATTACCAGCTGAATATCAGGTCACCCCCGGCTCTCACAGCATCTTCCCTATCTGAATAGCTTCAACTCCCCACTAGTCCTTCACTTGCACTTTACTCATCCACAAATCTTTCATCCTCTCTCAAATTAATGGGGAAATTGTCGCTTTCTCGGTCCAAATCTCTCTCACTTCATGCGGCCATCATTGTAAACAATAGGGAACTTTGCGTATATGTTCAACTGACTACGTCACGCTACTTCCGGTAGGGGCAAGCCTTTTTTTATCAGATACCAAAAGTTGCAATCTTTATCGTCGTTGTTCTATACTAAATCCTTTCAGCAAAAATATGGCAATATCGCGAAATGATCAAGTATGACACATAGAATAGATCTGCTATCCCCGTTTAAATAAAAAAAATTCATTTCAGTAGGCCTTTAAGGCCTGCAAAGGTACTTCAAAAAATGTTATTGAAAATAATGTCCACTTTTTTTTAACTTTGTTAGTGTTTTTGTTTTATGTGTTTATTTTAAATACAGCGGGCTGCAAAAAGAAGACAGTTTAATTTCTGCCTTGTCAATACTGACTACTACTTTGCTTTTAAGTATAGACTTAGACTTAAACAAACTTTAATGACCCACAAGGGAAATTGTTCCACACGGTAGCTCAGTTTCAAAGGATGGAAAGTGTAAGGCCGGAAAGGATAATGCAGGTATAAAGTAGACTAAAAATGTACCGTAGTAGCAATATAAAATATGACATATATGTGATTTATACATATTAGATATACAATATATGATATATACTGATATATTTTTAGCGTGGCGAAGTTGGTAGAGTGGCCATGCCAGCAATCGGAGGGTTGCTGGTTACTGGGGTTCAATCCCCACCTTCTACCATCCTAGTCACGTCCGTTGTGTCCTTGGGCAAGACACTTCACCCTTGCTCCTGATGGGTGCTGGTTAGCGCCTTGCATGGCAGCTCCCGCCATCAGTGTGTGAATGTGTGGGTGAATGGGTGAATGTGGAAATACTGTCAAAGCACTTTGAGTACCTTGAAGGTCGAAAAGCGCTATACAATTATAACCCATTTATCATTTATTATATTATATTTTTTATAGAATATATACAATATATAACAATTACCATGTACCATATTAAAGTATAACATTTTTGGTAACACTTTAGTATGGGAAACATATGAACCATTAATTAGTTGCTTATTAACATGCAAATTAGTAACATATTGGCCTTTAATTAGTCATTATTAAGTACTTATGAAGTACTTATTAATCCCCACCTTCTACCATCCTAGTCACGTCCGTTGTGTCCTTGGGCAAGACACTTCACCCTTGCTCCTGATGGGTGCTGGTTAGCGCCTTGCATGGCAGCTCCCGCCATCAGTGTGTGAATGTGTGTGTGAATGGGTGAATGTGGAAATACTGTCAAAGCACTTTGAGTACCTTGAAGGTAGAAAAGCGCTATACAAGTATAACCCATTTATCATTTATTATATTATATTTTTATAGAATATATACAATATATAACAATTACCATGTACCATATTAAAGTATAACATTTTTGGTAACACTTTAGTATGGGAAACATATGAACCATTAATTAGTTGCTTATTAACATGCAAATTAGTAACATATTGGCCTTTAATTAGTCATTATTAAGTACTTATGAAGTACTTATTAATCCCCACCTTCTACCATCCTAGTCACGTCCGTTGTGTCCTTGGGCAAGACACTTCACCCTTGCTCCTGATGGGTGCTGGTTAGCGCCTTGCATGGCAGCTCCCGCCATCAGTGTGTGAATGTGTGGGTGAATGGGTGAATGTGGAAATACTGTCAAAGCACTTTGAGTACCTTGAAGGTAGAAAAGCGCTATACAATTATAACCCATTTATCATTTATTATATTACATTTTTATAGAATATATACAATATATAACAATTACCATGTACCATATTAAAGTATAACATTTTTGGTAACACTTTAGTATGGGAAACATATGAACCATTAATTAGTTGCTTATTAACATGGAAATTAGTAACATATTGGCCTTTAATTAGTCATTATTAAGTACTTATGAAGTACTTATTAATCCCCACCTTCTACCATCCTAGTCACGTCCGTTGTGTCCTTGGGCAAGACACTTCACCCTTGCTCCTGATGGGTGCTGGTTAGCGCCTTGCATGGCAGCTCCCGCCATCAGTGTGTGAATGTGTGTGTGAATGGGTGAATGTGGAAATACTGTCAAAGCACTTTGAGTACCTTGAAGGTAGAAAAGCGCTATACAAGTATAACCCATTTATCATTTATTATATTATATTTTTATAGAATATATACAATATATAACAATTACCATGTACCATATTAAAGTATAACATTTTTGGTAACACTTTAGTATGGGAAACATATGAACCATTAATTAGTTGCTTATTAACATGGAAATTAGTAACATATTGGCCTTTAATTAGTCATTATTAAGTACTTATGAAGTACTTATTAATCCCCACCTTCTACCATCCTAGTCACGTCCGTTGTGTCCTTGGGCAAGACACTTCACCCTTGCTCCTGATGGGTGCTGGTTAGCGCCTTGCATGGCAGCTCCCGCCATCAGTGTGTGAATGTGTGGGTGAATGGGTGAATGTGGAAATACTGTCAAAGCACTTTGAGTACCTTGAAGGTCGAAAAGCGCTATACAATTATAACCCATTTATCATTTATTATATTATATTTTTTATAGAATATATACAATATATAACAATTACCATGTACCATATTAAAGTATAACATTTTTGGTAACACTTTAGTATGGGAAACATATGAACCATTAATTAGTTGCTTATTAACATGCAAATTAGTAACATATTGGCCTTTAATTAGTCATTATTAAGTACTTATGAAGTACTTATTAATCCCCACCTTCTACCATCCTAGTCACGTCCGTTGTGTCCTTGGGCAAGACACTTCACCCTTGCTCCTGATGGGTGCTGGTTAGCGCCTTGCATGGCAGCTCCCGCCATCAGTGTGTGAATGTGTGTGTGAATGGGTGAATGTGGAAATACTGTCAAAGCACTTTGAGTACCTTGAAGGTAGAAAAGCGCTATACAAGTATAACCCATTTATCATTTATTATATTATATTTTTATAGAATATATACAATATATAACAATTACCATGTACCATATTAAAGTATAACATTTTTGGTAACACTTTAGTATGGGAAACATATGAACCATTAATTAGTTGCTTATTAACATGCAAATTAGTAACATATTGGCCTTTAATTAGTCATTATTAAGTACTTATGAAGTACTTATTAATCCCCACCTTCTACCATCCTAGTCACGTCCGTTGTGTCCTTGGGCAAGACACTTCACCCTTGCTCCTGATGGGTGCTGGTTAGCGCCTTGCATGGCAGCTCCCGCCATCAGTGTGTGAATGTGTGGGTGAATGGGTGAATGTGGAAATACTGTCAAAGCACTTTGAGTACCTTGAAGGTAGAAAAGCGCTATACAATTATAACCCATTTATCATTTATTATATTATATTTTTATAGAATATATACAATATATCACAATTACCATGTACCATATTAAAGTATAACATTTTTGGTAACACTTTAGTATGGGAAACATATGAACCATTAATTATTTGCTTATTAACATGCAAATTAGTAAGATATTGGCCTTTAATTAGTCATTATTAAGTACTTATGAAGTACTTATTAATCCCCACCTTCTACCATCCTAGTCACGTCCGTTGTGTCCTTGGGCAAGACACTTCACCCTTGCTCCTGATGGGTGCTGGTTAGCGCCTTGCATGGCAGCTCCCGCCATCAGTGTGTGAATGTGTGGGTGAATGGGTGAATGTGGAAATACTGTCAAAGCACTTTGAGTACCTTGAAGGTCGAAAAGCGCTATACAATTATAACCCATTTATCATTTATTATATTATATTTTTTATAGAATATATACAATATATAACAATTACCATGTACCATATTAAAGTATAACATTTTTGGTAACACTTTAGTATGGGAAACATATGAACCATTAATTAGTTGCTTATTAACATGCAAATTAGTAACATATTGGCCTTTAATTAGTCATTATTAAGTACTTATGAAGTACTTATTAATCCCCACCTTCTACCATCCTAGTCACGTCCGTTGTGTCCTTGGGCAAGACACTTCACCCTTGCTCCTGATGGGTGCTGGTTAGCGCCTTGCATGGCAGCTCCCGCCATCAGTGTGTGAATGTGTGTGTGAATGGGTGAATGTGGAAATACTGTCAAAGCACTTTGAGTACCTTGAAGGTAGAAAAGCGCTATACAAGTATAACCCATTTATCATTTATTATATTATATTTTTATAGAATATATACAATATATAACAATTACCATGTACCATATTAAAGTATAACATTTTTGGTAACACTTTAGTATGGGAAACATATGAACCATTAATTAGTTGCTTATTAACATGCAAATTAGTAACATATTGGCCTTTAATTAGTCATTATTAAGTACTTATGAAGTACTTATTAATCCCCACCTTCTACCATCCTAGTCACGTCCGTTGTGTCCTTGGGCAAGACACTTCACCCTTGCTCCTGATGGGTGCTGGTTAGCGCCTTGCATGGCAGCTCCCGCCATCAGTGTGTGAATGTGTGGGTGAATGGGTGAATGGGTGAATGTGGAAATACTGTCAAAGCACTTTGAGTACCTTGAAGGTAGAAAAGCGCTATACAATTATAACCCATTTATCATTTATTATATTATATTTTTATAGAATATATACAATATATAACAATTACCATGTACCATATTAAAGTATAACATTTTTGGTAACACTTTAGTATGGGAAACATATGAACCATTAATTAGTTGCTTATTAACATGCAAATTAGTAAGATATTGGCCTTTAATTAGTCATTATTAAGTACTTATGAAGTACTTATTAATCCCCACCTTCTACCATCCTAGTCACGTCCGTTGTGTCCTTGGGCAAGACACTTCACCCTTGCTCCTGATGGGTGCTGGTTAGCGCCTTGCATGGCAGCTCCCGCCATCAGTGTGTGAATGTGTGGGTGAATGGGTGAATGTGGTAATACTGTCAAAGAACTTTGAGTACCTTGAAGGTAGAAAAGCGCTATACAATTATAACCCATTTATCATTTATTAAATTATATTTTTTATAGAATTATATACAATATATAACAATTACCATGTACCATATTAAAGTATAACATTTTTGGTAACACTTTAGTATGGGAAACATATGAACCATTAATTAGTTGCTTATTAACATGCAAATTAGTAACATATTGGCCTTTAATTAGTCATTATTAAGTACTTATGAAGTACTTATTAATGCCTTATTCTGCATGGCCTTCTTATACAACCAGTAAGCCATTAACTAAGAGTCTTCCCTAACCCTAACCCTAACTCTAACCCCAACCCCAACCTCAACCTAACCTTAAGCCTAACCCGGACTCTAACCCTAACCCTAACCCTAACCCTAACCCTATGTTAATAAGCAACTAATTAATGGTTCATATGATCCCCATACTAGTGTTACCACATTTTTTTATGATTTTTTTTTTCCAAATCAAAACAAAGGCAAAATAATGAATGTGTTGTGTTAATTCCAGCTGAAAATGAATTAACACATTTTAATATAGGTAAAGCAGTGCAACACTAACCGCTGCTGCCACCTACTGGTCAAAAATCCAAATATATTTTTAGGCATTTAGGATTGGTATACAGTTAGTACTGTGGTCTGTACACATACACACTGGTTCTAATACATGTTTGTCATGTATTGTTTGTCATGTATTAAAAGCATTTATTCACCTCTTCAAAGAAAGTGTGAGAATAGGGCAGGGACTAAAACTTATCAGCTCTGGACATGAGATGTTTCTTGGTGTTCTTTTCAGGCCTAAACAGGATTAAGTAGCATTTTGGTGCAAAGATACAGCCCAGTAAGCCATAGCTGGAAGCTAAAATGGCAAACACCTCAGTGGCTGTGGAGTACTTTCCTGGAGAGCTGATGTAAGCGGGAACGAAGGCCACCCACACGGCACAGAAGATCAGCATGCTGAAGGTGATGATCCGGGCCTCGTTAAAATTATCCGGAAGTTTCCTCGCCAGGAAGGCCAGCAGGAGACAGAGGCAGGCCAGCAGCCCGATGTAGCCCAGGACCAGACCGAACGCCACGTGGGAGCCTTCGTCGCAAAGGAGGATGACCCTGGCGCTCTCGCGAGGAATCAGTTTACGTGGGGTTGGAGGAGCCACGGTCAGCCACACAATGCAGATGATTACCTGTCCAAAAGTACATTTGAAAACAGTTTAATACACACAAAGGACCATCATACCTTTGATGGATTGTTGATGTGTGAATGGACTGTCTTTAGTGTCGTTTCAATATGTAAGTTGTAAAACACGACGTCATACATGCTAAGGTAAGACATATAGAAGATAAAGTTTTATAATAAGATCGAGATCAACAAGATGAGGCAATTCCTGCAGGAATTGCGTGTGAACGCTCCAATGCTGAAGTTGTATTGAAATCCTGGAATTTTTTTTTAGAATTGTTGACGTAGAGCACACTAGTGGACCTACTCAGTGGCCTAGTGGTTAGAGCAGGGGTGTCAAACTCATTTTAGATCGGGGGCCACATGGAGCAAAATCTACTCCCAAGTGGGCCGGACTGGTAGAATCACGGCACGATAACTTAAAAATAAAGACAACTTCAGATTGTTTAAAAATAGAACAAGCACATTCTGAAATTGTACAAATCATAATGTTGTTGTTTTTTTTTACAAATTACCTGTTGCGGTTAATAGTTTATATACTTTATTTGTCGTTATATATATTTCTGAATAAATTATGTGATAATGTTCATCAGTCAACTCATTGGTGTTAATTTTTAATCTATCAAGATGAAAAAATTATATCAAAATCCAATTACAGTATATTATTTATGTAGTTTGCTCATTTTCCTCGACTGATGTACTAACATCATGTGGTTTATTTTGTACATATTGTAGTGTAATCAACAAAGATACAAAGAATTGCTATTGCGACATCCAGTGGACACATTTAGAACAGCCGTTTCTTTCATTGAAAAACTTCAGGTTAATTTTTATACTTAGCAAACTCATTCCGCGGGCCAGATAGAACCTGTTCGAGGGCCTGATCCGGCCCTCGGGCCGTACGTTTGACACCCCTGGGTTAGAGTGTCCGCCCTGAGATCGGTAGGTTGTGAGTTCAAACCCCGGCCGAGTCATACCAAAGACTATAAAAATGGGACCCATTACCTCCCTGCTTGGCACTCAGCATCAAGGGTTGGAATTGGGGGTTAAATTACCAAAATGATTCCCGGGCGCGGCACCGCTGCTGCCCACTGCTCCCCTCACCTCCCAGGGGGTGAACAAGGGGATGGGTCAAATGCATAGGACAAATTTCACCACACCTAGTGTGCGTGTGACAATCATTGGTACTTTAACTTTAATTCCCGAGCAGGCTGAATATTTTGAAGTTGGAACGGTTTGAATCAGATGAAAAATGTGGGAATTGTGGAACTTTGAAGAATGTCCCATTGATTTCAATGGGAATTTCCAAAACAATATGGGAATTTAGGAAAAAGCGGTTTTTTTTTTAAATGGTAAAAAAAAAAACTTGAATGGTCTTAATGAGTTGAAATAGTTGGTGTTGAAATTGTTCAAATCGGCCGAGAAATGTTGAAGTAGTAACATGTTGAACTGAGAAATGGTATTACGGAATTCCTGTAATGTTTTTTTGAATGTCCAGGATGAGTGGAATATGTCAATGTTGGAATGGTTTGAATAGGTTGAAAAATGTGGGAATTGTGCAGCTTGGAAAAATGGCCCATTCATTTTATTGGGAACTTCCTGGAATGTTGGGAATTTGGGGAAAAGCGGGATTATTATTTTTTAATTATTAAGAGCATGAGTTGGTTGGTGTTAGAAATGTTTAAATCGGGAATCTCTTGAATTTTTTTGAACTTGGAAAAAGGGTAGTTTGAATTTCCAGAATGGTGGAATGTGTCAAAGGTGGAATGGTTTGAATGGGTTGAAGAATGTGGGAATTGTGGAAGTTTGAAAAATGGCCAATTCATTTTGAATGAGGAAAATGCAAAAAAAAAAAAGGAATTATGGGAAATCAGTAGAGAACACAATTCCCGAACAGGCTGAATATTTTGAAGTTGGAACAGTTTGAATCAGATGAAAAATGTGGGAATTGTGGAACTTTAAAAAATTTCCAATTGATTTCAATGGGAATTTCCCAAAAATATGGGAATTTCGGGAAAAGCGGGAATTTTTTTGAAAATGCTAAAAAAAAAAACTTCAATTGTCTGAATGAGTTGAAATAGTTGGTGTTGAAATTTTTCAAATCGGTCAAGAAATGTTGAATTAAGAAATGGAATTAGGGAATTCCTGGAATTTTGGGAAAACTGGGAGTTTTTCCAGTTCAAAAAACAACTTCAATTTTTGTCCTCATTAAGAGGAATGTTTTGACGGTGGAACGGTTGAAAAATGTGGGAGGAGTAGTCGCCAGAAACAGGGCTTTGGAAAACCAGGAATTCTAGAAAATCCTGGAATTTTTGTGAACTTGGAAAACGGGTAGCTTGAATTTCCAGAATGGTGGAATGTGTTGAAGGTGGAATGGTGTGAATAGGTCATGTGGAAATGGTGGGAGTTTGAAAAATGGCCAATTAATTTTGAATGGGAAAAACATCCCGGAAAACCTGGAATTCTGGGAAATCTGTGCATTTTTGAAATTTGTCAAGGGAAATCCTGCGATTCCCGCACAGGCTGAACAGTTTGAAGTTGGAACGGTTTTGAATCGGGTGAAAAATGTGGAAACGTAGAGCGCGCTAAAATCTGGAGAAGAAGAATAATAAGAAGAAGAAGAATAAATAGATGAATTTTGGTGTATGAAACCATACGTGTGAACGCTTTGGAGCATTCACACAACTAGATGAGGCAATTCCTGAAGGAATTGCGTGTGAATGCTCCAATGCTGAAGTTGAACTGAAATGCTGATAGAATGTAGTATGAATGTAAGAATAGTTTGAATGTTGGAATGGTTTGAATGTTGAAGAGCTGACGCTGAACTGAAATGCTAATGGGAGGTAGGATGAATGTAGAAATGGTTTAAATGTTGAAATCCTTTAAAGGCTGAAATGGTTTGAATGTTGGAATGGTTTCAATGTTAAAGAGTTAGAATTTCCAGGAAAACCGGTATTTGTTTTGGAACTTGGGAAAGTGTTAGTTTGAATGTCCAGGAGGAGTGGAATGTGGTATTGTTGGAATGGTTTAAATAGGTTGAAAAATGTGGGAATTGTGTAACTTGGAAAAATGTCCCATTCATTTCAATGGGAACTTCCTGGAAATTTGGGAATTTTAGAAAAGCTGTATTTTTTTCCAAATGATTACGAGCACGCATGTCCTGAATGAGGTGAATTGGTTGGTGTTGGAATTGTTTAAATCGGTCAAGAAATGTTGAATTAGTAACAGTTTTTAATTGAGAAATTTCTGGAATTTCGGGAAAACCTGGAATTTTTCTCATTCCTTAACCAACTTGGTTTTTGTCCTGAATATGAGTGTTTTGATGGTGGAATGTGTTGAAGGTGAAATGGTTTGAATAGGTTGAAAAATGTGGAAATGGTGAAAGTTTGACAAATGGCCAATTCATTTTAAATGGGAAAAATGTCCTGGAAAACCTGGAATTCTGAGAAACCTGGGAATTTTTGGAGCACTTACACAATAATATGATCTGTATTATTCACTAATTATAATTCTATGTGTATCAACTGATGTATACACTATGAAGTAACTTGAAATATTTATAATCATATTATATCATTCATGTTATGGCCAATTTATATTAAATTAATTGACATATTTTTGTAAAAAAAAAAAAAAAAAAAAAAAAATGTTATTAAATAAAACTAAATTACTAAAATTCGTCATCTTGAAAATTCAATCCCATTTTTTTAAATGTCAAAAACCTATTATATGTCTTTTAAAAAGCTGGTTTTAACCAAATCCATGCAATAATGACTTTTGTAGTGCATGTAAACACACCAAGTGTATGGGGTGCCAAAATTGGGGTTTTGGGTGGGATGGGAACCCAGAATTTGGTGCTACGCCCCTGTTCGGGCTTGTCACTCACCGCTGTCTCGTACACACGTAAACACCCAGAGCGCATGCAGTCCAAAATAAACAACTAACAATTTGGAGTCAATTGTTACGATATACAGTCGTGGTCTAAAGTTTACATACACTTGTGAAGGACATAATGTCATGGCTGTCTTGAGTTTCCAATAATTTCTACAACTATTTTTTTGTTGTTGTTGTGATAGTGATTGGAGCACATACTTGCTGGTCTTGTTTCGTCTGACATCACATGGACAAATATAGTACCTTCTGGAGGAAAGTTCTGTGGTCAGATGAAACAAAAATTGAGCTGTTTGGCCACAATACACGGCAATATGTTTGGAGGAGAAAAGGTGAGGCCTTTAATTCCAGGAACACCATCCGTACCGTCAAGCATGGTGGTGGTAGTATTATGCCCTGGGCCTGTTTTGCTGCCAATGGAACTGGTGCTTTACAGAGAGTAAATGGGACAATGAAAAAGGAGGATTACCTCCAAATTCTTCAGGACAAACTAAAATCATCAGCCCGTAGGTTGGGTCTTTTCCAACAGAAAAATGACCCCAAACACACACAAGTGGTAAATAAATGGCTAAATCAAGCTAGAATTAAAGGCCTACTGAAATGAATTTTTTTTATTTAAACGGGGATAGCAGATCTATTCTATGTGTCATACTTGATCATTTCGCGATATTGCCATATTTTTGCTGAAAGGATTTAGTATAGAACAACGACGATAAAGATTGCAACTTTTGGTATCTGATAAAAAAAAGGCTTGCCCCTACCGGAAGTAGCGTGACGTAGTCAGTTGAACATATACGCAAAGTTCCCTATTGTTTACAATGATGGCCGCATGAAGTGAGAGAGATTCGGACCGAGAAAGCGACAATTTCCCCATTAATTTGAGCGAGGATGAAAGATTTGTGGATGAGTAAAGTGCAAGTGAAGGACTAGTGGGGAGTTGAAGCTATTCAGATAGGGAAGATGCTGTGAGAGCCGGGGGTGACCTGATATTCAGCTGGGAATGACTACAACAGTAAATAAACACAAGACATATATATACTCTATTAGCCACAACACAACCAGGCTTATATTTAATATGCCACAAATTAATCCTGCATAAAAACACCTGCGTGTTTGTTATGCTAGCTCCTAGCTCCTCTGCTAGCTCCTAGCTCCATAGAACACGCCAATACAATTCAAACACCTGATCAACACACACAATCACTCAGCCCAAAAGACCGTTCACCTAACCCAAGGTTCATAAAGCTTATATATTTTAAAAAAGTTACGTACATACGCAAAAAAAAGTTGCGCACATACGGTCAAGCGATCAAATGTTTAGAAGCCAAAGCTGCATACTCACAGTAGCACGTCTGCGTCTTTGTCATCCAAATCAAAGTAATCCTGGTAAGAGTCTGTGTTGTCCCAGTTCTCTACAGGCGTCTGTGTATCGAAGTCAAAAGTCCTCCTGGTTAGAGTCTCTGTTATCCGAGTTCTTCCATCTTGACTGCATCTTTCGGGAATGTAAACAAAGAAGCGCCGGCTGTGTACTGTTGTGGCTGACTACGTTCGAAAAATACGTCCATTTCGCACCGACAACTTTCTTCTTTGCTTGCTCAGCTTCCTTCTCCATAATGCAATGAACATGATTGAAACAGATTCACGAACACAGATGTCCAGAATACTGTGGAATTATGAAATGAAAACAGAGCTTTTTCGTATTGGCTTCAATGTGGAAGGCATACCCGTGTTCGCCGGGCTACGTCACGCGCATACGTCATCCTCAGAGGCGTTTCGAACCGGAAGTTTAGCGGCAAATTTAAAATGTCACTTTATAAGTTAACCCGGCCGTATTGGCATGTGTTATAATGTTAAGATTTCATCATTACTGCGTGGTCGGTAGCAGTGGGTTTCAGTAGGCCTTTAAGGCTTTAGAATGGCCTTCCCAAAGTCCTGACTTAAACGTGTGGACAAGGCTTAAGAAACAAGTCCATGTCAGAAGACCAACACATTTGCTGAACTGCACCAATTTTGTCAAGAGGAGTGGTCAAAAATTCAAGCAGAAGCTTGTGGATGGCTACCAAAAGCGCCTTATTGCAATGAAACTTGCCAAGGGACATGTAACCAAATATTAACATTACTGTATGTATACTTTTGACCCAGCAGATTTGGTCACATTTTCAGTAGACCCATAATAAATTCATAAAAGAACCAAACTTCATGAATGTTTTCTGTGACCAACAAGTATGTGCTCCAATCACTCTATCACAAAAAAATAAGAGTTGTAGAAATTATTGGAAACTCAAGACAGCCATGACATTATGTTCTTTACAAGTGTATGTAAATGTTTGACCACGACTGTACATTCAATGATAGCCAACTTTAGTAGCTAATTGTAGCTAAACTTTTCCAAATCACAAAACACAGAGAACAATGACCCCAAACACACGTCAAACATGGTAAAGGAATGGCTAACTACTCAGTGGCCTAGTGGTTAGAGTGTCCGCCCTGAGATCGGTAGGTTGTGAGTTCAAACCCCGGCCGAGTCATACCAAAGACTATAAAAATGGGACCCGTTCCCTCCCTGCTTGGCACTCAGCATCAAAGGTTGGAATTGGGGTTTAAATCACCAGAAATGATTCCCAGGCGCGGCACCGCTGCTGCCCACTGCTCCCCTCACCTCCCAGAGGATGACAGCCATGACATTATGTTCTTTACAAGTGTATGTAAACTTTTGACCACGACTGTACATTCAATGATAGCCAACTTTAGTAGCTAATTGTAGCTTTTCCACATCCCAAAACACACAAAGCTACAGTAATGTGTGCGTGTTATGTGGGGCGTAGTTTGCGTATTCAAAGCTAGAACAGGGAAGAATCTAACGCTTACAACACTTTGGAAAGTGCCGAAAAGTTGCAAACAGACCCTCAAGGGTCAACTTCATTTTCTAGTCTTGTCTTTTTTTTTTTTTAGAAAGACTTTGATTCATTTTGAAAAATGGATCGATTAGGTGTTACTTTTTTCCCGCTTTCTCTGAATGTTCATAACTCCTGTTTTATTGCCAGTGACATATTGAGCAGATTAATGGCGCCTGGGGGTCTTTGCGGCCACTTAAAAAAACGTTTCTGAAATTCTGAATTGGAATTGAGAGGGTTCACTGTTGTACAAATCAAAATGCATGATGCAACAGTAGTGTAGCAGTGAATATGTCCTCACCTGAACCAGAGTGCAAAGTCCAATGATTGCTTTTTGCTTGGCGGGCCCGAACCACCTCATGACTTTGCTCCCAGGAAACGACGCCTTGAAGGCCATGAGCACCACTATGGTCTTTCCCAGTATGCAAGAGATGCAGAGGACGAAGGTTACGCCGAAGGCCGTGTGGCGCAGCATGCAGGACCACTCTGAGGGCCGGCCGATGAAGGTCAGTGAGCACAGGAAACACAAGGTCAAGGAGAAGAGCAGCAGGAAGCTTAAATCCGAGTTGTTGGCCCGGACGATGGGCGTGGTTCTGTGGTAGGAGAAGATGAAGACCACGGCGCAGGTGCAGAAGGAGCCGATGAGAGATATAGCCATCAGGGTGATGCCCATGGTGTCTGTGAAGGACAGAAAGTCCACCTGTTTGGGGATACAGGCGGTCCTTCCCGTGTTGGACCAGAATTCAGGCAAGCAGCGCACACACTCTATGGCATCTAACAAGCAGAAGCTGATGTTTAACTCTTTAAAGAGAGACTGTTTAGTGTCATGTTCAGTTCCCTCACCGGTCTGATTGCTGATCTCCCCAGCTGTACACACCACACAATCATGGCAGCAGATAGGGAAGTTAGGTCTGATGGCCTTGCGGGTTCCTGGGGGACATATGTTGCTGCACACCGATAGTGGGACCTGTGCAACAAGGACAACACAAACTACACCGGTTCCTATAGAGCAGGGGTGTCAAACGTACAGGCCCGCGAACTGGTTGTATCCGGTCCGCGTGATGAGTTTGCTAAGTATAAAAATGAACCTGAAATTTTTGAATGAAAGAAACTGCTGTTCTAAATGTGTCCACTGGATGTCGCAATAGCAATTGTTTGTATCTTTGTAGATGAAAAAAAACACACACAAAAAACACATGATGTTAGTGCATCAATCGAGGAAAATGATCAAATTACGTAAATAACATACTGTAAATGGATTTTGATATCATTTTTTTGATCTATAATTTCTTTAATCTTGATAGATTGAAAATTAATCTCAGGATTCTAAGAACATTTCTGTCATATTGTTCAGTGTCTAATAAATTGAAATGTATTATGTTTGCAGATGATACAAATGTATATTGTTCAGGAGAAGACTTGAAGGAAGTGTTGAGGATAATAGAGGTTGAGTTGATTCAGCTAAAAAAATGGTTTGATATTAATAAGTTAACATTAAATGATAAGAAAACTAAGTTTATGGTGTTTAGTGGTGCAAGGACAAACTGTGAAGCAAAATTAAAATTAAATCAAGTGGAAATTGATAGAGTATATGAAACTAAATTCTTGGGAATAATAATTGATCATAAATTATGTTGGAAACCGCATATTGAATATATAAAGGGAAAAATATCCAAATCCATTGCTATTCTTTATAAAGTAAAACATATGCTGAATAAGAAATGTTTGCATATGTTATATTATTCTTTTATTTTTCCATATTTAACATATTGTGTTGAAGTTTGGGGAAATGTTTATAAAACAAACGTAGACCCAATAATTAAACTTCAAAAAAGGGTCATTAGAATAATACACAAAGCGTGCTACTATGAACATACCAATCCATTATTTATAAGTTCTAATGTGCTAAAATTTTCAGATATTGTGTTTTTTAAAACAATGGAAATTATGTTTCGAGTAAAGAACAACAGCCTTCCAGCTTGTATTCTTAGGTTATTTCAATTAAGAGGAGAAAACTATAATTTACGGGGATATTGGTTTTCGAAATATGTAAAGCAAGAACAAATACAAAATACAAATGTATTTCAGTTTTAGGAGTTAAATGGTGGAACAAGCTCAGTGATGAGTTGAAGACATGTACTTCTTTGTTAAGGTTTAAGAAAACATTGAAAGGTGAAATAATTGAAAATTATAAAATATAGCAACGATTACTTTCATCCCATTGATTTTTTTTTTCTTTTTAATGTTGATGTTCCAGGTAATCTTATTTTCAGTGAAGGTATAGGATAGGCAAATATAAGCCTTGGCTTCAGCCTATTCCTTTTTCGGTCATGCTTTTTTCTTTTCTTTTCTTTTTGTGTGTAAATGTGTATGATTGTTATATATGTATAATTTGTACTGTACTGTCACACAAAATGGTTAATGGTTGATCATATGACCGAAATAAACTTATTTCATTCATTCATATTGAGTAAATAACACATTTTTGTGTTTGCAAACCTTACAAAAGCATGTTTATAGTAAAACTTACAAAGATACATTATTTAAGGCATTACTAGACATATATCATGTTTTGTTTAGGAGTTATGTTTAGATAGTAGTTTGTCACTGAAGGCATCACAACAACACATGTGGAGTTATGTACTTAACAAAAAAAGGTGAAATAACTGAAAACATGTTTTAGATTCTAGTTTCTTCAAAGTAGCCACCCTTTGCTCTGATTACTTTTTTTCGCACACTTTTGGCATTCTCTCGACGAGCTTCAAGAGGTAGTCACCTGAAATGGTTTTCACTTCACAGGTGTGCTGGAAACTCATCGAGAGAATGCCAAGAGTGTACAAAGCCGTAATCAGAACAAAGGGTGGCTATTTTGAAGAAACTAGAAAATATAAAACACACAATACATCAGTCGAGGAAAATGATCAAACTACATAAATAACATAGTGCATTTGGATTTTGATATAATTTTTTTTAGCTTGATAGATTGAAAATTAATCTCAGTATTCTAAGAACATTACTGTCATATTGAGTAAAAAACACATTTTTGTGTTTGCAAACCTTACACAAGCATATGTTTCTAGTAAGACTCACAAAGATACATTATTTAAAGGCCTACTGAAATGAATTTTTTTTATTTAAACGGGGATAGCAGATCTATTCTATGTGTCATACTTGATCATTTCGCGATATTGCCATATTTTTGCTGAAAGGATTTAGTATAGAACAACGACGATAAAGATTGCACCTTTTGGTATCTGATAAAAAAAAGGCTTGCCCCTACCGGAAGTAGCGTGACGTAGTCAGTTGAACATATACGCAAAGTTCCCTATTGTTTACAATGATGGCCGCATGAAGTGAGAGAGATTCGGACCGAGAAAGCGACAATTTCCCCATTAATTTGAGCGAGGATGAAAGATTTGTGGATGAGTAAAGTGCAAGTGAAGGACTAGTGGGGAGTTGAAGCTATTCAGATAGGGAAGATGCTGTGAGAGCCGGGGGTGACCTGATATTCAGCTGGGAATGACTACAACAGTAAATAAACACAAGACATATATATACTCTATTAGCCACAACACAACCAGGCTTATATTTAATATGCCACAAATTAATCCTGCATAAAAACACCTGCGTGTTTGTTATGCTAGCTCCTAGCTCCTCTGCTAGCTCCTAGCTCCATAGAACACGCCAATACAATTCAAACACCTGATCAACACACACAATCACTCAGCCCAAAAGACCGTTCACCTAACCCAAGGTTCATAAAGCTTATATATTTTTAAAAAGTTACGTACATACGCAAAAAAAAGTTGCGCACATACGGTCAAGCGATCAAATGTTTAGAAGCCAAAGCTGCATACTCACAGTAGCACGTCTGCGTCTTTGTCATCCAAATCAAAGTAATCCTGGTAAGAGTCTGTGTTGTCCCAGTTCTCTACAGGCGTCCGTGCATCGAAGTCAAAAGTCCTCCTGGTTAGAGTCTCTGTTATCCGAGTTCTTCCATCTTGACTGCATCTTCCGGGAATGTAAACAAAGAAGCGCCGGCTGTGTACTGTTGTTGCTGACTACGTTCAAAAAATACGTCCATTTCGCATCGACAACTTTCTTCTTTGCTTGCTCAGCTTCCTTCTCCATAATGCAATGAACATGATTGCAACAGATTCACGAACACAGATGTCCAGAATACTGTGGAATTATGAAATGAAAACAGAGCTTTTTCGTATTGGCTTCAATGTGGAAGGCATACCCGTGTTCGCCGGTCTACGTCACGCGCATACGTCATCCTCAGAGGCGTTTCGAACCGGAAGTTTAGCGGCAAATTTAAAATGTCACTTTATAAGTTAACCCGGCCGTATTGGCATGTGTTATAATGTTAAGATTTCATCATTGATATATAAACTATCAGACTGCGTGGTCGGTAGTAGTGGGTTTCAGTAGGCCTTTAAGGCATTATTAAACATAATGCATGTTTTGTTTAGGAGTTATGTTTAAATAACTGTCATATTGAGTATGACAGTTATACTCCAATATTATCACATAATGTAGTCAGAAAATATAAATAACGACAAATAAAGTATATGTACTATTAACCGCAACAGGTAATTGTAAAAAAACAAAACAAAACAAAGCATTCACACAATGCTTATGATTTGTACAATTTCAGAATGTGCTTGTTCTATTTTTAAACAAAGAAAACAATCTGAAGTTGTCTTTATTTCTAAGTTATCATGACATGATTTTACCAGTCCGGCCCACTTGGGGTAGATTTTCCTCCATGTTGCCCCCGAGCTAAAATGAGTTTGACACCCCTGCTATAGAGTCACATCTTGAGAAGCACTTCATTAGCTACAGCTGCACAATCTGAAGAGAAACACTGAAAAAATGATGTCAGTTTTTATTAATGCCGCTTTTTAGAAGACAAGGAACCGTTTTTGGTTGATTTAAAACAGGGATGTCAAACATGAGATGAATTTGCTAAGTGTAAAATTGAGCTGCGTTTTTACACTAAAGAAACTGCTGTTCTAAATGTGTCCACTGGGTGTCGCAATAGCATTTCTAGCATGCAAGGAAAATGGGTTAAACAAGAGGTACGAGGTAAATGCTGCATGAGACACTGCACATTGATATAGTTCTGTGAAAATGATTGTCTTCTTTGCAAATTTAAAGAAAGTGAACGGTGGAAATCACAAATGAGGTAGTTGATACATAAAAGCCTTTTTATCTATGCTTTATTTTGTTTTTGTTCAATCCTAGATGGGCTGTGACTTAACGTTTAAATGCTTTGTAAATACACTGAGATGATGTTCTTTTTGAAACTACAACAATTTTTTTCCTCAGAATTTTCAACTAACTTGAAATGTTTTGTCATAAGGATTATATGTGATATTTACATTTTAAGAATGTGCTTGTTCTATTTTGTGCCAAAGTAAAACAAATAAAACAATCTGAAGTTGTCGTAGTTGTATTTTTAAGTTATCATGCCATGATTTTCCCCGTCCGGCCACCTAGGAATAGATTTTCCTCCGTGCGGCCCCTGAGCTAAAATGAGTTTGACACCCCTGATTTGAAAGAACCGCGTGATTTCTCCTATAGCCAATTTGGCAAGAAAAGTAATGGTAGTGAACATTATTTTTTATAAATTATTATGTAAGAAAAACATTGCTTGGTCAAATAAGCAAATAAGGGTAATGCAACTGAAAGGGCATCAATAAACATAATGAAATATTACAATTGTATTTAAAAGGATTGCTCGGTCAAATGAGTGAAAAAAAGTATTGTTTATGAAAAATTCACAATTAGACACGATAAAAGAATATATATTGTACAGGCCAAAAGTTTGGACACACCTTCTCATTCAATGTGTTTTCTTTATTGTCATGACTATTTTCAGTGTAGATTGTCACTGAAGGCATCACAACTATGAATGAACACATGTGGAGTTATGTACTTAACAAAAAAAGGTGAAATAACTGAAAAAATGTTTTATATTCTATTTTTTTCCAAAATTCCTTTGCTCTGATTACTTTTTTACACACGCTTGGCATTCTCTCGATGAGCTTCAAGAGGTAGTCACCTGAAATGGTTTTCACTTCCCAGGTGTGCTTGCAGCTCATCGAGAGAATGCCTAGAGTGTGCAAAGCAGTAATCAGAGCAAAGGGTGGCTATTTTGAAGAAACTAGAACATAAAACATGTTTGCAGTTATTTCACCTTTTTTTGTTAAGTACATAACTCCACATGTGTTCATTCATAGTTTTGATGCCTTCAGTGACAATCTACAATGTAAATAGTCATGAAAATAAAGAAAACTCATTGAATGAGAAGTTGTGTCCAAACTTTTGGCCTGTACTGTACATTTTTAATTGTCGTCTAATATAAAAGCATGCATTTCTATGGTTCTTTTTATTTTTATTTTTTTAAAAGCAGAATAAGTATTTAAGGTTTGTTTTATTTATTTATTTAAAAAAACTCACCAAATTTGGAGATACTGTACATGTTTTTCAATGGACGGAGACAATAGTCCTTTAGATAATATTGAAATTGTAATAATCACTATCAAAACTTTTGAAAAAGCTACTCATTTACATGGTAAATGTAAGTACAATTTTGTTTTGCATTTTATTTGTTCCTCAACATCAACGAGTGCCTTCAAAAGGTTGAACTTTATGTTTATTTTTGTGATTTTAGCTTGCAGTATTACCGCATCTTACTGAGGTGTTTCTTATATTTTCATTATCTTAAGGGTCAAAAATGTAATAAAATGTTGAATAATTTAATTCAATTTAATTTTTATCTGCTCTTTTTATGTGAATATATATTTATTTTACCTCTGTTTTAAATGATATATTTTAGTCTGTCCTTTGCCTGTATTTCTCTGCTTTTTGTGTGTATTACTTGTTTGTGGTGTACAGCCCTTTGTTTTTCAACTGTGGTTCTTTTTAAAAGGCTTTATAAAAAAAAAAGTTGGTATGGTATGGTATGGTATATACCACCAAAAGTAATACCTCAATGATAGTCTCTGCACACACTTATTGAAAATAGAATGACTTTTTCACAAAAAAATAAGTATCGTTTTAAATATAGTTCTAGTTAAGTGTTGTCCCGATACCAATATTTTGGTACCGATACCAGTACCAAAATTATTTCGCTACTTTTCTAAATAAGGGGACCACAAAAAAATGATTGGCTTAATTTTAACCA
Source organism: Entelurus aequoreus (assembly GCF_033978785.1). Lineage (NCBI taxonomy): Eukaryota > Metazoa > Chordata > Actinopteri > Syngnathiformes > Syngnathidae > Entelurus > Entelurus aequoreus. The sequence continues at coordinate 9,795,151 of NC_084740.1, read as the reverse complement.
AAAATCTTAGGGTACATTAAACATATGTTTCTTATTTCAATTACAGTAAGTCCTTAAATAAAATAGTGAACATACTAGACAACTTGTCTTTTTAGTAGTAAGTAAACAAACAAAGGCTTCTAATTAGTCTGCTGACGTATGCAGTAACATATTGTGTCATTTAGCATTCTATTATTTTGTCAACATTATTAAGGACAAGTGGTAGAAAATGAATTATTAATCTACTTGTTCATTTACTGCTAATATCTGCCTAGTTTCTCTTTTAAAATGTTCTATCTACACTTCTGTTAAAATGTAATAATCACTTATTCTTCTGTTGTTTGATACTTTACATTAGTTTTGGGTAATACCACACATTTGGGTATCAATCCGATACCAAGTAGTTACAGGATCATACATTGGTCATATTCAAAGTCCTCATGTGTCCAGGGACATATTTCCTGTGTTTATAAACATAATATGAATTTTAAAAAACCGAAAATATCGACGTAATCATAGTAGTATTGACCAGATACGTGCCTGTACTTGATATCATTACAGTGGATGTCAGGTGTAGATCCACCAATGGAGTTTGTTTACATTTTGATGCCGGTGAGCTAAAGTGTGTAGTGAAGCATGTTTAGCTATTCCTCGTCCTGCAGGGATGATACTTGTAAGAAACGTACTTTATTTGTCGCCATGGAGGCGAGGATTAGTGATTTAAAAGTAGCTAAAACACTGCCGACGGCGTATGGACGTTAGCCGCTAGTTAGCCAGCCATGTCTTAAAGCACCTCGTCCTGAGGGCGTTACAGTGTTATAACTTCACCTTTATTTTTAGTTTTTAGACCGAAATGCATCTGTTCTCCCTTTTCTGTCTACACACTAAGTACTCCGTGATTGGGCGCTGCCGAACATGCTCCTCTGCTCGTAAAACCAGCAATGACTCGACATGACTGCGACGCGGTACAGTACCGAAAATTCTTCATTATAATCGCGGTACTATACTAATACCGGTATACCGTACAATCCCAGTTCAAGTGTTGGATCTCATTAAAAGGTGCAGATTGCTGTATTCATAGAGGAAAGTAGAATATTTGAATGAGATCTCTACTTGGGTCTGGTTGCCGTTCCACACGATATCCTCTTCCTGGATACGGAGCTTCTGCTGTCCGTTTTCGACTGTTTCGTCAAACTTTCCAACGGTGACAAACTCGACCTCTCCACTCGGTCCCAGCTGCCAGTTGACGAGGTCGTACATGGCTGCGATGTCACCGTTCTCATCAAATTTGGTTTCATCGCCAAAGGAGTTGAAGTATTCCACCTGTTTGATGTAATAAAGAAGCTACAAGCACGGAAAGGGAATTATTTCGATGAGCAGATGATGCAAAAAAAAAAGCAAATTGACATCATTTTGAAATACCTGCCATGGCTGTATGCTCTGTAAATATGGACATGCCTGAAAAGCAAAAGGCCCATTTCCTTCCTCGCAGCCTTCCATGCTCCTCAATGCATAGACGATAGCATACACAGCTTTATAAACATTATAGGAGATCCTCAGCTGGGACACATCCGAATAAATATTTGCCACACTCTTCAGGTCTTCAGCTCCGGTGCACGGTGGTTTAGTCCCAACACCTAAGCTGCATTGAAAAACTTCTTGCCAGAATGGTAACAGAAACGGGTCCTCAAGAGCTTCGGTGCCGGAGGGATGCAGGCGGAGGAGAAAGTCACGCAGCCCCGGGATGTTCGCTCGCCGGACGGCAAACCCCATGGATCCCTGTAGGATAGGCTGGTACTTTTTGGGGCTGGAGAGAATGGCCGCGGTGCTCCAAGCCTCGCTAGCCAGCCATTGTATCCCAGTGAGTCCCTCTCTGGGAAGAAGGTTCTTTTAACTGACAAACCCCAAAACCAGTGAAGTTGGCACGTTGTGTAAATGGTAAATAAAAACAGAATACAATGATTTGCAAATCCTTTTCAACTTATATTCAATTGAATAGACTGCAAAGACAAGATACTTAAAGGCCTACTGAAATGAATTTTTTTTATTTAAACGGGGATAGCAGATCTATTCTATGTGTCATACTTGATCATTTCGCGATATTGCCATATTTTTGCTGAAAGGATTTAGTATAGAACAACGACGATTAAGATTGCAACTTTTGGTATCTGATAAAAAAAAAGGCTTGCCCCTACCGGAAGTAGCGTGACGTAGTCAGTTGAACATATACGCAAAGTTCCCTATTGTTTACAATGATGGCCGCATGAAGTGAGAGAGATTCGGACCGAGAAAGCGACAATTTCCCCATTAATTTGAGCGAGGATGAAAGATTTGTGGATGAGTAAAGTGCAAGTGAAAGACTAGTGGGGAGTTGAAGCTATTCAGATAGGGAAGATGCTTTGAGAGCCGGGGGTGACCTGATATTCAGCTGGGAATGACTACAACAGTAAATAAACACAAGACATATATATACTCTATTAGCCACAACACAACCAGGCTTATATTTAATATGCCACAAATTAATCCTGCATAAAAACACCTGCGTCTTTGTTATGCTAGCTCCTAGCTCCTCTGCTAGCTCCTAGCTCCATAGAACACGCCAATACAATTCAAACACCTGATCAACACACACAATCACTCAGCCCAAAAGACCGTTCACCTAACCCAAGGTTCATAAAGCTTATATATTTTAAAAAAGTTACGTACATACGCAAAAAAAAGTTGCGCACGTACGGTCAAGCGATCAAATGTTTAGAAGCCAAAGCTGCATACTCACAGTAGCACGTCTGCGTCTTTGTCATCCAAATCAAAGTAATCCTGGTAAGAGTCTGTGTTGTCCCAGTTCTCTACAGGCGTCTGTGTATCAAAGTCAAAAGTCCTCCTGGTTAGAGTCTCTGTTATCCGAGTTCTTCCATCTTGACTGCATCTTTCGGGAATGTAAACAAAGAAGCGCCGGCTGTGTACTGTTGTGGCTGACTACGTTCGAAAAATACGTCCATTTCGCACCGACAACTTTCTTCTTTGCTTGCTCAGCTTCCTTCTCCATAATGCAATGAACATGATTGCAACAGATTCACGAACACAGATGTCCAGAATACTGTGGAATTATGAAATGAAAACAGAGCTTTTTCGTATTGGCTTCAATGTGGAAGGCATACCCGTGTTCGCCGGGCTACGTCACGCGCATACGTCATCCTCAGAGGCGTTTCGAACCGGAAGTTTAGCGGCAAATTTAAAATGTCACTTTATAAGTTAACCCGGCCGTATTGGCATGTGTTATAATGTTAAGATTTCATCATTGATATATAAACTATCAGACTGTGTGGTCGGTAGTAGTGGCTTTCAGTAGGCCTTTAACGTTCGAACTGAGAAACGTTATTTTTTGCAAATATTACCTCATTTGGAATTTGATGCATGCAACATGTTTAACAAAGCTGGCACAAGTGGCAAAAAAAGACTGAGAAAGTGGAGGAATGCTCATCAAACACTTATTTGGAACATCCCACAGGTGAACAGGCTAATTGGGAACAGGTGGGTGCCATGATTGGGTATAAAAGCAGCTTCCATGAAATGCTCAGTCATTCACAAACAAGGATGGGGCGAGGGTCACCACTTTGTGAACAAATGCGTGAGCAAATTGTCCAACAGTTTAAAAACAACATTTCTCAACGAGCTATTGCAAATAATTTAGGGATTTCACCATCAACGGTCCGTAATATCATCAAAAGGTTCAGAGAATCTGGAGAAATCCCTGCACGTAAGCGATAATATTACGGCCCTTCGATCCCTCAGGCGGTACTACATCAAAAAGCGACATCAGTGTGTAAAGGATATCACCACATGGGCTCAGGAACACTTCAGAAAACCACTGTCGGTAACTACAGTCTGTCGCTACATCTGTAAGTGCAAGTTAAAACTCTACTATGCAAAGCGAAAGCCATTTATCAATAACACCCAGAAACGCCGCCGGCTTCGCTGGGCCTGAGCTCATCTAAGACGGACTGATGCAAAGTGGAAAAAGTGTCCTGTGGTCTGACGAGTCCACATCTCAAATTGTTTTTGGAAACTGTAGACATCGTGTCCTCCAGACCAAAGAGGAAGATATATATATATAACCATCCGGATTGTTATAGATGCAAAGTTCAAAAGCCAGGATCTGTGACGGTATGGAGGTTTATTAGTGCCCAAGGCATGGGTAACTTACACATCTGCGAAGGCACCATTAATGCTGAAAGTAAGTAAGTGCAAGTTAAAACTCTACTATGCAAAGCGAAAGCCATTTATCAACAACACCCAGAAACGCCGCCGGCTTCGCTGGGCCAGAGCTCATCTAAGACGGACTAATGCAAAGTGGAAAAGTGTTCTGTGGTCTGACGAATCTTCATTTCAAACTGTGGTTGTCAGACGAAAAACCGTCCGGATTGTTATAGGCGCAAAAATCAAAAGCCAGCATGTGTGATGGTATGGGGGTGTATTAGTGCCCAAGACATGGGTAACTTACACATCTCTGAAGGCAACATTAATGCTGAAAGGTACATAAAGGTTTTGGAGCAACATATGTTGCCATCCAAGCAACGTTATCATAGACGCCCCTGCTTATTTCAGCAAGACAATGCCAAGCCACATTCTGCACATGTTACAACAGCGTGATGTAGTAGAATTTCTGACCTTTTGACCTATATTTCTTGTCTTTTAAGAATGTCCGCTCATTTTCAATACTGTTGTATTTTGTGCCATTGAATGGACCAGTTGTGGGACAAAAGTGAATATTAAGTCGTGCCAACCTGTCTACAGAATGTGTTGACTGTCTAAAGGATTTGAGTTGTTATGGAACAGATAGGAAAAGCAAACAAGAAATTGACGCACTCGATAAGGAACGATGACGCACAACAGACATATAAAAAATGGCAGAAGACCGGAACTGGGGGGTGATTTTGGCTTGTGTGTGTCTTGTTGGCTCCGGAGTAACTTGTGGTTTGTCTGCACGGCCAACTCAATTCAACCTGCACTTCTGATAATGGGTAAATAAATTTGTTGTACTAAACTACTTTTGTTGCCTGCTTAAGCTTCGGACAATCCACTACAGTGACTTTGTAGTAAAAGAGTGCGGGTACTAGACTGGCCTGCCTGTAGTCCAGACCCGTCTCCCACTGAAAATGTGTGCCGCAATATGAAGCCTAAAATACCACAACGTGTACAAGGGCATCAACCTGTTGAACAACTTAAGCTGTACATCAAGCAAGAATGGGAAAGAATTCCACCTGAAAAGCTTCAAAAATTGGTCTCCTCAGTGTTGTTAAAAGGAAAGGCCATGTAACACAGTGGTAAAAATGCCCCTGTGCCAACTTTTTTGCAATGTTGCTGCCATTAAATTCTAAGTTAATGATTATTTGCAACAACAAAAAAAATCCTCTGTTCGAACATTAAATATCTTGTCTTTGCAGTCTATTCAATTGAATATAAGTTGAAAAGGATTTGCACAATGTGCCAACTTCACTGGTTTTAGGTTGTGTACTTCATGTTTGAGGCATTTCACACGATAAGTGATCCAACCTGAGAGCTTCATCAAAGAGTGCCGCTGCATCCTGTTCCACTGCAAACACGAGTACCACTGAGGCCCCGGAGGAGAGTATTTTGGAAATGATGGCTGAAATTGCAGTATGTGCCCGGTTCTTAGGGATGATTTCACGAAGGGCAACACAAGCACCTAATTTTCTAACCTGAGGAAACATTGCAGGATGACACTATTATTCACAAATGAGACTTTTTTTTTTTTACTCACCTCATTAGCAAAGATGTTTGCCCCGCCACGACCATAAGCATCGTCGCCCGCGATCACGCCGACCCAGGTCCAGCCAAAATGTTTGACCAGTTGTACAAGTGCATCAACCTAAAGTAAAGAAACAAGGGATCTAACGTCTACAATATGGACACAGAACAAAGGCGGATACATTAAAACAAGGTCTGTTCACATAAGCCACACCACAAAACTATGGTGTTGTTTTGACTAATTGTAATATTTGAATGATGACAAATGAATGTGTTGTGGCAGTATGCAGATTTCACCAACGCGGCGGTTTGTGGGAACAATCGGTTGCCATTAAAGTTAAAGTACCACTGATAGTCACACACACACACTAGGTGTGGTGAAATTACCCTCTGCATTTGACCCATCCCGTTGTTCCACCCCCTGGGGGGTGAGGGGAGCAGTGAGCAGCAGCGGTGGCCGCGCCCGGGAATCATTTTGGTGATTTAACCCCCAATTCCAACCCTTGATGCTGAGTGCCAAGCAGGGGGGTAATGGGTCCCATTTTTATAGTCTTTGGTATGACTCGGGGTTTGAACTCCCGACCTGCCGAGCTCAGGGCGGGCACTCTAACCACAAGGCCACTGCGCAGGTTAACAAAACAAAAACTTTTAATAAACTGCCAACGTTAGAATTAGAGATGTCGGCAGTCCGATATTATCGGCCGATATATGCTTTAAAATGTAATATCAGAAATTATCGGTATCGGTTTCAAAAAGTAAAATGTATGACTTTTTAAAACGCCGCTGTACGGAGTGGCACACGGACGTAGGGAGAAGTACAGAGCGCCAATGAACCTTAAAGGCACTGCCTTTGCGTGCCGGCCCAATCACATAATATCTACGGCATTTCACACACACAAGTGAATGCAAGGCATACTTGGTCAACAGCCATACAGGTCACACTGAGGGTGGCCATATAAACAACTTTAACACTGTTACAAATATGCGCCACACTGTGAACCCACACCAAACAAGAATGACAAACACATTTCGGGAGAACATCCGCACCGTAACACAACATAAACACAACAGAACAAATACCCAGAACCCCTTGCAGCACTAACTCTTCCGGGACGCTACAATATACCCACCCCCTAACCCCCCCCCCACACACACACACACCTAAACCCCACCCCCTCCAACCCCGCCCACCTCAACCTCCTCATGCTCTCTCAGGGAGAGCATGTCCCAAATTCCAAGCTGCTGTTTTGAAGCATGTTAAAAAAAATTATGCACTTTGTGACTTCAATAATAAATGTGGCAGTGCCATGTTGGCATTTTTTTCCATAACTTGAGTTGATTTATTTTGGAAAACCTTGTTACATTGTTTAATGCATCCAGCGGGGCATCACAACAAAATTAGGCATAATAATGTGTTAATTCCACAATTGCATATATCGGTATCGGTTGATATCGGAATCGGTAGTTAAGAGTTGGACAATATCGGAATATCGGATATCGGCAAAAAAGCCATTATCGGACTTCTCTAGTTAGAATGCTAAACAGGAAGTGCTTAAAGTTCAATGGCTTTGTGAAAACACTGAGACAAAGTCTAAGTTCATTGTGTTCTTCATGGTGTTTTTTTAAACTGCACCAATTTTTTCCTCAGAGTTTTCAACTTACACTACCGTTCAAAAGTTTGGGGTCACATTGAAATGTCCTTATTATTGAAGGAAAAGCACTGTACTTTTCAATGAAGGTAACTTTAAACTAGTCTTAACTTTAAAGAAATACACTCTATACATTGCTAATGTGGTAGATGACTATTCTAGCTGCAAATGTCTGCTTTTTGGTGCAATATCTACATAGGTGTATAGAGGCCCACTTCCAGCAACTATCACTCCAGTGTTCTAATGGTACAATGTGTTTGCTCATTGGCTCAGAAGGCTAATTGATGATTAGAAAACCCTCGTGCAATCATGTTCACACATCTGAAAACAGTTTAGCTCGTTACAGAAGCTACAAAACTGACCTTCCTTTGAGCAGATTGAGTTTCTGGAGCATCACATTTGTGGGGTCAATTAAACGCTCAAAATGGCCAGAAAAAGAGAACTTTCATCTGAAACTCGACAGTCTATTCTTGTTCTTAGAAATGAAGGCTATTCCACAAAATGGTTTGGATGACCCCAAACTTTTGAACGGTAGTGTATGTCAAGTGTTTCGCCAAGAGGATTTTTTTATACTATGTACATTTTCAGAATGCACTTGTTCTATTTTTGGCCAAAGTAAGACAAAGAAAATAATGTCTTCATTTTTAAGTTATTATGCCATGATTTTACCAGTCCGGCCCGTTTGGGAATGGATTTTCCTTCATGCGGCCCCTGAGCTAAAAATTAGTTTGACACCCCTCACTATCAGGTCGTGTCTTCAAAGGCAGCCATGTGATATCCATCCCATGACCATGACTTATCGAAAAGAAAATGGTACATTTTTTTATTGAAATTGGAAATACGTCTTCAGTTTGCTGTACTCACTTGGAAGAAGTCACTGGGCATGGTCCTCAGGAAAGCAGGAAACTCATTTTTGTCGCTAAGACAAGCACAGCTAGAAAAGTAACTAACCTGAAAGAGACAAAACACAGAAAAAATGTAAAGATAAGTTAATTTAACAAAATGTTGCACTATGCAAAACTAAAACGCTATCTTTAATATTGTATTAATATTTATAATATAATATATACAGTCGTGGTCAAAAGTTTACATACACTTGTAAAGAACATAATGTCATGGCTGTCTTGAGTTTCCAATCATTTCTAAAACTCTTATTTTTTTTGTGATAGAGTGATTGCAGCACATACTTGTTGGTCACAAAAAACATTATGAAGTTTGGTTCTTTTATGAATTTATTATGGGTCTACTGAAAATATGACCACATCTGCTGGGTCAAAAGTATACATACAGCAATGTTAATATTTGGTCCCTTGGCAAGTTTCACTGCAATAAGGCGCTTTTTGTAGCCAAAATTGGTGCAGTTCAGCTAAATTTGTTGGTTTTCTGACATGGATTTGTTTCTTCAGCATTGTCCACACATTTAAGTCAGGACTTTGGGAAGGCCATTCTAAAACCTTCATTCTAGCCCAGGGGTCGGCAACCCGCGGCTCTAGAGCCGCATGCGGCTCTTTAGCGCCGCCCTAGTGGCTCTCAGGAGCTTTTTTAAAAATGTATGAAAAATGGAAAAAGATGAGGAAAAAAAAAAAAAGTTTTTGTTTTAATATGGTTTCCGTAGGAGGACAAACATGACGCAAACCTCCCTAATTGTTATAAAGCACACTGTTTATATTAAACATGCTTCACTGATTCGAGTATTTGGCGAGCGCCGTTTTGTCCTACTAATTTTGGCGGTCCTTGAACTCACCGTAGTTTGTTTACAAGTATAACTTTCTACGACTTTCTAGGACGTGTTTTATGCCACTTCTTTTTCTGTCTCACTCTGTCCACCACACTTTTAACGTTGTGCGTGAAGGCACAAAGGTGAGTTTTGTTGATGTTATTGACTTGTGTGGAGTGCTAGTCAGACATATTTGGTCAGTGCGTGACTGCAAGCTAATCGATGCTAACATGCTATTTAGGCTAGCTATATGTACATATTGCAGCATTATGCCTCATTTGTAGCTATATTTGAGGTCATTTAGTTTCCTTTAAGTCATCTTAATTAAATTTATATCTCATGACACACTATCTGTATGTAATATGGCTTTTAATTTTTTGCGGCTCCATACAGATTTGTTTTTGTATTTTTGGTCCAATATGGCTCTTTCAACATTTTGGGTTGCCGACCCCTGTTCTAGCCTGACTTAGCCATTGCATTACCACTTTTGACATGTGTTTGTGGTCATTGTCCTGTTGGAACACCCAACTGCGCCCAAGATCCAACCTCCGGGCTGATGATTTTTAGGTTGTCCTGAAGAATTTGGAGGTAATCCTCCTTTTTCATTGTCCCATTTACTCTCTGTAAAGCACCAGTTCCATTGGCAGCAAAACAGGCCCAGAGCATTATACTACCACCACCATGCTTGACGGTAGACATGGTGTTCCTGGGATTAAAGACCTTGTAGCGGTTGATTTAAGGACATAATTCACCACACCTGTTATTTGACTTTGTCATCATCATTCACTGTACTGTTCTATTGTGTACATGACGATGTTGTTCTTTGTGTGCAGTTAAGAGCGAGTAATTCGGCGCGGCCCCTTTAAGTGGCCCTCAGTAGATTCTCACAAAGGTGGGGGTTTGTTGTTCCCGCGATATTTGAGTGTTTGTGATGAAAGCGTTCATTCTTGCTTGTGCTTTGATTAATAAACGACGCACACGTTTTTGTGTGTCAACTATACGTCAAGTTGTCTATCTTTCACGCTACAACCTCACCTTTTCTCCTCCAAACATATTGCTGGGTATTGTCGCCAAACTGCTCAATTTTTGTTTCATCTGACATCACATGGACAAAGATAAGACCTTGTGGAGGAAAGTTATGTGGTCTGATGTCAAGAGGAGTGGTCAAAAATTCAACCAGAAGCTTGCCAGAAGCTTGTGGATGGCTACCAAAAGCACCTTATTGCAGTGAAACTTGCCAAGGGACATGTAACCAAATATCAACATTGCTGTATGTATACTTTTGACCCTGCAGATTTGGTCACATTTTCAGTAGACCCATAACAAATTCATAAAAGAACCAAACTTCATGAATGTTTTTCGTGACCAACAAGTATGTGCTACAATCACTCTATCACAAAAAAAAAAAGAGTTGTAGACATTATTGGAAACTCAAAACAGCCATGACATTATGTTCTTTACAAGTGTATGTACATATTTGACCACGACTGTAATTAATATAATATTTTATAATAAATAAAATATATTAGTAGTTGATATTTGGATTACAGTGTGGAAAACCAAAGCAAACTGAACTGAGCATGATTAGCTTTGTAACTATGAAAGGTCAGGTGAGTGTAATTTTCCGCCTGTTTCACAAAAAAATATACTGTAGTGGAGTATACCATGCACTTCCTAGCCCAGGGGTCGGCAACCCAAAATGTTGAAAGAGCCATATTGGACCAAAAATACAAAAAAAAATCTGTCTGGAGCCGCAAAAAATTAAAAGCCATATTACATGTGTCATGAGATATACATTTAATTAAGATGACTTAAAGGAAACTAAATGAGCTCAAATATAGCTACAAATGAGGCATAATGATGCAATATGTACATATCGCTAGCCTAAATAGCATGTTAGCATCGATTAGCTTGCAGGCATGCAGTGACCAAATATGTCTGATTAGCACTCCACACAAGTCAATAACATCAACAAAACTCACCTTTGTGCACTCATGCACAACGTTAAAAGTGTGGTGGACAAAATGAGACAGAAAAAGTGGCATAAAACACGTCCTAGAAAGTCGGAGAAATGTATACATGTAAAGAAACTATACGGTGAGTTCAAGGACCGCCAAAATAAGTAGGACAAAACGGCGCTCGCCAAATACTCGAATGAGTGAAGCATATTTAACATAAACAGTGTGATTTATAACAATTAGGGAGGTTTGTGTCATGTTTGTCCTCCTACAGAAACCATACTAAAACAAAAAAATAGATTTTTTTCCCCCTCATCTTTTTCCATTCTTCATACATTTTTGAAAAATCTCCAGAGAGCCACTAGGGTGGCGCTAAAGAGCCGCATGCGGCTCTAGAGCCGCGGGTTGCCGACCCCCGTCCTAGCCGCATGCGGCTCTTTAGCGCCGCCCTAGTGGCTCTCTGGAGATTTTTCAAAAATGTATGAAGAATGGAAAAAGATGAGGGGAAAAAAAATAATTTTTTTTGTTTTAGTATGGTTTCTGTAGGAGGACAAACATGACACAACCCTCCGTAATTGTTATAAATCACACTGTTTATATTAAATATGCTTCACTGATTCAAGTATTTGGCGAGCGCCGTTTTGTCCTACTTATTTTGGCGGTCCTTGAACTCACCGTATAGTCTGTTTACATGCATAACTTTCTCCGACTTTCTAGGACGTGTTTTATGCCACTTCTTTTTCTGTCTCATTTTGTCCACCAAACTGTTAACGTTGTACATGAGTGCACAAAGGTGAGTTTTGTTGATGTTATTGACTTGTGTGAAGTGCTAATCAGACATATTTGGTCACTGCATGACTGCAAGCTAATCGATGCTAACATGCTATTTAGGCTAGCTATATGTACATATTGCATCATTATGCCTAATTTGTAGCTATATTTGAGCTAATTTAGTTTCCTTTAAGTCCTCTTAATTAAATTTATATCTCATAACACATGTAATATGGCTTTTAATTTTTTGCGGCTCCAGACAGATTTGTTTTTGTTTTTTTGGTCCAATATGGCTCTTTCAACATTTTGGGTTGCCGACCCCTGTCCTAGTGCTACGACAATTCTATTCTTAAAGGAGAGGGTACATTCATATTATGGAGATTGGGGCATTTTTGTAGGTGTACACTTTTAAACTAGTTTAATGCAGAAATGTAGTGATCAAATATATTATTTGTGTAGCTTCAATTTCAATATTCAAAACGTTATTTGCTACAAAATTGTAATAAAACCCTATTCTGGGCACACTTTTAGTGGAAAGTAGCTCAACGGGTGTGATTTAATTGAATTGATTTAAAAAAGGAATTGAGTGTAATTTATACAGTAGCGCAGTTCCTCAATTTATGAGCTTAATTAGTTCTGTGACAGCACTCTTAACTCAAAACACTGATATCTCAAATCAACGTCCACTTTTGAAATCAATTTAAACAATTTCAATGGTGCTTACACCTCCAAAAACAGCAGAATTTTAACATGTAACATGCCTTTTTACTTTTACATCGGATATATTGTATAACAACAATACACTAGAATGTAATACTAGCATTTGCGGTAGTTGTATGAAGTAATGTAATAATTACAGTGTACTTCTACGGTATGTCTTTCGAGCTGCGTCTAAGTCAGCACCGTATCCATATTTTCATACAACACCCAAAACCAGTGAAGTTGGTTTTCAGCCTTGCCGCTTACGTGCAGTGATTTCTCCAGATTCTCTGAACTTTTTGATTATATTACGGACCGTAGATGGTCAAATCCCTAAATTCCTTACAATAGCCCGTTGAGAAATGTTGTTCTTAAACTCTTCGACAATTTTCTCACGCATTTGTTCCAAAAGTGGTGACCCTCACCCCATCCTTGTTTGTGAATGACTGAGCATTTCATGGAAGCTGTTTTTATACCCAATCACGGCATCCACCTGTTCCCAATTAGCCTGTTCACCTGTGGGATGTTCCAAATAAGTGTTTGATGAACATTCCTCAACTTCGTCAGTCTTTTTTTACCAGGTGCGCCTAATGTACAGGATAATTCTGGTTGTGCTTACCGACCTCGAAGCAATTTAATTTGGTACATGGTGTAATGATAAATGTGACCAGTAGATGGTAGTCACACATAAGAGATACGTGTAGACTGCAATATGACGCCAGTAAACAACACCAAAACTTTAAATGTTCCATTGAAAATAAAGCACGGCACTCAAAAATCTGTCAAAATGTTTTAGTACGACTTTGAAGCCGCACCGGCCCATTACGGCTACCGTAGTCAGAGATACAAGTATTACTCTGGTGTGTGTATAAGGACCACAAAATATCACCCATTAGCAGACATATTATCTGGCGTTTTGTTTCACAATATTATGCAAAACCAACTTTTCTTACCTGCTGATGTGTATTTGAGATCTGCATAAGTCCTGAAAATTTGTGCAGGTCCGCCACTGTAGTCCGTGCTGATGCCGCAGTCGATAAGCTTCTTCTTTTTCCTCTATCTTCTTGTTATGGGACATTTATCCTCTGCTGTTGCCATTTCTAATATAAAGTAGCATAAAGTTCTAACTTATATCTAGCTATGGAAGCACTAAAAACTACCGGTGTAGTGAGTTTACATTATTCACCCAAGGAACTTTAGTTATTAGAGCGTTCCGGCCAGACGGTTTTTCATGGTACACATTTCCGGCCTTGTTGTTGCACTAGTGAGCCACGGATGAGATGAGATGCTGCTCCGTTATTGATTGAAGTAAAGTCAGAATGTCATTAAAACAGTTAGCTCCATCTTTTGACACTTCTTCCACTCCCGTCATTGCACGCTACACCGCTACAACAAATACGACGGGGAGAAGACGCTGCCAAAGATGAGCCACGTAAATAAGACCGCCCACAAAACGGCGCCCACAAAAAGCGACTTCAAAATGGTCTGTAAAACATAATCTATGCAACATTTTGACTAAGGAACCACCATTACATGTTATGTAGATGTAGACCACAAGGAAGTGTTTTACATTTAGAAAAAAAAATCATAATATGACCCCTTTAATGCGCCTTTTGTATGAAAAAAGACCGGAATAGACCCGCTTATCGGCAGTGCGCCTTATAATCCGTTGGTCCAGAAAATATGGTATTACAAAAATTCTCACTTTTGGCAATAAATGATATTATCTGGTCTCACCTGAGGCACATGGAAGACTCCCAAGAAGCGGGCCACTACCAGAGACTGGGTGGAACCTCCATCCCCTATCACAGCAGGTACAGCCCCTTTGCAGCGGCTTGGACCCTGCACCCCACTTTCCGCCGTATGGCTGCCCATCAGTTCCATAGTAGCTTTGAGAGCCTGGTGAGGGGTGCTGCATGAGTCATAGATCTTATATCCCAAAGTCACATTGGGAAGGAGTTTGCCCTCCCTGTTAATCTCCTCAATAGCAAATATCATAGTCTGCATCCAGCGGAATGTCCGGAAGTTAAATCTGCAAGTACAAAAGAAGTAATGTCAACGTAAATGTCATTGTTATCACCTTCTCACCTGTGTACCTGGTGCATTGTGTAGGTGGAGGCTTGGAGGTGTAGGTCATACTGGGCTCCACCACCATATCATGTAGAGAGAAGAGTCCTCCCAGGACGATGTCCCCTTCCTTCTCCAGCACCGGCAGGCTCATAGAACCTGGGATGACCGTCACAATGTTGCTCCTGGTCTTGGCGGGATTTGTGGGGCATCGACATGGCCCACCACAGGACACTCCACAGTACAAGTGCTGTCCTGCCACGCGATAAACCGGGCTTCATCCACACCCGAAACATATTGCCCGAAAAAATTCCCCGGTAGCAAATGAATGACTGCAAATCTTGATGAATATGCTCGCTGTGTTAAAAAATTATAGAGTAATATTCAGTGGACACCTTCCATGGCGCTTCACTAAAGTGTGAGGACTCCCCAATCCGCAGCCTAATATGTACTGAATATGCCCCCTGTCACAAGTCATCAATGTCAAAGTCAACACATTTCCCAAGCGATCAATGGAAAAGGAAACCTCGATTGCAAAGTAAATAACTACCATAACAAGGAAGCAGTGTCATGTCGCCATGTCATGCTGAGCGGCCTAACTCAACCTTCAGTGATGGGAAGAGACAGGCGGACACACACACAAGACACACACATGACACACACATGACACACACATGACACATGCACGACACATGCAAGCAAATGTTAGGACAGTATTTCTTTTTTTTTTTTTTTTTGTCCTGTTCAGCTTCTCAGGCAAATCATATAGTTGATGTAGATGCCCATATCGGCTGTTCAGATTTACTTTACAAAAGAGAAGTGTAGGATACATCTCTTGTTGCCTTACTTGTATTTGGCTTTATTAAATGCATTTCTATTATCATTTGGTGCAGCCGGGCCGGAGCAGGAGGGGATAGAAGAGAAAAAAAGGAAGACAAAGGGGGAAATTGTGGGGACAGGAGGGGATTAGACGGAGAGACAAAAAACAACAACAGCAAACACAACAGTAACAACAACAACAACAATAGAGCAACATCAGCAAATACGACATGAAAATTTTTTTTACATTTAGTGAGAAAATATGAAGTACTTTATTGACGCATATCATTTCCAGGTGTTTGCGGGCCAGATAAAATGATGTGGCGGGCCAGATCTGGCCCCCGGGCCTTGAGTTTGACACCGGTGGTGTAATACAATCTGAATGTGCATATCTATGATCTGCGAGAAGCAGGAATCCTCTATTGGCTTTCTTTTTTCACGTGACTTCTGCGATATTCCCGCCACAGAAGACACTGCGCCATTTAAACCAATCAGAAACAACGTAAGGCGGGTCTTGGCGTCTCTTTTTCACACACCTCAGCTGTACCTTGTTTCTGATTGGTTTAAATTGTGTGGTGGTAAAATGTAGGCACACACAGATTGTATTACATGTACACACTTCTGATTGCGCGTGCATACGTTTTATTACACGCTCACAAATCGGGACGCGCTCGCTCCAATCTTACACAGTAGAAGTGTTGCAAAAGTCACGTGTAAGTAGACATCGTATAAAGGGTTCTTTCGGATTAGAGACAGACAACTTAAACCATATATAAGCGGATCTAAAACATACTTATGCAGATCTGAATGCACACACTGTATGAAATACAGACACACAAATTAGTACACGTACACGCGAATTGGATTACACGTGCACAGATTTAAATACTGCCATAGTTACTTAAGAATTGCCTGTGCAGTTACTATGTCATTATGGTGACCCTTTGAACTAGGGTTGTCCCGATACCAATATTTTGGTATCGGTACCAAAATATATTTCAATACTTTTCTAAATAAAGGGGACCACAAAAAAAATTGCATTATTGGCTTTATTTTAACAAAAAATCTTAGGGTACATTAAACATATGTTTATTATTGCAATCAAAGAACAATTGTGTCCTTGAATAAAATAGTGAACATACTAGACAACTTTTCTTTTATTAGTAAGTAAGCAAACAAAGGCTCCTAATTAGTCTGCTGACATATGCAGTAACATATTGTGTCATTTATATTCTATTATTTTGTCTAAATTATGAGGGACAAGCTGTACAAATGGATTATTAATCCACTTGTTAATTTACTGTAATTATCTGCTTATTTTCCGTTTCAACATGTGGTATCTACACTTCTGTTAAAATGTAATAATCACTTATTCTTCTGTTGTTTCATACTTTAAATTAGTTTTGGATGTTACCAAGTAGTTACAGGATCATACATTGGTCATAATTTAAGTGTCCAGGGACATATTTCCTGAATTAAAAGAAAGAAGATTTTGTGACGATAAAAAATATTGATGTAATCATAGTAGTATCGACTAGATACGCTCCTGTACTTGGTATCATTACAGTGGATGTCAGGTGTAGAGCCACCCGGTGAGCTACAGTGTGTAGTGAAGCATGTTTAGCTATTCCTCGTCCTGCAGGGATGATACTTGTAAGGAACTCACTTTATTCGTCGCCATGGAGGCGAGGATCAGCGATTTAGAAGTAGCTAAAACACTGCAGATTGCGGACGGACATTAGCCGCTAGCTAGCTAGCCATGTCTTAAAGCACCTCTTCCTGAGGGCTTTCAGTGTTATAACTTCACCTTTATCTTTAGTTTTTAGACCAAAATGTGTCCGTTCTCTTTTTTCTGTTTACACACTGTGTCTGCTTGTAAGTACTCCGTGTGTGTGCGCTGCCGAACATGCTCCTCCGCTCGTAAAACCAGCAATGTCACAACGTGACGACGCGCCGTCATGCCTGTAAAAAATATGGTGAACTGGTACTTTTCAAACAGAGTATCGTACCGTTTTTGATTCATTAGTACCAGCGATACTATACTGGTACTGGTATACCGTACAACCATACTTTGACCCCAAATATCTATTTTTCTGGATTATTGATGTCGATTTTGGATTACGGACAATCTTGATTGCTTTTTTTGGAACACAAACCTTCAGGATTTTTGGTGCTTCTTGGATCAGGGACTGGACTTGCTTGCGTTTGGGAAAGCGCTAATTATAATAATTATCAGTCCAATTTTAGGAATTATGACATCACACCAATTATTTCAATAACATTTTAAAAAATAGCTCTTATAGACTTCTTCATGTGCTATTGCACCAAATGTTGTGCACCCAAAAAATCCTCGTGCTTCAACACATCAAACACAATCAGCCACCAGAAACGCCAATATCTTTATAATCGTGTTTCAAAAGCCTAAAAAGAAGCCTGCTGCTAAAGGAGCTTCCCCAAAGCCAGCCATGAAGAAAGCCCGGGGGGTTGTTCTTTTCGCCTCAGCGTTTGAAAAGTGCAAAAAGTTTGGCAGAGGTAACCCGAGGGCTGAAGCAATTTCTGATTTTATCATGGACGACCTGCCCTTGACTATCTTGAAGATACTGGATTTTGTCAACTAATCTACAGGTAAAGTTTGTCAAATCCACTTTTCTTTGACACATTTTTACCTCCAGGTGTGCACAAACTACAGTTAATAATATCTATTGTTGGTCAAATTTAGATTTAAGTTATTGGTTGTCATGTCTTGAATATTGGTATTTGCTTCAAAAACAACATATTTAGCGTCCTTAATTATTTTGTATTTGGGAAACATTTATTAAAAACGCGGTCACGCTGTTGTTTGTGCTTCTCGCGCAACAACAATATTTTTCTGGATTATTGATGTCGATTTTGGAATACGGACAATCTTGATTGCTTTTATTGGAACACAAACCTCAAGATTTTTGGTGCTTCTTGGATCACAGACTGGACTTGTTCGCTTTTGGGAAAGAGCTAAGCCGCTAGCGGAGCGAAGGCGGGCTCGATCCTGTTGGACCAGACTCGCCATAGCTGACTTGTCAGGGCCAACATGTCCCCCAAGAGAAACCCACAAGAAGTCGAGGAAATCACTCGACTTCTTGGCTGAAGATCACATCGCATAAAAAGCAACTTTTTGATGTCCTGCACCCATGGCAACAAGGAACACAAAAACAGGGGTGCTGAAACAGAAACAAGGGATCATCACGTCCCATAGGGGACGGATTCCAGACGTCCCAAGAAAAAAACCCAGAACCAGTTCAAAGTCATGGGAGGGCGGAGGGAAGACTTGGTTGTGGGTCGCCATGCCAAGTGTCCCTGAATCCAACGGGGACAAGTCAGGTGGTGGCGGCGAGTCGAACGCCGTCACAACTGGCGAGGAGGTCGCCCACGGAACGGCCATATTTGTGGCCGATGAGGAGGCGGACGTGAGTGGCGCCGTAACCTTAGCAGCCGAAGAGTTTTACGCCCAAGTCCTGCGCGTCGCCGCTGTTGGCGCAAGGGGCGTCCATGAATTGGCCACTGAGGGAGCCACGTGCGGGCGCCTGGTGGCTGCTTGTGCGGCAGGCAAGCTGGAGGTCGCGGAGGCGACGATGCAGGACACGATGACGGTGCCGTGGGACGATAGTTTTCTGGATTATTGATGTCGATTTTGGATTACGTACAATCTTGATTGCTTTTTTTGGAACACAAACCTTCAGGATTGTTAGTGCTTCTTGGATCAGGGACTGGACTTGCTCGCTTTTGGGAAAGCGCTAAGCCGCGAGCAGAGAGAAGGCTGGCTAGATCCCGTTGGACCGGACTTGGCATAGCTGACTGGTCAGCTATGCCTGCCCCCCCCCCACCCTCTTAAGGGACGGATTCCATATGTCCCAAGAAAAACAACCAGAACCAGTTCAAAGTCACAGGATCCTGTTGGACCGGACTCGCCATAGCTGACTGGTCAGTGCGAACATGTCCCTCAAGAGAAACCCACAAGAAGTCGAGGAAATCACTCGACTTCTTGGCTGAAGATCACATCGCATAAAAAGCAACTTTTTGATCTCCTGCACCCATGGCAACAAGGAACACAAAAACAGGGGTGCTGAAAGAAAAAAACCCAGAACCAGTTCAAAGTCATGGGAGGGCGGAGGGAAGACTTGGTTGTGGGTCGCCATGCCAAGTGTCCCTGAATCCAACGGGGACAAGTCAGGTGGCGGCGGCGAGTCGAACGCCGCCACAACTGGCGAGGAGGTCGCCCACGGAACGGCCATATTTGTGGCCGATGAGGAGGCGGACGTGAGTGGCGCCAGAACCTTAGCAGCCGAAGAGTTTTACGCCCAAGTCCTGCGCGTCGCCGCTGTTGGCGCAAGGGGCGTCCATGAATTGGCCACTGAGGGAGCCACGTGCGGGCGCCTGGTGGCTGCTTGTGCGGCAGGCAAGCTGGAGGTCGCGGAGGCGACGATGCAGGAGACGATGACGGTGCCGTGGGACGATAGTTTTCTGTATTATTGATGTCGATTTTGGATTACGTACAATCTTGATTGCTTTTTTTGGAACACAAACCTTCAGGATTGTTAGTGCTTCTTGGATCAGGGACTGGACTTGCTCGCTTTTGGGAAAGCGCTAAGCCACGAGCAGAGAGAAGGCTGGCTAGATCCCGTTGGACCGGACTTGCCATAGCTGACTGGTCAGCTGTGCCTGCCCCCCCCCCCCCCGCCCCCTTAAGGGACGGATTCCATATGTCCCAAGAAAAAAAAACAGAACCAGTTCAAAGTCACAGGATCCCGTTGGACCGGACTCGCCATAGCTGACTGGTCAGTGCGAACATGCCCCTCAAGAGAAACCCACAAGAAGTCGAGGAAATCACTCGACTTCTTGGCTGAAGATCACATCACAGCAAAAGCAACGTTTTGATCTCCTGCACCCATGCCAACAAGGACAACAAAAACAGAGGTGCTGAAACAGAAACAAGGGAATCCTAAATTTAAACTAAACATGATTCGGGCTACGGACCATCACAGTGCCCCCCCTTAAGGGACGGATTCCAGACGTCTCAAGAAAAAAACCCAGAACCAGTTCAAAGTCATGGGAGGGCGGAGGGAAGACTTGGTTGTGGGTCGCCATGCCAAGTGTCCCTGAATCCAACGGGGACAAGTCAGGTGGCGGCGGCGAGTCGAACGCCGCCACAACTGGCGAGGAGGTCGCCCACGGAACGGCCATATTTGTGGCCGATGAGGAGGCGGACGTGAGTGGCGCCAGAACCTTAGCAGCCGAAGAGTTTTACGCCCAAGTCCTGCGCGTCGCCGCTGTTGGCGCAAGGGGCGTCCATGAATTGGCCACTGAGGGAGCCACGTGCGGGCGCCTGGTGGCTGCTTGTGTGGCAGGCAAGCTGGAGGTCGCGGAGGCGACGATGCAGGACACGATGACGGTGCCGTGGGATGATAGTTTTCTGGATTATTGATGTCGATTTTGGATTACGTACAATCATGATTGCTTTTTTTGGAACACAAACCTTCAGGATTGTTAGTGCTTCTTGGATCAGGGACTGGACTTGCTCGCTTTTGGGAAAGCGCTAAGCCGCAAGCAGAGAGAAGGCTGGCTAGATCCCGTTGGACCGGACTTGCCATAGCTGACTGGTCAGCTGTGCCAAGAAGTCGAGGAAATCACTCGACTTCTTGGCTGAAGATCACATCACAGCAAAAGCAACGTTTTGATCTCCTGCACCCATGCCAACAAGGACATCAAAAACAGAGGTGCTGAAACAGAAACAAGGGAATCCTAAATTTAAACTAAACATGATTCGGGCTACGGACCATCACAGTGCCCCCCCTTAAGGGACGGATTCCAGACGTCCCAAGAAAAAAACCCAGAACCAGTTCAAAGTCACAGGAGAGCGCAGGGAGGACTTGGTTGTGGGTCGCCAGGCCGAGTGTCCCGAATCCACTGGGGATGAGTCAGGTGGCAGCAACGAGTCGAAGGCCGCCATAACTGGCGAGGAGCGGCCATATTTGTGGCAGATGAGGAGGCAGACATGAGCGGCGCCAAACCTTAGCAGCTGAAGAGTTTTACACCCAAGACCTGCGCGTCGCCGCGGTTGGCGCAATGGGCGTCCGTGAGTTAGCCACTGAGGGAGCCACGTGGGGGCGCCTGATGGCCAGCTGGAGGTCGCGGAGGCGGCGATGCAGGAGACGATGTATTGTATTATAGTTTGTAATGTAAGGTCTGCTGTATTAGAAAAATTTAACAACCATAAAAAAGAAGAACCAGTACAATAACTCGCAATCAGATGGAATGCAAAAATGAGACACAAATAATTGTGCTGTTTTTTGGTTAACTGTGACATGATGTTCACCTGCATAATTCAGTACAATAGCTATATCAATAATTCAGCCTTCACAAAGACAAGAATAGACACTGTCAGCAAGGTATTTACTGGAGTGGATGCAGCCTGAGCATGTTTGGCATAGACAAACAACTATACAGTCTTCCAACAGGGATCAGGTGAGAGATTGCCCTGGGATTGGGATGTTTTGTATTTAAATCGGCCAGTCAGCAGCAATAACAATCTCCTGGACTGGAGCACAACACACACCTGGGATGCACTTAAATGTGTTATTGTGTCTGTTGAGTCACAACAGTTGACTTTGTTCCCAGCAGGCCGAGGGGCAGGCGGGCAAGCAAAGACAAGTAAGAGTTTCCAATGAGATTGATGACAAGCGAGCCTGAGGCTGCAGACTCACCAGCTCACCAGGTGCGGGGGTGGAAATTAATTATGTTTTAGGTTTTAATTAAAGGCCTGCGCACCTCTTTCAAAACAAGCTAATTGGCCGACTTTGGCTGTTCCAATAACAAATTACAAACAAAATAAAAAGATGCCTAAAAACCAAGTGGAAGAAGTCAATAATGATATGTTAATGTTTAGTTTTATTAATTAGTAATGCATGGAGAAGAGTGTGCATTGTTTTTTCGTGTAAATAATTAAATAAGCCAAATTTATTTACAACTATTGAAGTCAATTGAAATAAAATGTCCCTTTCGGCATTAAAATTATTATATAACCAACTCAAGAACTCCCTCATTACGCACCCCATCCAGTTGTAGAATCACTCGACATACAGCAATAGCTGACATTTGTCTATTACCTGACCGCTTCTATGTTAGCTACCTCTCTTTGTTTATAATGTATATTTTCTGCTGGATCTACTTTCTATTTTTTTTGTCACATGTACTGTAATATTGTACATGGTAATTGGGATTTGTTATATATTGTATATATCATATACAAATATAATATAATATAATACTATAATATATCAGTATATATTATATACAGTATATATAATATGTAAGTATTACATATATGTTATATTTTATATTGCTACTATGGTACATTTTTAGTCTACTGTATACCTTTTGTTTTCGCCCTCTTTTTGTGCCCTTGTGTGCAATATCCTTTCCATTCTTATCCTTTCCATCATTTGTAACTGAGCTACTGTGTTGAACAATTTCCCTTGTGGCTCAATAAAGTTTGTCTAAAGTCTAAGTCTAAACACTACAATGAATGTATTTTAGACTTTCAGTCAAATTAATAATCCATTAATTCATACATCCATCTGGTATACTGATTGTTCTTATTAAAGCCATTACCACTCACATTCATACTTGACAATTTAAAATCTCCAATTAACCTAGCATGCTTGTTTAATTGCTGCGCAAAGTTTGTTGAACATGCTGACATAAACCATAATCTATCACAGATAGTAAAACACTACGGTATTAATGTTAGCTAATTGTTTTAGTTTTTTTCTAATTTAAACAGAAATGTATGGGGGTAAGGCAGGGGTCGGCAACCAAAAATGTTGAAAGAGCCATATTGGACCAGAAATACAAAAAACTAATCTGTCTGGAGCTGCAAAAAATGAAAAGCCGTATATCAGTCTTATACATACTTGCCAACCCTCCCGTTTTTAGCGGGAGAATCCCGATATTCAGCGCCTCTCCCGACAACCTCCCGACAGAGATTTTCTCCCAACAAACTCCCGGTATTCAGCCGGAGCTGGAGGCCACGCCCCCCCAAAAAAAGTCTGCCGCAGCTGCGGTTGGACCTACCAGCCTCCGGGTACAAGTACTGGAGTACCAATTGCTTGCCAGGGAAGATCTTCCCCAGGAAGCAAGGATTGACCGGTTTTGGGCCATGCTAGGGAGAGATGGAAGATTCCACACTCTTGTGCATTTGATGAAAGCACTTTTGTGCGTGCCACACAGCAATGCATCATCAGAGAGGGTGTTCAGCATGGTTAGAAAAATAGTGACAGAGAATAGAAAGAGAATGGACAATTCAACCCTTAACAAAGCATTGTACTTTCAAGTACAACAATGAGTAGATGAGTGTTGTGTGTGTGTGTGTATATGTGTAAATAAATGAACACTAAAATTCAAGTATTTCTTTTATTTATATATATATAATAAAATATATATATATTTATATATATATATATATATATATATATATATATATATATATATATATATATATAGCTAAAATTCACTGAAAGTCAAGTATTTATATATATATATATATATATATATATATATATATATATATATATATATATATATATATATATATATATATATATATATATATATTTATTTATATATATATATATATATATATATATATATATATATATATATATATATATTTATATATATATATATATATATATATATATATATATATATATATATATATATATATATATGAAATACTTGAGTAGGTGAATTCTAGCTGTAAATATACTCTCCTCTTAACCACGCCCCTAACCACGCCCCCACCACAACCACGCCCCCAAACACGCCCCCCACCCCCCACTAAATTTCAAGTATTTCTTTTATTTATATATATAATTTAAAATATATATATATATATATATAGCTAAAATTAACTGAAAGTCAAGTATTTATATATATATATATACATATATATATATATATATATATATATATATATATATATATATATATATATATATATATATATATATATATATATATATATATATGAAATACTTGAGTTGGTGAATTCTAGCTGTAAATATACTCTCCTCTTAACCACGCCCCCAACCACGCCCCCCCACCCCCAACCAAGGCACCCCCCCCCCCCCTCTCCCCCTACCCAACTTCCCGATATTGGAGGTCTCAAGGTTGGCAAGTATGGTCTTATAATGAAGGCAACACATGACGTAAGTGTCTATGTTAGCTATATTAGCCTACTATCATAATGACTATGTGTTGCAGGCTGAAGCAAATCTTCGTTGACAGAAATGTTGAAATGTAATATTTATTCTACACATATTTACAACATTAATGTGGGTGACCAAGGACATCAAAGCCCTGCAGAATGAGAAGAAGAGGGCATTCAATGCTGGTAACAGGGAGGAGGTGAAAAGAGTTCAGGGGCTACTAAAGACCAAACTCAGGGAGGCCAAGGAGAACTAGAGGAGAAAGCTGGAAGGGAAGCTGAAGGACAACAACATGAAGGCGGTTTGGAGAGGTATGCAGACCATCACCGGCCTCAAACCGTCGGGGGGTAGGGGGTGGACGGAGACAAAGAGAGGGCCAATGAGCTAAACCAGTTCATTAACAGGTTTGACACAGTGGCTTCGACAAGCTCCTGACATGCCAGCCGGCCCCCTGACAACTTCAGTGAACCAATCCACCCCTCCCCCTTCTCACAGCCACCCAACTCCAATGACTACCTCCCCCCACTTAACACCTCACCCTCAGCTTGACGAACACCCCCCCTGCCCCCCCAACCACCTGAGACCCCCCCAGTGTGTCTGTCTGTAGACCAGGTGAATGCACAGCTAAAGAAGTTACACACAGGCAAGGCCGCGGGTCCTGACGGTGTGAGCCCCAGGGTGCTCAAAGCCTGCGCCCCACAGTTGTGTGGTGTGCTTCAGCACATCTTCAACATGAGCCTTAGGCTGCAGAAAGTCCCCACATTGTGGAAAACCTCATGCGTGGTCCCCATCCCCAGTGCAAGTGCACGAGACCCAGCACATCGAAGGACTACAGACCGGTGACTCTAACCTCCCATATCATGAAGACCATGGAGAGGTTGGTTCAGGAACAACTGCGCCCGACGAACAAGCCCCACCTGGACCCACTCTAGTTCGCCTATCAGCCCCGACTGGGAGTGGAGGATGTGGTCATCTACCTGCTGAACCGAGCCCACACCCACCTAGACAAGCCTGCGAGCAGTGTGGGGTCATGTTTTTTTTTTACTTCTCCAGTGCTTACGATACCATACGGCCCGAGCTACTGGGTGTGAAGTTAGAGACGATGCAGGTGGAGGCCCCTTTGGTGTCCTGGGTTGTTGATTACCTGACTAACAGACCACAGTATGTGCGACTGCAGGACTGTGTGTCTGACAGACTGGTCAGCAACACCGGGGCCCCGCAGGGCACAGTCCTCTCCCCCTTCCTCTTCACCATCTACACCACCAGTCAGAATCCTGCCACCTTCAGAAGTTTTCTGATGACTCTGCGATAGTGGAGTGTATTGAAGATGGTGATGAGGAGGAATACAGGGCACTGGTGGAGGACTTTGTCACATGGTGTGGAAAGAACCAACTCCAGCTCAATGTGACGAAGACCAAGGAGCTGGTTGTGGACCTGGGAAGAAGGAGGAGTACTCCGGCCACCCCTGTTTCCATCAGGGGGGTCGATGTGGACATGGTTGAGGATTATAAATATCTCGGAGTACACATCGACAACAAGCTGAATGGGTCAAAACACGCTGAGGCACTCTACAAGAAGGGTCAGGAGGCTAGGATCCTTCAACGTCTGTACAAAGATGATGAAGGTGTTCTACGAGTCGGTGGTGGCGGGCGCCATCTTGTACGCCGTGGCCTGCTGGGGCAGCAGACTGAGAGCGAGGGACGCAAACAGGCTGGACAAGCTGGTAAGGAAGGCCAGTAACGTGGTGGGAGTGGAGCTAGACTCTATGGCGGTAGTGTCAGAGAGGAAAAGTCTAGCAAAGCTCCTAGCCATTATGGACAACACCTCCCACCCACTACACTCGGACCTTTTGGAGAGAATGAGCACGTTCAGTGGAAGGCTCAGACTCCCAAAATGCAACACGGAACGACACAGGAAGTCCTTCATACCGACAGCCATCAGACTGTATAATGCATATGTTCCTTTTTGACTGTACTTAAATGTATAATAGACTGCATTTATATTATTCACATGTAAAAAATACCTCAGTGTTTATTGTCTATTGTGAGTGAACTGTGGTGCTGAATTTCCCCCAGTAATCAATAAAGTACTTTCTATTCTATTCTATTTTATTAGAAACCATTAGTTATATTAGTAAATCAGAGGCTACTTAGAAGGTGAGATAACTCCTGGAAATGACTGGCTTTTAATGGCCAAATGTATAAATGTGAGTGTCCAAGTTAAAGGAAACGGCAGGCTGTCTTCTTTTAATAGATTTATTACAATCTTTGTCAAGCTAGGTAATGTTTGCTGTGGTCTGGAACAACTTGACACACAAACAACTATCTGAAATGCAGCCAATATTACATACATATAATGTGTCATGAGACATGCAAAACTAAATTATATACGAAGAGGATACAAGTAAAGGATATTAAATGAGCTCAAATATACCTACAAATGAGGCATAATGATGCAATATGTACATACAGCTAGCCTGAATAGCATGTTAGCATTGATTAGCTTGCAGTCATGCACTAACCAAATATGCCTGATTAGCACTCCAACAAGTCAATAACATCAACAAAGCGCACCTTTGTTTGATTGATTGATTGATTGAGACTTTTATTAGTAGGTTGCACAGTGAAGTACATATTCCGTACAATTGACCACTAAATGGTAACACCCGAATAAGTTTTTCAACTTGTTTAAGTCGGGGTCCACTTAGATTGATTCATGATACAGATATATACTATCATATATACTATCATCATAATACAGTCATCACACAAGATAATCACATTGAATTATTTACATTATTTACAATCAGGGGTGTGGAGGGGGGGTGGGGGTGGGGGGGGGGGGGTTATGGACATCAAGTAGTGGACATAGAGAGAGAGAGAGAGAGAGAGAGAGAGAGAGAGAGAGAGAGAGAGAGAGAGAGAGAGAGAGATCAGAAGGCATAAGAAAAAGAAAAAGTATCTGCATTTGATTGTTTACATTTGATTATTAGCAATCCGGGGAGGGTGTTAGTTTAGGGTTGTAGCTGCCTGGAGGTGAACTTTTATTGCGGTTTTGAAGGAGGATAGAGATGCCCTTTCTTTTATACCTGTTGGGAGCGCATTCCACATTGATGTGGCATAGAAAGAGAATGAGTTAAGACCTTTGTTAGTTCGGAATCTGGGTTTAACGTGGTTAGTGGAGCACCCCCTGGTGTTGTGGTTATGGCGGTCATTTACGTTAAGGAAGTAGTTTGACATGTACTTCGGTATCAGGGAGGTGTAGCGGATTTTATAGACTAGGCTCAGTGCAAGTTGTTTAACTCTGTCCTCCACCTTGAGCCAGCCCACTTTGGAGAAGTGGGTAGGAGTGAGGTGTGATCTGGGGTGGAGGTCTAGAAGTAACCTGACTAGCTTGTTCTGAGATGTTTGGAGTTTAGATTTGAGGGTTTTGGAGGTGCTAGGGTACCAGGAGGTGCATGCGTAATCGAAAAAGGGTTGAACGAGAGTTCCCGCCAGAATCCTCAAGGTGCTTTTGTTGACCAGAGAGGAAATTCTGTAGAGAAATCTCGTTCGTTGGTTAACCTTTTTGATTGTGCATTCACGCACAGCATAAAACTTTTGGTGGACAAAATGATACAAAGGAGTGGAAGATTTTACCTGTAAACAAACTGTTGCGTCACACTCCACACTATGCTGAGTTCAAGAACTGCCGAAATTAGTAGGTTAAAACGATGTTCACCAAATACTCTCATAAATGATAAATGATAAATGGGTTATACTTGTATAGCGCTTTTCTACCTTCAAGGTACTCAAAGCGCTTTGACAGTATTTCCACATTCACCCATTCACACACACATTCACACACTGATGGCGGGAGCTGCCATGCAAGGCGCTAACCAGCAGCCATCAGGAGCAAGGGTGAAGTGTCTTGCCCAAGGACACAACGGACGTGACTAGGACGGTAGAAGGTGGGGATTGAACCCCAGTAACCAGCAACCCTCCGATTGCTGGCACGGCCACTCTACCAACTTCGCCACGCCGTCCTCATCAGTGAAGCATACACACAAACATATATAAGGGCTTTCTAACAATTGGGAAGGTTTGTGTCATGTTTGTCCTCAAACAAAAAACATACTAAAACAAAAAAATATTTTCCCCCCATCTTTTTCCATTTTCATTTATTTTCAAAAAATGCTCCAGGGAGCCACTAGGGCCGCACTAAAGAGCCGCATGCGCCTCGAGAGCCGCAGGTTTCTGACCCCCCGGGGTAAGGGGTAAATAAGTAGTACTAGTAAAGGTTAAATTAACCTAATTATTTCATTTGTAACACAGTTATCATCGTAAAAAGAGCACAGATATCTGCAAAACTGTATTTATTTGTTTATCTTCACATATTTCAGTTGTTTGTCTGAATGACCTACAGAGCATCGTTTTGTTGTTGTTTTTAGGTTTTCATCCTTGTTAGGTTGTTTTGGTCATGAGTAGCCTACTACAGTAGTGGGTTGTTTCAGCCCTGCCCTTCTCTGTCTCTGTCAGCCAATCAGCTTGCTGTCAGCTATCTCAATCTAGTCTGTGAATAAATAACAATACCCTGGATAACTATCTTTGTAAAAAAAAAATATGGACACATACATTTGTAAATAATTAGGATTATTTGATATTAAACATTTTATTTCTAAAATCAAAGCAGCTAATATTGAACGCACACCAACTTGATGTCCGTTGTTCTTATAAAAGTGACAATAGAGTTATTAAAAATATTTTTCTATGATATAATACAAAACCCAAACAACAGTGAAGTTGGCACGTTGTGTAAATGGTAAACAAAAACAGAATACAATGATTTGCAAATCCTTTTCAACCTATATTCAATTGAATAGACTGCAAAGACAATATATTTAATGTTCGAACTGGTAAACTTTGTTATTTTTTGCATTTGGAATTTGATGACTGCAACATGTTTCAAAAAAGCTGGCACAAGTGGCAAAAAAGACTGAGAAAGTGGAGGAATGCTCATCAAACACTTATTTGGAACATCTCACAGGTGAACAGGCTAATTGGAAACAGGTGGGTGCCGTGATTGGGTATAAAAGCAGCTTCCATGAAATGCTCAGTCATTCACAAACAAGGACGGGGCGAGGGTCACCACTTTGTGAACAAATGCGTGAGCAAATTGTCCAACAGTTTAAGAACAACATTTCTCAACAAGCTATTGCAAGGAATTTTGGGATTTCACCAACTACGGTCCGTAATATCATCAAAAGGTTCAGAGAATCTGGAGAAATCCCTGCAAGGCCGAAAACCAACATTGAATGCCCGTGACCTTCGATCCCTTTAGGCCAGGGGTCGGCAACCCAAAATGTTGAAAGAGCCATATTGGACCAAAAATAGAAAAACAAATCTGTCTGGAGCCGCAAAAAATTAAAAGCCATATTACATACAGATAGTGTGTCATGAGATATAAATTGAATTAAGATGACTTAAAGGAAACTAAATGACCTCAAATATAGCTACAAATGAGGCATAATGCTGCAATGTGTACATATAGCTAGCCTAAATAGCATGTTAGCATCGATTAGCTTGCAGTCATGCACTGACCAAATATGTCTGATTAGCACTCCACACAAGTCAATAACGTCAACAAAACTCACCTTTGTGGATTCACGCACAACGTTAAAAGTGTGGTGGACAGAATGAGACAGAAAAAGAAGTGGCATAAAACACGTCCTAGAAAGTCGGAGAAAGTTATACTTGTAAACAAACTACGGTGAGTTCAAGGACCGCCAAAATTAGTAGGACAAAACGGCGCTCGCCAAATACTCGAATCAGTGAAGCATGTTTAATATAAACAGTGTGCTTTATAACAATTAGGGAGGTTTGCGTCATGTTTGTCCTCCTACGGAAACCATATTAAAACAAAAACTTTTTTTTTTCCTCATCTTTTTCCATTTTTCATACATTTTTAAAAAAGCTCCTGAGAGCCACTAGGGCGGCGCTAAAGAGCCGCATGCGGCTCTAGAGCCGCGGGTTGCCGACCCCTGCTTTAGGCGGTACTGCATCAAAAAGCGACAACAGTGTGTAAAGGATATCACCACATGCGCTCAGGAACACTTCAGAAAACCACTGTCAGTAACTAAAGTTTGTCACTACATCTGTAAGTGTGAGTTTAAACTCTACTATGCAAAGCGAAAGCCATTTTTCAACAACACCCAGAAACGTCGCCGGCTTTGCTGGGCCTGAGCTCATCGAAGATGGACTGATGCAAAGTGGAAAAGTGTTCTGTGGTCTGACGAGTCCACATTTCAAATTGTTTTTGGAAACTGTGGATGTCGTGTCCTCCGGAACAAAGAGGAAAAGAACCATCCGGATTGTTATAGGCGCAAAGTTAAAAAAACAGCATGTGTGATGGTATGGGGGTGTATTAGTGCCCAGGGCATGGGTAACTTACACATCTGTGAAGGCAACATTAATGCTGAAAGGTACATACAGGTTTTGGAGCAACATATGTTGCCATCCAAGCAACGTTACCATGGACGCCCCTGCTTATTTCAGCAGGACAATGCCAAGCCAAGTGTTATAACAGCGTGGCTTCATAGTAAAAGAGTGCGGGTACTAGACTGGCCTGCCTGTAGTCCAGACCTAACTTCCATTGAAAATGTGTGGCGCAATATGAAGCCTAAAATACCACAACAGAGACCCCCGGACTGTTGAACCACTTAAGCTGTACATCAAGCAAGAATGGGAAATAATTCCACCTGAAAAGCTTCAAAAAATTGGTCTCCTCAGTTCCCAAACATTTACTGAATGTTGTTAAAAGGAAAGGCCATGTAACACAGTGGTAAAAATGCCAATGTGCCAACTTTTTTGCAATGTGTTGCTGCCATTAAATTCTAAGTTAATGATTATTTGCACACAAAAAAAATATGTTTCTCAGTTCGAACATTAAATATATTGTCTTTGCAGTCTATTCAATTGAATATAAGTTGAAAAAGATTTGCAAATCCTTGTATTCTGTTTTTATTTACGAATTACACAACGTGCCAACTTCACTGGTTTTGGGTTTTGTGTATAATATTAGCACACTACTTAATTGTGCATATTTTAATGAGGTCTTACAACAAACCAACAAAAGGTACAATACATGTATAAAAAAAACAATATAATATATTTGATCAAAATCCAAAACAAACCAATACAAATTGTGGTAGCCAATGACATAAAACTATTTAAAGTGAAAGAGTACATGTTGGGCTGTAAAAGTTCATCAGTAATTTAAGTACAAGATGATACATTAAATGTGGGGCTGGTTTAGGAGTTGAAGTGGCATTGTTTATACCTCTTTAAAGAGCATTTCTGGTGGAGTTTTTCCTAAATAAATCAGCTATAATAGAACATGTTTTCAAAACAGCTGTATAACAATGTTAATAGAGTATACACATTCTTATTATCTTTACCACTTGTAAGGCTGTGACTACTTCTTTATCATAGTAAATGCAGCATTTTTATGCTGTTACCTGATGTATCCAGGAGATGGCACTATAGTCCATCATATGAGGAGATTCAAAGCCCATGCAAGGAGCTGTGAAGAAGAGAAGGGTTCTCATGCTAATATGATTTGGTTTGGGGAAACCTATTAATGGAAAACAAATACAATAAAATACGTGGTTAAATGGTTGAATTTTAGTTTAGTTTAGTTTTGGGGTTATTTGACTTCATCAAGATCAAGAGCAAATTCAAATCAATGTCCATAAATCTCACACTCCTCAGTTAATTATACTAGAAATTAAATGGAATGTGAACTTCATGCAGTATTTGACACAACTTAGTCAATAGTGGAAAATGTGGAATTTTTGAGAAGGCCTTACTTGATGAATGTGGTGTTTATATTCAAGGCTTTCAAGCATTGTTGTGTTTATTGGTAGGTTTAGAACTGTATATTCAATCCATCCATACATTTTCTATTGCTAGTCGCAGGGCGCTGGAGCCTATCCTATCCCAGCATATTATGCAAAATATATCACCTATATACAAAATCCAAAACCAGTGAAGTTGGCACCTTGTGTAAATCGTAAATAAAAACCGAATACAATGATTTGCAAATCCTTTTTAACTAATATTCAATGGAATAGACTGCAAAGAGAAGATATTTAATGTTACAACTGAGAAACTTCTTTTTTTTTTTTGGCAAATGATCATTAACTTAGAATTTAGTGGCAACAACACATTGCAAAAAAGTTAGCACAGGGGCATTTTTACCACTGTGTTACATGGCCTTTCTTTTTAACAACACTCAGTAAACGTTTGGGAACCGAGGAGACCAATTTATGAAGCTTTTCAGGTGGAATTCTTTCCCATTCTTGCTTGATGTACAGCTTAAGTTGTTCAACAGTCCACGGTCTCCGTTGTGGCAGGAAAATATAAGATTTTTCTTCATCCTGCTCCTTCTCAGGCATTGGTGTGTAATGGTGTAACTGAATAATTGTGTTATAATTGTCTATCAAAGATGCACATCAATGAAGGAGATAAATAAAAATGAAATGAAATGAAAAATGGTATTTTAGGCTTCATATTGCGCCACACATTTTCAATGGGAGACAGGTCTGGACTACAGGCAGGCCAGTCTAGTACCCGCACTCTTTTATTATGAAGCCATGCTGTTGTAACACGTGGCTTGGCATTGTTTCGCTGAAATAAGCAGGGGCGTCCATGATAACGTTGCTTGGATGGCAACATATGTTACTCCAAAACCTCTATGTACCTTTCAGCATTAATGGTGCCTTCACAGATGTGTAAGTTACCCATGCCTTGGGCACTAATACACCCCCATACGATCACAGATGCTGACTTTTCAACGTTGCGCCTATAGCATGGTTCTTTTCCTCTTTGGTCCGGGGAACACGACGTCCACAGTTTCCAAAAACAATTTGAAATGTGGACTCGTCAGACCATAAAACACTTTTCCACTTTGCATCAGTCCGTCTTAGATGAGCTCGGGCCCAGCGAAGCCGGCGGTGTTTCTGGGTGTTGTTGATAAATGGCTTTTGCTTTGCATAGTACAGTTTTAACTTGCACTTACAGATGTAGCGACAAACTGTAGTTACTGACAGTGGTTTTCTGAAGTGTTCCTGGGCCCATGTGGTGATATCCTTTACACACTGATGTCGCTTTTTGATGCAGTACCGCCTGATGTATCAAAGGTCCGTAATATCATTGCTTACGTGCAGTGATTTCTCCAGATTCTCCGAACCATTTGATGATATTACGGACCGTAGATGGTGAAATCGCTAAATTCCTTGCAATAGATCGTTGAGAAATGTTGTTCTTAAACTGTTCGACAATATGCTCACACATTTGTTCACAAAGTGGTGACCCTCGCCCCATCCTTGTTTGTGAATGACTGAGCATTTCATGAGTTTGAGTTTGAGTTTATTTCGAACATGCAAGCATACAACATGATGCATCACAATTTCGAGTTTCTCTTTTCAACATGTTCGAAAAGGAGTAGGAAGAAGCAGAGCTTATTTAATCCTACCCCTTTTCTTTACATAACAGTTGCTAAAACTTCTTGTTCACTTCCTGTTCACAATTTATTCACAATAAACTCCATAAGTAATCACAATAAAAATAAATAAATAAATAATAGTAAGAATTTAATAACAATAATTGGTGAAGTAAGTCATATTTCATATGATGAGATAAGTAAGATTACTTTAAGAATGAATGGATGGATGGATGAAATAAATTGAGAATGTTTGTCATGGTTCTTCTTCTTTGTACTTTGTAAACACTTTAAGTTTGAAGAGTTTCTTGAAGTGTATCATATTAGTACATTGTTTGATTGCTTTGCTTAATCCATTCCATAATTTAATTCCACATACTGATATACTGAAGGTCTTAAGTGTTGTACGTGCATACAAATGTTTTAAATTACGTTTTTCTCTAAGATTATATCTCTCCACTTTTTTTGAGAAGAATTGTTGTATATTCTTGTGTAGCAGGTTATAGTTTGCCTTGTGCATAATTTTAGCTGTTTGCAAATTCACTATGTCGTGGAATTTCAGTATTTTTGATTCAATAAATAAAGGGTTTGTATGTTCTCTATATCCAACACGATGTATTATTCTAACTGATCTTTTTTGTAACACCGTTAATGAATGAAGTGTACTTTTGTAGTTATTTCCCCATATTTCTACACAGTAGCTCAGATATGGTAACACTAGTGAGCAGTAGAGAATATGAAGGGATTTTTTGTCTAGAACATGTTTTGCTTTATTCATTATTGACGTGTTTCTTGCAACTTTATGTTGTATATTTTTTACGTGAGATTTCCAGTTCAATTTATCATCAATCATTATACCTAGAAATGTAGTTTCATTTACTCTTTCAATTTCTACTCCATCTATTTGTATTTGTGTTTGACTTTCTCTTCTATTGTTACCAAATAGCATTATCTTAGTTTTCCTGAGATTCAAGAAAGCTGCTTTTAATATATTTTGAAAAGGATTTGCAAATCATTGTATTCTGTTTTTATTTACCATTTACACGTGCCAACTTCACTGGTTTTGGGTTTTGTAAGTTGGCTCGTGAATCTCATCTTCTCATCTGTGAGTTTCTTTCTATATAAAGTTTTAGGGGAACAACGCCTGCAAAAGTGGAACCAGGTCTGAGAGAGTAAGCATAGGCACCCGGGGCCTCATGTATTAAGCGCGCGTACAAACTTTTTCATGGCAAAGTTGAGAAGTACCAAGAATAACCTGAACATAGAAATGTGCGGTGCCTGACACACTTACAGTTTTAGAAGCTGTGAATACACACAGAGGTAATCGTTCGGGCCTTGCCAACATATGACTTCGACAATGTAGCAGATCGAGGCAAGGACAACATTTCCGCCAATGCATTTACTGTAATTCTTTATGTTCATGGTTGCGGCACAAAAGGCACCGGAGACATTGGAGAAATGGTTCGACTTTGTGTCACGTGACTGCTACCACAAGGTTGCAATAATAAATTGAGTAATCAAAAAAGAATCAAAGTCTTTCCTATCCTTTGTGATATGCTGGCATCTTTACATTTAAAAGATTGCAAACCAAATAGTACATAATTTTCACATGAAAGTGTAATGTGGCTGTGAGCAGACTACTATATGAACACATTTTGTCGTGAGTTATATGTTATGGTGGGGTCGCATGGTTATGCGCTGGTCGTTTCCCCAAGATGCAGATGGACGTTCGGAAGCAGTGTGCAGGTAAGAAAAAGGGTTTATTATAATGACT
Organism: Entelurus aequoreus; assembly: GCF_033978785.1. Lineage (NCBI taxonomy): Eukaryota > Metazoa > Chordata > Actinopteri > Syngnathiformes > Syngnathidae > Entelurus > Entelurus aequoreus. The sequence continues at coordinate 9,759,227 of NC_084740.1, read as the reverse complement.
CGGAAAGAATACAAAACTTAGGAACGTGCCGCTGGCACGGGAAGCTACGGAAAAACTAGCACAGGAATAAGGAGCAAGAAGCCAACATAACGTGTTGCGTGAAGCAAACAAAACAGCCAGAGTGTGGCGAAAGGCAGGACTAAATAGATCTCTGATTAGTGACCGGGAGCAGGTGAGTGTCCCGACCACTCATCTGAGGCAGGTGAACATAATCAGCACTCATGGCAACAGGGAACACAAAACAGGGGTGCTGAAACAGAAACAAGGGAATCCTAAATGTATTGTACCATATGTCCCGACAAGAAATCTGCGTTCAAAGAACTCCGGCTTATTAGTGATTCCCAGAGCCAAAAAAAAGTCTGCGGGCTATAGAGCGTTTTCTATTCGGGCTCCAGTACTCTGGAATGCCCTCCCGGTAACAGTTAGAGATGCTACCTCAGTAGAAGCATTTAAGTCCCATCTTAAAACTCATTTGTATACTCTAGCCTTTAAAATAGACCCCCCCTTTTTTAGACCAGTTGATCTGCCGTTTCTTTTCTTCTCTCCTCTTCTCCCCTGTCCCTTGCGAGGGGGAGTTGCATAGGTCCGGTGGCCATGGATGAAGTGCTGGCTGTCCAGAGCCGGGACCCCGGGTGGACCACTAGCCTGTGCATCGGTTGGGGACATCTCTGCGCTGCTGACCCGTCTCCGCTCGGGATGGTTTCCTGTTGGCCCCGCTGTGGACTGGACTCCCGCTGATGTGTTGGATCCACTGTGGACTGGACTTTCACAATGTTATGTCAGACCCACTCGACATCCGTTGCTTTCGGTCTCCCCTAGAGGGGGGGGGGGGGGGTTACCCACATATGCGGTCCTCTCCAAGGTTTCTCATAGTCATTCACCGACGTCCCACTGGGGTGAGTTTTTCCTTGCCCGTATGTGGGCTCTGTACCGAGGATGTCGTTGTGGCTTGTACAGCCCTTTGAGACACTTGTGATTTAGGGCTATATAAATAAACATTGATTGATTGATTGATTGAAACAAAACATGATTCGGGTTACGGATCATCACAGTAACGGTGTCGTGATCACAAGCTTGTCTGCCTAAGTTTGCATCATCGAGTGGTCTGCTGCTTCCTCGCTTCCCTGTAAATGTATTGTCACCTGAAAAGTAGATAGCTGACAATGTAATCCGAAAAGTTGGTACACCATAACAGCCTTTTAGGACCTGGAACTGGCAAGGATGAGATGGAAAAACGCTTGTACAGAATTGAATGGCTCCCATAGGCACCATTGTAGGCAGACTTTTGATCAAATGTATTTAATATTTAGAATGCATTTAAAAAAAATACATCCGTCATCATGTCTTTCATAATGATCGTGAACGACAGACAAAATAAAATAAAAAAACTGCAGTTCCCTAACAAGCAAAACAAGTATAATTTTTAAAATGTATCTCAAGTTCAAATGAATGAGTATTTGTTTACTAAACATCCATGCCAAGTGACAGTCTTGTTAAGTGTCTGCCATTCATCATAAGACTCGCAGGGGGTCATTTTGCTACAGTTTCAAGAGCAGAGTAAGGACAAGTTGTGACAGAAGGCAAGCGACACTAAATCCCAGAGGAAGGGACTTTTAGCTCGTTATTGTATGAGTGTAGGTAAAAGTACCTCAGGTGTAAGTCAAGGTCAAGCCTGAGGCACCAGACCTTGTTCCCATCCCACATGGCTAAGCCTCCGGAGACCACTGATCTGTTTGATACATCAGGCACTGCTTACTACTCCTTTTTAATTAAACGTGGCCCTAAGAGGAAAGTCTTCAGTGGAAAACAACAATAACATCAAATTAAAGATGACACGGTCCAACGCTCTGCTTAATCAGGTGTGCGTAAGAGTTTATTTGGATCACTTGTCAAAAGAGTAACTTTAATATCCTTATCCGGATGCAAAACTTCAACTTAATTAGACGGTTTTAATAAATTACTGGACAAAAGTGCACATTTATTCATGCTTTTAAAGATCAAAAGTATGTCAAGTGTGGTGTGTTATTCTATGTGTTACGGTGTTCTAGAAAGGTGTGGGAAGCTGAGTCAATTTAAGATCTTGAATAGATTGTATTGTACATCATCTCAGCTGTTTAAAATTGGCATAGTAGATAGCAAATTATGTATGAAGTGTCGGGCAGCTGACGGAACTCTTGTTCATTTACTGTGGGAATGTCAGAGAATAAAAGAGTTATGGTTGAAAACAACAAAAGAAGCAATCACATTCCTAAATATAAACATCCCAATGACACTGCAAACTTGTATTCTTGGTGATCTGCATCAATTTAGTAACGTATCATCAAAAGAATAAACATGTGTTTCGTTCAATATGCATCATAACAAAAAGGGTAATACTAAAAAAAATGTTGATAGTCCAACTCCTACTGACTGGTATACACAAGCTATGGAGATGATATCAGTAGAAAAAACTGCATTTAGTTTGGATAATAATGAGTCATATATTGGAATATGGGATCCATTATTTCAATTAGTTTTAACTATTAAATGAACCTAAAATATGACTTATTGTATCTTTGTTGAGAATATTGGACACAATGTGTTGTCAAGCTTATGAGATGCGATGTAAGTGTAAGCCACTGTGACACTATTGTTAATTTTTTTAATTTTTTTTTATAAATGGCTGTGATGATAATGTCAATGAGGGATTTCTAATCACTGTTATGTTGGAATTCTTAATAATTTTGATACTGTTGTTGATATTATTAATTTTTGTTTGACTACTTTTGGATTGTTTTGTGTCACGTTTGTGTGTCCTCTCAATTGCTCTGTTGGTTGCTATTCTGAATGTTGCTGTTTTGGTTTTGGAATTGGAATTGTATTATTATGGTATTATTGTGTATTATTTTGTTGGATTGATTAATAAAAAAAGAAAAAGAAAAAAGAAAGGTGTGGGAAGAAATACAAAGTTGAAGGGGGACATTTTGAGCATTTGCGATTAAACTGTTGAATGAATGCAATTGTAATAGTTTTACGAGGTCAAAATTGTTGGTACCCTTACACCAAAGAAAGAAAGACCTACAACAACCACTACTAAACTGATAAAACGGACAAAACACAAATAAACATTTTATTTTATGTGTGGTCCAAAATAACTTTAAAAAAAATAGCAGTAATGAACTGGCTAGTAGGCCTGACCCCTGACACAACCTTTCTAAGCATTTACTGCAATCAGGCCCTTTCTGTAACTCTCAGTGATACTACTGCATCTGTCGCCAGGCGTTTTGGCCGACTCCTTGTGCGCAAAAGATTCCAGTTCTCTTAGGCTTGATACATCTCTTCTAGAAATTGCATGTTTAAGCTCTTTCCACAGATGTTCAATTGGATTTAATTCAGGGCTCATAGACGGACACTTTTGAATAGTTTCGCCCTTAGCCATTCTTAAGGGGTTTCGGCTGTGTTTTGGGTAATTGTCTTGTTGGAGGACCCATGACTTGCAATTAAGACTTAGATTTCACATTTTGGCTTGATAGCACGGTGGAAGAGGGGTTAGTGCGTCTGCCTCACAATACGAAGGTCCTGAGTAGTCCTGGGTTCAATCCCGGGCTCGGGATCTTTCTGTGTGGAGTTTGCATGTTCTCCCCGTGACTGCGTGGGTTCCCTCCGGGTAGTCCGGCTTCCTCCCACTTCCAAAAACATGCACCTGGGGATAGGTTGATTGGCAACACTAAATTGGCCCTAGTGTGTGAATGTTGTCTGTCTATCTGTGTTGGCCCTGTGATGAGGTGGCGACTTGTCCAGGGTGTACCCCGCCTTCTGCCCGATTGTAGCTGAGATAGGCTCCAGCACCCCCCGCAACCCCGAAGGGAATAAGCGGTAGAAAAATGGATGGATGGATGGTCTTGCCTTTTATACTTGCGCAGATCAAAGACCAAAGCCTTCTTAGTACATAACCGAGTCTCCTCAATGTTTTACAGTGGGTGTTGGTCTTCTTTTCTCTGTATGCTGTATATGTGTAAACCTATATAAACGTACAGCTGATATGATTTGCATGCATTATAATATTAGGGGAACAACTTGTGATTGCAGTACTTGAAAAGACTACTACTATTATGTCCATATTTTGTGAGCGTTAATGTGAATGGCTGTGATTGACTAGCGACCGGTCCAGGGTGTATACATACACCCCCCCCCCAACCCCCCAAACCAAACACCCTCGACGCAAATCCCATAGGGGTGATGGAAGGATGGTCAGCGCCGAGAGCTGCGGCCTACCACCATTACTCCGCCCCTTCCCTCTGTTGCTAGATATCTCGAGATGTATGTTGTAATATGTATATGTGCTTTGCTATGGAGGTTTTTTTCCCACTCCAGACTGGGCCCCCTTAGGAGCCCAGTCTAGATTGTATTTTTTTACTCATCCTTCCCCAGCGTTTTACCTTTTTCCCCATCTTTTACGGGGCGCCTTGTGGCGACCCATCAGTGTTCCTGTTCTGTAACCCTGTACACTGTTTGTTTGTCTAATCTTGAACGGGTTTGTGCTGAAAACAAAGTTTCGTTGTACTTGTGCAATGACAATAAAAGACCTATCCTATCCTATCCCGCCTCTTGCATAAAAAAAATGACATCATGCTAAATCATCCTCATCATCATTGACTGCACTCGTATAATGCTCGACCCATCACATTTGGTGTCATTAGAGAATATTTTGTGTACATCTTCTAGATGTATGACTGCGTCTGTGGGATGTTACTTCTTGTTTCTCACAACAGCCTTCGCAGCGGAGGATGAGGCTCCACATTGTGAGGCGTTGGGTAGGTCAGAATTCCCTCTCTTATCTGAGGAAGGGGACATCACCATTGGAGGTGCATTTTTCATACATAGTCAAATTTCCAAGCCTCAACTGTCTTTCAGAGAGACTCCAGAACCCATAAGATGTTCCAGGTACTAGATGCTCTTTTGTGTTGATGGTACACACTGTATGAACATACAGTCTGAATGCTTTTTTTCAGGATAAATCTTAGAGAATTACGTTTTGCGCAAACAATGATATTCGCAATCAAGGAGATCAACAATAGCTCTATGGTGCCCAATGTCTCCATCGACTATAAGGTGTTTAACACCTGTGGGTCAGCGCTGCCTTCAGTGCGTGCCGCCATGGGTCTGACGAATGGACCACAAGCACCAAACTGCTCAAGTCAATCATCGGTTCACGCCATCATTGGTGCCTCCGAGTCATCCTCAACCATCGCCATGTTACAAACATCTGGGATTTAATTGTTGTCACTATTGTCGCTTTTGTGAGTCTCACTTTTTTCTCTCAAATTTTTTTCTCCAGATCAGCCACTTTGCCTGTTTAAGTAACAGAAAGGAGTACCCCACCTTCTTTAGAACCATCCCCAGTGACTACTTCCAGAGCAGAGCCTTGGCAAAATGGGTCAAACACTTTGGCTGGTCCTGGGTCGGCACCGTTAGAAGCAACAACGACTATGGCAACAATGGCATGGCTACATTTATTGCAGCTGCAGGCCAAGAGGGAGTCTGTGTTGAGTACTCTGAAGCCATCTCCAGGACTGATTCCGCCGAGAAGGTGTCACAAATTGTCAGAAGGATCGGCAGCGGCACAGCTCAGGTTTTAGTTGCTTTCTGCGCACGGGGCGAGATGGACGTTTTGCTGGAAGAAGCGATAAACCAGAACCTGGCTGGGTTGCAGTGGGTTGGCAGTGATTCCTGGATCACAGCCAAACATCTCTCCATCAAGAAGTACTCGCACATCTTGACAGGGGCTCTGGGTTTCACCATCAGAAAGACCAAAATCCTTGGCCTGCGAGAGTTTCTGCTGCAGGTTAACACAACTCAGAATTAACTGCTCAAAGAATTCTGAGAAGCGAATTTTGACTGTAGCTTTCATTCCGACCCACACGATACTAAGCAGTGTACTGGCTCTGAGGGGCTGGAGAATATTGACAATGCTTTACGGACGTGTCCGACCTAAGGATATCTAACAATGTCAATCAATCAATCAATGTTTATTTATATAGCCCTAAATCACAAGTGTCTCAAAGGGCTGTACAAGCCACAACGACATCCTCGGTACAGAGCCCACATACGGGCAAGGAAAAACTCACCCCAGTGGGACGTCGGTGAATGACTATGAGAAACCTTGGAGAGGACCGCATATGTGGGTAACCCCCCCCCCTCTAGGGGAGAGCGAAAGCAACGGATGTCGAGTGGGTCTGACATAACATTGTGAAAGTCCAGTCCACAGTGGATCCAACACATCAGCGGGAGTCCAGTCCACAGCGGGGCCAACAGGAAACCATCCCGAGCGGAGACGGGTCAGCAGCGCAGAGATGTCCCCAACCGATGCACAGGCTAGTGGTCCACCCGGGGTCCCGGCTCTGGACAGCCAGCACTTCATCCATGGCCACCGGACCTATGCAACTCCCCCTCGCAAGGGACAGGGGAGAAGAGGAGAGAAGAAAAGAAACGGCAGATCAACTGGTCTAAAAAGGGGGGGTCTATTTAAAGGCTAGATTATACAAATGAGTTTTAAGATGGGACTTAAATGCTTCTTCTGAGGTAGCATCTCTAACTGTTACCGGGAGGGCATTCCAGAGTACTGGAGCCCGAATAGAAAACGCTCTATAGCCCGCAGACTTTTTTTTGGCTCTGGGAATCACTAATAAGCCGGAGTTCTTTGAACGCAGATTTCTTGCCGGGACATATGGTACAATACAATCGGCGAGATAGGCTGGAGCTAAACCGTGCAGTACTTTATACGTAAGTAGTAAAACCTTAAAGTCGCATCTTAAGTGCACAGGAAGCCAGTGCAGGTGAGCCAGTATAGGCGTAATATGATCAAACTTTCTTGTTTTTGTCAAAAGCCTTGCAGCCGCATTTTGTACCAACTGTAATCTTTTAATGCTAGACATAGGGAGGCCCGAAAATAATACGTTACAGTAATCGAGACGAGATGTGTATAAGGATGTGTATGCAGTGGCCCACGCCACACATAACATGTTCCGATGTCGACAAAGTGTCTCCAACGTGACCCTGTCATGTGTTTGGCCAGATAACTTAGAAACAGAGAAGGTTAGAAGTCACCTCCTTAAAGTAATGACTTTATTTAACTACATTTTATTTTAGGAAACTGAAAAGCTTTTCCCATTTTTAGGTTGTGAAACACCTGCAAACTGTAAACTTCACTCTTCAGTCCGGCGAAAACGTGCACTTTGACAAGAACAGAGACCCCGCTGCAATATATGAGCTGGTGAACTGGCAGAAAGACGCAGTGGGAGGTGTTGTCTCTGTGGCTGTCGGGAGCTACGAGGCTTCACTACCACAGGGAAATAATTTCAAGATGAACGGAATGGACATCACCTGGGCTACTGATTCCTCAAAGGTACCCATCTCCGTACAAAAACTGAGATGTGTCCATGGTATTTAAAATGGAGTGCTGCTGATTGTTGCAGAGACCCGAGTCCGTGTGCAGTGACAGTTGTCCGCCAGGCTTTCGTAAAGCCGCCATTAGCTTGTGCTGCTGGGGAGATCAGCAACTCCACTAGTGAGTTTTAAGATGAAATATTAATGTTCTGTTAGCTACACATTAGGGTTGTACGGTATACCAGTATTAGTATAGTACCGCAATACTAATTAATCATGTTCGGTTCTATACCGCCTCTGAAAAGTAACGGTCCGCCACCACTGTAATGATACCAAGTACAGTAGCATATCTAGTCGATACTACTATGATTACGTCGATATGTTTTGGCATCACAATATCTTCTTTGGTTTTTTTAAAATGTATATTATGTTTATAAACTCAGGAAATATGTCCCTGGACACATGAGGACTTTGAATATGACCAATGTATGATCCTGTAACGACGGCCGAGTCATACCAAAGACTATAAAAATGGGACCCATTACCTCCCTGCTTGGCACTCAGCATCAAGGGTTGGAATTGGGGGTTTAATCATCAAAATGATTCCCGAGCGTGGCCACCACTGCCGCTCACTGCTCCCCTCACCTCCCAGGGGGTCGAACAAGGGGATGGGTCAAATGCAGAGGGTAATTTCACCACACTGAGTGTGTGTTTGATTATCAGTGGTACTTTAACTTTACCTTAACTTGGTATTGGATTGATACCTAAATTTGTGGTATCATCCAAAACTAATGTGAAGTATTAAACAACAGAAGAATAAGTGATTATTACATTTTAACAGAAGTGTAGATGGAACATGTTAAAAGAGAAAGTAAGGAGATATTAACAGTAAATGAACAAGTAGATTAATCATTCATTTTCTACCACTTGTCCTTAATAATGTTGACAAAATCATAATAGAATGGAAAATGACACAATATGTTATTGCATACGTCAGCAGATAAATTAGGAGCATTTGTTTGCCGTTTACTACTAAAAGACAAGTTGTCTAGTATGTTCACTATTTTATTTAAGGACAAACTTGCAATAAGAAACATGTTTAATGTACCCTAAGATTTTTTGTTAAAACAAAGCCAATAATGCAATTTTTTGTGGTCCCCTTTATTTAGAAAAGTACCAAAAAGTATCGAAATCATTTTGGTACCGGTACCAAAATATTGGTATCTGGGCAACACTGCTACACACACTGACTGGCCACACCATTAGGTACACTTGCTCAATCTAAGCTGTATAAACTAAAGAAAATCATGATACTCGGTTTTGACTGTCAATAGTGAGTGGTGTGCGTACTACCTTGACTACATACACTCGGTGCATGTGTTCTATTTAGATTCTGCAGAGTGTTTCCAGTGCATGAGAGAGGATTGGTCCAATGAAGACCACAGCCAGTGTGTGCCAAAGGTCATTGGCCCTGCACTCTTTAGTATTTACATGCTGCCGCTGGGTGACATCATACGCAAGTACGGTGTTAGCTTTCACTGTTATGCTGATGACACCCAACTCTACATGCCCCTAAAGCTGACCAACACGCCGGACTGTAGTCAGCTGGAGGCGTGTCTTAATGAAATTAAACAATGGATGTCCGCTAACTTTTTGCAACTCAACGCTAAGAAAACGGAAATGCTGATTATCGGTCCTGCTAGACACCAACATCTATTTAATAATACCACCTTAACATTTGACAACCAAACAATTAAACAAGGAGACTCGGTAAAGAATCTGGGTATTATCTTCGACCCAACTCTCTCGTTTGAGTCGCACATTAAGAGTGTTACTAAAACGACCTTCTTTCATCTCCGTAATATCGCTAAAATTCGTTCCATCTTGTCCACTAGCGACGCTGAGATCATTATTCATGCGTTCGTTACGTCTCGTCTCGATTACTGTAACGTTTTATTCTCGGGCCTCCCTATGTCTAGCATTAAAAGATTACAGATGGTACAAAATGCGGCTGCAAGACTTTTGACAAAAACAAGAAAGTTTGATCATATTACGCCTATACTGGCTCACTTGCACTGGCTTCCTGTGCACTTAAGATGCGACTTTAAGGTTTTATTACTTACGTATAAAGTGCTGCACGGTTTGGCTCCAGCCTATCTCGCCGATTGTATTGTACCATATGTCCCGGCAAGAAATCTGCGTTCAAAGAACTCCGGCTTATTAGTGATTCCCAGAGCCAAAAAAAAGTCTGCGGGCTATAGAGCGTTTTCTATTGGGGCTCCAGTACTCTGGAATGCCCTCCCGGTAACAGTTAGAGATGCTACCTCAGTAGAAGCATTTAAGTCCCATCTTAAAACTCATTTGTATAATCTAGCCTTTAAATAGACTCCCCTTTTTTAGACCAGTTGATCTGCCGTTTCTTTTCTTCTCTCCTCTTCTCCCCTGTCCCTTGCGAGGGGGAGTTGCATAGGTCCGGTGGCCATGGATGAAGTGCTGGCTGTCCAGAGCCGGGACCCCGGGTGGACCACTAGCCTGTGCATCGGTTGGGGACATCTCTGCGCTGCTGACCCGTCTCCGCTCGGGATGGTTTCCTGTTGGCCCCGCTGTGGACTGGACCCCCGCTGATGTGTTGGATCCACTGTGGACTGGACTTTCACAATATTATGTCAGACCCACTCGACATCCGTTGCTTTCGGTCTCCCCTAGAGGGGGGGGGGGGGGGGGGGGGGTTACCCACATATGCGGTCCTCTCCAAGGTTTCTCATAGTCATTCACCGACGTCCCACTGGGGTGAGTTTTTCCTTGCCCGTATGTGGGCTCTGTACCGAGGATGTCGTTGTGGCTTGTACAGCCCTTTGAGACACTTGTGATTTAGGGCTATATAAATAAACATTGATTGATTGATTGACATTGATTGATTGAGTTCCTGTCCTATGGAGAAACCACGGGGGCTTTGCTGACCAAATTCTCACTCTTTGGAGCAAGTCTAACTGTAATGGTGTCCTGTATCTTCTTCTGCTTCCGACACACTCCTCTTGTGAGAGCCAGCAACTCAGAGCTGAGCTTCCTCCTGCTCTTCTCCCTGACTTTGTGCTTCCTGTGCTCACTGACGTTCATGGGCAAGCCTTCAGACTGGTCCTGCATGCTGCGCCACACGGCCTTTGGTATTACTTTTGCCCTATGGCTTTCCTGTGTCTCGGTAGTAATGGCCTTCAAGGCAACATAATGGTTCGATGTTCTGCTTGGGTTCTCCAGCTGGGTTCTGGGTTGTGTTGGTGTACATCGGCCTGCTTGCTGTTCTGTGCTTCGTCCTCGCTTTTTTGGTTCGAAAAACTGCCGGACAATTTTAATGAAGCCAAATTCATCACTTTCAGCATGTTGATATTTTGTGCAGTCTGGATCTCTTTTATCCCTGCTTATGTCAGCTCTCCCGGAAAGTTTACAGTCACAGTAGAGATCTTTGCAATTCTGGCATCAAGCTTTGGGTTACTTTTCTGTATATTTGCGCCAAAATGTTATATTTTACTGTTGAAACCAGAGAGGAATACAAAGAAACATGATTGGGAAAAAACAATGACAGTGGAATATTTTAATGGCATTGTAAGATTATCTTTTCCCTGGAAAATTACTATTCAAAAGTTGTACTGATAAGATTACGTGTAGATAACCTATGTTTTGCTGCGTTTTATTTTATGTTGAGGTGATATAACCACTCCTGTTATAATATAAACAGACTTCAATAAATATACGCTCATTGAACAATTTATTTGATACATGTTTTTAGAGCTAATACAAGAGCTGTGTCAAAAAGTTTGTCTAATGTTGCGTCTGGCCAGTCTTCCTCTCATGGAATTAAAGGCCTACTGAAAGCCACTACTACCGACCACGCAGTCTGATAGTTTATATATCAATGATGAAATCTTAACATTATAACACATGCCAATACGGCCGGGTTAACTTATAAAGTGACATTTTAAATTTGCCGCTAAACTTCCGGTTCGAAACGCCTCTGAGGATGACGTATGCGCGTGACGTAGACCGGCGAACACGGGTATGCCTTCCACATTGAAGCCAATACGAAAAAGCTCTGTTTTCATTTCATAATTCCACAGTATTCTGGACATCTGTGTTCGTGAATCTGTTGCAATCATGTTCATTGCATTATGGAGAAGGAAGCTGAGCAAGCAAAGAAGAAAGTTGTCGGTGCGAAATGGACGTATTTTTCGAACGTATTCAGCAACAACAGTACACAGCCGGCGCTTCTTTGTTTACATTCCCGAAAGATGCAGTCAAGATGGAAGAACTCGGATAACAGAGACTCTAACCAGGAGGACTTTTGACTTCGATACACAGACGCCTGTAGAGAACTGGGACAACACAGACTCTTACCAGGATTACTTTGATTTGGATGACAAAGACGCAGACGTGCTACTGTGAGTATGCAGCTTTGGCTTCTAAACATTTGATCGCTTGACCATATGTGCGCAACTTTTTTTTGCGTATGTACGTAACTTTTTTAAAATATATAAGCTTTATGAACCTTGGGTTAGGTGAACGGTCTTTTGGGCTGAGTGATTGTGTGTGTTGATCAGGTGTTTGAATTGTATTGGCGTGTTCTATGGAGCTAGGAGCTAGCATAGGAGCTAGGAGCTAGCATAACAAACACGCAGGTGTTTTTATGCAGGATTAATTTGTGGCATATTAAATATAAGCCTGGTTGTGTTGTGGCTAATAGAGTAAATATATGTCTTGTGTTTATTTACTGTTGTAGTCATTCCCAGCTGAATATCAGGTACCGTGAGTATGCAGCCTTGGCTGCTAAACATTTGATAGCTTGACCGTATGTGCGCGTCACGTACGTAACTTTTTAAAAATATATAAGCTTTATGAACCTTGGGTTAGGTGAACGGTCTTTTGGGCTGAGTGATTGTGTGTGTTGATCAGGTGTTTGAATTGTATTGGCGTGTTCTATGGAGCTAGGAGCTAGCAGAGGAGCTAGGAGCTAGCGTAACAAACACGCAGGTGTTTTTATGCAGGATTAATTTGTGGCATATTAAATATAAGCCTGGTTGTGTTGTGGCTAATAGAGTATATATATGTCTTGTGTTTATTTACTGTTGTAGTCATTCCCAGCTGAATATCAGGTCACCCCCGGCTCTCACAGCATCTTCCCTATCTGAATAGCTTCAACTCCCCACTAGTCCTTCACTTGCACTTTACTCATCCACAAATCTTTCATCCTCGCTCAAATTAATGGGGAAATTGTCGCTTTCTCGGTCCGAATCTCTCTCACTTCATGCGGCCATCATTGTAAACAATAGGGAACTTTGCGTATATGTTCAACTGACTACGTCACGCTACTTCCGGTAGGGGCAAGCCTTTTTTTTATCAGATACCAAAAGTTGCAATCTTTATCGTCGTTGTTCTATACTAAATCCTTTCAGCAAAAATATGGCAATATCGCGAAATGATCAAGTATGACACATAGAATAGATCTGCTATCCCCGTTTAAATAAAAAAAAATCATTTCAGTAGGCCTTTAAAGTCACTGGTCAATCCCAAATTCTTTCAGATGACATATATGTTGAGTAAGAAGAACCATCAAGACAGAATAGGAATATTATCAAGTTTTGCTAAAGCTTTAGGAGACCACCCTTACAATGCAGTAATACCAGCGTCTCGAAGCATTCTGAAAATCAAACGGAAAGAGACAGCTTATTGAGTACGAAAACAGCCCCCACCCGCCCAGAAAGGAATACAGCCTCATTGTTCTAATACTGATAAGGTAAAAAGGGAGTACACATACTCCCACATTCCAACGCCTTCAAGGTAAGGCACAGAGTTTACTTGCGTACATAAGTTACAAGCATAAAGAGTACACATGGGAAAATATTAGCTGCTTTAAACATGACTATGAATAAAGAAAGAACTCTTAAAAATATATGCATTCTCCACACTAACCAATTGGGATAGGTATCGAATTCCATCGGTACTAACGGGTATCAATTCACATAAAATCAAACAGTATCATATTTCGAAACTTTTGTTTCCCTTGACGTCACATCCGGTTACAGACTGGTCACCGGCTCAAACACTTGGTAAAACAAGCAATCCAGCAGTACTCAGTGCAGATTGTTTCTAGGTAATGCTACTTTTTTTCCATGGCAGCAAAGCAAGTATGCCTGACGCAAAGTATTTGAACATAAAGTTTGGCTCCACTTGTTTAAAATGTGGTAGCTCAATGCTAAGTTACATTGGTTCTGCCATATACATGGTTCGGATTAGCATTAGCGATTTTACACGGCAATTTTTAACACCCCCAAATTTGAGATTTGCGTTATCAATCAAACAATCAAACAGCTAGTGTGTAATAAGTACAATACTTACAGTACAAACACTTTGTAGGGCTCAACGTAACATTCCATTTCATGGCTGTAATCTATACACTACAGCACAGGTGTCAAACTCAAGGCCCGGGGGCCAAATCTGGCCCGCCACATTATTTTAAGTGGCCCGCGAAAGCCTATAAATAATATGCGTTAATAAAATGCTTAATCTTTTCTTACTAAATATATTTATTTCCCTTTTGAAAGCCCTCTAGATCACTAAGATCTTCTGAGATCAATCTGTTAGCGGTTCCCAGAGTAAACTCCAATCAAGGGAGAGCATCATTCAGTCACTATTCAACAAATAGCTGGAATAAACTTCCTGAAGATGTCAGACTTTCCCCAACTCTGACTACTTTTAAAACTATACTGAAAACTTTTATGTTCACCTTAGCTTTCATCTAAATCTTTGAATCTTTTAACTTTTAACGTCTGCACTGTTTTTATTTTTTATTGTCTGCATTTTAATTTTAATTTTAATTTTGCTTTTATTTTCTTTCATTTCACTTTGTTGCCCCACATGTTGTGCTGTGAAGCACTTTGAGTCTGCCTTGTGTATGAAAAGTGCTATACAGATAAAGTTGCCTTGCCTTGCCTTTGACATTAAAAAGCATATACTGCATGCAAAAGCATATATTTTTAAATTAAATATTATCAAAATCCAAATATTATATTATCATGTATTGCAAAAATATTTTTTGTTAAAATAAAGGTAAATACTGTACTTAAATATCTGCTTGACTTGTGATTTAAAAACAAATTATCAATCTAATTGTACACTGTAAAATTGACAATAGATTTTACGGTTAAATTCGCCAACTGAGTTTTTTCCTGTAAAATCAACTTTGGTACTGTTTTTTTCCATATACAGTAAAACACTAAAACATAAAAAAAAAAAAAAAAAAAAAAAAACATTGAAACAACAAGATTTTACAGTAAAAAAAAAACTGGCAGCTCTGTGGCATAAATTTTTACCGCTAAAAACAGCGGTATTGTTTCTCCATCCCGTTCCATTTCTTAAATGCTGTAAAAAACACACTGCTTTCACTGTAACATTCTGGTGACTGAGCTGCCAGTTTTTAAAGTAAAATTTAAAGATTTTTTTTGCAGCTTATGTAAAAAAAAATCTTGTTAATGTATTATAAATATATTCCTATATTACTCATTGTTAAACGCGGCCCTCTGAGGGCAACCATAACTGCGATGTGGCCCTCAATGAAAACGAGTTTGACACCTCTGCACAACAGCAATCTTGTAATTGCAACTACATGCAACGTCTACTTTATAATACAGTACAAGTAGGGCTGGGCGATATGGCCTTTCATTAATATCTCGATATTTTTAGGCCATGTCACGATACACGATATATATCTCGATATTTTGCCTTAGCCTTGAATGAACACGATGCATATAATCACAGCTGTATGATGATTCTATGTGTCTACATTAAAACATTCTTCTTCATACTGCATTAATATATGCTCATTTTAAACTTTCATGCAAATCACAACTAAGTCAATTTACCAAAACTGTATTTATTAAACAGTTATTAAGCAGTAGCACAAACATTCATGTAAATTCCAAAACAGAAAGTGCAATATTTTAAAACAAGCTATTAGTGCACTTTTGTGCATGATGTCACTAAGATGACATATCATAACAACACTAAATTAAAGTGCACTTTTTGTACAGAACGCCACTACAATAGTTTAAACATATAAAGTGCACTTTTGTGCATGATTTCACACAATATATTTCAATAACTGTCAAATAAAAATTAGCTGCATACAAGGAAATCCAATAGTGTATGTCCTTGACTATGTGGTAGGTTCCTGCGGACGTTATCTCCTTCTGTTGTTGACTATTTTTTCCATACGGTGTTGATGTGGAAATGGTTGCCTCGGCATTTTGTTGGTGTGGCACCGGCCGGAGATGTTGACATGCGGAGTTTCAAGCACTCTTCATTCTCTAGCGGGTGACATTTCAAATGGTGCTACACATTAGCAGTGCTGCTACTTTTTGTAGCAACGCTTTTGCCGCATACTTGTAAAACATCTTCCCGCTTGAAGCCAAACCACCGCCAGACGATGGACTCCCTGCTGTTTTTCTTGGGAATTAATTCTTCCTTCATTTGTTACCACACCGCCAGCATCACAGCTAACTTTACCATGTCGCTACCTGTCTGTTCTGCGACAGTATGTGACGTATGTAAGAAGGTGCGCTTGTTTTATGTCTCTGTGAGAAGCAGATACAAGAGTGAGAAAAGCCTGTAGTCGAATGCCCGCAGCTAAAAGCAACTGCGTGAGGACGTATACTCGAATATCATGATATAGTCATTTTCTATATCGCACGGAGACAAACCCGCGATTTATCGAGTATATTCGATATATCGCCCAGCCCTAAGTACAATACTTGCAAATGAGACTCAAAAGTGTAAAAAAAACAACAAATTAAAACTGTCAAGCTGCATTATCTTTCACAAATACGTCACTGTTAAAAAATATTGAATTAAAAAAATATATTTTAATATTGAAAAAACAAAATGTTTTAACAAATTAACACAAATAAAAGTACAAACAATTGGTATTGTTGAGTACCAGTATCGATTCAAAAGCACCCATCCCTATTTGCCTATGTACACTTGATTCAGAAATGAATCTATAATATGTTTTGAAAACACACTATTTTGGATAGAGCTTTCTTTTGGGTCTCAAATTTGGTGTGAAGTACCCAATGAAGTGGTGGGGTTATTGTATTGTTGAACTACATTTACTGTACTTTAAACTAAAAGGGATTCTGATTCTGTAAATGGAAATGGTTGGAAATACTCATACTTTCTGCATATGATAGACCAGGGGTCACCAACGCGGTGCCCGCGGGCACCAGGTAGCCCGTAAGTACCAGATGAGTAGCCCGCTGGCCTGTTCTAAAAATAGCTCAAATAGCAGCACTTACCAGTGAGCTGCCTCTATTTTTTACATTTCATTTATTTACTAGCAAGCTGGTCCCGCTTTGCCCGACATTTTTAATTCTAAGAGAGACAAAACTCAAATAGAATTTGAAAATCCAAGAAAATATTTTAAAGACTTGGTCTTCACTTGTTTAAATAAATAAATTAATTTCTTTACTTTGCTTCTTATAACTTTCAGAAAGACAATTTTCGAGAAAAAATACAACCCTAAAAACTATTTTAGGATTTTTAAGCACATATACCTTTTTACCTTTTAAATTCCTTCCTCTTCTTTCCTGACAATTTAAATCAATGTTCAAGTAAATTTATTTTTTTTATTGTAAAGAATAATAAATACATTTTAATTTAATTCTTCATTTTAGCTTCTGTTTTTCCGACGAAGAATATTTGTGAAATATTTCTTCAAACTTACTATGATTCAAATTCAAAAAAATTATTCTGGCAAATCTACAAAATCTGTAGAATCAAATTTAAATCTTATTTCAAAGTATTTTGAATTTCTTTTAAAATTTTTGTTCTGGAAAATCTAGAAGAAATAATGATTTGTCTTTGTTAGAAATATAGCTTGGTCCAATTTGTTATATATTCTAACAAAGTGTAGATTGGATTTTAACCTATTTAAAACATGTCATCAAAATTCTAAAATTAATCTTAATCAGGAAAAATTACTTATGATGTTCCATAAATTATGTTTTTTAATGTTTTCAAAAAGATTCAAATTAGCTAGTTTTTCTCTTCTTTTTTTCGGTTGAATTTTGAATTTTAAAGAGTCAAAATTGAAGATTTTAAACCGTTCAATTAAGTGTAAATATAATTAATTATTAATAATAACATAGAGTTAAAGGTAAATTCAGCAAATTGGCTATTTCAGGCAATTTATTTAAGTGTGTATCAAACTGGTAGCCCTTCGCATTAATCAGTACCCAAGAAGTAGCTCTTGGTTTCAAAAAGGTTGGTGACCCCTGTGATAGAATATACTGGACAAAGGCTTGTTTCTTAAAGTTTAACAATGTAAAACTGATTACACGGGTTAAATACAACTTAAATTCAACACATTCCAAACAACATAAACGTGAGCTCTTTTTTGAAGCACTGTATTTTATAAAAATACATGAATTTCTCTTGGTACCTCCCACCTCCTGCCCCTCCTTGCAGACTGATTATATGCTGCTTTAAAAGGTATAAAACATGCAGTGCTCCACATTCACATTAATGGTCCAGCCATGTTACTCTGCGACTTGGCCTCATGCTCAGACACCATGACGTCCACACACAGGTGGGCAGAGCAGGGTTGGGCACTTCTACACCTATTCCTGGTAGCGTCTTTCTCTTGGGCCGATCAGCCAATCTGCAAGCGCAGAGGAAATACTGAGAACCCCCAGCTGTTTAAGGATGGAGACATCATGTTGGGGGGCATCTTTTCTCTCCACAGCAGCTGGAATGACCGAAAGGATACCTACGTGCACAAGCCGCCTCCACTGCAGTGCACCAGGTAAACCATAGCAGGGACATTTGATTGTATTCACTTGACATTTTTGCATAAAGCTGCTTGCAACTATCTGCACCCAGTTTGAATTTTAGGGGATTCCAGTTTGCCCAGGCTATGCTCTTTGCCATCGAGGAGATAAACCACAGCACAGACCTGCTGCCCGGTCTCACTCTGGGCTATAAAATCTATGACTCTTGCGGCTCCATTTCTAGAGGGGTGAAGGTTGCACTGGCTTTGGCCAATGGGGACTCGGACGGTCCTTTGGACGAGCCCTGCACCAGACCAGCCCAAGTTCAGGCTATTGTGGGTGAGACGTCGTCCTCTCCTTGCATGGCTATAGCTACTGTAATCGGACCCTTTCACATCCCACTGGTGGGTAGGACTGGGTGTAATGTATAGTCAATGATAACTAAATATTGTTAATAATGACGTCCTCTATTCCTGCAGATCAGTCACTTTGCCACCTGTGCTTGCCTCAGCGATAAAGTCAAATACCCTTCTTTCCTCAGAACAATACCTAGTGATTACTACCAAAGTAGAGCCCTGGCAGAGCTAGTCAAGCACTTCGGGTGGACCTGGGTTGGAGCTATTAACACCAATGATGATTATGGTAACAACGGAATGGCCACATTTACAGCGACTGCCCGGCAGCTCGGTATCTGCCTGGAGTACTCAGTGTCTTTCTTTAGGACTGATCCACCAGACAAAATACAAAAGATAATAGATGTCATTAAGGGTTCCACTTCCAAAGTGATTGTCGCGTTCCTCTCCCACATGGACTTAGATGTGCTGATACCCCAATTGTCTTATCACAACCTGACCGGCTACCAGTGGGTTGGCACTGAATCTTGGATATTTGATTCCCAAACTGCCGCTATGGATCAGCATCACATCTTGGATGGAGCCATCGGCCTGTCTATTCCCAAAGCACATGTATCGGGCATGAGGGAGTTCATATTGGACGTCAAACCCCTCAATTCATCTGGTGATGACACTTTCAAAACATTCTGGGAGACATTGTTCAACTGTCAGCTCAAACAAACAAACTCGTCCTCCCGGAGTCAGAGGAAGTGCAGTGATTTTGAGGACCTGGGTAACATTCACAACAGCTTCACTGATATGTCACTCATGCCAATATTTAATAATGTCTATAAAGCAGTGTACACTGTCGTCCACGCACTTCATGGTATTCTTGGTTGTAACACAACATGTAACACAAAGGTGCAGCTAAAGCCATTCACAGTAAGTACATTCCAAAGTGTAAAAATAATTAAATAAATAAGCTAACTAACATTTATATGTATCTCTGCTTAGATTTTACACCACATGAAGAATATTCGCTTCATAACTAAGGAAGGAGATGAAGTTTACTTCAATGAGAATGGAGACCCAACAGCCAAATATGAAATCTTAAACTGGCAGCCCGGAGAAAAGGGGGTCGTTACATTTGCCACAGTCGGTTTGTATGACGCATCTGCAGACAAACAGCTGACTTTGCATAGTAAGTCTCTGGTTTGGGCACAGAACACCCACCAGGTAAGCAAGGGGTGCAATAGACAAAGTTAAATTGCAATTTATAGGAGACTTCACTCAATTTTTAAATAATGCAGGTGCCGATGTCAGTTTGCAGTGAGAAGTGTCGCCCGGGGACACGCAAAGTTCTGCAGAAAGGAAGGCCTGTCTGCTGCTATGACTGTGTGAGGTGTGCAGAGGGTGAATATAGCAACATAACAGGTAGTCAGAACTTTGAAAAAAAAAAAATATATATATACCGTATTTTCCGGACCATAGTACGCACCGGATTATAAAGCGAACAGCCGATGAATGGTCTATTTTTGATCTTGTTTCTTATATTAGGCGCACCGGATATAGGGCGCATTAAAGGAGTCATTATTTATTTATTTTTTTCTAAATGTAAAACACTTCCTTGTGGTCTACATACCATGTAATTGTGGTTCGTTGGTCAAAATGTTGCATAGATGATGTTTTACAGATCATCTTCAAGCCGCTTTCTGACAGTCGCTCCCGAATTTGCCGTTTTGTGGGCGGTCTTATTTACGTGCCTCACCTTCGGCACCGTCTTCTCCCCGTCATCTTTGTTGTAGTGGTGTAGCGTGCAAGGACGGGAGTCGAGGAAGAGTCAAAAGATGGAGCTAACTGTTTTAATGACATTCAGACTCTACTTCAATCAATAACGGAGCAGCATCTCCTCATCCAGAAACCACAACACCCATGAAAAACCGTTCGACCGGAACTCTAATAACTAAAGTTCTTCAGGTGAATAATGAAAACTCACTACACCGGTATGTTTTAGCGCTTTCATGGCGAGTTTACTGACAGATATGAGTAAGACCTTTACACTACTTTATATTAGAAATGGCAACAGTGGAGGATGAATGTCCCATAACAAGAAGACAGAGAAAAAGAAGAAGCTTATCGACTACGGACTACAAAGGTGGACGCGCGCAATTTTTCAGGATTTATGCAGATCCAAAACACACATCAGCAGGTACCAGAAGGTAAGAAAAGTTGCTTTTGCATAATATTGCGAAACACAAAGCCAGATAATATGTTTTACCTTAGACACACACCATAATAATACTCGTATATTGAAGCACATCAAACGGTGCAGCCTACACTTATATATTATGTTTGACTGCCATCTACTGGTCACACTTATCACTACACCATGTACCAAGGTTCGAGGTTACTAAGGTTAATAAGGTAACTTATTCCTTACATTAGGCGCACCGGGTTATAAGGCGCACTGTCGAGTTTTGAGTGAAAAAAATGATTTTTTTTGATTTTTTGATTTTTTTTTGATTTTTTAAAATGTCCTGCCCAGCTTCTCGGGCAAATCATATAGCAGATGTAGATGCCCATATCGGCTGTTCAGATTTACTTTACAAAAGAGAAGTGTAGGATACTTCTCTTGTTGCCTTACTTGTATTTTGACTTTATTAAATGTATTTATATTATCATTTGGTGCAGCCGGGCCGGAGCAGGAGGGGATAGAAAGAGAGAAAAAGGAAGACGGAGGGGGGAATTGTGGGGACAAGAGGGGGATTAGACAGAGAGACAAAAACAACAACAACAACAACAACAACAGAGCAACATCAGCAAATACGACATGTACAAATATGATGGTAAAAGTAATAGCAAATAAGCAGTTAGCGAACATTTTAAAAATAAATACAGAAATGACAATGAGCATTATTACACTAAAAATGGAGCAATATGAATACCAATAGAAATAGTGCTATTGATAATAAACAATACCAGTACTTTACCTTTATTATCACCAAAAAAGGATTTTAAGTGCGCCTTATAGTCCGGAAAATACGGTGTATGCTTAACCTCTTTCATCAAATCAAAATGAGTGCATACGTAATCATAAACCGGAGCTACAAAAGACAAGACTTTACACAGATATGAATGAAAATGTAGTCTGAGAAATGTTTTCAATTTCAGATTCTGTCACATGTGCGCGATGTCCCTCTGAGTTCTGGCCAAACGAGAGAAGAAACGCCTGCTGGAAAAAAGAAGCAGAGTTCCTGTCTTACGAGGAGGTCATGGGAGCGTTACTCACCGTGGCATCTTTACTGGGCTCCTGCATGACAGCGGCTGTAGCCTGGGTTTTCTTTAAGTACAGGAAAACGCCCATCGTCAGGGCCAACAACTCGGAGCTGAGCTTCCTGTTGCTGTTCTCCTTGACATTGTGCTTCCTGTGCTCTCTGACCTTCATCGGCCCGCCCACCGAGTGGTCCTGCATGCTGCGCCACACAGCTTTCGGCGTCACCTTCGTTCTTTGCATCTCTTGCGTTCTGGGGAAGACCGTAGTGGTGCTGATGGCCTTCCGGGCCACACTTCCTGACAGTCCCGTCATGAAGTGGTTCGGGCCTCTCCAGCAGAGGCTTAGTGTGCTGGCGTTCACTCTTATACAAGTCATCATATGCATCCTCTGGCTAACAATGGCTCCTCCTTTTCCTTTGAAGAATTTCAAGGAGTATAAAGATAAAATCATTTTGGAGTGCGCCGTGGGTTCAGCCGTGGGATTCTGGGCTGTGCTCGGCTACATCGGTCTTTTGGCCGTGTTGTGTTTCGTTCTTGCCTTTTTGGCGCGGAAGTTGCCCGATAACTTTAATGAAGCCAAATTGATTACCTTTAGCATGTTGATATTTTCCGCCGTGTGGATCACTTTCATCCCCGCTTATATCAGCTCCCCTGGCAAGTTCAGTGTCACCGTGGAAATATTTGCGATATTGGCCTCCAGTTTTGGATTGCTCATTTGCATATTTGTTCCGAAATGTTACATAATACTAATGCGACCTGAGAAGAACACAAAAAAGAACATGATGAGTAAAGGGAGACTAAAATCCTTATGAATACTTTTCACAACACAACACATCGATTTAGAGACGGTGATCACCTCTTAATTAGTAAAACTTATCGATCATGGCAACCGTTTTATTATTTTGCCCATCATTCAGAATCCTTCTGTGAGACAAGAACACACGTCTTTCCCGTTTCTGTGCATTCTAAAATAAATAAAAATAAAACTGCTATTTAGACTTAGACTTCAATCAATGTCAATCAATCAATGTTTATTTATATAGCCCTAAATCACAAGTGTCTCAAAGGGCTGTACAAGCCACAACGACATCCTCGGTACAGAGCCCACATACGGGCAAGGAAAAACTCACCCCAGTGGGACGTCGGTGAATGACTATGAGAAACCTTGGAGAGGACCGCATATGTGGGTAACCCCCCCCCCCCTCTAGGGGAGACCGAAAGCAACGGATGTCGAGTGGGTCTGACATAACATTGTGAAAGTCCAGTCCACAGTGGATCCAACACATCAGCGGGAGTCCAGTCCACAGCGGGGCCAACAGGAAACCATCCCGAGCGGAGACGGGTCAGCAGCGCAGAGATGTCCCCAACCGATGCACAGGCTAGTGGTCCACCCGGGGTCCCGGCTCTGGACAGCCAGCACTTCATCCATGGCCACCGGACCTATGCAACTCCCCCTCGCAAGGGACAGGGGAGAAGAGGAGAGAAGAAAAGAAACGGCAGATCAACTGGTCTAAAAAAGGGGGGGTCTATTTAAAGGCTAGATTATACAAATGAGTTTTAAGATGGGACTTAAATGCTTCTACTGAGGTAGCATCTCTAACTGTTACCGGGAGGGCATTCCAGAGTACTGGAGCCCGAATAGACTTAGACTTCCTTTTTATTGTCATTCAAATTTGAACTTTACAGTACAGATAAGAACAAACTTTTTCGTTGTAGTGCAGGATAAAAGAGCAATAATGTGCAGGCATAAATAAATAGATTACTGTACAGATGAATATATTGCACTTTTTCGTATTTATCCACGTCTTTATGTGCTCGACGCCTCAATCATTGGTATGTTTTCATCTACAAAACCATTCTGGGTATCACTCCATCTTATCTGTCTTGTCTTTTAACAAAGAAACAAGGAAGTCACAATCTTCGTTCAATGAATGTTCTGCAATTTGTCGTACCCAAAGTAAGAACTGAACTGGGCAAGAAAGCATTTAGGTTTTCAGCAGCGAAGGCTTGGAATAACCTACAATCGAATATTAAACTTCAAACCCTTGTTACGTTGAATGAGTTTAAAGCTTCTGTGAAAGGACTGCAGTCTACCTTGTCTGTATGCACATGTGTCATGTGAGCAAGTTTTAATGTCGTAAATGTGATGTTTTATGTATTTGTTTACTGTTTTTAATGTAACCTTGCTGCTGCCCTCTTGGCCAGGTCTCCCTTGGAAAAGAGATCTTTGATCTCAATGGGATTTTACCTGGTTAAATAAAGGCTAATAATAATAATAATAGTTTATGGATGTATGTTATATTGTCTTTATATTCCAGCGAGTTAATCCGTTTTGGGTGGGGGAATTGAGGGAACTATTTTGAATGTGTTCAAGAGTCTGATGGCCTGAAGGAAGAAGCTGTTACAGAACCTGGAGGTTCTGCTACGGAGGCTGCGGAACCTCTTTCTAGAGTCCAGCAGTGAAAACAGTCCTTGGTGGGGGTGGGAGGAGTCACTACAGATTTTCTGAGCCCTGGTCAGGCAGCGGCTTTTTGCGATTTCCTGGATAAGAGGAAGAGGAGTCCTGATGATCTTTTCCGCCGTCCTCACCACTCTCTGCAGAGACTTCCGGTCTGAGGCACCAAGGTTCAGATACCAATATTTTGGGACCAGTACCAAATTGTATTTCGATACTTTGATACTTTTCAAAATAAAGCATATCCCAAAAAAGATTTCATTGTTGCCTTTATTTTAACAAAAACTCATTAAACATAGTGTATGTTTGTTATTGTAATCAAAGAACATTTTTGGCAATAATTAATTTAGTGAACATACTGGACAACTTTGCTTTGAATAGTGAATAAGCAAACTGGTTACAAACGCTCCTAATTTCCCTACTGGTGTATGCAGTAACATATTGTGTCATTTCCGATTGTATAGTTTTGTCAAAATTATGAGGGACAAGCAGTAAAAAATTAATAGATGGATGGATTATTAATCTACTTGTTCATTTGCTGTTAATACCGGATTACGTTCCATTTTAATATATTCTATCTACACTTCTGTTAAGATGTAATAAGCACATATTCTTCTGTTGTTTGGATATGTTACATATGTTTTGGGAGATACTACAACTTTGGGTATGGATCCAATACCAAGTAGTTACAGGGTGGTACATTGGTCACAATTAAAGTTCTCATGTGTCCAGGGACGTATTTCCTGAGTTTATAAACAATAAAAAAGGACAAAAGATTTTGTGATAACAAAAAATATTGATGTAATTATTGTAGAAAACCCAAAACCAGTAAATCGTGAATAAAAACAGAATACAATGATTTGCAAATCCTTTTCAACCTATATTCAATTGAATAGACTGCAAAGACAAGATACTAAATGTTCAAACTGGTAAACTTTGTTATTTTTTGCAAATATTAGCTCATTTGGAATTTGATGCCTGCAACATGTTTCAAAAAAGCTGGCACAAGTGGCAAAAAAGACTGAAAAAGTTGAGGAATGCTTATCAAACAATTAACACGTCCCACAGGTGAACGGGCTAATTGGGAACAGGTGGGTGCCATGATTGGGTATAAGAGCAGCTTCCATGAAATGCTTAGTCATTCACAAACAAGGATGGGGCGAGGGTCACCACTTTGTCAACAAATGACTGAGCAAATTGTCCAACAGTTTAAGAACAACATTTCTCAACAAGCTTTTGCAGGGAATTAAGGGATTTCACCATCTATGGTCCGTAATATCATCAAAAGGTTCAGAGAATCTGGAAAAATCACTGCACGTAAGCGATGATATTACGGACCTTCGATCCCTCAGGCGGTACTGCATCAAAAACCGACATCAGTGTGAAAAGGATATCCCCATATGAGCTCAGGAACACTTCAGAAAACCACTGTCTATAACTACAGTTTGTCGCTACATCTGTAAGTGCAAGTTAAAACTCTATTATGCAAAGCGAAATCCATTTATCAACAACACCCAGAAACGCCGCCGGCTTCGCTGGGCCTGAGCTCATCTAAGATGGACTGATGCAAAGTGGAAAAAGTGTCCTGTGGTCTGACGAGTCCACATCTCAAATTGTTTTTGGAAACTGTAGACATCGTGTCCTCCAGACCAAAGAGGAAGATATATATATATAACCATCCGGATTGTTATAGATGCAAAGTTCAAAAGCCAGGATCTGTGACGGTATGGGGGTGTATTAGTGCCCAAGACATGGGTAACTTACACATCTGCGAAGGCACCATTAATGCTGAAAGGTACATAGAGGTTTTAGAGCAACTTTGTTGCCATCCAAGCAACGTTATCATGGACGCCCCTGCTTATTTCAGCAAGACAATGCCAAGCCACGTGTTACAACAGCGTGGCTTCGTAGTAAAAGAGTGCAGGTACTAGACTGGCCTGCCTGTAGTCCAGACCTGTCTCCCATTGAAAATGTGTGGCGCATTATGAAGCCTAAAGTACCACAACTTGAACAACTTAAGCTGTACATCAAGCAAGAATGGGAAAGAATTCCACCTGAAAAGCTTCAAAAATTGGTCTCCTCAGTTCCCAAACGTTTACTGAGTGTTGTTAAAAGGAAAGGCCATGTAACACAGTGGTAAACATGCCCCTGTGCCAACTTTTTTTCAATGTGTTGCTGCCATTAAATTCTAAGCTAATGATTATTTGCACAAAAAAAACCACACAGTTCGAACATTAAATATATTGTCTTTGCAGTCTATTCAATTGAATATAAATTGAAAAGGATTAGCAAATCGTTGTATTCTTTTTTTATTTACGATTTACACATGCCAACTTCACTGGTTTTGGGCTTTGTAACTAAAACCAATATTTTAAACCAACACACCCTCTCCCAGGTTCAACATCAGCTGTCTCACACAATTGAACTGCCTTCAGGTGTAACGTCCATTCCCAATACTTTTGTCCATTTAGGAGAAGTTAATCTGACGCAGAATTATGTTGACGCAATACATTGAAGAAATGCAACTGAATGAAACCGCACATGAAGAATAACTTTATAAATCTAATTGCATATTTTGAAGAATAAATAGAAGAAGAAGAACTATGCAGTACATTACTTGTGATTATATTATTATTTCCATAGTTTTTATTTGTTCTGGAATAAAAAATACATTTCCACAAAACAACACATCTTCACTTGTTTGGTTTCTTCTAATCTCCTGAGGTATGAGATGAACCATGACAACTTCTCCCTCCTTAGTGTATAAAGCCGTGTTATGTGTCGTGTGGCTGGCTGGCTGGCCTGGTCTGCACAGCTGCACCATGTCGCCGTTGAGCCTCTTGGTTTTGGTCTTGCTGGCAGCGAAGAGGGGGGAGTGTGTGTGCAGAATGCGAGGGTCGCCACACCTGCCCGAGCTGGAGCAACATGGGGATCTTGTGATTGGAGGAATTTTTTCGTTCCGCACGGGGCAGGATTATGCAGTTAACACATTCCAGGTCCTTCCAGAGGTGCGAAGGTGTAAAAAGTATGTACTGCTTTGCATGCTAGTTTTTCGTTTGTTGTATTAATGTAGACCTTATTTGAATCTGACATATGTGTGCATTTCTTTTGACACTCCAGCTTCAACTTTCGGGAATTTAAATTCTCTCAGGCGATGATATTCGCTATCGATGAGATCAATAAGAACCCTGATATGCTACCTGACATCAAACTGGGTTACAAGATATACGACGGCTGTGGGACTATTGATATTCTGAGAGCTGCACTGGCACTGGTGAGTGGACTCGAGAGAGAAATCCACGATGAAAACTGTACCAAAGTAGAGACGGTACAAGCTATCCTGGGTCATTCAGGTTCCAGACCAACCATTGCATTTGCACCAATACTCGGACGCTTCAATGTTCCGGTGGTATGAATACATACTTTTATTGACTTTAATATTGCAAACAATGTAATGTTTGGCACAGAGTTTGTCTGTTTCATTTCAGGTTAGCCATTTTGCCACATGTGCCTGTCTCAGCAACAGAAAAGACTACCCAACTTTTTTCAGAACCATTCCCAGTGACTACTATCAGAGTCGAGCTTTAGCAAAGCTGGTCAAGCACCTGGGTTGGACGTGGATCGGAGCCATAGCTGTGGACAACGAGTATGGCCTCAATGGCATTGCTGCATTCATACAGGCTGCACAAGAATATGGAGTGTGCATTGAGTATTCAGATGCCTTCTCATCCTCTGGTCCACCTAATGATCTGCAGAGGGTAACAGACACAATTCAAAGTGCTACTTCCAAAGTGATTATGGCCTTTGTGAGTCATCGAGAAATCAAATTGCTGGCAAAGGAGCTGTTCAGACGTAACGTTACAGGTCTGCAGTGGGTCGGCAGTGATGCCTGGATCACCGATCACTTCCTGTCTGAAAGCGAGGGCCACGGCGTCCTTGCGGGCTCACTGGGCTTCACCGTCAGCAGAGCTGAGATCCCCGGGCTGGAGGAGCACCTGAGAGGGCTCCACCCCTCTCAGTTCCCGCACAGCCGGTTTGTGCAAGACTTTTGGGAGAAGACGTTTGACTGCTCGCTAACTGCAATGGCAAACGGCCTACGGAAGCCCTGCAGCGGCCACGAGAGCCTGCGAGACGTCCAGTCACAATACACCAGCGTGTCCGAGCTGAGGTTCACCAACAATGTCTACAAGTCCGTCTACTCGGTGGCCCACGCCCTAAACGACCTATTCAGGTGTGAAGAAGGAAAAGGGCCCTTTTCCAATGGGAGTTGTGCTGATACTGCACACATTGAGCCATGGCAGGTAAACAATTACTATTACATAGAACATTAGCTGCTTTGAAATGATGGCAAAATAATATGTTTTTTGTTGAAAACGTTAGCCCCTCATGTGTTTTGTGTTGTAGCAAAACTCATCATTTATGTGTTTGTACACTACCGTTCAAAAGTTTGGGGTCACCCATACAATTTTGTGGAATAGCCTTAATTTCTAAGAACAAGAATAGACTGTCGAGTTTCAGATGAAAGTTCTCTTTTTTCTGGCCATTTTGAGCGTTTAATTGACCCCACAAATGTGATGCTCCAGAAACTCAATCTGCTCAAAGGAAGGTCAGTTTTGTAGCTTGTGTAACGAGCTAAACTGTTTTCAGATGTGTGAACATGATTGCACAAGGGTTTTCTAATCATCAATTAGCCTTCTGAGCCAATGAGCAAACACATTGTACCATTAGAACACTGGAGTGATAGTTGCTGGAAATGGGCCAGTATACACCTATGTAGATATTGCACCAAAAACCAGACATTTGCAGCTAGAATAGTCATTTACCACATTAGCAATGTATAGAGTGTATTTCTTTAAAGTTAAGACTAGTTTAGAGTTATCTTCATTGAAAAATAAGGACATTTTAATGTGACCCCAAACTTTTGAACGGTAGTGTATATTCCTGTGGGATTTTGCACAAAAGCACATGCGGGTGTAGTGACAGCGCCTAACATTTTGTGCAATTTCTGCTCAATTGTTTGCACGTTGCGCCATCTCTCCAGGTCCTGCAGTATCTCGGCAAGGTCAACTTCACCACTCGAGGAGGGGAAAGAGTTTATTTTGACAGCAATGGTGACTCACCGGCAAAATACGAGCTGGTCAACTTACAAATGAAAAGCGGAGGAATGATGGAGGGAGTAACAGTGGGCATTTATGACGCTTCTCTGGCAGAGAGCCATCAGTTTATCATGAGCAACATTCCAGTGGTCTGGGGGAACGGACACTCCAAGGTGGTGGTTGAGTTGTATTAGTCATTTTGCTAAAATATTGTTTGTGTAGGTCAGACCTGGGCAAATTAAGCTTTTCAATCTGACCCGCCGGACATTCCCAAACATTTTTTTCCGGAATCTGTAGCTGCCATTATGATGTGCAGTGATGTTTTCAAATGACCGTAAGTCTTGGACTGTACAAAGTATTTCAATGGTTGGAATCTGCGCTTTTGCATGACATACTAGTTACTATGGTAATCTAAGTCACAGCAGCTCAGACGAGGCACCAAGCAGTGTGGGTGGGGAGCGTTTCCACAGAGTGTTTCCAGAGCGGCCAGCCTGAAATGCGGGTGTCAGAGACACACGCGGAAGGAGATTTTTACAACAAAGTTCTAAAGCTTAGTGATACATCAGACATATCAGATTGTAGGCGGGGTTTTTTTTTTTACCCTTCATGTTCATATTTCGCTGTGTTTGTTGCATTTTTGTTGATTGTAAAATATGTCGATGGAGAGGGGGTGTGACATTCATATGTTGTCAATATTCGTTGTTTTATCGTTCATAGTTAATATTGTAAATCCTACTTCCTTTATTTTCATGTACATTCTGCGTGTCTCATTCAGTTACATTTTTTTTAATTCAATTCTGTTCTGTAAGGTGGTCTGTCATAAAAATGTTTGCTATATTTGTCAGATATACCAACCCCCAGACACATTTTTTTCTCTAAATTTGGCCCCCCGAGTCAAAATAATTGCCCAGGCCTGGTCTAGGTAGTTTAATGCTTGGTTCACACTGGGTTTGTGTGACAGGTGCCCGTGTCAGTGTGCAGTGAGAGTTGTCTTCCAGGAACCCGCCAAGTCCTTCAAAAAGGGCGCCCGGTGTGTTGCTACGACTGCATTATCTGCCCCGCAGGAGAGATCAGTAATGTAACAGGTAAACAAGTCACTATTCCATTGTAAGAACAACCTTCAAATCAATGTAAATAAACACTGTAATTTGCAGATTCTCTACACTGCATGAAATGTCCATCGGACTTCTGGTCCAACAAACACAGAGACGCCTGCATCCCAAAGAAAATAGAGTTCTTGACCTATGAAGAAATACTGGGAACTCTTTTAGCCTTGTTCTCTTTGCTAGGAGTGTTCCTGACCACGATAGCGACGTTAGTCTTCTACTGCCACAAAGAAACGCCGCTCGTACGAGCAAACAACTCCGAGCTGAGCTTCCTGCTGCTCTTCTCCTTGACCCTGTGCTTTCTGTGCTCTCTGACCTTCCTCGGCCGACCCACCGAGTGGTCCTGCATGCTGCGCCACACAGCCTTCGGCATCACCTTCGTGCTGTGCATCTCATGTGTTCTAGGGAAAACGATACTGGTCTTGTTAGCCTTTAAAGCCTCACTTCCAGGCAGTAATCTAATGAAGTGGTTTGGACCCACACAGCAGAGACTCTGTGTTGCGGCATTCACTCTGGTACAGGTGGTCATATGCATACTTTGGTTAACCATCAGCCCTCCTTTGCCATTCAAGAACATGTTACTTTACAGAGACCGAATCATCTTAGAGTGCCACCTCGGCTCTGCTTTGGGCTTCTGGGCAGTTCTGGGCTACATAGGAGTCCTGGCCGTGTTATGTTTCCTAATTGCTTTTTTAGCTCGAAAACTACCAGATAATTTCAATGAAGCGAAATTCATCACTTTCAGTATGTTGATATTCTGTGCCGTCTGGATCGCCTTCATCCCGGCTTATGTGAGCTCTCCTGGCAAGTTCACCGTCGCTGCGGAGATATTTGCCATCCTGGCCTCTAGTTACGGGCTGCTTGTTTGCATTTTTATGCCAAAATGCTTTATAATACTGTTTAAGCCTGAGAAAAACACTAAGAAGCACATCATGGGAAAGTCAAATAATTAAAGATGTTTGTAAACATAGATACACTATATTGCCAAAAGTATTTGGCCATCCATCCAAATGATGAGAATCAGGTGTCCTAATCACTTGGCCCAGCCACAGGTGTATAAAATCAAGCACTTAGGCATGGAGACTGTAATCTTGTGGATAACTTGTGGACAGCCTTCCCAGAAGAGTTGAAGCTGTAATAGCTGCAAAAGGTTGAGTTGAGTTGAGTTGAGTTTGAGTTTATTTCGAACATGCAAGCATACAACATGATACATCACAATTTCCAGTTTCTTTTCAACATGTTCGAAAAGGAGTAGGAAGAAGCAGAGCTTATTTAATCCTGCCCCTTTTCTTTACATAACAGTTGCAAAACTTTTTGTTCACTTCCTGTTCACAATTTTTTCACAATAAACTCCATAAGTAATCACAATAAAAAATAAATAAATCAATAATAGTAAGAATTTAATAATAATAATTGGTGAAGTAAATCATATTTCATATGATGAGATAAGTAAGATTACTTTAAGAATGAATGAATGGATGGATGAAATAAATTGAGAATGTTTGTCATGGTTCTTCTTCTTTGTACTTTGTAAACACTTTAAGTTTGAAGAGTTTCTTGAAGTGTATCATATTAGTACATTGTTTGATTGCTTTGCTTAATCCATTCCATAATTTAATTCCACATATTGATATACTGAAGGTCTTAAGTGTTGTACGTGCAAACAAATGTTTTAAATTACGTTTTTCTCTAAGATTATATTTCTCCTCTTTTTTTGAGAAGAATTGTTGTATATTCTTGGGTAGCAGGTTATAGTTTGCTTTGTGCATAATTTTAGCTGTTTGCAAATTCACTATGTCGTGGAATTTCAGTATTTTTGATTCAATAAATAAAGGATTTGTATGTTCTCTATATCCAACATGATGTATTATTCTAACTGATCTTTTTTGTAACACCGTTAATGAATGAAGTGTACTTTTGTAATTATTTCCCCATATTTCTACACAGTAGCTCAGATATGGTAACACTAGCGAGCAGTAGAGAATATGGAGGGATTTTTGGTCCAGAACATGTTTTGCTTTATTCATTATTGACGTGTTTCTTGCAACTTTATGTTGTATATTTTTTACGTGAGATTTCCAGTTCAATTTATCATCAATCATTATACCTAGAAATTTGGTTTCGTTTACTCTTTCAATTTCTACTCCGTCTATTTGTATTTGTGTTTGACTTTCTCTTCTACTGTTACCAAATAGCATTATTTTAGTTTTACTAAGATTCAACGATAGTCTGTTTTTGTCAAACCATCTTTTTAATTTGTTAATTTCTTCAGTTATTATTTGTATTATCTCCTGTGTGTTCTCTCCTGAACAAAACGCTGTAGTATCATCCGCAAATAATACTAACTTTAAATCTTTTGTAACTTTACAAATGTCATTTATATAGAGATTGAATAATTTAGGTCCTAGTATTGATCCCTGAGGTACACCACAGGATATATTTAGCGTTGTAGACGTGTGTTCGCCTAGTGGACCGACATCATATTGGATCCTATGGGTTAGGAATGGAATGGCACTTCAAGTTCATATATGAGTCAAGGCAGGTGGCCAAATACTTTTGGCAATATAGTGTATTATTTTCAAATGCGCACCCGTGTTAACATGTGTCCAAAACATAGGCATGCTTTTTATTTCAAATAAAGAACATGTCAATTATACTGTTGTGTCACTTTATTCAAATGATAATAAAAGCAACATAAACTATTTATTTCTGCTTATTTAAAACACAATGCACAACCGCCGCGAGTGAAGCATAACAACAACAAGAATGTGTTGTTGCCGGTGCTGTAGCCGTGACTGACTAACGACACCATGTCTATGGTTTGGGATTATTTTAAAGTGTGTCCGACGGATAAAAAAACTGGCAATTTGCAATGGCTGCAAAAAGTTGGTTATGCGAGGAGGAACCAAGACGTCTTCCTTTAATACGAGCAATGTGATCTCCCACCTCTTCAAGAATCATAAGGAGATACAATAATACAAAAAATCCAGCTTACCCAAAACAGAGCTGCCAGACTAGCTCTCCATTGCTCATTTAGGACCAGCGTTGAGATCATGCATAATGAATTGTCATGGATGAGAGTTGGTGAAAGACTAGCGTGTAGTTTGATTCTATTTTTAAAAACAATCTATACATACCATAAACCTTCATATCTGTATTCTCAGCTGTTGCTTGCTAGTGAAAGTCACAACTTTGGTACCAGGTTAGCCCTAAGAGGTGCTTTCACCCGTCTTAAACCCAAAAGTGATGTTTTGAAAAAGACTGTAATGTATAGGGCAATCACTTACTGGAATCGACTTCCACAATATCTGGTATCAATCACCAGCAGAGTGGGTTTTAAGAATAGACTAAGAGGAGAAGTATTGCGGAAAGAGATTATTCTAGATCAGGGGTCACCAACCTTTTTGAAACCAAGAGCTACTTCTTGGGTAGTGATTAATGCGAAGGGCTACCAGTTTGATACACACTTAAATAAATTGCCAGAAATAGCCAATTTGCTCAAGTTACCTTTAACTCTATGTTATTATTAATAATTAATGATATTTACACTTAATTGAACGGTTTAAAAGAGGAGAAAACACTAAAAAAATGACAATTACATTTTGAAACATAGTTTATCTTCAATTTCGACTCTTTAAAATTCAAAATTCAACCGAAAAAAAGAAGAGAAAAACTTTTTAAAAATAATTTATGGAACATCATTAGTAATTTTTCCTGATTAAGATTAATTTTAGAATTTTGATGACATGTTTTAAATAGGTTAAAATCCAATCTGCACTTTGTTAGAATATATAACAAATTGGACCAAGCTATATTTCTAACAAAGACAAATCATTATTTCTTCTACATTTTCCAGAACAAACATTTTAAAAGAAATTCAAAAGAGTTTGAAATAAGATTTAAATTTGATTCTACAGATTTTTCTAGATTTGCCAGAATAATTTTTTTTGAATTTTAATCATAATAAGTTTGAAGAAATATTTCACAAATATTCTTCGTCGAAAAAACAGAAGCTAAAATGAAGAATTTAATTAAAATGGTTTTATTATTCTTTACAATACAAAAAAAAAAAACTTGAACATTGATTTAAATTGTCAGGAAAGAAGAGGAAGGAATTTAAAAGGTAAAAAGGTATATGTGTTTAAAAATCCTAAAATCATTTTTAAGGTTGTATTTTTTCCTCTAAAATTGTCTTTCTGAAAGTTATAAGAAGCAAAGTAAAAAAATTAATGAATTTATTTAAACAAGTGAAGACCAAGTCTTTAAAATATTTTCAAATTCTATTTGAGTTTTGTCTCTCTTAGAATTAAAAATGTCGGGCAAAGTGAGACCAGCTTGGTAGTAAATAAATAAAATTTAAAAAATAGAGGCAGCTCACTGGTAAGTGCTGCTATTTGAGCTATTTTTAGAACAGGCCGGCGGGCTACTCATCTGGTCCTTACGGGCTACCTGGTGCCCGCGGGCACCGCGTTGGTGACCCCTGTTCTAGATTGTACCTAATGTCATGACTGTTTTTATTGACTATTTTATTGATTATGGGACAAGCAGTAGAAAATGGTGAAGGGAACTTTTTTCGTCACTTATTGTTTGTCTTTGGTACACTAATGTATATATTTTAGGCCATTGGTTCTTTGTTTTATTTTATTTTTTTGCAAAAATATATGTATATCTATTTTTATATTGCTCTTTTTATCATTGTTATGAACAATATTATGTAAACTCGAAGTTATTATTATTTTTTTGGTTCTTTGTTGTTGCTATTTTTGTATTACAACATTTTATTATTTGATCATGTTGTACTGCATTTTAATCTTTTGTTTTGTGATTGTGTGATGTTTTTGCCTGGACCCCAGGAAGAATAGTCTCCACTGCGGTGTAGACTAATGGGGATCCTTAATAAACTAATAATAAACTAAACTAATACATGATGAATACAAGCGGAAGATGGATGGAAAGCAAACACCAAAAAAAAAAGTAGTACCACACAGTTGTCACTTAAAGACTCCGCCGAGTAAAAACAGAAATACAACAAAAAACACCCATTTCAGAAGCTCTGGCTGATCGGTAGGTCACTTCAAGCACTCACCACTCGCTTGCAGCACATTTGTGTTACTCATACAAATACGTTAGAGCAGGGCAGATTGAGCCCAGATTATAATTTCCTGTTATACAGTATGCCAGGCAGTCTTGCACTAAAGGAGGACTATGTTATTGTTTACTTTATTACTCTAGTATACTCTGGACTGAAGGTGTGTGCCTTCATTGTTTTTGTAGCTGTTGTTTTGAGGCATGTTTAAAAAAAATTAAAAATAATGCACTTTGTGTTAGTCAAAGTGTAGTATTTCCCATAGTTGTAGTGGGTATCAGGATTTTCTCAGTGAGAGCATGTCCCAAATTCCAAGCTGCTGTTTTGAGGCAAGTTAAAAAAAATTATGCACTTTGTGCACTTCATTGTTTTTGTAGCTGTTGTTTTGAGGCATGTTTAAAAAAAAATTAAAAATAATGCACTTTGTGTTAGTCAAAGTGTAGTATTTCCCATAGTTGTAGTGGGTATCAGGATTTTCTCAGTGAGAGCATATCCCAAATTCCAAGCTGCTGTTTTGAGGCATGTTAAAAAAAATTATGCACTTTGTGCACTTCATTGTTTTTGTAGCTGTTGTTTTGAGGCATGTTTAAAAAAAATTAAAAATAATGCACTTTGTGTTAGTCAAAGTGTAGTATTTCCCATAGTTGTAGTGGGTATCAGGATTATCTCAGTGAGAACATGTCCCAAATTCCAAGCTGCTGTTTTGAGGCATGTTAAAAAAAAATATGCACTTTGTGCACTTCATTGTTTTTGTAGCTGTTGTTTTGAGGCATGTTTAAAAAAAATTAAAAATAATGCACTTTGTGTTAGTCAAAGTGTAGTATTTCCCATAGTTGTAGTGGGTATCAGGATTATCTCAGGGAGAGCATGTCCCAAATTCCAAGCTGCTGTTTTGAGGCATGTTAAAAAAAAATATGCACTTTGTGCACTTCATTGTTTTTGTAGCTGTTGTTTTGAGGCATGTTTAAAAAAAATTAAAAAATAATGCACTTTGTGTTAGTCAAAGTGTAGTATTTCCCATAGTTGTAGTGGGTATCAGGATTTTCTCAGTGAGAGCATGTCCCAAATTCCAAGCTGCTGTTTTGAGGCATGTTAAAAAAAATTATGCACTTTGTGCACTTCAATAATAAATATGGCAGTGACATGTTGGCACTTTTTTCCATAACTTGAATTGAAGTCGTTCTCTTATTTTGGAAAACCATGTTACATTGTTTAATGCATCCAGCGGGGCATCACAACAAAATTAGGCATAATAATGTGTTGATTCCACAACTGTATATATCGGTATCGGTTGATATCGGAATGGGTAATTACGAGTTGGGCAATAATATCGGATATCGGCAAAAAAGCCATTATCGGACATCTCTAATGATTATTATTAAAATATAGATATTACAGTGCAGGCCTCAATAGGGAACAGTTAGGCCATTTTTGTTGTCCTACAGAAGCAACACTATATTGCCAAAAGTATTTGGCCACCCATTCAAATGATCAGAATCAGGTGTCCTAATCACTTGGCCTGGCCACAGGTGTATAAAATCAAGCACTTAGGCATGGAGACTGTTTCTACAAACATTTGTGAAAGAATGGGCCGCTCTCAGGAGCTCAGTGATTTCCAGCCTGGAACTGTCATAGGATGCCACCTGTGCAACAAATCCAGTCGTCCTAAATATTCCAAAGTCAACTGTCGGCTTTATTATAAGAAAATGGAAGAGTTTGGGAACAACAGCAACTCAGCCGCAAAGTTTTAGGCCACGTAAACTGACAGAGAGGGGTCAGCAGACGCAGTGGAGACGCCTTCTCTGGAGTGATGAATCAAGCTTTTCCATCTGGCAATCTGATGGACCAGTCTGGGTTTGGAGGTTGCCAGGAAAACGGTACATTTCGGACTGCATTGTGCAGAGTGTGAAATTTGGTGGAGGAGGAATTATGGTGTGGGGTTGTTTTTCAGGAGTTGGGCTTGGCCCCTTAGTTCCAGTGAAAGGAACTTTGAATGCTCCAATATACCAAAACACTGTGGACAATTCCATGCTCCCAACCTTGTGGGAACAGTTTGGAGCGGGCCCCTTCCTCTTCCAACATGACTGAGCACCAGTGCACAAAGCAAGGTCCATAAAGACATGGCTGACAGAGTCTGGTGTGAATGAACTTGACTGGCCTGCACAGAGTCCTGACCTGAACCCGATAGAACACCTTTGGGATGAATTACAACAGAAAAAAAATGAGAGTCAGGCCTTCTCGACCAACATCAGTGTGTGACCTCACCAAGGCGCTTTTGGAAGAATGGTCGAAAATTCCTATAAACACACTACGCAAACTTGTGGACAGCCTTCCCAGAAGAGTTGAAGCTGTAATAGCTGCAAAAGGTGGACCGACATCATAATGAACCCTATGGGTTAGGAATGGGATGGCACTTCAAGTTCATATGTGAGTCAAAGCTGGTGGCCAAATACTTTTGGCAATACAGTGTACTTTCTCGGTAAAAGACAGATGAAATTAATTAATTCATTTGAAAATGAATTAGAAAAAACAATCCACTGTGTTGTATAACTAAAAAAGGTATGTGCCCTTTCAATATGGCAAAGGCCTGCAAAGCCACCCAGAGAATCCACTGACTGCTCTCTCTCTTAAGTGTAACTATGCAATGATGCGATATCATGCACGGAAACAACACAGAGGGAAGAGGAAGACCAGTGGGAGCTAAATACATCCTCATATGTTGTATCGGAAACTTCCTACCCTGCGGTGCCGGCCTACTGGGAGAGTGCGCCAAGCAGGAGGCAAGAGATGAAACAGTGTTGCTTCATCCTCTTACACAACAACATGTACAACAGGTGGCATGATGCCTCGGGCAAAAAACACTCGACCCTTGTCAACACATACTCATGTGTTTTATTGCAATTAGGAGCTTGTTCAGATCACTCTAACTTCCTGGTTTTCACAGTTTAGACCAAAATGCTTGCTACTACTCTTTACTAGGGTTGTACCGATACCAATATTTTGTTACCGGTACCAAAATGTATTTTGATACTTTTCGATTCTTTTCTAAAAAAAAAAAAAGGGGACCACAAAAAATGGCATTATTGGCTTTATTTCAACAAAATAATCTTAGAGTACATTAAAGGCCTACTGAAATGAATTTTTTTTATTTAAACAGGGATAGCAGATCTATTCTATGTGTCATACTTGATCATTTCGCGATATTGCCATATTTTTGCTGAAAGGATTTAGTATAGAACAATGACGATAAAGATTGCAACTTTTGGTATCTGATAAAAAAAAAGGCTTGCCCCTACCGGAAGTAGCGTGACGTAGTCAGTTGAACATATACGCAAAGTTCCCTATTGTTTACAATGATGGCCGCATGAAGTGAGAGAGATTCGGACCGAGAAAGCGACAATTTCCCCATTAATTTGAGCGAGGATGAAAGATTTGTGGATGAGTAAAGTGCAAGTGAAGGACTAGTGGGGAGTTGAAGCTATTCAGATAGGGAAGATGCTGTGAGAGCCGGGGGTGACCTGATATTCAGCTGGGAATGACTACAACAGTAAATAAACACAAGACATATATATACTCTATTAGCCACAACACAACCAGGCTTATATTTAATATGCCACAAATTAATCCTGCATAAAAACACCTGCGTGTTTGTTATGCTAGCTCCTAGCTCCTCTGCTAGCTCCTAGCTCCATAGAACACGCCAATACAATTCAAACACCTGATCAACACACACAATCACTCAGCCCAAAAGACCGTTCACCTAACCCAAGGTTCATAAAGCTTATATATTTTAAAAAAGTTACGTACATACGCAAAAAAAAGTTGCGCACATACGGTCAAGCGATCAAATGTTTAGAAGCCAAAGCTGCATACTCACAGTAGCACGTCTGCGTCTTTGTCATCCAAATCAAAGTAATCCTGGTAAGAGTCTGTGTTGTCCCAGTTCTCTACAGGCGTCTGTGTATCGAAGTCAAAAGTCCTCCTGGTTAGAGTCTCTGTTATCCGAGTTCTTCCATCTTGACTGCATCTTTCGGGAATGTAAACAAAGAAGCGCCGGCTGTGTACTGTTGTTGCTGACTACGTTCGAAAAATACGTCCATTTCGCACCGACAACTTTCTTCTTTGCTTGCTCAGCTTCCTTCTCCATAATGCAATGAACATGATTGAAACAGATTCACAAACACAGATGTCCAGAATACTGTGGAATTACGAAATGAAAACAGAGCTTTTTCGTATTGGCTTCAATGTGGAAGGCATACCCGTGTTCGCCGGGCTACGTCACGCGCATACGTCATCCTCAGAGGCGTTTCGAACCGGAAGTTTAGCGGCAAATTTAAAATGTCACTTTATAAGTTAACCCGGCCGTATTGGCATGTGTTATAATGTTAAGATTATATCATCATTGATATATAAACTATCAGACTGCGTGGTCGGTAGTAGTGGGTTTCAGTAGGCCTTTAAATTGTTCAATTGTTCTTATTGTCTTATCTAAGAACAATTGTGTCCTTAAATAAAATAGTGAACATACAAGACAACTTGTCTTTCAGTAGTAAGTAAACAAACAAAGACTCCTAATTAGTCTGCTGACTTATGCAGTAACATATTGTGTCATTCATCATTCTACTATTTTGTCAACATTATAAAGGACAAGCTGTAAAATGGATTATTGATCCACTTGTTAATTTACTATTAATATCTGCTTACATTCTCTTTTAACATGTTCTATCTACACTTCTGTTAAAATGTGATAATCCCTTATTCTTCTGTTGTTTAGATACTTTACAATAGTTTTGGATGATACCAAGAATTTAGGTATCGACCAAGTAGTTACAGGATCATACATTGGTCATATTCAAAGTCCTCATGTGTCCAGGGACATATTTCCTGAGTTTATAAACATAATATACATTTTTTAAAAAGGAAAAAAGATTTTGTGACGATAAAAAATATAGATGTAATAATAGTAGTATTGACTAGATACGCTCCTGTACTTGGTATCATTACAGTAGATGGCAGGTGTACAGCCACCCATGGCATTTGTTTACATTCAGGCACGCTAGCTTTTGTCAGCGGTGACGCCGATGAGCTATTGTATCCTCCTATGGTGTGTAGTAAAGCATGTTTAGCTATTCCTCGTTCATTTGTCGCCACGGAGGCGAGGATCAGTGATTTAGAAGTAGCTAAAACAATGCCCACTGCGAATGGATGTTTGCAGCTAGCTAGCTGGCCATGTCTTAAAGCACCTCTTCCTGAGGGTGTTTCAGTGTTATAACTTCACCTTTATCGTCAGTTTTTAGGCCAAACTGTGTCCATTCTCCCTTTTCTGTCTACACACCTTGTCTGCCTGTAAGTACTTGTGCGCTGCCGAACATGCTCCTCTGCTCGTAAACCAGTCATGACGTGACGGCGCGCCGTCATGCCCGTTAAAAGAAAAAAAAAAAAATTGGAAACCGGTACTTTTCAAACAGAGTATAGTACTGTTTTTGATTCAATACCATACTAGTACCGGTATACCGTACAACCCTACTCTCTACCATTTTTGCTATTCAGTATATATTCTATTTTCTTCACGTAAATAGTCCAGGTCGGACTATTGCATCTATAACTGGTATCTAAAAAATTGCATGATATTGTAGTAGAATTTCTGACCTTTTGACCTATATTTCTTGTCTTTTAGGAATGTCCGCTCATTTTCAATACTCTTGTATTTTTGTGCCATTGAATGGACCAGTTGTGGGACAAAAGTGAATATTAAGTCGTGCCAACCTGTCTACAGAATGTGTTGACTGTCTAAAGGATTCGAGTTGTTATGGAACAGATAGGAAAAGCAAAACAAGACACTGACGCACTCGATAAGGAACGATGACGCACAACAGACATATAAAAAATGGCAGAAGACCGGAACTCGGGAGTGATTTTGGCTTGTGTGTGTCTTGTTGACTCCGGAGTAACTTGTGGTTTGTCTGCACGACCAACTCAATTCAACCTGCACTTCTGATAATGGGTAAATAAAATTGTTGTACTAAACTACTTTTGTTGCCTGCTTAAGCTTCGGACAATCCACTACAATATGTGCCATACTTTGCTTATAGTTATCACACTACGCTTGTCGTCCGTTAATTCGTCACATAAAATGCATACAAACTTCTTATTGGCAGCAGCAGATTAGATTAAAAAGACTTGACTCGGGGACTGGATGGTGGCCAAGTATGGAAATGGAGCCTGCTTGCTGAAGAGGTGCTATTTTACTCCAGAATCCAGTTGGACTTAACCATTAAATTTCCCTGAAGACATATTCAACAATCACATGCTTCATAAATTGTCTTCTGGATAAAGGAACATACTCTACTCTACCCATCACAGACAGTAGGGATGGGTAGAGTAGAGTACAAGTTCAGTAACTGTATATAGGTACCGACCAAATTTCATCGGTTTTACAGGGTACAGTATCCTATTCTGATGCCTTTGTTACACGTTACACTTATTTGAAAAAAACTGAATCACTGAGCCTTATGTTTTATTACTGGATGTGGCAACCTTGTCCACCATTGCACTTTGTATGCAACGGAAAATTGCCCATGTTTATCTGCCTGCATATTTTCTCGATTTATGCTTTTTATATCCGTTCTTGGTCTGGTTGCCATCTAGTTATGTTCTTATATGTTTAGAGATTCCAGTCGCTACAGTTTGCGGTCACAGGACATCCTTGGCGTGTTGGTTCCTAGAGCCAACACAAGTCTTGGGAAAAAAAATATTTTGGATTTGCTGCTCCATGGTCATGGAATGGATTAAAAAAAGATCTGAGGCTATTAGAACTGATCACTTTGGTGGATTTTCAATCAATTTTAAAGGATCGAGAAGCCGGTTCTATTGGGCACTGTACTTTTTTTTTAATAGTT
Source organism: Entelurus aequoreus (assembly GCF_033978785.1). NCBI lineage: Eukaryota > Metazoa > Chordata > Actinopteri > Syngnathiformes > Syngnathidae > Entelurus > Entelurus aequoreus. The sequence continues at coordinate 9,716,801 of NC_084740.1, read as the reverse complement.
TTTACTGAAACATTTAGTTTTTCACCAATTGCTTTTTTTTATGTTAATGTTGTAAGTAATTTGTACTTTTAACTACAGTGTGTCACTGATTCTTTATTTTTTTAAGAATTGTTGTTATATGTGCAGAGACAGTGCGGCGAAGACACAACAAACTCCCTTATTGTCTCGCATGGACACACACCTGTTATTGTTGACTTTGGACTAGCGACTGCACGACACCAAGGCCGTGGAACAGAGACACGCGGCATGCATCCACAAAAAATATACGCCACGCACACATACCCCTCCCCCCATCCAACACCCTTGACGCGAATTCCCTTAGGGGTGATGGACTGGGCAGCGCCTGAAGAGCTGCAGCCTTCCACCGTAGCCATACTTTTTTTTTTTTTTTTTTCTTTTTTTTTTTATAATGTCCTGCCCAGCTTCTCGGGCAAATCATATAGCAGATGTAGATGCCCATATCGGCTGTTCAGATTTACTTTACAAAAGAGAAGTGTAGGATACTTCTCTTGTTGCCTTACTTGTATTTTGACTTTATTAAATGTATTTATATTATCATTTGGTGCAGCCGGGCCGGAGCAGGAGGGGATAGAAAGAGACAAAAAGGAAGACAGAGGGGGGAATTGTGGGGACAAGAGGGGGATTAGACAGAGAGACAAAAACAACAACAGCAAACACAACAACAACAACAACAACAACAGAGCAACATCAGCAAATACGACATGTACAAATATGATGGTAAAAGTAATAGCAAATAAGCAGTTAGCGAAAATTTTAAAAAAAATACAGAAATGACAATGAGCATTATTACACTAAAAATGTAGCAATATGAATACCAATAGAAATAGTGCTATTGATAATAAACAATACCAGTACTTTACCTTTATTATCAACAATACAATTGTTCAAATGCAACAATACATATACGTCATGATAACTTGAGATACGAAAGAATGCAGAAAAATGGAGGGGAAGAAAGAGAAGCAACCTTAACCTTGTAGATTGTTATAGTAACAATAGGTTAAGCTTTGTCAGTGTGCCATGTGTTATACCCAGTTTACCCTAGGGCAACAACGTTAATATATGTTTGATGAAACGTGATTATGTGCATGAGTGTATGTGTGCATATGTACTTGTATATGTACAGTATGTGTATATGTGTGCTTGTACAGTGAATGTATATGTACAGTATGTGTATATGTGTGTACAGCGAATGTATATGTACAGTATGTGTATACAGTATGTGTGTTTGAACAGTGAATGTATATGTACAGTATGTGTAAATGTGTGTTTGTACAGTGAATGTAAAAGGACAGTTTATGTATGTGTGTGTTTGTACAGTGAATGTATGTGTAGAATGTGTATGTGTGTGTTTGTACAGTGAATGTATATGTACAGTATGTGTATATGTATGTTTTTACAGTGAATGTATATGTACAGTATGTGTAGCCATACTTGCCAACCCTCCCGATTTTCCCGGGAGACTCCCGAATAATCTATGCAACATTTTGACGAAATAACCACCTTTACATGTTATGTAGACCACAAGGAAGTGTTTTACATTTAGAAAAAAAAGAATAATAATATGACCCCTTTAAAGCGCCCTATGAAAATAAACCTGACTAGACCCGTTCATCGGCAGTGCGCCTTATAATCCGGTGTGCCGTATGGTCCGGAAAATGCGGTACATGCAATTCAATGGGGTAACTTAAAGATGTTTGGAGAGATCTCTAAACATATTAGTCGAACTTATCAAAACACTCACGGTGATCACTATATAATCAATTGTAAAAGGAAATCCAGGCCCTGGAGTATTGCAATTAGATTGACTTTCATGCCTGACAAAGTCAAGCGGGTACCTTAGAGAAAGGCTCTCATAGTTGCCTCCTACTCCTGAATAGTAGACGAGAAGCTATAAAAACTCAGACCCCCATTGGAAGAGGCTGGCTGTGCCAAAAGGGGAATCAGCTGAGATGACAACAGTAGCATTGGTCTTTTTGGCACCGCTCACTTGGATGGCGTCAGCTGGCCCATGGCCCATGCTGGCTCCCCGTTCTCAGCTGGGTCACCATGTCTACAGTCAGGGCTCTAACTTGGCACTTTACAGTGACAGGTGAGTAAAATAATGTCCTTTCTCTATTCAACACATCTTTTTGACGATTCAGCAAGTAACCAACTTGATTGACAGCGGCTTAAGCCTACTCTAAAGCACACTGGAATCATAAACACTGTTTTGTCCTTTACAGGTTGATGATTGAATCAACCTGGTGTGGTCTTTACAACTAAATGAAGGGTTTTGTTTCTTCCTACCTGCTTAGCGTTCCACAGATGAGACACATGATTCTCTCAGGACAAGATTCCACTTTACAGAACGTACGTCTCGATGGGCAACCGAGGGACCGAGTTCAAGAAGATGCACCTAAAATGAAGCAAAATTGTCTCCGATTGATTATGTTTGAGCGCAGAGGTCATATCATGATGATACAGGTGAGTTGTAAATCAACATCATTTAAATAATGCACTGACGACTTGTCTGCATATATTTTCCTCTGTGTAGATTCATGCTGATCATTGCAACGCACATACGAATTGCAGCAGTTTTTTGTGTTTTCTTGCTTCGCTCGTTGGAGAAGCTTCTCAAAATGCGGACTACAACCCAGAGCTCAAAATTGAACGACGTTTAACTTACGGACCTCTCCAGATACCACATGTCCTGCCTGAGGTCAAAGTGATGTCCTTAGAAGAGCCAGAGAGGGTTTACATCGGGATCTGCTGTGAGCAGGTTTTGCCTCCAGTTTTCTAAGTTCTTAAAATAGCGTGTACTACATTTTGCTTTCTGTTCAATTGAAAAGGATGTTAAAAAAAACATGAATCAATGACACTATTATGTTTTCTACAAATATGATAAAATGCAGTTTATCTCCTAATGCAGGGGTCGGCAACCCAAAATGTTGAAAGAGCCATATTGGACCAAAAATACAAAAACAAATCTGTATGGAGCCGCAAAAAATTAAAAGCCATATTACATACAGATAGTGTGTCATGAGATATAAATTGAATTAAGATGACTTAAAGGAAACTAAATGAGCTCAAATATAGCTACAAATGAGGCATAATGCTGCAATATGTACATATAGCTAGCCTAAATAGCATGTTAGCATCGATTAGCTTGCAGTCACGCACTGACCAAATATGTCTGACTGGCACTCCACACAAGTCAATAACATCAACAAAACTCACCTTTGTGCCTTCACGCACAACGTTAAAAGTTTGGTGGACAGAGTGAGACAGAAAAAGAAGTGGCATAAAACACGTCCTAGAAAGTCGGAGAAAGTTATACTTGTAAACAAACTACGGTGAGTTCAAGGACCGCCAAAATTAGTAGGACAAAACGGCGCTCGCCAAATACTCGAATCAGTGAAGCATGTTTAATATAAACAGTGTGCTTTATAACAATTAGGGAGGTTTGCGTCATGTTTGTCCTCCTACAGAAACCATATTAAAACAAAAACTTTTTTTTTTCCTCATCTTTTTCCATTTTTCATACATTTTTAAAAAAGCTCCTGAGAGCCACTAGGGCGGCGCTAAAGAGCCGCATGCGGCTCTAGAGCCGCGGGTTGCCGACCCCTGTCCTAATGTAACCTTTCACATTTGATGTGTGTGTTAATCAATCAAGTTTACATACACTTGTAAAGAACATAATGTCATGGCTGTCTTGAGTTTCCATTAATTTCTACAACTCTTATTTTTTTGTGATAGAGTGATTGGAGCACATACTTGTTGGTCACAAAAAACATTCATGAAGTTTGGTTCTTTTATGAGTTTATTATGGGTCTACTGAAAATGTGACCAAATCTGCTGGGTCAAAAAGTATACATACAGCAATATTAATATTTGGTTACATTACCTTTGGCAAGTTTCACTGCAATAAGGCGCTTTTGGTAGCCATCCACAAGCTTCTGGCAAGCTTCTGGTTGAATTTTTGACCACACCTCTTGACAAAATTGGTGCAGTTCAGCTAAATTTGTTGGTTTTCTGACATGGACTTGTTTCTTCAGCATTGTCCACACGTTTAAGCCAGAACTTTGGGAAGGACATTCTAAAACAGGGGTGTCAAACGTACGGCCCACGGGCCGGATCAGGCCCACGAACAGGTTTTATCCGGCCCGTGGGATGAGTTTGCGAAATTTTGGAATGAAAGAAACTGCTCTTCTAAATGTGTCCACTAGATGTCGCAATAGCAATTCTTTGTATCATTTTAGATGATGCTACATGTGTAAAAAAAAAACCAAAAAAAAACACATGATCTTAGTGCACCAGTTGAGAAAAATGAGCAAACTACATAAATAACATCCTGTAATTTGATTTTGATATTTTTTTATCTTAATAGATTGAAAATTACACCTATGAGTTGACTGATGAACATTATCACATCATTTATTCAGAAAGTATAAGTAACGACAAATAAAGATAGAATACTATTAACTGCAACATGTATGTGTAAAAAAACCCCATCAACATTATGATTTGTTCATTTTCAGAATGTGCTTGTTCTATTTTTAAACAAAAAAAACAAATCTGAAGTTATCTTTATTTTTAAGTTATCGTGCCGTGATTTTACCAGTCCGGCCCACCTGGGAGTAGATTTTTCTCCATGCGGCCCCCGATCTAAAATGAGTTTGACACCCCTGTTCTAAAACATTGATTGTAGCCTTATTTAGCCATTTCCTTACCACTGTTGACGTATGTTTGGGGTCATTGTCCTGTTGGAACACCCAACTGCGCCCAAGACCCAACCTCCGGGCTGATGATTTTAGGTTGTCCTGAAGAATTTGGAGGTAATCCTCCATTTTCATTGTCCCATTTACTCTCTGTAAAGCACCAGTTCCATTGGCAGCAAAACAGGCCCAGAGCATAATACTACCACCACCATGCTTGTTCCTGGGATTAAAGGCCTCACTTTTTCTCCTCCAAACATATTTCTGGGTATTGTGGCCGAACAGCTAAATGTGTGTTTCATCTGACATCACATGGACAAAGATAAGACCTTCTGGAGAAAAGTTCTGTGGTCAAAGTCCTGACTTAAACGTGTGGACAATGCCGAAGAAACAAGTCCATTTCAGAAAACCAAAACAATTAGCTGAACTGCACTAATTTTGTCAAGAGAAGTGGTCAAAAATTCAACCAGAAGCTTGTGGATTATTATTGCAGTGAAACTTGCCAAGGGACATGTAACCAAATATTAACATTGCTGTATGTATACTTTTGACCCAGCACATTTTCAGTAGACCCATAATAAATTCATAAAACAACCAAACTTCATGAATGTTTTTTTTGTGACCAACAAGTATGTGCTCCAATCACTCTATCACAAAAAAACAAGAGTTGTAGAAATGATTGGAAACTCAAGACAGCCATGACATTATGTTCTTCACAAGTGTATGGGAACTTTTGACCATGACTGTACATAAAATGTTAATTAAAAAGTACCAAAACATATATGGCAGAAAAGACAAACAGGCACCAAGCAAACTGAAGTATTATTTTATCGTATGCAGGAACGGTCCGTGGCCTTTGCAACATACTCTCCAAAAGTGGCCTTTCTTCGAAGATCAGGTAAACACAAACCACTAATGTTCCCCTGAAATGTGTCACATGTGTATTTTTTTTCTCCCTTTTACAGACATCCTCAGATTCACCTCAGCCAGACTGGATGGTTGTCTTCCAGGGGTCAGGGGAGTTTTTTTGGCCTCGGTCCTACTGGCGGGAGTCCACATTGCCAGGATGAAAATGTCACTTCACAGAGTGACATCTCTTTCCATCAAGCTGTGCTGGTTTTGGCTGCCGGTTGCCATGCGTGCATCCTCAGGACGGTCCTGGATCACCTTTGCCATCTGCCTCAAGTATTCTCTGGGCAAAACTACAGTTCTGTTCATTTCCTGTAGGGCCGCTTATTGTGCCATGAAGTGGTTGGAATTCACTGAGCAGCAAAGTGGAGCACTTCCCGTCACTGTGATCATTCTCTGGTTGACTCTTTGCCTTCCTTTTCCAAAAAAGGGTGGCAAACACTGGTTTGAAGATTTGTATCCTGAGAGGTGTATTTGGTCGACTTTGAAATCCTGGTCTGTGTTCGACCACATGGCGCTTGTTTTGCGTTTGTACAACGTGTTTACATCACTTCCCACGTTTCTATTCTGTATCTTTACTCAAATGACAACTGTAAACACCCGATTACATGTGCAGCTGGTAGTCTGTGCGCACAACTCAAGGGTAGCAACAAACTTTATCCTAGTTATTAAGATAAAGAAATAATTGCATTCCTAAAAATAAGTTGAGTAATTTTCCTTCCAAGAACGTACACACTGTAAACCTGAATGCTCAAAATAATAAATAAGAATAAGTAGTGTAAACTTAAAAAGTTGTTAAAAGTTGTACTTACTTAAAAATATTGAGTGTGAGTAACATTTTCCTTCTTTTTAAGTTCATTAAATTTGTTATTTTTAATTAATATTAACTTGTTTGCAGAATATGCAACTGCTACTTAAAATAATTAACTCACAGTTACTTAAAACTCAGTGGATTAAACATGATTTTTTCTTATTTTGAAAGAACAAATCATTAAATCGAATCAAGAATAAATTAAGAATGAATCAATCGCATTATAGATTTGTATTGTTATACACGCACACACACAGGTCTTAACTCATTCTCTTTCTATGCCACATCAATGTGGAATGCGCTCCCAACAGGTATAAAAGAAAGGGCATCTCTATCCTCCTTCAAAACCGCAATAAAAGTTCACCTCCAGGCAGCTACAACCCTAAACTAACACCCTCCCCGGATTGCTAATAAT